>NC_081538.1:9385661-10585661 GCF_030273125.1 Centropristis striata | reverse complement strand
TGCAGCTTTCAGTTTGCAAACTGTAGCTTTATCCATCTTAATTCTTAGCTCCTTGGCTTATTCAGGGACGGCCGCAGAACTGAACCCTCAGCATGTTTCAGTTCACTGATACTGATACACAGTCAGAGATAAAATTAAAAGATACACACATCGATCAAAAATTCCACATGATCGACCAAATTCTTAAAGACCATTAATCGATCATCGATTACTTATTCCCATCCCTAGTTGCTACCCAGGGAAAGGAGTTCAAGAGTCAAAGGGTCTTGTTCCCGTGTGAGGCAGAAGGATGGACAGGCAGTTTGGTGCAGCATCAGCAGTGTTGCAGGTGCTGCACCAGGATGTCTGGGCACCTCCTGTTAGAGGTGATCCAGGCACATGCATCTAGTAAGAGGCCCTGGGGTCGGCCCGCAACATGCTGGAGGGATTATATCTGGCCTGGGAATGCCTTGGGGCTGGAAAACTTGTCCTTTGCCCATGTGACCTGGCCCTGGATAAGCTAATGATGGATGAAGTCTGCCGCAGTGAAACTACAAAGTTCTGATGATAGACTAAAATAAGTACATCTGTGATACTTGTCCCGTGTGTTTACTTTGTTGCTTCATGCAGGCAACATAAGCAGCTCCTTCAGTGACCAAAGTGATCCAAAGTGTGTGAATGAAAGTCCTTCCTTCCTTCCAATCAGCACAGCTCCTAGTACTGACAATTCACTCTTGTGAGATATTAATATACAGTCATGGAAAAAATTACTAGACCACCCTTGTTTTTCTTCACTTTATTGTTCATTTCAATGCCTGGTACAACTAAATATACATTTGTTTGGACAAATATAATGACAACAATACTAGCTGATAAAAGTTTAATTTAAGAGCTGATATCTAGACATTTTCTATGGTTCTTTTGATAATAACCAAAATCATTATCAAGAAAACCATGGAAAATGTCTAGATATCAGCTCTTAAATTAAACTCTTATGAACAAGAAATTGAAGAAAAATGGTGGTCTGATAATTTTTCCCATGACTGTATATGAAACTGTGGATTATCAATCTTTTCTATGTGCAGTTATATTAATTCAACAGTTTACGGCTTCCTTTTAGATACTTCTGAGTCTTTTAACTTGGTTAAGAATGTTCCTGAGCAAAAGACAAAAATAGTATTCGACTGCAACTCATATATATCCAATCCAAAAATAACTACTTTGACCTTTGACCCTTCAGGTTCACCTTTGTACAACGGAGAGCCGTTTGCCCTGCTCCTCTTCACCATGGTGACAAAATTCTGCAGCATGAATGCCCCACACTTCCCCATGAAGAAAGTCCTACTGCTGCTCTGGAAGACAATACTGGTTAGTGCATTGTAACTGTTCAAATAATGCACAGAAATCTATTTGTGTGCATTTCTGTTTGTGTGAATTTGTTAATATGTTTCTGTTTGCTTATTTACTGACAGGGCCATATTGACAGTTTTGCATGTTCCCACAAATTGTACATATTGTAATCATTAACCACCAAAGGCTGCAACTGTTTTCCATTTATTTCACTCTCCCATGGAAATGACTTAAAACTTGCAAGTAATATATGAATGTAAAGTATTATACATAAACACTAGTACCTGAACAACACAAATGCTGCATGAATGAAATTTTTTTTTTGTCAATTTCAGCAGTTAGTCACTCATTTTTCCCCATTAGCCAAAAATCTAAGTATTAAGACATTTCCCTTACAATTTTGTGGTATTTTATTTTAATTTTTTTAATTTTTTAAAGGACTCCCGTGTTTTATATTTCTTGTAAATATAATCCAATAAATCTTATTTCCTTATATTTATCTTCCATATACTCTTTGTTATCACCTTATTTTGAAAACCTCATCAGCTATATCTTTAACAAAGCTTGCTTTCCCATTTTTTATTATTAATATTTTTGATTCAATGTGTTTTAATTTATTTTATTATTATTATTATTATTTAAATATTTTTTTATTATTATTCATTTATTCACTTATTTTTTCTTTACTTTGCTCTCTCTTTCTTTTTTCTTTTTCTGTGTGTGTGCGCTGTTTGTCCCAGTGTGGTTCAGACCTGATGTGGGTGGGTTTGTGGGTGGATGGGTGGGATTGGGCTTAAAGTTCTTGTTGTCATACTGTTATACAATACATTGTCATACTGAATGTCTTTTCCCCACGCTGTTAGATACCACTATATGTCAGTTTTTTGGAAAACCTCAATAAAAAGATGTGAAAAAAAAACAAAAACAGAGCTTGCTTTCCTGAGATAACAACATTAAAAAAAAAAAGTCAGAATGGCCGTTATTGGCTTCCATGCACATTACAATCATGTACCAATATAATACTATATATTATACTTATGTTCTTTTTTAGAATTCATTATAGACTGTTGAAGATACATCGACTTGCATTCCTCCTGACTCTGCTCCTGATCCACTGCACATGAGCCTGTGAATCACTGTGTTTCTGTCTCCATCCTTATCTTCCAGTTCACCTTGGGGGGGTTCGAGGAGCTCCAGGAGATGAAGGTGCGGGGCCGGGAGCGCCTGAACCTGCCCCCGCTTCCAGAGGACAGCATCAAGGTGGTCCGGGCCATGAGAGCAGCCTCGCCCCCGGCCTCCGCCATGGAGCTCATCGAACAACAGCAGCAGCAGAAGAGAGGCCGCCGCAGCCGCAGGGTACAGACCAGCACACACACACACACACACACACACACACACACACACACACACACACCACACACAACACACATTAGTTACTCCCTATTTGATTCAAATCGACTTCAAATACACATACAGTCATGGAAAAAATTATTATTCCACCCTTGTTTTCTTCAATTTCTTGTTCATTTTAATGTCTGGTACAACTAAAGGTACATTTGTTTGGACAAATATAATGATAACAACAAAAATGCTGATAAGAGTTAAATTTAAGAGATGATATCTAGACATTTTCCATGGTTTTCTTGATAATAACCAAAATCATTATCAAGAAAACCATGGAAAATGTCTCTTATCAGCAATTTTTGTTGTTATTATTATATTTGTCCAAACAAATGTACCTTTTGTTGCACCAGGCATTCAAATGAACAAGAAATTGAAGAAAACAATGGTCTAATTATTTTTTCCATGACTGTACACATTTCACTTCATCAATTAAATGCAAAACATCTTAATTTGCATTCATTAATGACCACATGCAGCCAAAATAGGAAGTGCAAATGTCAGAGACTTAGTGACTTCACAGTATTTTCTATTTTGAACACAGTGCTGCAGAAGGCAAAGAGATTTTGGAACTGTGAACTGTACAGTATAACTGCACTGTATTACTAACACGACATTTTAAATGCTACCTCAGCCTAATTTTTCCATTATCTGCCTTTTGATTGTTAAACAGCCTCATCTGTTTCTAGTAAAGTGATCCCATAGACTTCCTTCTGTGACTCATCCTCTAACTCTCCGCTGGGTCAGGTTTTCCAACAGTTCTGTAGAGCCAACATCACTGGTTCTCTGTTGTAAGTCAGCGAAGCCAGAGATGATTTTGGTGCTGGGACGGCTTTGTTTTAGCAGAGTTTTGACTGGACAGGTTCTCTCTCTCTCTCTCTCTCTCTCTCTCTCTCTCTCTCTTTCTCTCTCTCTCTCTCTCTCTCTCTCTCTCTAATTGCCCTCTGGTTTCTCATTGCCCCTCTTCCTTGTGTTCCCACAGAGTGCCTTTGTTGATAGCTTGGAAGGAGACAGTCCCTTTCCCAAGAAGCAGGTCTTTACCCACAAATTCCCTCTTTTCCTTCTGCATTTTCTCTCTGTATTGAGCTGGACTTTTTGCACCCCTCTCCCACATCCTCGACACCTTCTTTTCTTTCTTTTCCTTCTGACCTCCTTTCTCTTTCTTTTCTTTGCTCTTCTCCTCCTCTTGTCATTTCATCTCATCCAATCATATCAGGATGCACCAAAACTGAGAAAGCAATAAATGTTAACCTTTTCGCATATTGACACATTTTAAATGACTCTTGCAAAAGATGTTGAATTACACTGATTGTCTATGGCAATTTGAACTTTTGGACAAAATATAGTGCATTATGAACGAAATTGTTCAGAAACCCAAAATGCTCCAAGAAGTTTTGGTGCAACCTTACTCTCTGCTTCATTTCCAATACTTTAACATTGACATTTGGGAAATACAATTTTACCAAGAGTTGGATGAGAAGATAGCGACCACTTTAGTGTCTGCATGCTAAATATAACCAACAGTAACCAGGTGGTTAACTTATTAACCTCTGAAGCTCATAAATTAAGGCTGCATTCAGACCAAATCCAACTGTGCGACAAAAAGGCCAGTAATCCCGTTCATCTGAGGGCCGCCACAGCGTGACATTAAGCTGCGTTTCTCCAAAAGTTGAGTCTGTTTCAGCTGAACAGTGGGCTGAAATCAACTGCAGTACAAGAAAGATTAAAACACTCACTCACAAGGGTGAAAAACAAAACAAAAGCACTTATCCCCAGCTGCCCAGGAGTTTGTCAAACAGCTGACTACATGGATGCTCGTTGGAACAATTCTGCAGGAGTTTGATAGGACATTTCCTGCAATGGCCTCCGGCACTGTGACATGTAGCTGCCTTTAAGTGCGATTATAAATGTCAAGATGATAAAAACACTCCGACAGAAAACAATAATTGTGAAATGTAATGTTTACTTGTGCTACACTGGGGGCTTTAAGGTTGCTTTCACATATACATTTACATAAGTCTGGAGATTCAGTTATGAAATTGCAGCATTGTTGCATTATTCATTTGCTTTGCTTTGCTTTTACACTGTGCTTTATCAAGTGCACCAAGCATTGTAAACAAATGTCCTTCGTCTATTGGACGGAACATGTAAAGGAAAGAGTTGACACTTTTTCGAATCAAGTCGTGGACTTTAATGTATTGTTGGCAGAGTTTATACACTTTTATGCATTGATCTGCTGTGCGATTGAATCCGTTAGTCACCATTCTGTCGCTACATCATTTGAAGACTTTGTTGTTTTCGTGTGTTGCCACAAGCAACTGTGTCATGTGATCGTCTGACCATGTTTCAATCAAGCCTACTACCTTACCTGGTGTTGATTCTCCATATTCCAAATTCATCCCGCTTCCTTCCTTTGGTTCAGACTGCGTTTTTTTACCTGCAGCAAATTTAACTCAGAAGTGAACCTAGACCCCTGTTTCTTAAACGGACCAGAGTTCGGTTCTTTGCTCCACGCCAGAGTTCGTTTGAGCATTCACACCAGCAAAAAAACAATCGGACTATCCGACAAAACATACCAGAGGTCGTTGCGAATGGAGGTGTGAAAGGACCCTAACTTCATAACATTGCATCATACAAACGGGCCTTTTAAGGGACAGTCTCATACGGCACCACCATTTGGTCTGAATGCAGGCTTACACGCTATATCTTGTTTAATCTGCACCGTACAGGCAGCTTCATGCTAAACCTAGCTCTCAGCTTCCCGAGGTCTCCACCGGATGACTCAAATATGCCATAGCATACAAACATGAGATTGGTATCAATCTTCTCCTCTAGCTCTTTCAAGAAGAAAGCGAATAACCGCAATTCCCAAAATGTCAAACTATTCCTTAAATTTAACTATTGTCACCTGCATGTTGTTGTTTTATTTATTTATTTTTTTAACCTTTCTCTCTGTCTCATCTATCATTCTCTTCCTTTTACTTCCTTTATTATCTTGTAACTTTACATCCATACATGGCTGTATCCTCCACTCCCCTCAACACTTCCATTCTTCTTATCCCCTCAGTTTTTCCAACCATTACTCCCTTTCCTCCCTCTACCCCCTTATATTTCTCCTCTTTCATTGCTTCCCTTCCTCCCTGTCCTCCTACTCCCTTTCCCCCTTTCCTCCCCTCCCATGCTTATTCCAACATCCCCTTCTCCTTTCTCGCCATCCACCACCTCATGCTGTCTCTCGCTTCTTCTACTCACCCTATTTCCTCCTCCTCCTCCTCTTCCTCCTCCACTGTGGCCTGCTCAGTACGGGGGGAGGTGGGGTTTGAGAGACAGGGCTGACTTGCTGGCTGTTGTCATTGGCGCTGGAGCGGTCACTTTCCACTGTCCCGTAAAGTCACTTCAGACATCTACAGTAGCAGCATCCCCCCTGTAGTCTTCATCACATTGCTACCAGGTTTGGCCGCACAAATCACCTTGCACTGTAGCCTCTGGACTAGGGGTCAATGTCCTTAAAATGCATTCATTGAGGAGGTGAATTGAGATGCTTTCTCCTCTGTAGGTGTTGTATTTGGGTTTCAGTTGACCTCTCTCTTACATGGATGTCATTGAAAGCGGTTGTCCCCTAACCCTGATAGAAAAACACTACAGTAGCTTTTCCTCCCACATAGCAGAGAATGGCTTCTCCATAGAGAATGGCTCACAACACGGTTTCACCTCCTCCTCCTCCTCCTCCTTCCTCCCTCCTCCCCACCATACACTCACTGTACTCCTCACTTAGTCCAGCATTAGTAGCACCACTGGCGCACCATACATCCACTGCACTAGCTCAACTAATGTCCAGAACGCTGACTCATGCCTGATGCTTGCACTATTGCCACAGTCATTCATCGGAAAAACTGTTTGAACTGCGATACTGTGTGTGTGAATGTGTGTTTTTTCGCACTGGGTTTGTTTGTAGATAAGAGCTTAATATAAAGTTTTAGCCTCATGTGGCCCTGCTTGTATTTTTCCTGTATGTTTTGAAGTGCAGATGTGTGGTAAGTTAAATCAGAAATGTTGCTTGCGGTTGCTGTGGTGATATGTTTGGACCAAGCCAGGAAAACTCTTTATGCTAAACTAAGCTAAGCTAAGCATCTCCTGGCTGTAGCTTCATATATTAATTGAAAATTATGCATAAGTGTTGTCTTTTTGATATGAAAGTTTCTGCCAATGTAATTAAAAAAGATACTGTAAGTCATTATAATGAGGAACTCAAAATAATGAATCTAAAGTATCTTAAAATTAAATTACTTAATATCTCAAAATAATTAGAAACTTTCTAAATATAATTACTTAATATCTCAAAATAATTAATTAGTATCTTAAAATAATGAATAAGTATCTTAAAATAATGAGAAACTTTCTCAAAAGAATTACTTAATACCTCAAAATAATTAAATAGTATCTTAAAATAATGAAAAACGTTCTCAAAATAATTTCTTAATATCTAAAAACTATTTATTTGTGTCTTTAAAAAAAATAAAGAAAGATAATATTCCTTTTCCTTTTTTAAATGTGCACCAGTTAGGCTGCTCACATCTGATGTATTAGAAATAACCTTCCTGTAAAGCTTTGTTTGTATGAAACTCTGCTGTCCCCTCAAGACGGTTCACATCGAGGTTGCATTGCTTTAAATTTGATATCGCTTGCAACCAGCCATATATGAAAGTGAAATTGTTTGGAAAAAGAAAACACATCACTGTTTCTTACCTGAGGGCATTAAAATCCTATCAGTTCCACTCAGACTATATCTTCAGTCTGAATGTAGCCTACTGTGTCTGTACTTTACATTATTCCCGTGGATCTTCATACACTGAGCAGAATAGGGATGTATTAAATTCTGCTAGAGAATGGATTTCAAAATAAATGGAAATAATGCATCTAGATGTAGACACGTAGTGTAATGACCATAACTATATATAGTTATGGTCAAAATATAATCTGTAATTTCCTTTAATTTGACTGCTTTTAAATAAGATTTTTTTTGTAGTGTATCAAAAAGTTTAACCATTAAAATACAATTTCCTTGTTAAGTTTTAAATTGGGAAAAAATAAAAAATTACACATTGTTTTCCAGTATCACCGATCTGGATCAGCTTATCCCAACTCTCAGTTTTATACACATTTTATACACATTTTGTATGTATTTGGAAATTAAATTGAAACAGTGTTTGGCTGCACAGCATGAGTCAGCTTGTTTTGGGGTTAAAGGTCATATATACTCTAGCAGGTAAAGTTTGTGTGATGTATTTGGGTCATTTCTCAGTTTTGCAATTGCACCGCTGGAATTTGCTACATTTTAATTATGGCTAATTACTCCTCTGTGTGTTTATAAGTAATTTTAATCTTGTTTTAAGAAGTCCTCCGAGTGTAGCTGACCGCCTGTCCTGTCTCTCTCCCAGCCCCTGGTGAAGCAGGACAGCCTGGACACGTACAACGAGCGGGACCCCTTCAAGAACGACGACGCCCGGGACGAGGAGGAGGACCCCGAGGACACGGACAGCGGCATCGAGGGCGAGGTGGACCCCTTGGACCGTGACGTCATCATTCAGCCCCCGCCTCCTCCGCCCCCCCTCAGACCTCCAACAGAAAGGGTCAACTTCCCCAAGGGCCTCCCCTGGGCCCCTAAAGTCAGGTTAAATGCACAGTTGTTTTCATTTCTGCACTTAAGAGTCTAAAGCTGCAGCTTTATGCCTCTTCTCGAAATTGAAAAAAATGCTTTAATCCTCTGAAACCCAAGCAATTTATGTGCTCCTGTCCATCCATGGAATCAGCTCAGAAATAGGGAGAACTAAAAAAACTGTCCAGTGTGCAGTGTAAAACAATTATAATACTATATATATATATATATATATATATATATATATATATATATATATATATATATATATATATATATATATATATATATACATATATATATATATATATATATATATATATATATGCCTTTGAAAACCCACTGGTGGGTTAAGGTGTTCAATGGATTAAAGTGCCCTTTTACAGCCTTACTTCAGGATAAATTACACAAATTATATCCATATAAAATCCTGCAAATCAGAAAGGAAATGTTTACACAGATCCTGTTCATAAAATAGCATCAAAAACAGCTTAAGTAAGACCTTTCTATAATAAATAATACTAACACTAAATCTCATAGCTGCTAAAAACCATCCCTCTCAGACTTTTTATTGGTTTAAAATCACTTACTCTACAGAATAAAACCTCTTAATAATGGTTGGCCATATGCCATTTTGAACACTATAGAGTGGGTAAAACTTCCCACACACAGCCGGGACTTAACACCATTTGGCTGGCAGCTGGTGTCAGTTTCCCACCCTGATTCTGCGCCACCACAGAAAACACCAAAATTAGAAAACCCTGTCTCGGTTTTCTCTCCCCGCTCTCATAAAGCAATACGCTCTCCATCTGTGTGTTCCTGACAGCAGCGTGTGGTGTCTTCCCAGGGTGCTGCCTCTGCTTTAGGAATATGAATAATGCATCTGGGAGCGGACACAAACACTTTATAGCAGTGCATTTATCATGAGTTCATTATCAGAAAACCTATATTCTGTTTGTCTTTTCCTGAACCTTGTCATTAAGTGTGTGCTGCGACACACAGGGCTGATTAATCAGTGGGAGGCTGACAGAGCAGCAGTGTGACTGATGAGATTTAGGGAAGCTAATGCAGTCTGCTGCTGCTCTTCTATGTGTTTGTGTGGGTGTGCGCACACATGTGAGCACTCCCTTGAAAAATGGCTGTTTAGCTGCTTGTTTGATGCAGAACTGTGGCAGCAGGTGTTCAAATGAACCCAGAATCTGACTGCAGAATCCTTTCTTTGTGTGTGTTTACAGGGAGAAAGACATTGAACATTTCCTCGAAACCAGTCGAAACAAGTTCATCGGTTTCACTCTGGGAAAGTAGGTGTCTCATTTTAGACTGTAAAATATTCTTTGCCTTCTTTCAGTCTGGTGCAACTGTTATTTCTTTTGCAGTGACACAGATACGTTGGTGGGCTTGCCCAGACCCATCCACGAGAGCGTCAAGACTCTTAAACAGGTGAGTGGGGAAATGATTGCCTCAAGTGGCATCTCACTCTCTCTGTCGCTCTTTCTCTCTCTCTCCCTCTCTTGACAATCATTCAGTCACTTACTCACAGATTCACATTTCCAAATGTCTGTCTTCTTTCTCTCCTTTGCCTGAGGTCATTCTGGCTCGAGTGTTTCTTAATCAATACTCTCTTTCTGCTGAAACCCAGCTTATTGACTTCCAACCTAAAAATCCATACCTCCTGTTTTAACAAACTGAGAAGTGTAGTTACACAGAGGAATACCCCTCCGGCTGTCAGTTAATACTCCTAATTACCACTTCTTCTTACACCTTTATATATACATTTATAGTGTTATGGTTTTCTTGTCTTCTCCAGCACAAATATGTGTCCATCGCTGAAGTCCAGATCAAAAAGGAGGACGAGCTGCAGCAGTGTCCAATGACTCTGGTCAGTACAATGAAATGTTTGTTCACACCTATAATTTTCCCAGTCATGGCACTGTAAATCTGTGCATCTACTCTATAATGTTTTAAAGCCACACTTTACTGTTAATTTGGTGAATATTTCAAGGTATAATATGCAATTTCCAGCATTAAATGTCTAAAAATGACTTCACCAACGCTTGATTTGTACTTACTTTGTCCCAAATGTTTGCAAGCATTTTTTCAAAACCAGAGATATCTATAATTTCAATCAAGATAATGTTCTGCTTCCTTATGTTGCCTGTCAATGGGCGTGTTTCCACTGAGTACTTTTTGGAAATTGGTGTTTTGGCTCCGCCCACTAGTTAGAGTCCCTCGGCCTCCGTTACCATACAGGTACTTTTGTAGCGGCTAACCAACGGAGTTTAAATGTGAAAACAGACCGACGCTGCAAGTAGTGTTGCCAACTTAGTGACTTGTCGCTATTTTTAGCGACTATTCAGACCCTCTAGAGACTCTTTTTCAAGAAAGCGACTAGCAACGAATCTATTGACTTTTTCTGTTGTTATTGGAGAATTATTGTTAACCCCCAATGAATCACGCATGCGCGAAATCGATGCTCAGTAGCGGCTCAGAAAAGTACCTACCCAAGGCAGGTATCTCTGAGCCGCTACCTGAGCCGCTAAACGGTGATCCTCTCTCGAAAGCCAGACCCATAGCGGCTCACTAGAGGGAACAGTACCAAAAGGAAACGCTCCTATCAGCATCAAATCCCCTTTTCTCATGTGTCAGTGTTGTGGCTGTCTGCAAAAAGCTGTCATAATTTTAAAATAAAGTTTTATTTCATATTTTTGCAACACACTTCTTCAATTCTGTGTTTTTACCAGTTTTAGTCACCAGATCAGTTTGTTTTTGATCTCTCCTGAACTTTCTTAAGTTATCAAAGAAACAAGCTGAGCAAACGTAGCAGCATGCAGCTGGCCTAGCAACCCCTCTGGGACGTCCTGTACCTGCTGAACAATTACAGAAAAACACAAATTTTTAATGTGTAACTGCTTTATTATAAGGAGACTCCTAGCTGCAGAAGCAGCAGCACAAAATTACATATTATGTGTTTAATCAAAATAAAAATGAGGCTGTGTTATTGGTTCCTGAAAGGTGCATGTTTTATAGATGTGAATTCATACATTAACTGTTATTCTATATGTGTGTTGTGTTGTCTAGGGCGAGGAGGAGGTGGAGGAGACACCAGCAGAGATGCTGTACCTGGGCATGCTTCCCAACCTCTCCCAGTACGTGGTGAGTGGCTCATAATGTATGGTTTTTATGGTCACCACGACTTTTTACAAAATCCCTTTGCACATGTTGACTGGATTCACACCATTTGACTACCAACTGTGCTTTCATCTGGCTTGAAAGAGAACCTTGTGTACTAGAAATACTGCAAAAAGAAAGACTTATTAATGTTGACAAGTATGATAAAAGAACGTGTATAAAATGTATACAGTTGGCAGTGGTGCACACATATTGTAGCAAGACAGTTATATGAACACAAAGTCATGATCAAGCAGCAGTCTTAGATCACCCAAAGCACATTTTGACCTGTCACACAACAAAATATCGAACAGGCCCCGGGAGTAATATTTAACATTGTTCCTGTGTCAGATCGCCCTCCTGAAGCTGCTGCTGGCTGCAGCTCCAACCTCCAAAGCCAAAACTGACTCCATTAACATCTTGGCTGATGTGCTGCCTGAGGAGATGCCGTAAGTACTGAGCAAATAATCTTTTTTTAATGGTGCTGTTTTTATGTGTCTGCAGACATCTCAAGCCAAATTTAGATCAGGCAGCTGAAGATAAAAGACACATTTATGTTGTCAGATTCCACCAGCATTTACAGCTGCTGTTTGTGCAGCGGACTCCCGCAATTTAGACACAATCAGGCTAATTTTCTATGTCATCACTTTTTAATTTATCTGCCATGAAAATGGACATGTCCTGTCATTTTTGGGCTGATATATGATTGAAAATGTACTTTTTCTTGGTTTGGTTTTTGGCCTAGTTTCAGGCCTGGTTTTAGCCTTTTCTGTGCTTTTTGTCCACATGCAAACTGTATACAAGGTCAATAAAAACATAGATTTATAAAACTCCCTCCAGGGTAAAGATTTGCAGAAACATTTCCCATTTCAATGTGTAGAGAGGGAAAATTGAGTTTTTGGCTCATCACGTCACAGTTATCATCTTTTTATGAGGTAAAATTTCATGCAATGGTAGAAACGAACATATTTTTCTTTGCGTTATAAGCCAACAGGGCTTTAGGGTTCGTGTTATATCACCACCTGTTGGTTTGGCTTGCTCTTGACAGCACTTGTTTCATTTGGAGATTTTTCCTAAATACTGGGAAGTTTTTTTTAGAACAAAGGAGGAAAAAGACATGTTTTTCAGAAATACCTGTGTACGTGTAGACTAGGCTATAGACTAGCTGACACCCAACAGAGAGCTGTAAGATGTTGTAAAAAATCACTCTGGTTCATAGATTGGAAGCCCAAGAGCAAACACACACTGCAGACAAAGTAAGGTCTTAATACCAGCCTTTATTTTTGGTTACATGTAAAATTATGCAGATCTGGTCTCAGAATAACATCATTCTCGCAGGAAGTCAGTTACAGTGAGCCAGGAACACTATACAAGTTTACATTTTATTAATCTTGGGCTAAGCCGTACAGAAAATGGACAGATCAACACCAATTCTATTGGCCAGTTACTAATAACAACAGCTGTTCACCATGTTTGTTCTACACAATGTGTTAGAGTGTGTGTGTGTGTTGTCCTCATAGGCGTGTAGCTAAGAGTTAACACGTCTAAACATGACAGCTGAAAACCCAAACTCTGCCCTTGAACATCGATGAGAAAGATTACAAACCAGCACCAGCAAGGTGGAAAGTCACATTTTCTCTAAACAGCAATATATATATATATAGCATTATAATTATCCAAATATAACAGGTTTGCATGTTGTAGCTGGACAAACCTCAGACGCACCATCAACTCAACGGACTAATCAAAATATCTGTTTTTTTTCCAAGCAGAGCGAACAGTCTACCTCACAATAGTTGTTTCTTTTTTCCTGAGACAAAGCTGTATTATCATCAGACCTGAAGGCCTTACAGTGTGTGTGTGTGTGTGTGTGTCTCGTCCTCCAGTATCACAGTCCTTCAGAGCATGAAGCTGGGAATTGATGTGAACCGTCACAAGGAAATCATCGTCAAGGCCATCTCTGCTCTGCTGCTGCTTCTCCTCAAGCACTTCAAACTAAACCACATTTATCAGGTTACACACACACACACACACACACACACACACACACACACACACATTACCATCGTTCTCTCCCTTTTCATTATTCTTCTCTTTCTCCATCTCACCTTCCCCCAGCACACACATACATCTAGTATCCATGCACCTCCCCCATGTGTTACACCCTCCACCTGATTATCCGGTCAAGCGTTCCATTACTTTCCTCCTTTTATCCGCCTCTCCTCCCCCACCTTTGGACCTCCATCCTCCCCTCACACCTCACAACCTCCCGCATCAGCCTGACTCACAGTTCGTCTATTTATCACAATGAAAAGAGATTGAACGACGACATCTGGTCTGAAATCTGCTCTTTTTAAAAAGAGGATTTGGCATAATTTCAAGTGCTTCAAGGGCAAATATCTTTTTTTCCCTTCCCTAAATCAAGTGTACTTTGATTCAGTGGGATAGGGATATTTTGTTGCTAGGAAGAGACATTCCTTGACACTCCTGCTCTGCAGAGTTATAGTTGTAGCGCCCTCTGCTGCCACAAAACGGTATTGCATGTTGAACGCATAATGCATCTGTAGTGGGAAGACAAATCGATTAGTCTAGTTTATTATTTGACAGCTGCAGGCTGTAACACTGTGTGATAATAAATGTTTTAAAGGTTACATTTACTACATAATGATAGGAAATGGTATGTGCAGAAAACAAGGAAAATGTAGCAAATTCTAAACAACCACAGTCACTGAAATACTGAAATATGAGCTTAAAATAGATTCAGCTGCAAAATCGCCTCTGTCTTTAATCTTAGTAAAGCTTCTTGGATGACGTGAAGGATTTGTATAGCTGTTGCATGAGAGTAGAAATCCTGGTTCCTGACCTTTTCCTCACAACGGAAACTCATCAATGATACAGGATTATCAGATACAGGATTATTTTTTCCTCTTCTTTCTTCAGATATGGATTTTTTCTTCCGGGATTTGTCCCAGAATTGTCTTTTATCTAATCTAAAAAGTACTTTATGACCACAAAATTAGAATTAATTACGAAGAAGTAGCAGTTTAAAACTTATTTATGTGGTGCTACTCCGCTCAAATGAAGAAGAGTTTCACTTTTACTTGTTGTTCTTTCCCAGACTGTCTAACTATTCCACACTGCTGCCTCCTCTTTCCTGCAGTTTGAGATTGTCTCCCAGCACCTGGTGTTTGCCAACTGTATCCCACTCATCCTCAAGTTCTTCAATCAGAACATCATGTCCTACATCAGTGCCAAAAACAGGTAGGATCCTCTTCTCTTACTCTGTACCCTCACAGAAAGCACTGCACCTCCTGTCTAACAAAAGACCAGCAGTTTGGTGCAACACAAACAGGAAAATTGTCTCCAAATCCAACAACTGGTATTGGTAATGGCTAACACTTTAGGACAAGGCCTGATATAGTTTCTGACAAAAGCTCAAATTCATATACATCATATACACTGATCTTAATGAGTGCATGCTTTTATAAGTTTTCCTACCTGATTGTAAAGATGTAGTAAATGACTGTAGAGGAAAATTAGACATCTTGTGCATTAAAGACCACACAGTCTGTTAACAGCTGTTATTATTAAAAACATTTAATTTAATTTTAATTCAAAACATTACAAAAAACAATTTAATAATTAATTAAAATATGAATATATAGACACCTTGTGTCAAAGTGATGGTTAATTAATTGTTTTACAAGAAACGTAAATGCACTCTTAATCAACAAAAGGGGGGCATGTTTGTAATTCAATTTCCCATCTAGCCCAAATGATGTTTTTAAATGAAGTGATTTATAAAATATGCCAAAAATAAATAGATAAAATAACTTCTACTCTAAAATAACAAAATATGTGAATCCCTTGACTCGGTTTGACTCTGCTGTACAAAACATAATGCAAATAAAGATAATTAATCCGTTCATTAAGCTCATAAATGTCCTTGTGGCATTTTTGGATTGGCAGTTTTGAAGTCAGAGCTTTCAGTGGAGTTTTTAATGCTTCCTGTGCTGTCATCAAGCTGCTGCCACCAGTGTTTTCTGAAGGAGCTTGTCTAATGAGGATGTCTCATTTCCATGCAATCAGTGAAATTCTTAATGTGTTTTGTCATCAATTATTTTGCTAGTTTTTGTTGGACACTGAGGACAACTAGTGGAAGCTAGTGGTTATAAAATGTACACACATAGTGAATCACAACTTAAATAAAACTATTTTACTGTAATCAAACTGAATATAATAAAGTAGCTGGCTGGACTTTAGCTGGCGTTTATGGAAAGCTCTGATATGAGGAGGTGGCACAGTAAACTGAAGAAGAAGAAAAGTAAACTAGACTGTATGAACTGAGTACACAAACTGTGATGTAGTACTTTGACCTGATCAAGATGAAAAGTAAAGAAGCCTGGACAGATTCAGTGTTTTCACAGTATACAAAGTGATGAGTCTGATTTGGTGTTTTTGTATGCCTTTGTGTGTGTTTTCAATGCAGTATATGTGTGCTGGACTTCCCCCACTGTGTGGTCCATGAGATGCCGGAGCTCACAGCTGAGAGCCTGGTGAGTCCAAACACTCAGCGTGACTCCTGATTGATCCTCACCAGATGAATGTCGAGCCCTCCCAGAGTGATCGTGACCTTTCTGTGTGTTCTGTGTGTGTGTGTGTGTGTGTGTGTGTGTGTTTAGGAAGCAGGAGACAGCAACCAGTTCTGTTGGAGAAACCTGTTTTCTTGTATAAATCTGCTGAGAATATTAAACAAGCTGACCAAGTGGAAACACTCCAGGACGATGGTGAGTAATTCTGTAATTATTGTGGGATTTTCTACTGGCTTCACTATGGAGCTAATAAGTTATATTGTGGGTTTTTTTTATTAACCCTGGTACCTTTAAATAAAAACATTGCTCTGATGCCCTGGGAAGATGCATGAGAGTAGAAATCCTGGTATTCATTAATCATTATAGTATACTGTATGTATTGATCATAGCCAAATTAACTATCAAGAAAAACCATGGAAAATGTCTAGATATCAGCTCTTAAATAAACTGTTATCAGTTATTTTTGTTGTTATCATATTTGTTAAAATGTACCTTTAGTTGTCCCAGGCATTAAAATGAACAAGAAAGTGAAGAAAACAAGGGTGGTCTAATATTTTTTTTCCATGACTGTATATTCATAGTATTTTCCACTTCCACTGACTTGAACCAACTTCAGTACTGATCATAACTACCAAATATTCATTAATTTTCTGAATTTTAACCCCTTAAAAGCCAGTTTGTTTACAGAATGTCAGTGTTTTTATGAAAAAAGTACAACAATTAAATAAGAGGGAACAATTTTTCACAGTCTAGGATTAGTCAGTGATTTGCAACAACATTGATTTTGATATATTGCATAAAAAACTCTGCAGTGCTCCTTTATGCAGCAGCAATCATAAGTGGAAAGCAGGAAAATCACATGTATTTGCTCAATAGTACAAAATACAAAGGACAAAGTAGTGAAAAGGGCTCTAGACGGAAAGCCTGACAGTAGCCGTGCTTCCACTGAGTACTTTCTGAGTACTTTTTGGAAAGCGGCTGAGTGTTTTGGCTCCGCCCACTAGTTAGTTCCCCTCGGCCTCTGTTCCCATACAGGTGCTTTTGTAGCGTCTAACGGCCGGAGTCAATGTGACAACAGACCGATGCAGCAAGCAGGGTTGCCAACTTAGCGACTTACTCTCTATATTTAGACTATTTAGACCCTTTCAAAGAAGCAACTAGTGACAAATCTGGCGACTTTTTCTGGTGTTTTTCTGGCTGTAAAATTAAAAAGCCCCAAGGATTCACATAGGTTACACTAGTGGAAAAAAAATCTGGCAGTGTGGTGATATAAAAAAAATCAGCCTGTTCTTTGCATTTGTATTTTAAAAAATCAAGCTCACAATGCTGGTCTGAAGGTTTGGATAAACCGGACACGTGACTGGATCTACCATCTGTGTGTCCCATCAGCATCTGAAAGCGCACCCAGGGGCCCAGCAGGGCAGTGAGCCCTTGGATGCATGAAGAGAAAACATAAATAAATTGTCCTATTATGAGCTGTTACAACTCCATCAGAAGAAAGCAGCCAGTCCGTGTACCTTTTTATTGGTATTTTACACAATGAAGGTCTTCATAGAGGAGCATTTTGTTTGCTTCTGGTACACTACAGCACACTCAAACATGCTCCAATTCCCTTTTCAGATGCTGGTGGTGTTCAAGTCTGCTCCCATCCTGAAGAGAGCTCTGAAGGTGAAGCAGGCCATGATGCAGCTCTACGTCCTCAAGCTGCTCAAGATCCAGACCAAGTACCTGGGCCGCCAGTGGAGGAAGAGCAACATGAAGACCATGTCAGCCATCTACCAGAAGGTCCGCCACAGGCTCAATGACGACTGGGCCTATGGAAACGGTAAATATCAGTCTGTTGAACAAGATTCATGAGATGTGTAACTATGAGTTTAGCTACGCTGGTAAAAGACCAATTGGGCTCCTTGGATATGATGCCTCACTTGGCCACAGTTTATTAAAAATGACAAGCTTCATGTTCATTTTTATTTGCTTTATTTTAATTTGGGGCTTTTCATGCCATCTAATCTTGCCACTTAATGTTTTCTTTCTTTTATGAATCCCCCTTTTTTTCTTTAACAAAAGCACTCCATACAGCCAATAACTCACAATACAGGGAGTTCAATCTAAAAATATGTAAATGTTTCTATGATAGACACATGTTTTTTTATGATCAACAAGAAAATTTTAACTATGAGAAAAAGAAAAGAAAAAAGAGACCACTACAATGGAAACAATCAGGAAATTATTATTATTATTTTAAAGCATTAATCTGACAATTTAGGGAGAGAAGCTGGTTTCTTTTAAACCTTTTATTGTTCTTTTTTTTCCACATCAGCCAATTTCTACCTTTTTTCAAACAGCATTCATTCACTCTTACACTCATTTTGTCTAGATGGGATGCTTTTCTCTTTACAGAACTAATTCCTAATTTATGGTGATAAAACAAACGTATTATATCATAAAAAAGTGCAGCTTTAATTAAAGACAAAGACAAAACACACTGACCTTTATTTGTCATCTTCCTGAACCCACAACTGAGCTTGGCTCAGATCTTCGGTCATGGAGATAATGAGTCCCAGCCGTCCTCCTTTATCCTCACACGGAGCTGATTAATAGAACAGACTGCAGTATAAAGAACAAATGACATTTAATACCAGTCAATAAACTCTAATTGTCTAATTTAATGGCAGATGTGTACGTCTGTGTTTATGAACCTGTCTCTGTGTCTGTACTGCGCGTGTTTAAAATACAACGCTCCAACAGCCATTGGCGAACAGCCTAGTGTTGCCATGGTAACAGGGAAAGAGGGACTTTTCAGGGTCACCGTCCCTCGCAGGAGAGCAAGTGATCTGTCACCACGAGTGTTAGAGAGACAGAACAGGGAGACAATAAGGTAGGAAATAGAAGAAAATAAAGAGAAGGGGAAAAAAAGATCCATTATGAATACAGACACAGGTGTTGAATATTATGTCATCACTAAAAAATATACATGATATTACATTTAAATGGCTCCTCCATTTTGTATTGCAATATATAATAATATAAATGATGGCTGGACATTCCCATGGTGTTTATACTTGGGTATAATTATTTAAACAGATGAATGTGGCACCTTCAGGCATCTGGAAATTGCACCCAAGGATGAACCAGACTTGTGCAAGTCCACAATTCTCTTGCTGATATCTTGGTTGATTTCTTTTGACTTTCCCATGATGTTACACAAAGAAGCAGTGTGTTTCAGGTGTGCCTTAAAATACATCCACAGGTGTGTCTCGAATTAACTCTAATGTTGTCAATGAACCTATCAGAAGCTTCCAAAGATATGACAGCATCATCTGGGCTTTCCCAAATAGTTTCAAGGCATAATAATGTTAGTGTATGTAAACTTCTGACTTTGAAGAAAGTAATAAAAACTTGTCTAAAAAAATCCTTCTCTCATTATTCTGGCATTTAGCAAATAGAAATAATTTTGGTAATCCTAACAGACCTAAAACAGGAAAAGTGATTGTCTGATTTCATGTCAGACAGTGAGAAAAAAAAGCATATGTCTTTTTATATAGTGTATGTAAACTTCTGGTTTCAACTGTATATAACCCTGCTGACTGTGAAAAATGTTATGTGAGGTTTCTGCTTACATTTAACTCTCAAAGTGGACAAGATTGACCACATTGTAATTAAAAATGTACAAAATTTTCTCCCCCTAGATGGTTATTTTTTATTATTTGCTAATACTCAAGAGTGGAGAGTAATTTTTTTCTATTTGGCAACTGTTGGGATTTGCACTTTAAACTTTAACTTTAACTTTTATTATCCACAGACTGCCCACTTTACACTAAATACACACATTCATACAGACTAATTTTTTGTAATATCGTCAAGAAAATCGCTAACGCAAAAATTCCCTAGAATAACGTGATAATCTTTTAGGGCCATACCGCCCAGCCCTAATAATAAGTCCCTCCTCTCTCCTGTCCTCCCAGACATCGACGCTCGCCCCTGGGACTTCCAGGCGGAGGAGTGCGCCCTGCGGGAGAGCATCGAGAAGTTCAACAGCCGCCGCTACGACAAGAACAAGAACGGAGAGTTTGCGCCCGTGGACAACTGCCTGCAGAGCGTGCTGGGCCAGCGCGTGGAGCTGCCTGAGGACTTCCACTACAGCTACGAGATGTGGCTGGAGAGAGAGGTCTTCTCCCAGCCAATCCAGTGGGAGGGGCTGCTGCAGAATCCGTGATGGAGGGGAGGGAGCGGGTCGAAGGGAGTTGGGGGGGGGGGTCACATACAAGCCTGTCAGAGTGGTTTTAGGGTGCAAAAATGAGGAGATGAGGAGGGAGGAATGATGGGAGTGTGAAGAGAAAGAAGCTGGAGATGAAGAAAGCTATCCAGTGATGGGAGAAGAAGAAAGCTATCCAGTGATGGGAGAAGATGGAAGCTGAAGGATCAAATGGAGCAAATGAATGGAGCTTCCTACTGTGAGCTTGGCATAGATAGATGCCTCACACACACACACACACACACACACACACACAGCTGACGCTAACATGTGCCTATGACTACTGTGACACACACACGGCTCGACAGGCAAGAACAAAGGTAGCAGTTAATAAGAAACCGCTGTAGCAGGAGACTCAGCCACTTCTACTGCCCCCCAACAGTATCTGTCAATTTATATGTCCCCCTTTTTAAAATGTTGGTGCTTTTTTCTTATTTATTTGTATCGATGTGTGTGGTTAAACATTTTACGATATTTTTTTTAATTAAGATGTAAATTAGCATTTTTATTTACATGATCAGTTCATGTCTTTTTTTAAATTATTTTAACACAAAGCCTACTGTAGGTACTGGGGTTGTAGTTTGTGGGTGACGGATTTGAAAGTTTTTCTTATGTATTTTCTAGAGAAAAAAAGGCCTTTTGGACGAAAACCACAGGGTCATTTTGATAGTCCAAATGTAGAAGTAGAAGCTACGGTATTTCCAGCAGCGACATAGTAAGCTCACATAAAGTGTCACCAAAAAAAGAAATATATACCAGCTGTCACTGTATGGGTTTGTTTGTTAAAAGTATGTGTGTGCAGGAAGAGAAAAACAGTAAATGAAACTGGGAAAATGTGGAGAGGATGGCTTGGAGTAACAGACAATAGGAATCTTCTGGAAGAAAGTGTATCCTCTCTTTACCTTAGTATAGAATCCTGCTATTCATGATATCTTAAACTTGGTATCTTTGCATTTCGAATCCAGAAATCACAGAACCAAATCTGAAATCTCTGATGTCATCCGGGATTTATTCATGTTCACATATTGTATCTAAGCCTCATCATGGTTCCATAGAAAAGCTATTTAACAAAAGGCTGAGTGGTGAACCAGACGTGCTTTTGCCAAAACAACCAGTTCATCCTCAAAATCTTTTCCTTTTTCAAACCTAAAATACTGTTTGAAAACTATGGAAGTCCATTTCCACCAGTAAAAGAAGATAACAGATGAAAATGTGGCCTTGTAATGCAAAAATCAAAACATAAAAAACACCCATAAGTCATTATTATTGGAAACTTTCTGGAATGAATGACTTAAAAATAATGTCACAACAATGACCTACTTATGCCCAAATAATGATTAAGCATTTCAAAAATAATGGCTCTGTGTCTCAAAACTAACATAGTATCACAAAATATTAACTAATTTAGAGAACTTTCTTATTAAGTTGTGATACTCAGTCATTATTCTGAAATTAAAAATTATTTAGCAATACTAAGCTTAGCAATTATTTTGACAGTTTCTTAATATTTTCAGTTTCTCACTCGTTATTTTTGAAATAATAAGATATCATTTAGTAATTCTAAGCAATTATTTTTGACAGTTTCTTATCATTTTGAGATTCTAACTCATTATTTTGAAATAATAAGATATTATTTAGTAACTCTAAGCAATTATTTTGACAGTTTCTTATCATTTTGAGATTCTAACTCATTATTTTGAAATAATAAGATATTATTTAGTAATTCTAAGCAATTCTTTTTGACAGTTTCTTATCATTTTGAGATTCTAACTCATTATTTTGAAATAATGCAATATTATATAGCAGTACTAAGCAATTATTTTGACAGTTTCTTGCTATTTTGAGATCCTATGTCGTTATTTCGAGATAAGTATGTCATAATTTTGATATACTAAGTCAATATTTGGTAAAAGCTAAGTAATTATCTGCTTAATATTTCTCATAACGAGCTACAGGCTTGTTTCTTTCATCACATTGGCAGAAATGGGCTTCCATAGCCTTATTTCTGATAGCTGTGTTGCCTGTGTCAAGTGTGAAATGGGCTCATTGTTGCCCCTTGTGGCCGTTTGGGGTAAGAATCAGCTTCTCTGAGTGTTTCTATGGAGCCATCTAGAGCTAATCGAACCTCAGCAATGATCAGAATAGCAGGAATTCTGTTAAAATTGTGACTCTCTACTCCACCCCGCTGACTCCCTCTTTACCTGTCTGACCAACAGCACAACACGTACACCACTGTCCTCCCTGGTGGTGGCCTTGGTGAGCACTTTGCCACCCTTGCTTGGAAGAACACAGCTGTCACAATAATGGTGCTGTTTTTCTTATTTCGTCTTCTCTGTACCTTATCGTACCTTCACGTCCAACTACCTAAGAGGGGCTCCAGAGTCGAGAGCTCCGGATTGTTTCCTGGAAATGTCTAAAACTGAAGCACAAACAAGCACAGAAAAACAAAAAGCATGGTTGCATTTCTATCATATCATCATCCTCGCTCAAGGCAGTCCTTTATTAGCTCTGTATAGAACAATAATTTCGACACTCAGTCTTGTGCTTCTCTGTGGAAATTGTGCATGGCCACTGTTTTGTTTTGGTCACATTTAAATATGGTATTTGGAATGGCTTTTTTTCGTCTAATGATGTTTCCAGCACAATTAGAAGTGTACTTTTTATCTGTTCTGCATTACAAAGATGATTTTTCTTCTTCAGGAAGGGGAAATCTTTAAAAAATAATATTGTATACCTTATAGATTCTCAGGTTTATGGAGATAATATATTGCAAAAGTTTTAAAGCTTCCTTGCCATCATCTAGCTCACTGCCTGTACTGATGAATACACATGTATCATCACATTCTTCTATGAAAATAGCACCTGAAGCACTAAACATTTACTGCATAGGCTGCACATTTTCACTTAACACAATAACTCAACGTGAGTTTGTATTTATGTCAGCGACATTTCAAGTTCACATGTATTTTTTTGTATCTTGTGCCAAATTTGAGTGCCATTTTCTATTTTTATTTCATCGTGGTCATATTTTTCATTCAAATCACCACTGAAGGTTTGCAATACAAAAATGTTATTTTCTACCTGAAAATTGTACAATCAATGAAAAATAGCTGTTTCTCGTATCTGGTACAGTATTTTACCAGAAGTGTTTAGCATTATATGGGTGTTACTACAGTATATATGTGTTTTTGTTACACACATTTCCATATCTGTATAGTCTAGATAAATACTCAATACTGAATTTGTTCAGGGGTATGTGCAATTACAGATCCATAGAGGCATTATTCAATAGAATGACAATATCAGAGATGCTTATTAAACAATGTTGAACAGTTGTGGTTGTTTGTGTAGTGATTGTTTATTAGCTGAGGGGTCGTGCTGGTTCATGCACAGAGCCGTGCCTACACACATCAAGAGTGAAGGTCAAACTGACCACACACTCACATCACATCATACGTTTCCTCGGGCCAATGTTCTAACAGTTTGGGTACAGCTGCTGTGGACGGGGACGTGGTGAGCTTGTCCCCCTCTGTGATTGGCTGCTGGTGTAATGATGTAAAACTGGCCCATATTCATCCTTCCAAAGTCATCAGGGAGATAGTTGGAGGTTTTGTTCCAAGTTTTTGTGTTATTTATTTGAGGAGAAAATCAGGCTTATTTTTCAGATGGAATCACAGATTTTTCGTTATCAACTAATTGTTTGGTGTATAAAATGTCATAAAATAGAGAAGTGTTCACCCCAGATTGTCAAAATCTAAGGTCATAACTTTAAATATCTTGTTTTTTAGTCCAGAACCCAAAATTCAGTTTCATATGAGATAAAACAGAGAAAATCATCAAATATCCATATTTGACAGGCTGAAAACACTACTTTCTGACATTTCTACACACACAAAATATTATTTATAGATTAATGGCTTATCAAAAAAGATATATATATATATATATATATATATATTTCAAAATGCCTGCAATTCTTACCATTGGAAAAATGGTGGCTCCACATCCTACACATATTGGAATATTTACATTTTTACAACCTCTACTTAGAACATCTCTTGTCCTCTCCTCTCTGCTCTGTGTAAACAGTCTGCAGTTTTCATGTGACTGTTTTATTTATTTCTTTTATACATTTTTTCACCAAAAAAACTTTAATGATTAATGGCATATCAAAATAGTTGGCGAATATTTTTTCTGACTATCGACTAGCCAAATAATTGTTGGCAGCCAGTAAAGCAGGAGATGCAGCTGAGAAAGTGACTCCAGGCAAACACATGACTCATTAGTTGCATATTTAGTCTCCAATACACATAAATACATGGTTGTGTGGTCTTTGGGTGTTGGCAGAAACATATGTAGTCAGCAAATATATTTATCACATTCACAAGAACAGCCTGAAAGCATGTACATTTTTTTATGATGAGTCTTCTTTTAATACCATCAGTGCAGTACAATAATACTTGTTTTGCCTAAATGTTGTGCTGCATTTTCAGTCCCAGCGCTGCTTTGCCATGGAACTCCCCCGTCCAAACCTGTCCCTGTGTGTTAGTGAACGTCCCGTCTCCCTCCAACCTACAGCACACCAGTGAGCACATAAAAATCTTCCATTTGATATAATTATATGGCCAAAAAGAAAAACAAAATAATAAAACAAGTCTTGGGTCTGAACATTTCCCTCCAAAAGAACTGATTCATATTAAATAATGTGTTTTATCCAATTTTGAAACTGCTCAGTGTAGAACTGGAGCCTTGCTCTTCCAACTTTATTGCCCTTTACCTGTTCTTGTGAAAGTGACCTGTGTAAGTAGAGCCATCGGGGAAGGTATATGTTCCCGTGCCGTGGTACATGTTGTCTTTGAATTCTCCTTCATAGAGCGATCCAGAGGGATGCTGCAGAGTCCCTCTGCCCTGCATCTGAGAGAGAATTAGCAAGCATGAATGACTAACAACAGACAGTGGTGGAGGGAGGAAATATTCAGATCCTTTACTTAATTAAAATGACTAACATCACACTGTAAAATACAGAGATAAATGTCCTGCATTAAAACTGTTACTGAAGTAAAAGTTTGTATGTTTAATAGAGAAAATGTAATTTAAACATTAAAAGCAAAATTACTCAATGCAGAATGCCCGAAAAATTAGATATTTCGCTCTGAA
This sequence comes from Centropristis striata, assembly GCF_030273125.1. Classification (NCBI taxonomy): domain Eukaryota; kingdom Metazoa; phylum Chordata; class Actinopteri; order Perciformes; family Serranidae; genus Centropristis; species Centropristis striata. Next base: position 10,560,103 of record NC_081538.1, on the reverse strand, counting down.
ATGTATACTCAAGGAAAGTACAAGTACCTCAAATCGTACAGTGCTTGACTAAATGTACATATATACTTTTTTTTAGTATTTTAGTACACACACAGTGAATACATACTTTGTCTTCTAGCCACTGTCCAGTGTATATGATGCCCCCTGCTGAGGTGTGTTTACCAGTCCCGCTTCTCATTATCACCCCTGATTCAGACTTGCTGCACTCCCCCTCTGTGGGGAAGGGAAAAGACACTGGCATTAAAAGGAAATTACATTTAAAAATTACTTAAACAATTTATTTATTCACAATTTATTTTCTGTACTGCACTCAGATTGTTATAAATATTCCAAATATATTATTAGATTATTCATATTGATGCATTTACTTAAGCAGTGTTTTAATGTAGTCAAGAGAGGGCTAATTTTAACTACTTAATATAGATTTAGATTTAGATTTGACTTTATTAATCCCACAGCGGGGAAATTTCTTTGTTACAGCCGCAAAAATTCACACAATGTTTAAGATAAGATAAAAAAACAATCTAAGAAAAGACATTTAACAAAATACAAAATATACAATTATAATATATACAACTTAGTGCAAATTAAGTGGAGAATGTGCAGAGTGCACATTATATGCAAAAATGTTCAGATTGTACTGTTATGAGGTTTAATAAAATAAAATAAAAAAGTATATTCACTTTAAATTGATCATGTTTTGTGTTAAATCTCGACCTGTAAAGTAACTAAAGCTGGCAGCTAAATGTAGTGGAGTAAAAAGTTCAATATGTGCCTCAAAATGGAGTAGAAGTATAAAGTACACATTACTGAAAATTGTACAGTACTTGAGTAAATGTACTTAGTTACATTCCACCACTGACAACATAGCTGCTTTTTTTTTTTTTTTTAAAGCTATTCCTATGTTTTGTATGTAAAACTCTTAATTTCTAAGCTGTCAGATAAATGTTATGAAGTAAAAAGTCCAAAACTTTCCTCTGTCCATCTTTCCTCTCATGTGGTGGAGTAGAAGTAGAAAGCGGCATAAGATCGAATTACTCAAGTGAAGTAAAAAGTACTTCAAAACTGTACTTAGGTAGGCCCACTTGAGTAAATGTACTTGATTCATTCCTCTGCTAATCACTCACCATATCTGTCCCCATTGGGGAAGATGTAGGACACACTGACAGTTCCTTCCCCTGTAAACAAATAAAACACACATGTATTTCTCAAACACCTTATCTATCTGAAAATGTTAAGGGCGTAAAACTCGAATATTTACCTTGAGTTTTTAAATCCTCACTTTCCTTGTTGTCTGAAAGTGGACATGATTGCACAATTAGATGGCAGATAGGAAATACAGAAGCGTTTGTGTGCGTGTGGTGTGTGTGTGTGTGTGTGTGTATGTGTGTGTGTGTGTGTGTGTGTGTGTGTGTGTGTGTGTGTGTGTGTGTGTGTGCTGGGTGTTAGAAACACAATCACACTCCACCAGACATCCTGACAGCTTCACCAGCCGGCAGATGGTTGTCAGAACCGACAGGAAACGCTGATACCGGCCAATTATGGGATGTGAAAAGTCAAGCGACTCTATTAAAAACGTTGTTAAAACGACACAAACAAACTTGTTGCTATAGTTGTTCAGTAAATCGCGCTAAAAATAAACACTCCTCCTGGCTACTCTAAAGAAAAAAGGCAGTCAGCTCTCTCGACGCAAACTGCAGTTGCCATGGTTACAAGATTTGGTCGAGCTCTAACGTTATCTTAAAAAAAAGTGTTTTTGAAAGTGTAAATGTATTTTAGCTCAACATATGTCGCTTTTACTTTAGTACTAACCACCTACATATATTATATAACATAATACATTTATTTAATATTATCTATTTCCTTCCCCGGACACCGGAAAAGAAACTTTGAACTCTTGAGTTTCTACCAATGAAAGAGATGCAGGCTGCCGGTGGTCGGAACAGCTGTGTCAGGTTGGTCCATAGTTGTTATGAAAGTTAAGTTTTTTTTAAAGTACTTTCCCACTTTTGGCTCGGTTTCATATATTCATGGCACTCTTACGCATTTAAACCTTAACTTGTGAGGAGGTTTCTCTCTGCTAACGTCACGCTAACGCTTGTTGAATCAGAAGTAAGTGAGCTTGCTAGCCGTTAGCTTGTTAGCTAGCTGGAGCTTAATACACTTTACTGACTGACTTACACTCGAATACCAGTTTAGAGCTGTTCTTTGTAACTTGCTAACAAAACACGATGTCAGCCAGCCAGGCGTGGAGTTAAGTGGTCATCGCTCTGGCTGGGTTGTTAGTCTGCATGCTCCGTTTGATTGCATAATTGTAGCCAGCAGCGCTGTGTGTCAGCCACCATCTCATTGCTCACACTTGAACTGAAGTGCCACAATGAGCCACCCCACAGCTATGTGCGACTCTGTGCACTGCAGTGGATGTACAGTAGCTGCCTGCTCAACCAGCAGCTCACTCTCTGGTGTATCCAGGATCATCGTGTTTACTCCCAGAGCTGAGCAGATTTATTCAAACTAAGCGTTTTGTGTTTCTCTTCACAGATTGGTTGCGGCTATGAGAGGATACTAACTGAAGGTGAGTATACTGCGAGATAACAGCTGTGTATTTTAAGGAATCCACGATGTGCTGGAGGTGATACTTTGAAGCTAGAATATGTTTTATGTGATTAAACGGGTCATGTATGTATCAACACAGAAATGAGTGCAAGGAGAAGAGGTGGGAAGCCCAACAGAGGAGGGGGGAAGTTTAACAAGCCAAGAGGAAGAGGAGGTGGAGGTGGTGGCGGAGGTGGAGGTGGAGGTAGGAAAGGCGGAGCTGGTCTCTGGGATGATGGAGATGATTTCAGCCTTGACTTTGAACCCTCTCGTCCCAGCAGGTATGTATTTAGTAAAAAAAATATTGTGCTGATGATTTCCCTTTTTTCATCTCATCTCTCCTCTTCACCTCTCTCTCTCTTTGTGTTTACCTGGCTCCCTGCAGACCTGGCAAAGGACGAGGAGGTGGCAGTAGCCGTGGCGGTGGCAGTAGCCGTGGCAGTAGCCGTGGCGGTGGCAGTAGCCGTGGTGGCGGCAGTAGTCGTGGTAGTGGCAGGGATGGAGGTAGAGGAAGGGGAGCCAGAGATTATGACAGGGATGGCAGAGGCGGGGGGAGAAGCAGCGTCAAGGATCTCCCAAGGTCCCTGGCGAGGACACGGCCGAGCCCAAAGACAGGTGACAGCATCAGGCCGGAAATGAGCACCATGCCCTTGCAGAAGATCTTCATGACTAATGAAAACCAAGAACAACTCAAGGAGCTGCTGCGGAATTTGCAGGCCCAGGACTTTGATGAGGCATATGAGTAAGTACATTTTATATATGTCAAATATTCTGCATCTGTGAAAAGAAACTAATTGGAAAATGTATGTTTTGATTAAGTGGTGTTGTTCCTCTGCATGACTATATGAACTCATATAACCCTTTCTGCCTCAGTGAATCTGGTTCAGATTATTCAGAGGGAGAAGAAAATGAGGAGGAGTTTGATGAGCTGGACCACCGTGAAGAAGGCCAGTTTTGGGCCACTAATGACGAACCCGTTGAGAGAGCAGAGAGTCCAGCATATGAGACAGAGTCTGATGATGAACGACCCACCCCTGAACCTGTCATCTCCTTATTTGCCATAGGGAAACTCTGCAGGTGATGCTCAAATTAGTTTTTTTGGAGTTAAGTTACCCTGCTTGTGTTTTTGTTGCTGAGCTGGCAGGAACCTAAAAAATGAAGATCTGGGAATATTTATCTTCTTACCCTGTGTTTTCTCATCTTTCCTTTGTGTAGGTATGGGTTTGACAGGGAGCGCAGCAAGCAGGCTTTGGAGGCTGGTGGAGGGGAATTCGGGGCCACTTTGGAACAGCTACTCAGTCAGGTCTTCAATGAGCGTTACGGACAGAAAGCTCTTTCCTCTGATGGCCTTGAAGGGGTACCTATGGATGAGTGTTTGAGCCAGAGGCAGGAAGAAGCTCTGGCTCTAACTGCCATTTATGGGGATCGCTTCAGTGAGCGTATTGCAAATACAGTCTGGACAGTAACCCTAGACCTCTTGTTCCTCGCAGACACAGCTGCCAACAATGGAAGGCAAGCTGGGAGTCGAGGTGGTAGAGGAACTGTTAACGCCCGTGATGTCTGCCGATTCTTCCTGAAAGGGCAGGGCTGCCGGTTTGGGGACAAATGCAAGTTTAAGCACCAACTCCCCACTGATAAAGGGAAATCTGGGGCTGGTTCCCCAGATCCATATGGTCCTAGCCAGCCTGGCTTCAGCAGTTTTTCTCCTCCTGAATATGAACTAGTGATCCGTTTCCCAAAAGGAAATCGTTACCCATTTCAGGCACCAATAGTCGCCTTCAGCACCACCGACGAGTCTTTCGGGGCTGCAGGGAGGCTCAGCATCACTGAAAGATTGTTTGGAGAAGCGTTGGCTGCAGCAAAGAGCAACGAGCCTGTTGTTTACACTCTAATCAGCTTATGTGAGGATGAAACTACTGTGAAGGAATTGCTGGCTGTCAGTCATCACAAATACAGCACGCCACCGCCTGTTGTGGTTCCTCCACCCTCTCTTTCTGTGGCAAAGAGTAAAAGTGTAAAGAGCAATGCTTCTGAGGAAAGCAGGAGTAGTAGTAATTATACCAACAGCAGAAGGCCTCCTCCACCTACCAACCAGAGACCCATAGATCGTAAGTCAGCAAGATTATTTATATTTATTTGTGTTTATATTTTTCACCAAGTAAAACGTGAATATGAGTTGAAATTCCTCCTCTGTCTTTTAAGTCAAAGAAACGGGAGAAGAGGAGCTGGATGACAGGGATGAAGACGATGAGGATGAAACTGTTCCAGTTGAGAGTGAAAGTTATGTCAATCTGAGGAAGAAGATGGTGAACAAGCACAACCTGAAGATCGACAACTTACTGAAAGAAAATGGCAAGCTTTGCAGGGACTTTAAAAAGAAACAGGTAAAAGAAGACATCTTTACATTTTATCTTACTTCACATCCTCTCCAACATGATGTATGTATTTTAATGCACTGTTCTTCTTCTTTTATCCTTCTGTTCACCCAGTCATCTGGGCGTTTCAGGTCCATGTTGGAGCAGAGGAGGAAACTGCCGGCTTGGCATGAAAAAGAAAACATCCTGGACCTGTTAGACCAGTGTCAGGTGCTGGTTGTCAGTGGGATGACCGGGTGAGTCACACAGAGATGCTTAAAGTGTTTGCAGTCACAAAGAAAATTAATGTGTTTTGGTTATAGATGGATGACAAGGATGTGTGAAAAATCTGAAGTGGCTTTGTATCTTCACTAAGACCGATATAATACTGATTTTATGGTGGCCCATATGTTGAATATTTGAGCTGGAATAAAACTGGGCCTTTTCTATGTGTCTTGTGCATTGACATGGCGATGCAAAGGTAATTAAAAGGCTGAAATAACTAGGGAGGTGGGAATTTAACATTTTTCTGCTTTGTTATGTATTACATTTCCCACCAATTCTACAAATGAACACTGAGAAAATATAAAATAAAGTGTATCTTCGATATGAGTCAATTCCCGACCATTTAAATTAAGATTTATTATGTTCTAACAAACATATCATATTGGTGCACATTGGAAAAGATGTGCCAATTTGCTGATGGAATTGGCTGAATGATAAATCAGTTCAGCTCTATTAAAATCCCAATTAAGCAGCTGGAAGGTTGTAAATAAAGCAAGTCAGTAGTAGACGGAAACGTATGCATACCTCACTGTAAAAAAAATATGATTCTGATTAATATTAATTTTCTCTTACTTCTGCACAGGTGTGGTAAGACGACTCAGATCCCTCAGTTCATTCTTGACGCCTCGTTAGGTGGTCCTGCAGAGCAGGTGGCCAACATCATCTGTACTCAGCCACGCCGCATCTCTGCCATCTCGGTGGCCCAGAGAGTAGCGCAGGAGCGTGCAGAGTCACTCGGCAACTCAGTGGGCTACCAGATCCGCCTGGAGAGTGTTCGGGTGCGGCCACATTTCACATCTACATGCCTAAAGGACTTAGTATAGGAGTATGTTGCATATGATTCAAAGTATGTGCAGCCAGATACTATATTACAAAATATGTTCTACTTCTTTCTTCTTTCAGACATCTGCCACCAGACTGCTGTACTGCACCACAGGTGTGTTACTGAGGAGACTGGAGGGCGAGGCAGACCTCAAAGGCATCACACACGTCATTGTGGATGAGGTGCACGAGCGAACGGAGGAGAGGTGAGATGATGCAGATCACGCGCAGCGAATAGGGCTGTACCCAATAGTTTGAAACTTTAGAGCTTAATTCATTACACTGATCAACTTTCAAATGCTGTGCTGTTTAGATGTCTGTTCATTTTATTTAAACCTAGTAGTCCTGTACAGTTGCTGATTAGATTAGGCTCCACTAATATTATTAGTATTATATTACTTTTTTAGATTGTTTGTTTGTTTGAGGATTTTCTTTTAAGAGTGTTGACCTCATAAAGTATGAAGATAGACATTCAAAGCTTGACATGATATACAAATGGCATTCAGTACAGTCCTAATACAGAACATGGTTCACTCATCGAGTTGTCAATTAATGGAGTCAATTAGTCAATTTTCAGTGTATTCATTAATCTCAGGGGTTATCTTCTCCAACAGGCAACATGTATTTACAGTCTTATTCTACGTAGTTTGTTCTCTGTAACTGTTCATCTCTATTTCCTCTTCTCTTCGTCAGTGACTTCCTGCTGTTGGTGTTAAAAGACCTGATTATGCAGAGGCCAGACCTGAAGATCATTCTAATGAGTGCCACACTGAATGCCAACCTCTTCTCTGACTATTTTTACAACTGTCCTACTGTCCACATACCAGGTAACTAGCCACTTGTGATAGCTGTTAAGATATGATATGCATTTATATAATATCCATATCTCCTACCTCACCCAATGAATTTCTCTAATTTCAGGTCGTACTTTTCCTGTCGACCAGTTTTTTCTTGAAGATGCCATCACTAAAACACGGTAAGTAAATCGTCCTTCACCACAAAGAAAATGTAATCAAACTAGTGATAAATATTTCAATAGTTGTCTTAAAAATGATGTGAGGATGTAGTTAACTTTTTTTAATTTATATTCTAAGTTTTGTCATGGAGGATGGCAGCCCTTACATGCGCTCAGGGAAACAGAATTCATCTTCCTCAAGTGGACGTGGAAGCAAAGGAGAGCAAAGGGACATGGTGGACGACCTGGGTGATGACATGTGGAACTTCATGTCTCTCTGTAAGAAGGACTTTGTCAAAGACTCCATTCCAGACCAGCAGCTCAGCCTGCAGGATCTCACAGTCAGATACAAAGGTGAGTTAAGAACAAGTATCAGAAACCGGACTGAACCATCTTATACGAATAAACTGTTAATGCAGGAATGCTACATTTTGTTACGGTGCTGATGCAGATGTTAAGAAACCTGTGCTGAAGACTATTGCTGCAATGGACCTGGACAAGATTAACATGGACCTGGTGGAGAGCCTGCTGGAGTGGATTGTAGATGGAAAACATAACTACCCTCCAGGTAAAAATTCACCTGTGTATACTGTAGTTGTAGACTCTGTGGAGGTTTCAGTGTGGACCTTCATTATGTTGTGTTTCTGTATCCAGGTGCAGTGCTTGTGTTTTTGCCAGGCCTGGCTGAGATCAAGATGCTCTACGAACAGCTCAAGTCCAACAGAATGTTCAATAACAGGGGTGCAAGCAGGTCAGTGTATAAACTTGTGTGTGTGCTTGTACCAAGCATATATTTTCTTTTCTTTCTTTATTCTTTGTGGAGCAAACATGAAATTCATGTCCTTAGCTGACAACAGGATTTTCACAAATGCACTCTCGTGTGCATGCTGTGCAGTGCTGTGTTTTCTCCAAATACTTGTCTACTGGGGCTTGAAATCAAGTAAAATCCTCATTATTTTTGTTTAATGTGCAGACCCCTTAAAAGCAGCAGTTCACAGTCATCTATAGATAGATACTTGAACAGAATTATCCAAATGTTGAGTTTTTTTAGAGTGTAATTATGGAACACAAAAATTAAACAAGTTAGTTGATAAACACTAGTTAAAGGCTACTTATTAATGTGGATGAATTTACCAACTACAATTATGTTCTTCACCATGGGTCATGGTCGGGTCAGGACTGTTGCTGCGCCTGCTATGGTCCTGCTACAGACTCTACCAGCAGCACATCTACCTTTATTAGCCACAGACTTGACTGTAGGGTTAGTGCTGTTACTGTCATGTTCTTCTCTGTCTCTCTCAGCCTCTCAACCCTCCCCTCCATCCTCCCACCCTCTCCCCTCTCACACCATCTACTCCCTGAGGTTTTTTTTTTTGGAGTTTTTCCTTGGAGGCTGTGATGGTGAAAGGATAGGGTGTCGTACCCTGTACAGAGTGTAAAGCACTCTGAAATTTGTGATTCTGGGCTGAATAAATAAAATTTTATTGAATCTAATTCTCTTGTAAGGTGTGAAGTGTACCCTCTCCACTCAACCCTGTCCAATGAAGAGCAACAGGCAGTTTTCAGCCGCCCCCCAGAGGGGGTCACAAAGATCATCATCTCCACCAACATCGCAGAGACCTCGGTTACCATTGATGACGTTGTTTATGTCATCGACTCTGGCAAGATGAAGGAGAAAAGGTGAGCTCATGTTGGATTACAGTGAACAGATGTTACGTTGATCCTTTGGATGAACTGTATGTAAATGTGTGTTTTAGAGAACAAGGGTAATGGATTTTAACACATTTTTGTTGCTCAACACAATCAAACATACAGTAGTTTTATAATCATATATATTTGATTTGACTTGGAAAGCAGAACTTATTTAAAATCTCCATTTCTAATTTATTCTTGGTTCTATTTGCAGGTACGATGCAACTAAAAGCATGGAGAGCCTGGAGGACTCGTGGGTTTCTCGGGCCAACGCTCTGCAGAGGAGGGGTCGAGCAGGTCGCGTGGCCTCGGGGGTCTGCTTCCACCTCTTCACCAGCCACTGCTTCCAACACCAGCTGGCTGAGCAACAGCTGCCTGAGATCCAGAGAGTTCCTCTAGAGCAGCTCTGCCTCCGGTAGATCCATCTGTTTGTTCTTTGCACATTGCCAACATGCCACTGCCTCTGTAAATGCAAATTATCGAGGTTTATGTATGACATGGCTATTGGGATTTATGAGGGAGGGACTGGTTTACTTGTAGCTCCATGTCAGATTTAAGTATATGCAAAACAATATTTCCCCATAATCCGCGTATCTTCCGTTCAATCCATATCCATTTGGAAATCAAAACATGAAAAATGAAAAATGTTCATGTTTTTATTTATTTCTTTTTTTTTTTCAAGTAAAAAAATTGATTGTTTTATTCAAAATATGCCTGTAAAATATGAAATCATTGTGATTTCTCATTTTTATTTCCCATGTCTCCTAACATAAGAAGATGGGAAATGAGAAAAATAAAAAATGAAAAAAAATGTGCATTTTGTCACATGTCTTCCAACCTTAAGTTTACCCTCCTTTAGCTTTTAAAAAAGCGTGTATGTGTCCATTTTTGAAATGTAATCAAATGTGTCTGTGCTGCTGCATGTAGCATGGATCTAATGAAAGAGGTTGAGGTCGCGGGAACCTCGGGGTCATAGAAACCTGACCACATGACCACTAAATTGCAAAATGTAAATTTTCAAAATTAACATTCTGGCCCTTATTCTCATACTTCATATCCCGGTCGTGCACTGTGTTTAAAAAAAGAGAAAAGTGGGACTTTTGTATAATGTAAATGAAAGGTAGATTATTGATAAAACAGGTCACTGTTGATTTCCAAACGGATTTTGATTGAACGGAAGATACACGGATTGCCTTTGCTCATATTTACCATTTCCCCCTCTTGCCAACAGAATCAAAATCCTGGATGTGTTTGCTGAGCGGACGCTGGAGTCTGTGTTCTCTCGGCTCATCGAGCCCCCGGCTATGGGAAGCTTAGACGCAGCCAAGCAGCGCCTGCAGGACCTTGGAGCTCTAACTGCAGATGAGAAGCTGACCCCGCTGGGCTACCACCTGGCCTGCCTGCCCGTCGACGTGCGCATCGGGAAACTCATGCTGTTCGGTGCCATCTTTCGCTGCCTCGACCCAGCACTCACCATCGCTGCCAGTCTGGCCTTCAAATCACCATTTGTAAGACACCGCTAGCCACTGTTGAGAGACCATATGTGTCACTCCTAGGCTTGACAATGCTGATTTAGTATCTGTTACCAGCTATGTGATCTTTGTGTTTATTTTTTAGCAGAGAAAAACCCACATATTCATTATAATTCATCAAAAAATGTATTGTGTATTATTATTATTATGTATAAAATGTATTATTATAGAAATACTCTGCCTGTTTTCCAGGTGTCTCCATGGGATCACCGGGAAGAAGCGAATGAGAAGAAACTGGCCTTTGCCGTGGCCAGTAGTGATCATCTAGCGCTGCTGCAGGCATACAAGGTACTGACTTATCTTTATGGAAAATTATACAAAAATGGTATTTATATGTAGAAATATTGACATTTGGAAAAGATCCAGGGAAAGATGTGATGGATTTTCCTCCTTTTGCAGGGATGGTGCTCTGCTGCAAGGAATGGCAACCAGGCTGGCTACCTTTACTGCCGGGAGAACTTTCTGTCTGGACGGGGCTTACAGGTGAGCTGTCTGCAGCAGGATTATTACTGTAAACTGAAATTAAAACAAAAATATGCAGTGAAAAATATTGTTATGAACTGAAACTTAATAAAAATGAAGTCCTAAATTGAATGATATTGCCCGGTTAAAAAAAACTGTGCCAAAATTGCTTCACAATGAATCCCTGTTGTGTTTCATATATAGTCTTCTTGAATTAAATAACGAGCATGGTTTTGTTAACCAGCTATGGTCAGGATGAGGATGACAAGTCTTCTCCTGAGTGGTAGTGAAAGAATGCTCAAGTTGTTTCACACAATATTTAATTGTGGATTTAAACATTAAAGCAACTCCTATACAGTTCTCAAATATGTTTGACTTTGTTTGTAGATGTAGCTTCATATTTCTGAGACATAAAACCTAGTCCTAATAGATAGAAACAAACTGAAAAACTACTGTAAAACTACATCAAAATATGGAAACTGACAAACTGACACTCAACTTAACTCGCTAACGCTAACTAAAAATAATCTAAAATGAAAGTCAAAACTGAAATAAAATAAAACGGTTAATATTCAAAACTATTTCAACTTTGTTCTTCAGTGCCTCATTCATTCTCTTCTATAATGATGTAACAAAAAAGCCATAAAAAAATGTTTTCCCTGTGCAGGAAATCGCCAGTTTGAAGAGGCAGTTTGCTGAGCTGCTGTCTGACATTGGCTTCATCAAGGAGGGGCTGAGGGCCAGGATGATAGAGCGCATGTGCTCTAAAGGCACCGATGGTGTTCTGGAGGCAACTGGCCCAGAGGTAAAACACACACACACACACACACACACACACAGGCACACAGACATACACAGAGACGCACACACACACACTCACAGAGTCATGCTGGAAGTGTTTTTATTTGTTGTTCCAATTCACATTAATGTCTCCGTTGTACAATATATCTGTCTTGTACTTCTATCTGGCTAATTTTATAAAGAGTTTATTTCAATTTCAAAAAGCTGCACATGTCACTTGGAATCTTGAAACAGAATGAGGCCACAGACCTATTTCAGATGTTTTTTTTAACTTCACAATCTATCCCTAGTCTTTAAGACAATCTTCTAATAATGATAAATTTCATACCTTTCCAGGCTAACTTGAACTCAGAAAACATCCGGCTGATGTCCGCCATGCTTTGTGCTGCTCTCTATCCCAATGTGGTCCAGGTGTGTATTCATTCTCTGTCATCAGATAGTAAAGTAGTCAGTATTTAATGTATAAAACTGTCTCATGCCTGCTATCTCTATTTGGCTTCACGCTCCTGTGTCTGATCCTTTGTTCCAGGTACGAGCTCCTCAGGGGAATTACAAGATGACCAGCAAAGGAGCGATGAAGATGCAGCCCAAAGCCAACGAGCTGCGCTTCATGACCAAGAATGATGGCTGTGTCCATGTGCACCCGTCTTCAGTTAACTACACGGTACGTTAAAATATGCTCTTGTATTTAACGGCCAGTTAGAGTGACAGGCCTCATGAGTTTCTTCTTTGTGCTCCAGGTCCGCCACTACAACAGCCCTTACCTGGTTTACCACGAGAAGGTGAAGACGAGCCGCGTCTTCATCAGGGACTGCAGCATGGTGTCTGTTTACCCGCTGGTGCTGTTTGGAGGCGGACAGGTCAACGTGGAGCTGCACAAGGGAGAGTTTATCATCTCCCTCGACGACGGATGGATCCGATTTGCTGCCGCTTCTCACCAGGTCAGGGAGAAGAGACAACCTAATCACATGAACAAAGATATTCCAAAGTGTCTTTGCAAATGTTTTTTCCAGTTTTAAGTTTAGTAACCGTGTTTTTTTCACGAGAATAAGTCTGGCTCAGACCTCAGCAAGGGATGATGCTGTGAAAAGTTTACAAGCCGTTTGAAATGCTGCAAAGATTTAACAGGCTTTTACAAGGGCTCCAGAGAAAACAGTGCACTATAATCACATATATTGCCACATAAAATCATTGCAATAAGCATAAGCATTTTTTTGCAAACCTGTCTGTATTGATAGTAATGAACAAGCAGTAAAGGAGACACAAAATCCCATTCGCAAGTTGAATCATGATATGTGATTATTAATGAAAAAAATGAAAAATCACTCCCATGAGCCATAAAATAACTCTTATAACAACGACAAATGCACAAAATAACAGCAAATTAGGTGCTTTGGTTTAGCTGGGATGGTGTGTTTTGGCTGAACAGTAGGGACGACAGGCTACTGAAGAAAGAAAAAAAAAAAAGTGACATGCATTGAAAAGTCGAAACTTTGGGAGAAAAGCAACCCCCACCACATCATCTGATTCAGTGTAGATGCAGCCTTGGGTGAACAAAAGTACACTAATGAAACTTGGCTCTATAAATATGTGTATGTCTGTGTGTGTTTGTGTGTTACCCAGGTGGCTGAGCTGGTGAAGGAGCTGCGCTGGGAGCTGGACCAGCTGCTGGAGGACAAAATCAGAAATCCGAGCATGGACCTGTGCAGCTGCCCCCGCGGCTCCCGCATCATCCACATGATAGTCCACCTCATCACTACGCAGTAGCTCTGCTACTTAAAACCCACTTCCAACCCTTTCTGTCACCCTCAGGGGCTTACATGCATGGAGCTCTGCAGTGAAGGTGTCTGTCTGCTCCTGCACCACTGCCACAAAGTGATTTTGACAACATGCTACTCCATTAGTTAGTGAAGGCGAGGTCAGCAACCCTGAGACTGGTTAAAATGTATATTGTATCTATCACAGAGCAGCAGGGCAGATACTGACACTTAATCACAAGTTTACATGAAAAAAAAGCTATTTATTGTGCTACTGCACTGGAGGCTTTTTATAGCAAAAACCAACCATGGCTCTATGCAGGTAATTAACAAACCTCCATCATTGTTATTGCTGGAATGAAGTGCTTCTCGCTATTTTCACAAGTCTTATTTTGACAATTCAACAATAGAGAAGGTCTTGTTTTTAGAGGCCATACTTCTACTGTATGCACAGTAAATTGGCACACGGTTGTTGAATTTGATATCGGATATAATTTGCAAACAGTGCATTTTTATTTTGGGTTGTGTGTCTCACTCACAACTGAGAAGTTTCTTGGGTCCATATTGGATTTCTTATATATTCACAGTGACTGCTTCTTTGTAATGGTTGTGAATAATTATTTGTATTGCATGATTGAGAGATCCAAGAGCTTCTGCATGATATTGGGCTGTTTTACATTCACTGAATGTATTTCAATGTTATTGATGTCAAAACTACACTTTCACAATGTGAATGCAAGGGCTCTTTAAATCAGGAGAATTTGGTCAGAATTGCCAAAGAATTTAAAAGCTTATTGTCTTAACAAGTGATGAATTCCACTGCACTAAAAATAAAAAATGAAACAAATATAGCAGGCTGTTGGCTTTATTTAAAAGTATAGATTAGATCCTTGACATTTAGCTCTTTCCTTTCCTCGCCTCTTGTTAAGCTTTGTGTTGTACTTGAAGGTGTGCCCCTTGTTGGATGCAACAAAAGAATTTACAGGCTTTTGTGAGAGGCCAACCCCTTCATTCATGAGCCCAATGTGTCTCTAAGACAACAGGACATAAACAAATAGGGTATCACTGTCCTGGTTGAAGCCATTCAGTTGCCACCTACAACAGTGCCAAGTCCAGAACTGGTAAGATATCTGTATATAGTTTTAATTTTTGTGAATATCAAGTGCTAAGACTGTTTTGAGAAAGCACTTTATGTACTATATAGCCATTAAATCATCTTGTTTAACTGAGAAAACAGATCTACTGTTAATTGTCGCATTCTCCGGTGTACGGATCTCATTTTACAGATGGGTAAATAATCTATAATCATACTGGAAATAACCTTGATATCTTTCATCATGGTAAGAATATATAACATTATAAACTATCAACACCATCCAAATTACTCAGTATTATCAAAGTAGAGGAACCATGCCTAAAGACTAAACCACTTGTATTTTTTTCAAAGCCCACTAAATCCAGGAAATCAAGATCCCGCAGTTCGAGGCCTGCCAAGAAGACTGGGAGTCCAAAAACACCCAAAAAGAGGTCCTCCAGTGCCAAATCCACTAAGGCAGAGGTGGACATCCTCAGCCCAGCAGCCATGGAGAATGTCTACTACATTGCCCATAATGCAATGGACTGTCTGGAATTCAGAGGCTTTGGCTGGCCAAATTCAAATAAGAAGAAGAAAAAGAAGAAGGGGACAAAACGGAAGAAGAAAAAGTAAATTATAATTTTGCCAAACTTAATAGATTCCTTCCACCTTTTAGTTAAAATGATAGTTACATTTAAATGCCTTGCTAATGGCGCCATCTGGTGGACTTATGTAGTGACAGCCCAAGAAAACCAAGTTTTAACTGTGATAAGTGCAATGCAGTGATCAAAGTTTTTTTTCCTACAAATTCAAGGAGTACATATTGTGCCAGTGTAACTTAAATTCATTAATGAGGCAAAGATATGTTTTAATTTTTAAACAGCAATTTTATTATAAGCTGACTGGACTGTCATAAAAACTTTGGCAGTTGTTATTGATATGCTGAAAGCTTGTGAAGGAATTCTTTAAACATTGTGGAATACAACAGAGGAAAGCAATTGCTCTATTAATATTAACTGCAGAGAACATCCTATACACCTTATGTAAAGCTGAAGAACATTGTGTAGGTTAAAACACCACAGTGCATCCTAGAAAAGGCCAGCCCACAGTGCCATAATACTGGACTTAAAGTGATCCCATTAGTCAGCTGTAATATTCTTTAAATCCAGTCTTTGCACAATTTATCTTATAAAAATAGGCTACAATGAGAACATGCCTATAAAACTAAAGGGGTAAACAAATGTGGTTCCAGGCACTGTTAATATTCTCGTATATATTTTACATAATCAATCCTTTTCTCAAAATGTACACATTGTAGCACAACCCTGCAAAATAAATAGTTTCTCTCCAGAGCACATCCGTTCTTGATTGTGACATGGTCCCGTTTTTTTTTTCACTCTGGGGGCTTCTTCTTGGCCTCCACGTCTTTCTTAAAGCCTTCAATTTTCTTGGCTATGTTGGGAACCTAGGAAGGAAAAAGCAGTACCATTAATACAACCTGATGCACGTGTAAAGTTGCCAGATTATTAGGTACAGGTTGCTTAAACTAATGCGGTCTAATACAGCAGTTCTGCAAAACCCCTATACCTACATGACTGTTATGGTAGCTTTTTGTTGCTATCATTTAAGAGAAGTGTTGATTTAACTTTAAAATGTAGTTCATTATACTAAGGTGTTTCACCACACTGAGGGTGGCCTTAATTGGCCTTAAGGTGGAATCAAAACCACTCTAAGAAACGTAAGCAAGTAAAACAACAATTACCCCCTTTATGAAGGTAGCATTTATTGCAGAACTGTTGTACTAGACTGAAATAGTTTGTACAAGGCGTACCAAATAAAATGGCAACACGTGCATCATTGGGGGCTTCCAAGCTCCTGACAAGCTGTTTATGATTAAGTTATAGTGAGGATATTATAACACTACCTTTACTGATGTTGGATGGAATTGCAAAATGCATACCCTTATAGTTATCTTATTGCAAAGTTAATGCTTGTTTGTGCTGATATTTTCTGTACTTTTTTGAAACATAATATGAAAAAAAATTCACACATTGATTGTGAAATGTCACAAAAAAATTTGGGCTGATTTTGTGTGTCACTTTTGTGATTATTCTCAATGAATTGTTACTATGATAATCCAGTTGACGGTGCTCTTGAATACCTGATTATTTATTTTTATTAATTTATTTTTTTTATTTTATTTTTTTTTTGGGGGGGGGGGGGAGGGTTATTTATTTAATACAAAGTATAATGACAGTACATATAAAGCATTACATGGTGGAGATGCTTATAATGATAACACATTTAATTATACTTATGTTCCTTTCATAATCCTATTTAACATGAGACTAATAAGTATGTAGAACATGTAAAACCAAAAGCCAAAAAACATTTTAAAAATACTTATTCTAGTTCTCTATATACAAAAATAAATGCATTCATATTTTCCTTAAGTTTTTACCTTCTCTACTAGAACCAAGTTATCTTCAAAACACTCAGTTTATTAGACAACAAAAATGCAATAAGCTTTTAAAAGTTATAAAAACTTGGCATGTTCCTTAATACTGCCATTTAGTGTTTTCCATTCTTTGTGTGTGCTGTTATTGTTTAACTAATTTCTTTACATTTTGCTTTTTAAAATTGTTATTATTTTATACATTATCCTTATTTTATTGATTTTCAAGTGCATGTCCGGACACCTTCGCTTTATCCGGCGGAGGGCGTGGTAGACATGGGTCAGTGGGACAAGCAGATAACTTCACTGACTCATTAAACTGTAAACATTTCTTAAAACAATCAGACTTACATCATAGTTTTGAGCCAAGTACATCCCAACAACATTCCCCAAGGTGAAGCCAGCCTGCAAGACACACAACAAAAGTCATTTAGGGTGTTATGGTTGAACTGATGACTTTCAGCCAAATGCATCTGTTTAAAACACACTCACACTTAAACCTTTTTATGTAGACTTTTATGAAGACTCCAGAGAAAACATTTTACTTCGTAATAAAATAACTAGATAAAGAGAGCAGCCACGTATTTTCTTTTTTGCATTTAACTGCTTTCCTACCTGTCATCAGTTAAACCAGTCACCAGTTAAACTTGTCACCAGTTAAACCAGTTACCAGTTAAACCAGTCACCAGTTAAACCAGTTACCAGTTAAACCAGTCACCAGTTAAACTTGTCACCAGTTAAACCAGTCACCAGTTAAACTTGTCACTAGTTAAACCGTAAGAACGGCCATATATTTCTGACTTAACTTACTGATTAAGTAACATCTGATGAGTCATATTAACGCAACTTTCAATGACCTTTAGGAGGGCGTATGATTAAATGCCAGCTGCATGGTGTCTAATTACGATTTTCAGCTTTATTTACAAACGTGAGAGATTTTCGAGAGTTTTGACAGCAAGTTATGCTAACACATTAGCTCAGCTAGTTTCACATCTCTCAACATCCAGATAAACGTAGACGTCATGCATAAAAACGTAAGTGTAACTCACCAGGAACTGCAGCATGGTGGTATAACAAAGGGTTAGCACCAGTAGACTGATTTACTGACTTTAATCGGGCAGTAAATTAAAGGTTACGGGGAGAAAATCTACCAATTTACGGCTAACGAAACTAGTGTCATCAACAATACGTATACGCATGCGTGAGATCGCGGTATACTATCGCGGTATTCTAGAGTACAGGGATTGTAGTCCTGTCGTGATCCTGGGCCTTTGCTGTTTCCCATTTGGGAACTACAAGTCCCACTTCCGCACAAACGCTATCGTCCATCCAGTGGGTGTTGGTGTTGTTGCAATGGTGGCGTCGGTGGGACATTGAATGACTTTGGCTCCATCACGAAATTAGCTCGGTTTATTAATTTTATTCGCAAACGGCGAGTATGGAGGCTCTGATCCCCGTCATAAACAAGCTCCAAGATGTTTTCAACACAGTGGGAGCGGATATCATACAGCTGCCGCAGATAGCAGTAGTGGGGACTCAGGTAAAATGCTCTGACTGTGTGTGCTTTTTGTGATACAGCGGCTGGCATGCTAGCTAGATAACCTTGCTGTACCTTGGTGCATGCACATTTAAAGATACAACTATTACAAGAAGCATGCAATATATAGAGCAATAGTATATACTGAAATGCCAAATGAATTGAGGCCTTTTGCACTGCATATTGAGCTGGACTGCTGCAGGTCGCATCTGCAAAGCATGCACTGACAGTGAAATCTATTTTGACCATCTTCATTCAGTGCTATTTTAAGACACTTATCCACACACTGTGAGCCAAAACCAGGTCATTGCTTGAGGAAAAGACAGGTGCAATTAGCTGTGTTGGCTGTAAGCACTTTCATGGATCTACTGTCGGATTCAACACACCAGGTCCAGGATAGTCCTGATATGGAACCATGCTGCACCAGGCGTATTGAATGAAACAGTAGATCCACGAAAAGGCCGGTGTGGCTGCATGATTTCCTTTTAAACAAGCAGTAGCACATCTGACTCTACTTATTCAATCACCTGAACTGTCTTCTCTCAGTTGATATGTTATATCAGGTGTGATCTTGCTTGGTTTCGAACAAAAACCTGCAGCCACATGGTCCTTTGTATGATAATAACCCGTGTCCCTACCTGTGTTTTGTGTTTCCAGAGCAGTGGTAAGAGCTCCGTGCTGGAGAGCTTGGTGGGCAGGGACCTGCTGCCCCGTGGGACTGGTATCGTAACCAGGCGACCTCTCATCCTGCAACTGGTCCATGTAGATCCTGGAGATGCAAGGAAGAATGATGACACTGGTAAGCACCAAAACCCCTCAAACCTCAGAAGTGTTTCACACCAAGGATCCCACAGATTACTCCACTGTTGTCTTTGGATTTATCTTCAATCATTTGTATGCTGTGTGTAAATTCTTCCATATGAATTAGGACTGAACAATTTGGGAAAAAAATAATTTAATTGTGATTATTTTTTCATTATGTTACGATTCGCAATATTGGAGGATATGATAATTTTTGCATCATAATTTTTTTTATTTCTTAGTGAGACATATAGTGTGTTTTTGATTTATTTATTTATTTATTTATTTATTTATTGCAAGGATCCGTATCAAATATTTTGTTGTCTTCAATCTGTATAATACGATTTTGCAGACCCAGAAATATCTGCAGCTTTTATCAAATATTGCACCTCCTACAAATTTTAACAACATCTAAGAAGAATCACCCTAATTTTCTATCCTTTAGATTAATAAACACACAAGTAGGGAACAGGCCCATTGTTTAATTGCATCCAGTGAAGAAAAAACCTTATATAATTAGCTAGATTTCAGTACATAAGCACCAGTTTTAAAGTTATGTCTGTGTCAATGTGTTTCTAATCATTTGCAGATGCCAGGGAGTGAAAAAGCACCAACAAAGGTGCATTGTACAGGTGTATTCACATTAAAAACCTGAATTAGTCTCTTAGTTCTGTTCCCTACTCCTCAAACCTCACCTATGTTTTATTCACCAGTAAACCAGCAGCTGTCATCAGGTGTCAATCCTTATGTTAGTTGTGCTTACTTAGCATTAGTAGTTGTCTTTGAGGTGGTGAAAGCTAACATCTGTGCTTCTTTTGAGAATGCTGAACTACAACTGTAAACTGTTTCATTACATGTTGCAGGCAGACAAGGTGAAGAGTGGGGCAAGTTTCTGCACACAAAAAATCAGGTATGCAATCTGTATTTTATGATACAAAATATTTAATTGATACTCTTGGCCCTTGTTTGTCTTAATGTTCTTTTTTTTTTTTTCTTTTGCAGATCTTCTCAGATTTCGAAGAAATCAGACAAGAAATTGAAAATGAAACGGAGAGAATATCTGGGAACAATAAGGTGAGGCATGCCTGGAGGAGGGAAAGGTTTACATCTATATCATAGACTGTTTATATAGAAATGGACGATGTGACAGCTCCCAAAAAGTGAAGCCAAAACATCTTGGCATAGTCCCTTGACTATGGTCAGTCATGGAAATAATTATTAGATGATTGCTTCTTAGTTTTCTTGTTCATTTTAATGCCTGGTACAATGGAATGTACATATGTTTAGACAAATATAATGATAACCTCAATAGCTTGATAATAACCAAAATCATTATCAAGAAAACCATGGAAAATGGCTACATATCAGCTCTTAAATTAAACTCTTATCAGCTATTTTTGTCGTCATCATTATATTTGTCATGTCAATTTTATTTATATAGCCCAAAATCACAAATCACAGATTTACCTCAAAGGGCTTTACAGACTGTACATAGTGCGACACCCTCTGTCCTTTGACCCTCACATCGGCCAGGGAAAAACAACTCAAAACACCCTTTTAATAGGGAATATAGAAGAAGAAACCTTAGGGAGAGACAGAGGAGGGATCCCCATTTGTCCAAACAAATGTACCTTCAGTTATACCAGGCATTAAAATGAACAAGAAATTGAAGAAAACAAGAGTGGTCTTAACATTTTTTCCATGGCTGTAGGTCATTAACCGAACCCTTTCATGTTCACTGATGGGACAGTTGCCAAACTAAGTACACAGCAATTACATTTTTCCCAAAAAGGATTTCCGTCATTGTAGATAGTTCTTGTCATGCTGATGTTCGTGCAAGTGTTAATTTTTCTCATAAGTTTGCTCTTAATTAGTTATTTGATCTTAGAAATAGAGGGTGTAGCAACATGATTGACCGCTTGTGACTAAGTCTGCTGGGCGTACGGGTGGGAACTCGATACTGCAGCTCCACTACCAGATGTGTAGACTCTGGCTACAAATGATGTCACCAGTGCAAGATGGCCGTGCCTGGGTCTGGGATATTTTGGCTTCAATTTCGTACAGTGGCAGGAAGTGAAAATGTGTCTTTTGTCTCTCTCTCTCTCTCTCTCTCCCTCCCCCTCCCTCTCTCTCTCTCTCTCTCTCTCTCTCTCTCTCTCTCTCTCTCTCTCTCTCTCTCTCTCTCTCTCTCTCTATCTCTATCTATGTATATGTACATATGTATATATATGTGTGTGTGTGTGTACCTGTTTTGTAATCCTTATAAAATGTATCTAGTATCAAAATGCAGTTGTGCTCTTGGATCGTTTCCCAGAAATACAAACAGCGACGCCTTATGTTGATTTTTCTCAGGAATGTCACTACAGAAACCTAGTCTGTAAATACATAAGCCATAGGCTCAATCAACTCTGTGCTACCTCATCTGCGATAGATTTAACCTGCATTTATATAAGGAAAATCTTTGAGATTACTGCTTTAAGTCAAAACTTGAAAAATAAATAAATGCATATAATTGTCAAGGACTTTATGCACAGCAAAACAATATTCAGTCTCAGTAGGAATAGTAAGATGTGTGCATTGGATAGACAGACAGATTTGGTTTGAATGATGGGGCTGTAGGTGAATCTAATTAGAAGATCTCAAATGACAAGAACTTATTCAGAGCTACATAATTAACCAACAGAACTTTAGGGGCAAGTCATTACTTACTCCTGTAAATGAGGCAAGGTGGGAACACGAGAAATGTATTCCTTCTCTCCACTTAGGAAACTGGGTACACATTCTGGGCTAGCTGCAGGCAAACCGAGGATTAGTGACTAACACATATTATGTACAGAGAATTAAAATAATCCAGACGCAGTGAGATGAAAGCATACATAACTCTTTCTTTTGCTAAATCTGGGAATGACTCTGGCTTGACTCTGGATATAGCCCTGAGCTCAGGAAACAGGGTTTCTCAGCACAGCTTCTACAGTATGTTTATCAAATTTGAGACCACAGTGGAAAATCACACCAACATTTTTTGGCATGTAGCTTCAGGCTACTGGGGCCCAAAGGGTTTGGGGATGTTTCTAGTAAGCTGAAAGGAGGGCAAATGTAAGAAAGACTTGCTGTAGCTTTGTAGAACTTTAGGTTATTTGCATTTCCACGGTTCTGTGAGTAGCACAAGTGTCTCAACTCCCTCTGCATGAACTAATCAGAATTGAGAATGACTCTCACCTTTTAAATGAAGCTTACAGTATACCAACAGTAATTCAGAAACCTCTTATTGCTTATAAGGCAGGGGCCGGTTGTAAAAAGCAAGTCTTATCCTTATGAATGACACTTAAGGTTTAGTTTCTCCTTAGCTGAGGAACTTGCTTGTGCACAGAATCTGTTAACAAGTTTCCAACAAAAACAGCATCAACAACAAGTACCAAGAAACATACTGTACATACAGCAAAGACACTATAAACAACAAAGTTATAGCAAACATCAAGTTTCTAGAGTGCAAAGAGGTAAAAAGTTTTCCTCAAATATAATGCCAATTCATATGAAGAACAAACGGGCTATAGAAGTGTCAATAACAGCACGATTAAAGTTGGATTATCATTATAATATTATAATCAGAACTGACAGCCAGTAGAAAGATTGTACTCTGCCAAACAGTGTTTGTTTTTTTTTTAACAATATTTTTAAAATGTTCTGTGAAGCAGTGCTGAGCTGTTAAATACACAGAACACGTCTATTCTTTTCTTGTCCCTCTGCAGGGGATCAGCGATGATCCCATTCATCTGAAGATATTTTCTCCTCACGTTGTCAACCTCACGCTGGTGGACCTGCCTGGAATCACTAAGGTAGCACATGCTCTACTTCCTGCTCCCTAAGACAAAGCTTTGATCATCAACATACCCCTGGGGAAGTTTATTATACAACACCTTAAAAAAAACATTTAAAACACATTAAAACCAAGATGTAGCAGATATGCCTGGTCACTGGTGTTAACTTCCCTGTGTGGTCGATGCTTTTGTTCATTTGTAGACTGCAGGGAGTTTGTAACTGGTTCTTCTGAACCACGTGCTGCCGAAGCCCAAGTGTATTCAGGCTTTGATTCCAGCCTCATTACTTCCTCCCCTCTGGTTGAACATGTGTTAATGTGAAAAATCCCCTCACTCTAGTTTCTAATGAATCAAATTGAGATGTACTGTGTCTGTTCTTTTAATTTGTGTTGTCCCCTCCAGGTGCCTGTGGGTGATCAGCCTAACGACATTGAGATTCAGATAAAGGATCTAATCCTGAAGCACATCTCCAACCCTAACTGCATCATCCTGGCTGTCACCGCGGCTAACACAGACATGGCCACCTCGGAGGCCCTCAAGTTGGCCCGGGAGGTCGACCCCGACGGTGAGAAAACCCTAAAAGAAGACATTACATTATCATAGTCTCATTTTTAAAAACTGTCTTGGTAACACTTTACAATGACCAACTAAATAATGTTTATAGATGGTTTATAAACCAATTATTAACCATTTACAAAGTGCTTTATGTATTTAATCGTTAAATGTTTTCAACCAATTTCTCAAAGGTATATGAATAATTTCAAAATTATTTACATACTTAATATGGTGTTAAAAATATTACAATGGGTGCAACTAAACCTATTTATAAACAATTAATTAGAATGTAATTGTTTGTTAATGGTAAAGTAACTATAAACTTACATTAATAGACATGTATATTATAAATGAATATACACCTATTTGCCATTTATACATGATTAAGTTAGTTAAACATTAATAAATTATGTATTTACCATTCTAAATGGTCTATAAACAGTTTATAAATGATGATTAAACATTAATAAACTGTTTACCATTTATAAATGATGGTTATTGTAAAGTATTACCACTGTCTTACCTAACGCAGCTTCAGGGCGGTCATTCAATGTGGCCTCGTTTTCACTGCAACATACAGTAGTGTTCAAAATAATAGCAGTCCAATGTGACTAACCAGATTAATCCAGGTTTTTAGTATATTTTTTATTGCTACATGGCAAAGGTACCAGTAGGTGCAGTAGATTCTCAGAAAACCAACAAGACCCAGCATTCGTGATATGCACTCTCTTAAGGCTGTGCAATTCGGCAATTAGTTGAAAGGGGTGTGTTAAAAAAAATAGCAGTGTGGCATTCAATCAGGTCATCAATTTTTTGAAAAAACAAACACATTTAAGAGCTGATATCTAGCCATTTTCCATGGTTTTCTTGTTAATGATTTTGGTTATTATCAAGAAAACCATGAAAAACGTCTAGATATCAGCTCTAAAATTAAACTCTTATCAGCTATTTTTGTTGTTATCATTAATTGTACCAGGCATTAAAATTAACACGAAAATGAAGAAAAAATGTGGTCTAATATTTTTTTCCATGATTGTATAAGACCTGTACCTCTGTGGAAACAGCACCATCAAAGCTAGAAGAAGGGAGAATAAAGTGCCTTTTATGCAGTAAAACACCGTTATAATGCCATAAATCATAAAAAAAAAGAAAAGAAAAAATACACAAGAAAAAAATTACACATTTCTTTCATGATTTATTTTACACATAATGGAAAAGGAGCGTAAAAAAATGGAAAAAAAAATGTTTGTTTATGTCAGTATTTCAATTCAAAAAGTGGAAATAACACATTATATAGATCATTACACACAGAATGAAACATTTCATGTCTTAATTTTTTCTTCTTCTAATCATAATGGTTATAGCTTACATTTAAGGAAGACCTAAAATTCAGTGTCTCAAAAAAAATGAATATTACAAAAGACCAATTTTAAAAAGTATGTTTAATATGGAAATGTTGGCCTCTGAAAAGTATGTCCATCTATATGACTCAATACTTGACTTGAACTACTGGAAATGGACTTTTCCATCATATTCTAATGTATTGAGATGCACCTGTACAATATTTTTCCAGATGCCCACAATTGTTCAGTGTTGGGGAAAAAACTGGCGCTCCACAATCTCAAAGCTCATGCATATGGATATTACTTTTTTACAAGCTCTACTTACAACCTCTCTTGTCCTGTCCTCTCCTCTCTGCTCTGTGTAAACCTGCAGTTCGGTTGAAGTTTTCCTGTATTTTTTTTGTTTGTCTCAGCTGAGTCATTCATGATTTCTCAGTTGTGCTGAGGAGTGCGGAATATAATGTTGTTGTGTTGCTGACCTGTAGAATAAAGGGATTTTGATGAAATATCACTATTTTAATCTTGTTAATTTTTTTCTGATGGAGGCATATGATTAGCATATGATTTGTTCAAGGACCGTTGAAAACATGAAAATAGACAATGATAACTTCTGTTTTTTCAGGTTCTTGCTATTATAAATGGTGTATATATTTTTTTTTTTAATGAAATATGCCTTTCAAACCTTCCTGTGGGTTAATGTAAATTAGTCTTTATTGGCTGACTTTTTAACATTGTGACTTAAACAGTACAATATTGATACGGTGTGTAGTGGTAGCTACTGTTGTGATAATGACACTTGCATGGATGTGACTGACCAGGCAGGAGGACTCTGGCCGTGGTGACCAAGCTGGACCTGATGGACGCCGGCACTGACGCTATGGACGTTCTGATGGGCCGAGTCATTCCTGTCAAACTGGGTCTCATCGGAGTCGTCAACAGGTCTGGAAAACTATATTTACTGTTCTGAATATAGTCATAAATAATCCATCAGTCATAATAGAGATGAGAGACTCAATAGAGATGAGTGTACTATAATGCATATTTAATGGTGTTATATCAATATTTATTGCTTGTGATTACAGTGACAAAGGAATACATTCTGGGATGTTTCAACATTATGAATTACTATTTAAAAACTGCCAGATTTAAATCCATCACCATTCAGTTCAGTTTAGTGAAAGTTAATAACTATTTTATGTACAAACACTGATATACAGTATAATAGGCAGCTCAAGATATGATATATTAATAGACTGTCTTCCATATATGCAGACATTTGTTTAATAGCCTTTATTGCCCAGGATTAATTGTTGGTGTTTTCTTGTATTTAAATATTTAGGAGCCAGCTGGACATCAACAATAAGAAGTCTGTGGCCGACGCCATCCGAGACGAACACGGTTTCCTGCAGAAGAAATATCCATCTCTCGCCACCAGAAACGGAACTAAATACCTGGCCAGAACCCTGAACAGGTAAACGCGTTTATAAATATCACCTTGACAAACTGTAAGAATAAGATGTGACTTGGATATATAGGTATGGATGTTTTACCAGGATCCATTAGAGGGATAGTTGAGATTTTTTTAAATTTAGATTATCCATAGTCAGTGTATTACCTACAGTAGATGGCGGTCTGCTGACAGTTTGAAGAAGCAGGCAGGACTACTGGCCCACAAGCTAATCGATGTACTGCTGAGCACCCTAAAAAAAAATCAATATCAGTTTAAGTTTAGTTATATTTACAATATTTTTACTGCTTTAACTTGCCGTCAGAAAGCCCTTGTGTTGTGATGTTCCATGCACTCTTCAGAGCCACCTAACTCCAGTAAAAAACATTAGTTTTACCTTGAAGAACACAGGAGTTGCTGGTCTATTGGTGCCTCAAATGGGTAGTCTGTTTGTGTTATTGTATGAATCAGAACAAAACCCTGAAAACAATATCACCACCAACAACACAAAAGACAGAGGCAACAGTAGACCAGAATCTCCTATGTTCTATGAGGAACAATTACTGTTTTAGTCAAAGGACTCTGGTGGCTTTGAAGAGAGTGTAATTGCATATAGCAGCTGTACATCCCCAGCAGGACAAAGCAGTGAAAATACTCTAAATATAGTATTTAAGTTTGTCTGGTGTTGACTGACCACTTTCTAATTTATGTGTTTATACATTTATATGCAGTGTAGGCAGTGTGGTTGGTTTTGTATTTATTCTCCCCCATCTGTACTCTTATTTCTATTATTTATTTTTATTTACTTATGTAGTATTTGTACTGTTTTTTTAATTTTTTTTTTTATTAAGTATTTATTTTCCTTCTTTCGTTTGTGATTTATATTTACTATTTGTGTTTTACATGGTTTGGGGCATATGTTCGGAGTCCCAGTAGTTATATGTATGTGTTATTATGTCTGAAAATAAATAAAGATAGTGTTGGAAAAAAATATAGTATTTAAGCTGGTCTTGGTTTTTATAAATGTACATTTTTATGTGGTATTGGTACTGATATTTATAACAGCCGTCAGAGAAATTGTCTTTTATTTAGACAATGGATGTTTAGCTTGACATTCATAGCTCAGAATATAATTAGACGTATCTGCATAAAAAGTGAACCCTCTGCCCTTTACTTCCTTTGTGGCAGGTTACTGATGCATCACATCCGAGACTGCCTCCCCGAGCTGAAGACACGGATCAACGTCCTGGCAGCCCAGTACCAGTCCCTGCTCAGCAGCTACGGCGAACCCGTGGAAGACCAAAGTGCCACCTTGCTCCAGCTGATCACCAAGTTTGCCACAGAATACTGCAACACCATCGAGGGCACGGCCAAATACATCGAGACGGCAGAGCTGTGAGTACAGGCGCCTCTCCTCCGCTCCGCCACAGGGTGACGCTGTTGATCCAGCGCAGTGAAAATGAGCAAAACAACTGCATTGGTTTCATCATTTAATATGATACAGCTTGTAAGTTGAGGCACGCACAGGCTCTGTGAAGGAAGAGCTGACAGGAGAGTAGGCCACGGGGTTCACATCACAGCTAATATCCCCCCACTGCTATTTTTCAGGTGCGGAGGAGCCAGAATTTGTTACATATTCCACGAGACTTTTGGCAGAACGTTGGAGTCTGTGGATCCTCTGGGAGGACTCAGCACCATAGACATCCTAACAGCCATAAGGAACGCAACAGTGAGTGTGTCTGCTGCATTGTCCCATAAATGTGACATCATTAGGAGGACTAAAGTTTCACCGTTAGTTCAGTGAGCTATCATAAAGCAACTGAAACACAACTTTTTTTTGGTCTATTCTGTCGCTTTTTGCCGCTCTGGGTAAAAAGTGCTAACCTGCAGCTTCCTCCTCCCGCTATGTCAGGGCCCGCGTCCGTCCCTGTTTGTGCCCGAGGTTTCCTTCGAGCTGTTGGTGAAGAAGCAGGTGAAACGCCTGGAGGAGCCCAGTTTGCGTTGCGTGGAACTGGTCCACGAGGAGATGCAGAGGATCATCCAGCACTGCAGCAACTACAGCACACAGGTAATCAGCTCCGCTCACATCTTCACAGCTATTGATCATTTCCCTCACACATGCACATTCATATTCATAATGTTTTCTCCCGTAGGAGCTGCAGAGATTTCCTAAGCTGCATGAGGCAATTGTGGAAGTCGTCACCTCCCTCCTGAGGAAGAGGCTGCCCATCACCAACGAGATGGTACCTTCACATTCACCTCTTTTTGCATGTTCGCTTTCATCACCTGCAGTCATTATCTTTAAGGTTACGCTGTTCTACGAGAAGCTGAATCAGAACATTTGCTCCATAACTGAAGTTGTCCTCTCTTCTTGTCACAGGTGCATAACTTGGTTGCAATAGAGCTGGCCTACATCAACACCAAACACCCAGACTTTGCAGATGCCTGTGGGGTCATGAATAACAATATAGAGGTCTGTATTCATAACAACACATCCATGCATAAATGTTTTCTGGCAGAATGAAGAGAGAAGAGGTGCAAAGCTGGCATTGCTCATTAGGCCTGAGATTACATGTCATTGTTTTAAGGTACACAAAAAGTATAAAATGCAATTTAATCAGGAAGTATGGAAGCAAACAGAAGCTGCAATATACTGAATCTAAAACACAATTGAATCTAGGAGATAAATTTGCTTCTAGCTGCTGTCATTTTGGCTCCACAACCTCTATGTTTGCTTGTGATGTCAGAGGTGAGAGCTGTGTGCAGCTAATCCCGCCCCAGACTCCGAATGTCAATAAAATTCTGCACAGAATGAAATTTGTTCTGAAAGTCACATGCCGCACTTTAAGATACAGCAGGTATAAAATGAAATTCTAGCAATTAAATATTTAATTCAAACAACTGAGTTTTTCTTAGATAAAGTTGCTTACTTTTGCGTTTTCAAAAAAACCTAATTTTAGGTTGCTCACTCTGTTTCCCATACAGGGTCATTCCCTGCAACAGGAGCGTATAGAGATTTGATTCCCAACAGCTCCATCTCTCAAAGGCACAATACTCCTCGTTTATTTGAAGCTTTAATCTATGCTGATGGCCTGTCTTGATGCATTGAGAGAGGCGTGACCAGCTGATCTGAAAGTACAATATTCAGATGTTGCACGGTCAAATTTATTCTTAAGATCCTCATCATCATCAACATGAGTTCAAGGTGCCACACAGATGTCATCTGTCTAAAGTCAGAACGACATTATTGTAGATGTAACAACTAGCTATAATATTCCTCGCTCTCAGGCTACTGGACCTCCATTTTCAAGTCCCTATTCAAGATAAATTTCAATAGATCCAAATCCTCTCACAGCCATTTTTTGGTATTCAGTGTGAGGACGTTCGTCTTCCTGGGGTGCAGTCAAATTCCATCACTTATGACACTATTTTATGCAGAAGACTCATTTTACTCAGTTGAAGGCAGTCTACCCCTCCCCCCTTTAAACAGTGGATCAGATACACGACAATTTTACAAGCTATAAAAGAAAAAAAACTTGCTCTATGAAGACCTCAGAATAATTTTAGTAACCTTTCATTGCAGCATTATTATAATTCCTACTGCATTTTCTGACCAGACCTGCTACCCCCCACATAGCAAGTAAGCACTAGGATTTTCCACGTGTCCATGCTTGCACAAGTTATTGGTAGCTGATTTGGGCTATCCTAACCTCAACCAATCAGGTTGCTAAACAGGGCCTATTATGCCAAGAAATGCAGTGGGATTCATAATTGAGCTTCAATACATGTCTACTTGTGAGCTGTGAGATTAACCTTAACCTTTGTGTATTCCTCACGTCAACTATGCACTGGTGGTCCTCAGGGGTCAAACAGGACCCCATGATATTCGACTGGAATTATTTTGTATATTTGACTAAAATTGACCAATAATAAAGAAAAAAAATTATATATCTCAATGTGTTGGTCTTGAGTTGCCTTAAAAGGTGAAAAAAGTTGTTAATAATTTTTTTTTCGACATGTCCTAAAACCAGGTTTGGGTCATGGGGTCCTTTTTGACCACAGGTGTGATTCTTTTTTTATTTTTGCTGTCATCTAAAAATGAACAATGCTTTCAAAACATAAGTTTGACCAACACTTAACATAACCTACTCTGTGCATTCCCATCAAAAAATGATTAATTCACTATTGAAAAAAATATTCAGGCTTTATTACTTTTTTTCTCGTGAAATGAGGCCTAGTTTTGTATATTTGACTAAAATTGACCAATAATAATGAAAAAAATATGAAAATTATTATTATTATTATTATTATTATTATGCTAATTATGACAACTTTCTCTCAAAAATCTAAGGTCAACTTTACTGTGACATCATAGCGATCTGTAAAATCCCTTTTCTGGCCTTTATACAAAGCCATACCTGAGGAACAGAAGGAAAGATGTTTATACCTTTTACAAAATCCCCTCAAAGTCTGAACTTCAGATATTATTAGGAGTCTTTACAGGTGTAGATATAAACAGCAACTTGACTGGTTGCCCGAGGCAACCGCAAAGCATTAAGTCTAGTTTATTAGTTTTCACATTTAAAAAAAGTCAAATATGAGCATCCAGGTTATAAAGACATTTTTCCTCTTGTCTTCAAAGTAGATTACACACTTCTTTCTAGCTGATAGGACAGAGGTCTGATCAGAAAATTAAATTTAAGCAACTTAATTTTACATTTCAAATCTTAGACTCTTGAATTTAACTTAAAACTAACTACTTAAAACTAAATGATCTACATTCTAACAGTTATTATTTCAGTGCTACAAATCATTTAGTACTGATTAAAGTTCACAATTAGATATTTAGTTTCTTACTATATTTACATTATTGCAGCTTTTCTTTGCTACCATGGGAAAGTTAGAAATTTATTTTCAGTTATTGCATTTTTGTTATTTAGGAAATCATTAATCTGTTATCAGATTCAGTTTAAAAATTGCAGGTTGGATTTATATGTATGTATTACACCTGCCAGTCAAACTTAAAAAAATTCTTTAAGAAGTAGGAGCTTTCAGTGAATTATCCGGCTTACTTTTCTAGTTTTTGTCCTTTTGATGAAACTATCATTTGTCTGTTTGTAGGAGCAAAGGAGAAACCGGATGAGAGAGCTGCCTGCTGCGGTGCCCAGGGACAAGGTAAAAGAAAACACCTTATTTTAATATATAAAAGCAGAAGCTCATGTTTTCTAATATTTGGTTGCAATGTGCAGTATAAAGGGGACTTGTTCGGTGTTAATCACTCATAGCACTGCAGGATGAGGATCTGTGAACCAAATGCTTCGGATAGTTTCCATCGAGGAATTTTATCCCACATCTCCTCTCAGAAAGTCCCCTCTCCTCCCCTCGAATGACTTTCGACTGCCAGCCTCTTTCCCTCCGTCTTTCCACATTTCTTCTCAGTGCTATTTTCTCTCTCTCTGTCTCTCCATTCCTGCTCTCATATTCCTACTAGTCTGTTGGCAAAGGCCCGGCTGGCCCAACTGGGGTTTCTGGCGAGCCTTCTGCGTCTGGAGCAGACATGGACGGTGCCAAGGTGGGCACGTACGCAGCTCGCTGGCTCTGTGGGGGCTGCTTTGGATGGATGGTTGGATGGTTGGATGGATGGATAGATGAGCATGGGCTGCTGGCATGCACTCTGATCTTTGTCTGCTGATGCCATGCTCTTGTTTGGCTCTAGCTCAGCCTGAGTGGATTTGCACTAACAACCGTTGTGTTTCCTGCAGAGTCTGTGTCCCCAAAGTTGGTCCACCTGTCTCACAAAAAGTGCCTTCCCTTCCTTCTGTTTCCTTTTACACCCTCTTCACACGTTGGTGTCCTCAACTGGTTTGTAGGAATGAAGTGATGGTGGAAGTTACACTGTGCATCATCTACATAAGCCTGTTTGTGTTCTCCTTAAATATACTATTACAGACCAGTGTTTTAGGGATGGCAATGTTGGTCAGTTTGTCGGTCCACCACTTCGGTCCAGACTGAAATATCTAATATCATTTCTAATGTATATGAAATTTCATCCGTCTCCTTAAAATTATGATCCTGTACAACGAAGCTGCATTCTTGATTTAATTTTGAGGAAATGTAGTTTCTCCTGGATTACCATTGTGCTTGATTAGAAACGTATTTGTCCGCGAGGGATGATTCATTCGATACAGTAAGTGTCGGCAGTAGGCCTTCAGTCGGAAAATATATTTTTAAGATATGAGGAAGTCGTGTATGTGCTCACAACCTGTCAATTATAAGTTAGCCACGCACTAAATCATGCCCTGCTTTATCAGAGATTTTACTCTAAATAAGACCATAATTTACTAAATGAGCAACATGCTGTATTGACGAAAACTTAAAACTAGCCACTGAGACTCGCGAGAATGTTTACTGAAGTAATAAATCATGGGAAGTAGTAGGAACATTTCCCTATCAACTTGGATACAATCTGACTTCTTTTTGCAACCCATGATGTCGCTCCCTGCTGGCCATTAAAATCATCTTAAATATGTCGGCAACCAAACTCCTGCCCTTTTAGTCTCTTTGCTAGCTATTGATAATGCAGTTTCTTTTTTATTGTGAATATAATTTTTGGAGACAGGGTTGGAAATTTTATACAGACAATGATGGTCCTCAAGTAGAACAAATCCTACCGTGAGGTTGGCATCGTGGGTTTGTGAAATGTTTTAATAATACCTGGATGGTTTACCATCATATTTGGTAGAACCATTCATGTTCCCCTCAGAGTGAAGTGAATGACTTTCAAAACCCAGAATGTTTTCATCTACTGCCATTATTAGGTGAACATTTTTGATTTGTCCAATTCTTTGGTTTATGACCAAATATCTGTAGAACTAACATTCCCACCAGCCTCAGCTGTACTTCGGTTTTAATGCTAATTAGCAAATGTTAGCTAGGTAACATGCTAAACTAAGATGGCTAACAGGGTAAACATTGCAACCTCCTTTACATATTTTAGCATAGTTATTGTGATAATGTAAGCATGCAGATGTTAGCATTTAGCTCAAAGCACCGGTGTGAAGATTGATGTCAAAGAGCAGCTAGCATGGCCGTAGACTTTTTTTTTTTCTTACTGCATTGCCTATCATGTTTTGTTTTGAATTGTTGCATTAGTAGCTCAGTTGACTTCTTTTCTCTGAGAGCATAGTAGAGACAATACTTCTCCAAAACAAATACATTGGATTGTGTCAGTAGCTGTAATATGCTTGCTTGAGAATAGTTAGCTTCAAGTCCCTATAATCTCTTTTTGTGTACATGCCTGTTTGACGTGTGTTTGAACAGTTTGAGGTTATTCTGCTTCATACCTTAACCATCCTTTCCCTGTCCAATGACTAGAAAGGGTTTCTGTTCTAATCATTTTGTGGCCTGGGTGGTGCGATGATTGTTTGTCTTCATACTTCTTGTGTTCCTGGCTCCTCAGGCCCCCGCTGCAGGGCCCCAGGGTGAGCAGGACGGCACGGGGAACTGGAGGGGGATGCTGAAGAAAGGAGAGGAAGCCCCCGGCTCTGGACCTGGAAGCCCCCTTAAAGGAGTGGTCAATCTGCTCGATGTGGTAACTAAACATAAGCCCATCAGCCCCATTATTAAGCTCACAGTATTTTGCAGTGAATGATATTTTGCAGTGAACACCGTCTCTTTTAACACCGTCTTCATCCAGCCTGTACCGGTGGCCAGGAAGCTGTCGTCACGTGAGCAGAGGGACTGTGAGGTCATCGAGCGCCTCATCAAGTCCTACTTCCTCATCGTTCGCAAGAATATCCAGGACAGGTAGGACAGCTCGCTCTTCTCTACTGGAAATAATTGAGTTTTTGTCAGTGTAGCCAAAGCCTGATGTACAGTCATGGAAAACAATTATTAGACCACCCTTGTTTTCTCCTTGATTGCTTGTTCATTTTAATGCCCGGTACAACTAAAGGTGCATTTGTTTGGACAAATATAACACATTTTCCATGGTTTTCTTGATAATGATTTTGGTTATTATCAAGAAAACCATGGAACATGTCTAGATATCAGCTCTTAATTTAAACTCTTACGAGCTATTTTTGTTGTTATCATTATATTAGTCCAAACAAATGTACCTTAAGTTGTACCAGTTGTACCATTAAAATGAACAAGTTGGAAAAGCAGTGTCTGATACCCAAAGCCAAAAACCTGGGTCCGTGCATCCCTACTTTAAACTAAATTAGTTGTTACAACCTTTATTTATTTTCTGAAGCAAAATTGTCAAAATATTCCCTAGTTCCATCTTCTCAAATGTGACTTTTTGAGTTCTGGCGCTTGTCGAGGGAACATTCGACTATTTTCTTTGACATTGACATTTTTCACAGAATAAAAGATTATTTCGTTCACAGGAATAAACAGTGAAAAAATTTATCAACAATGCAAAAAAAAGTAATTTCAGTTAGCAGCCCCTCTGTGTGATGGCAGTGGCTGGTTGTTTAGCTGGTGGACTGTTCTGTTTGTTTTCCAGTAGCGTTGCAACAGTGTAAGATTTTCACAGTATTTGGAATGACACACTTATCAGTTACAATGACCTTTTAAAGAAATGAAAACAAAAAGTTATATTTTTGGTTGAACAAATGCTTTATTGTAATTGAAACTTGAAACCATTTTTATATGGAAGTTTGAACTGATTGTAAAGATTAATGTCAGTAGGAAACATGAGGTTTGGGACTCGGAGCCACAGGCGGCAAAGGGAAGTCAAAGTATTCAAAGACAAACTGTTTGAATTTCATGAGATTTATTTTCAATAAGAAAAAATGTAAAGCAGCCTTTAAAGTGTCTTCACTCTCACTTGTAAACCACCAACAGTTACCAACCATGTCTGTGTCCTACCTGCTGTAATAAGATCAGCCATATTGTTGGAGTAAAGGGCCCCCTAGAGCTAAATAGGGATAAATTTAATGTATTTAACTCATGAATGATACATTGACAGGCATGTGGGCCACACTCGAGACCCTCTATCTGGGGGACATCACAACCACCAAGCCGCCTTGTTCTCACCCATCTGTTCGGTCTGTTTCCTCTCAGTGTGCCGAAGGCAGTGATGCACTTCCTGGTCAACCATGTGAAGGACAGCCTCCAGAGCGAGCTTGTTGGCCAGCTGTATAAATCTGGCCTCCTCAACGATCTGCTGACTGAGTCAGAGGATATGGCCCAGCGGCGCAAGGAGGCCGCCGACATGCTACAGGTAACAGACTCCCACCGTGTGGTGTCTGCTTCTCCCTGATGAATTGAGGCTCCTTTATCAGTCATTTCATTGTTTTTCCCATTTTGTTTTTTTCCACAGGCGTTGCAGAAAGCCAGCCAGGTGATCGCTGAGATCAGGGAAACGCATCTGTGGTGAAAAAAATCAATGAAAGGAGCCGAAGCTGATCTGTTATCTCCTCATCATGCCTGAAGGACCGACGCTCCATGCACTCATCATGTCTAAACATGACGTTTGGATTTGCAACCATGAAAATGCACTGTTCTGATCCCTGCTCTGTAGAAGTAGGTAAGAGAAATGTAAGTTAATTGTTTTGTGTTGTTTAGAGTTTATGAAAACGCACTGCTAATGTTCAAGATAAGATTTTAGAAGCGGCAGTTGCCTCCCACGGCTCCTGGAGGAATGGAGAGTGCAGCCAAAGGCAAAGTACTTTTCATGTTTGACAGACTGTGGTTAACCAGTATGGAAATGGACTTTTGTGTGAAGTGGAAATGAAAATTTTGATGCCATTTTGGCAGCTCCATAAAGCATTGTTCTAATGTTTGGGCTCTCGGTTATAAATGCTGAAAACTTTATTCATCTCATCTGTAACCGGGTCATTTAGGAGTAGCTGTCATGTGTCAGAAAACATGGAACCTCAGAAGTCATTGTGTAACAATACAGCAGGGATTGGTTCACTAAATTTAAATCCGAGGTGCTCCTGAATTGATCATGTTGGTCCTCTTACCTGTGTACATACTGTCACTTTTTTGCACTGTTGTCACAGCACTGTACTGTATAGAAAGTCCATTATCCTGACACTATAATGCCACCAGAATCTTTATTTATTAATGTGTAATTTAAATGTGTGAATTGTTTAATTTTGTTTACATATCGCTGCCTACATGTGAAATATATGGTGCACTGTGTTTCTTTGTGTATGGTTCCCTGAAGAAGAATAAATAGAGGTATTTTATTGCCAGTTGAATTATTTGGATTATTTTGTCTTTTTTTTTAAACTGACGAGTGTGGGGATTGGTTAAAACAGGAACACATCAGGTAGTTTCAGGCCACAAAAAGAGACACAAAAGTTTTATTGTTTAAGTGCACGTCGATGTAATCAATGCTGCTGCACATTTTCAGATGATTCCTTGGAGAACTCCTGCTGGTGTTTACGTCTATCTCACCCTGCCCTTGGCCTTGCCTCTTCCTTTGGCGCTATGAAAATTAAAAAAATAAATAAAATCAGTATTTATATTGTCTTGCTTAACAGCAGGTTTAAGGACTTTAGCTTCTTTGTAAAATAGATACATACATTACTAAAAGTATTCAGGAATATAGATATATTTTCCTATAAAATAGTTTATTTAGTAAACAAAAGAAGTCTTTGGTATTTACAAACTTGGGAGAGACTTTGATTTATGCCTCGTTTCCACATAGCTTCAGCACATACGTCGTTTTTTGGGGGGGTCTGGCATTTGCAGAGTACGTGGATAATTTTGAGCTTTAGCATTTTCATTCAATTCAGTTGCTTGCTATGTTGATAGTCAAATTCTGTAATTAAGTACACTCAATTTGAGAAATGCCATTTTGCTAAAATACATGGTTAGCATAGGCTACACCACCTAAATTGTTGAGTTCTTTCTTAAAATTAATTTTAACACATTTGTTTCGGGATGCTCCATGTGCAACTCGCATTACACTGGATGGCAAAGAGTTAATGAAGAGATGCATTTCCTTGTTCACTAGGGGGTGAACTTCGTATGCTATATGGAATTACAAAAAAAAAGTGGAAACGAGGCGTTAAATTGGGAACTTACTGGTCAGAGAAGTTAAGAAACTAGAAAATAGAAGAGATTAAACTGTAGAGGACAAACACCACAGCATCAAACTTGTAACAGAGCAGAGCAAACAATTTCACACAGCTGACAGATGATTGTGTCCACTCAGCAGTAGCCTTACCTTTGAACTTTGGATGTTTTGTGTGAAGGTAAAAAAAAAGTTTAACCTAGACATTGTTCTTGAATTCAACAGACATTTTACTTTCTGTATACATTTACATTTCCAAGTTTGCAACTGGTAAGTGAAAAATACACTAGTGAAAAATGAATTACTGCATGCATGCCATGCTACAGCTGACATTTATCTAAACATGTTTTTTTCCCTGTAATTTCTGTAATAGCCACCCTACTACATGTATAAACCTAATAAGACCATTTTGAGTGTATTGGGGCCTTTAAAATTTTTATGACTTTTTCGTCAAAAATTTCGACATGCTATAGTATGACTTTTTTTGCCAAAAAAACTGTTCATCTAAAAATATGGTGGGTTTTTTTGTTATTTCTCGAAAAGCAACCCTACCATATGTATCAACAGACTATAATGAGACCATTTTGAGAGTATCGGGGCATTTAAAAATTTTAAGACTTTTCCACCAAAAATTTCCATAGCATGACTTTTTTTGTCAAAATTTTGGTCATCTCAAAATATGGTGTTTTCCTGTTATTTCTGGAAAAGCTAGCCTACTACATGTATCAACTATAATAGACCATTTCAAGAGTATCGGGGGCATTTAATTTTTGTTTTACTTTTTCGCCCAAAATTTCGACATGCTATAGTATCATTTACATACTGTACTTACTATACAATGGCATTTCAGTCAGAGAACTCGCGTATATTTTTTTTGCAACAGCAGAACATATTAGATTTGGGGTCTAGGCTCCGACCTCATCACTCCTAAGGCAGTTACATGAGGTATTGAGGAGTGATGTAGTAAAATCCCCGGTCGGAGCCTACAGGTGGATGCTGGGTGGTGATGGGGCTGAGAAAGCAAGCGGCAATACAGATGCAGCAGCAGCAGCATTTGCAAGCAGAGGAGAGCTGAGGATTACTCTCATCTTAAATAGACCGCCAGATTGGATAGAGGGTGTGTTTTTGTGGAGGATGTATGAGGAGTGGGGCATGTCTTAATAAGATCAATGTTCTGTGAGTTTATTGCAAACGATGCATTGTGTCTCGGGGGATGAGGACCAGGAGGACTGTTATAATGTTCAGACTGATCCAGAGCCATTTGCAAGCCGAGCCAAGTTCTTCTGTCGAGTTGCCTGCCTAAACTAGTTCGCAGGCGTTGCTTTATTTGTCTCAAAAACATTTTTAATCAAAATTTTATGGGATACGATCTTATTACATTTTTTTCCGCAAACTATTACATTTTTTATGATCCATTTATGGTGTTTTATACGATGAAATGTTTGGTGACATTTTTATGGCATACCATTGATTGACATTTTTCTTGGAAACTAAGAATATCTTAATGACATTTTATTGCATACATACAAGGACTTCTTTGTGATATTTTAGATAGCTCTCTTATGGCAAAGATGTTAAGAAAGAGCCATCAATCTTGTTCCCAGCCACAGGAAGTTGAGAGACTGCATCACACTTTATATCAACTAGGATAATGTGAGACCAATACTGCCCTACAAAGCAAAAAGGCAGTAAAATGAGTTATCATTTTCATGCGCTTCTTCTTCATGTGCAGAAAATAAATAAATAAATGTAAAAAAAGTAAAAAAAAAAAAAAAAAAGTAAAGAAGTAAAAAAGACAGTGGTGGGAGAAGTGTTCAGATCCTTTACTTCAGTAAAAGTACTAATACCGCACTGTGAAATGACTCCACTCCGCTCATTTTAACCGCCTAATAAACTTTTAAGTGGTTTAATTTATAAAAATGGGTAATCATTTTAAATGTATCATGTTTTTCATTTTAAATCTTGACCTGAAAAGTAACTAAAGCTGTCAGCTAAATGTAGAGGAATAAAATGTACAATATATGTCTCAAAATGTAGTGGAGTAGAAGTATAAAGTTACATAAAATGTACATAAAAGTACCTCAAAATTTTACTTTAAGTCCAGTACTTGAGTAAATGTACAGAGTTACTTTCCACCATTGCTCCCTGCCTCTTCTAACTTATACATATCAGTTAAGAGTCCTCCTTCAGAC
The DNA here is from genome assembly GCF_030273125.1 of Centropristis striata. NCBI lineage: Eukaryota > Metazoa > Chordata > Actinopteri > Perciformes > Serranidae > Centropristis > Centropristis striata. Next base: position 10,520,590 of record NC_081538.1, on the reverse strand, counting down.
ACTGTATGAGGATTAAAGGGATAGTTTGTGCATTATTATACAAAACTCGGTACTATTATTGTCAATGCCCTCCTGAGGATAACCCTTTAAGGTTTTATTGATCGGCCCCTAGGTGGCACTGTGGTGGCAGTCTAATTTCATATTTGGTACCGTGGCCACACTATAACACTTAAGGCAATGAAATTCATAGGGGTGGTATAGACTGGCCCCTGTAACGCACAAACCCCGACGGCAACCTCTCATTGAAAAATAAAAACTCAGTCAACCAAATAGTAAAGTGGTCTAGCAGACTGATTGGTGAGCCACAGCTCAACGTGGAGACCTTGTACACAAAACAATTACAGCGCATTACTGGTTCAATTTTAAATGACAGTTCCCATCCATTGCACACAGAGTTTCAGCTCCTCCCCTCTGGGCGTAGGTTTACAATCCCTAGGTGTAGAACAAAAAGACACAAAAACAGTTTTGTCCCTGCTATGCTTTGCACAGGTGTTTATTTATTGTTGCTTTTATGTATGTTTTTACTATTTCTATATATGCATTTTAACCTTTATCTACGTTTTTACAGCCTAGACTTTCTTCTTTTTTGCTATTCGTATTTTAGTTCACATCAATATCTAAGTATAGTCTGGACCTCTAAGAACTTTTAATAATTTTTAATTTAATTTTTTAATTTTTTATTTAACTTGCCATTTCTTAACTCTCACTGTCTTAAGTTGAATGGTGTGTGATATGTGCCTCTTTTGTGTGTGTGTATGAGGACTCTATTTGTACCCAAAGGTAAATTTTGTTTGCAGTATGAAGTAAATAACATAGATAAAAAGATAAAAAAAACATGATAATGATAATGAATTTCATTGCCTTAAGTCTTATGGTCTGGGCACAGTGCCAAATATTAAATTAGACTGCCACCAGAGCGCCACCTAGGGGCCGATCAATAAAGCCTTCAAGGCTTATCCTCAGGAGGGCATTGACAATAAGTATACCAAGTTTGGTGTTAATCCGACCAACTGATTTGGAGATATAAAATACTTAAATTTAAAGAGCGCCACCTAGTGGTCATCGGCCAAAATTTTGCACAGAGCCTCAAGGGCTCATGGGGAAGTAGGATCTTGAGTTTCATGTCATTCGGACACACCAATGTGGAGATATGCAACACTTCGTGTTTTGTGTTTAAAATAGCGCCACCTGCAGGAAGTTGTTATTTAATAACTTGAGTATTCTTTGGGTTATCAAAATGATTTAATAACTTTTTGTTATGAGGGTCCATAGATGCTGTGTGCAAAGTTTGGTGCAAAAAGATGAAATTACCTCGGAGGAGTTCGAAAAAGTATGTTTACGACATTTTGCAAATTTGCAGGGAAAAAAACTCTAGGCGAAAACGGGCGTGGCCTATATCACGAGATTCAGCACAACTCAGTGAACGCGTGGATATAAGTTTTTTGAATGTGCGATAAAGTATGTGGGAGTTAATAGCCAAAATGCACTTTCCTTTATTATAGCGCCACCTAGTGGTGGAAATTCAGGATGACAATAGATTATAAAAATTTTCGCCAGGTGTGACTTATATTTAAAGTTTCATGAGTTTTGGGGTATGTTCAGGCATTGAAAAATGCGATCATTTGGGAAGAAGAAGAAAAAAAAAATCATTCGAAATACAATAGGGTTGTTGCCTGCTCGGGCCCTAAATATGAGGATTGATATGTACAAAGAATAAGCTAATATAAAGTAACAAAACAGCCACATGTCCAATAATCTACCTACAACTACTTAGGCTGGATTACAGGATAACTTTAAAGTCATTTTTCTCAGTTCTGCACTCTGCGTAGTTACTGCCTTTTTGCTTTGTAGGGCAGTATACCACCCCAAAACTCAGTAGCATTTATGAAAACAAAAGATACTTTCAGCAGCAATAACAGCTGAGAATATGCTTCAAGACTACTACTTACCTCTGCTGGTTCTGAACGCGGGTCTGAAGGAGATTGATCTGTGGGAGGACAAACATGGAGGACTGGCTAAACACAACAGATAGCAGACATAGACAGACACCAGCTGAGTCCAAGAGCGGACCATGTGGTCCTAAAGAAGAGCTCAGCAGGTCAGGATGTGTTTACCTGGCTCCCAACGGATTTCATCTTTAGATGGGGACTCACCTTGAGTCTTCCTGAATGTAAAACAGACTATAATACCTGCCTTTTGGGATTTCCCCTGCTGGATTAAACAACCACCTGGAAACTTCAGCACACTACTGGTTTCACCTTCTAGTTGTGACTCAGTCACTTGTTGTTGCTCCGCTGTCCGAGGCTCGGTTTGTGGCCCTTCAACACACGGACAGCAAAACTACACAACAACCAAGAGGCTCACACTCCTCATTAAAAGTTACTCACAACTTCTGCTGCTCATTGATTCGGGCCTGGAGTATATTGATCTGGAAGTCAAGCCACATTCATTTTAGATCGGCACCATCAGAACAGTCTTGCACTTAAAACACAGTACAAACCGGTTCTGCTATTGAGTTCCGAGGCTTTTTTCAGGCCTGTATACTGAAAAACATTTGCAATGTTTAACTTTTTTTTTTGAACAATTAGAAAATAAGATTCATACCACTTTCACATATCTGTGTGGAAAATAAATTACCGGTGTCCTTTAGTTGAGCTTTGTAAAGGCAACAGGGCGAAACAGCTAGATTAGCTTTGTACCAAAAGGTAACAAATCTGCCAACCAGCACCTCTAAAAGCTCACAAGTTAAGATGTTATAATTTATTGGACAGAGACAACCAGCTGTTTAACCCTTTATCAGGCAAAGAACTATATTTGGTAACTTGAGGTAATATTTCGAGAAAAAAGTTGCACATTTACTAGATTAAAGTGGCAAATCTACAAGAAAAAAAGATTTACGAGAATAAAGTGGGAAAAAAGCAACTTTTTTCTCCCAGATTGACCACTTTAACCCTTAATAGGGCACTCATTGAAATACTTGCAAATTCCAAATTTTAACCCTAGAGAATATTGGATGTATGTGTAAAAAAAAAAAAAACATACGAAAATAATATTTTGAGAAAAAAAGTTTATGAGATTAAAGTGGCAAATCCACAAGAAAAAAATGCGTAGATTTAATGAGATTTAAAGCGGTGAATCTGTGAGAAAAAAGTTGCTTTTTTCTCATAAATCTGCAACTTTTTTTCGGGCAGATTTGCCACTTTAAATCTCTTAAATCTGCAACTTTTTTTCTTGCAGATTTGCCACTTTAATGTAGTAAATTTGCAACTTTTTTCTCAAAATATTACCTGAAGTTACCAAATATATTTCTTTGCCTGATAAAGGGTTAACTGTTCCCATGCTTTGCATATCTCTAAAAGCTAATACTTTTACATTTCCCAAAATGTCAAAGTAATCCTTTAAAACATTTCTTCACTTTCCCAACCAGATTGATTTCACTTTTACAGACACTGTCATAATAGCAGACAAGTTCTTCCAACTGCAACTGGCACATGAACACCCCGAGGCAAAGTACTTACATCATATTTCTGTCTCTTCAGTTTCTCGCTGAGGTCAAACTTCTCAGCCTCCAGCGTCATCAGCCACTGCCACAGCTCATTGGCCTTCTCCCTTTTGAGCAAAAACCAGCAGTATATCAGAAAAAGAAAACTAAAAGGCCGTATCAAAACTGTACAACTCTGTGATAGAAAGAATGAGAAGTAGATGGGAGTTTATTCACAAACAAATCACCTGCATCAGACCGTGAATGTGGATATTAGCCTGTCTACACAACTGTGAACAATGTCTACTGGTAAAAAAAGCATAGTGTCCTCACTTCACTTTGTCCTCAGTGAGATGCTCGATGTTAAGAGGTTTCTTCCTGTCGGCCAAGATCTTCTTTTTCTTCTCTCTTTCCGTCTGCTTCTTCGCTCCCTTCCTTCCGTCCTGTTGGATGGGGAGAATTATATCCAAGTGAATACAAGAAAGAAATAATAAAAGAGGACAAAAGTCTGAATCCCTGATATTTTTTATTGATTCTCGCGCAAACAACAACAATCTGTGTCTTCTGTCATCTGTGTCTCGGTGATTGTTTCTCAGAATAGTTTTCCTGTGTGTCATGACTGACCCTCTGTTGGACGCCACCATACTGCTGAGTCATGTTTGTCAGAGCCTTCTTTTTCTTGGCATCTTCATCGTGCTTCTTACGTGCTTCCTCCTGCTCCTTCCTCTCCTTTTCTTCCTGTGGTACAAGACAGAACATGATGGTTACAGCAAAAAAAGAAACAACACCTGTCCACCTTTTACGTCCAGCTGCTGAACTGATATACTGATGCCAATGAAAATGAGAGTGATGTTAATGTGATGTTAAGTTGTGTGGTGGGAAACCAAAAGAATGAGCTAAAATATGCTATACAGAGCTGGAGGAAGCTGCTGAGCCGGGGGGTAATTACCTCGACCGAGGAGGCCATGTTTACTGCTCAGTTTGTTTGTTGATTTGTTTGTTTTTGTTAACATTGTGAGATAGGAAATTTGGTTTATATTAAGGTCCTTGTGATAACCATTAATTAACAAGTAAAAAGGCCCTTGTAAGTCCTTACAAGATGTTTATTAACATTATCGTGTGTTTATAAGCTTATATAAGTGTTAATAATGGCATTACAAACACCCATGACCCACCCATTATGTCTTTGCCATGCCTTTATTAATCTTATTTTGTTTGCTTATTGATATTAAAATATACTTTATTGCTCATCTATTATAAGTTAACTATAACTTAACTATGCTTTTTGCAACTACCGGATCTAAAGCGAGAACAATGCCTTATACTTGTTAATTAATGGTTATTAAGGACCTTATTATAAAGCGTTACCGAAATTTGTGCTGCGTTCAAGTGTGTCGGATTAATCGGAAAACAATAGTTGCTGACTGGAAGTTATTCCCCTTAACCTCTTGTAGACAATTGTCGCAAATTCGCCTCAAACCTCTTCTAAAGATAGAACAGCAATGATTGAACTGAAATTATTCAGTTTCAAAGCCCTGTTTTCAGCGATAGCAGCATCAATAAAATACAGTCATGGAAAAAATAATTAGACCATTGTTTTCTTCAATTTCTTGTTCATTTTAATGCCTGGTGTAACTAAAGGTTAATTTGTTTGGACAAATGTAATTATAACAAAAATAGCTGATAAGAGCTTAATTTAAGAGCTGGTATCCAGACGTTTTCCATGTTTTTTCTTGATAATAACCAAAAAAAATTCTTGATAATAACCAAAATCATATACACTATACTTCTACTCTATTCTACTCTGTTGATCTGCCCTGTACAACGACATCTATTGCACGTCTGTCCATCCTGGGAGATGGATCCCTCCTCTGTCGCTCTCCCTGAGGTTTCTTCTTCTTTTTCCCCTGCTAAAAGGGTTTTTTGAGGAGTTTTTCCCTAGCCGATGTGAGGGTCTAAGGACAGAGGGTGTCAAAGCTGTGATTTGTGATTTTGGGCTATATAAATAAAATTGACTTGACTTGACTTGACTTAAACTACACTCACTGTAAAGCGCCACGGGCCAGTATTTATATATATGTCAAAGCAGAAATGGATGGAGAAAGATAAAAGTAAAGAGTATTGGCTCTCTGTTGTGTGGAGTTTATATTTGTCAGAGAAGTTTCCCCAGTAGGATACACACACGCCGACAACCTAATTGTATTTAGGAAGCAAGGTGGAACTGCAGAGTGTCAGACACTCTTTATTTATTACATGTGAGGTCGTGTCCTGGAAAGGATGTAATGACAATTAGAGGGGACTCACAGCAACACGAGTCTGCCTCTCCTTCTCCTGCTCAGCACGGATCCTCTGCTGCTCAGCCCTCTCAGTACGCCGCTTCTCCTGCTCACACACAAACACAAACACACACGTACACACTGTAATTGTTTGCTGGGCGGTGCATCACTCCAGTGATCTGGCAAGCTTTCCTGGAAGACTTACGATCCTGTTAACGAGAGCGATGAGCTCCTCCTCGTCCTTCTTCCTCTGAATGAAGTGGGCCTCGATCAGAGACTGCATCTCGGACAGATCCTTCTCCTGACGCTTCCTGTGGATGTCCTGCAATTACACACACACATTGTTTGTGTTAAAATACTAATAATAATAATTGAGGACTTTCAGTGAGTCCTGACCCAGACATTTGGTCGTTATAATATCTCGATTCCAGACAAATTCAAACATTTTTAAGACATATTTCCAAATACACATACTGTTTTCAGACAAAAACACAAACACACCCACGGGTAAATTATTGCAACTAATTGTCTCTATATTTATGTTTTACTAAAGATGGAATCACTCACTTACATCAAAGTCGACTTTTTCTCCCTCTGCTATCTTTGGCACGGCTAGAGGTGGAGCAAATGCCCTGACACAACAAAACATATCTGGGTTAGAAGAAGAAGAAGAACTTTAAATCAACAGATTAATATTCACATGAAAAAATACTTACTTTGGTTTGGGTTTGGAGTCATCTATTATAATTTAAAAAAAAAAATAAAAAAAAGGAAAATCACAGTTACTATAACACTCATTTTTATTTTTTTGCGGCATTGTCTTTATTCTGTCTGGATTCTGTTCATACCACTGAGTCAATAATCCCTTACAAAGACTATTATGAACTGTCTCTATCAATTATATGCATGACGTCCAATTTAATAAAATGAGCAGCATGTGCATCAGAACGTGAAGCAGCATTCTGAAACTGGCTATACTCAATATGAAGTCTTCAAAGTCTCCCAGAAGCTTATTTAAAATATGACGTATCCTTTATTTTGCCAGCCGGCTGTGTGCTGATCTCCAGTGGACAAATACAGACACTGGACATTCACGTTAAACTAACAGTAAAGATATAAACAAAAGTCTCAGTACCTTCATCCACAGCTGGAACTTCTACAGCAAAGGACACAAGGTCATGTTAGTACATCATCAAATACATTTACTTTCTCTATTTTGATATGAAAAACTTTTTCTGCTTGTCAGAAGGAGAAATAGAAAGTCCAAACAGTGTCTGTATGCCTGTTTTGGTGGAAGTACTCTGGGGGTTTCAAGCCATAAAAGCTTACTTTACTTTCAGACAATGGAGGCATTTCTTTTTCTTTTTTGTATAAAAAAGTGTGTTATCAGAATAAATATTAAAGCCTGAGGAAAAATATTAAACTACATATGAATTCATTCGTAAAAGGGAATTGAAAAGATTACTATTTCACACAAATATCTATGTGCTGTAAAATATGATGGGATGCACAAATCAGAGTGATATATATGTATATTTAGTCACACCATGCGTGCAAGTTTCAACAGAGAGACGATGCTTTACCTTCCTCTGCTGCAGGCTCTTTGTGGAGGTAATGTGAAGCGGCGGTTGATCAGCGGCAGTGATCGAAATAAAAGCAAGAAATGGAAAATAGCTCATCAGTAAACGTTCCTGACATGACTTCAATAAGTTCATGTTACGCTGGAGAATGATTCAGCCAAAATAAACTTTCAGACGTTCAGGAATATAAGCATGAGACATATCAGAGATGTCATATTCCATCCATCCATCTATTATCCTTTACCGCTAATTCAAACTCGAGTCACTGTGGGCTGGAGCTGATTTTGGGCGAGAGGCAGGGTAGACCCTGGACAGGCCAGACTATCACAAAGCATAGAGACAGACAACCATTCACGCTCTCATTCACTCCTATGGGCAATTTAGAGTCACCAATTAAACCTAAGCTGCATGCTGCCACAGGCCAGTTCACAAACAAAATGGGGCTTTATTTACTCATGCTGGACCATCGAACAGTTAAAATTCTGGTCTTTTTAAGCTGGGTTGTATTAGGTACTTATCCCTAGTCAATGTAGTAGCTGCTGTAAATGGCAGATGTATGGCACAAAATGTATTGCTGTGGACGAGTCAGCAGCAAAATGTTTTAACCACTTAAAAAAAATCAACATCAGTTTAACCCTTAATAGGGCACTCATTGAAATACTTGCAAATTCCAAATTTCAACCCTAGAGAATATTGGAGGATATTACATACAGCCAGAATGTGTAAGAAAAGATACGAAAATAATATTTTGAGAAAAAAGTTCACGAGATTAAAGTGGCAAATCTATGAGAAACAAATGTGCAGATTTATGAGATTTCAAGTGGTGAATCTGGGGGAAAAAAGCAGCTTTTTTCCACTTTTTTCTTGTAAATCCGCGACTTTTTTCGCACAGATTTGCCACTTTAAATCTCTTAAATCTGCAACTTTTTTTCTTGTGGATTTGCCACTTTAATCTAGCAAATTTGCTACTTTTTTCTCGAAATATTACCTGAAGTTACCAAACATAGTTATTTGCCTGAAGTGTATTTATATTTTAAATAATGAACAAAAAACAAAGTAACCAATAGAGGCAGTGGTGGACCAGCAACTCCTGTTTTCTGCAAGGTTAAATTACTGTTTTTCTCAAAGGAGTCTGGTGGCTTTGAAGACAGCATCTCAATACATTAGAATATGATATAAGGTTAATTTCCAGTAGTTCAAGTCAAATAGCCCTATACCAAGTATTGAGTCATATAGATGGACATACATTTCCGTATTAAACGTACTTACATACTTAAATTGGTCTTTTGTAATATTACATTTTTTTGAGACTGAATTTTAGTTCTTCATTTAATGAAAGCCATAATCATTATAATTAGAAGAAATGAAATAAATTAAGACATGAAATGTTTCATTCTGTGTGTAGTGGATCTATATAATGTGTTATTTTCCACTTTTTGAACTGAATTACTGACATAAATAAACATTTCTATGATATTCTTTATCTTTATTGATTTATTGAGATGCACCTGTATATAATAGCTTCAGTTCCCCTGAAGCTATTATATACCTCCATCTACTACAGATCTATAATACACTGACTATTGATAAGTACTTCATGCAACCCCACTTAAAAAAACATATACTATCACTTTCATTTTAACCAGGAGAAAGATTCAGCCAAAATACACTAAAGTTAAAAAAATAAGCATATACTATAACAAAATAAAACTATGTTTTATTTACTTACAAAATATGTGTTGGAGCTGGAAAATGTAACACTTCATTAAAAGATTGATATTATATATGCCTATATTATATTAAAATACAACACAACAGTAGGAAAGAGTCATTACCTTCTGATGCAGGAGGTTCTGTGGTGTGAAATAATAAAAATAGGATTAGATGTGTCACATTGTCATGCAACATGTTTACACTTGCCTGGGGAAATGTTTTCCTTAGTAATAATAAAATATGCAAGCCATACAGTATATATGGCGTGATAAAAAATGAATGATGTTCTCACGGTTGAGAAAACTGTCACATTAAAAACCTCTAAAACGTTTATATTCTGTCATTAAATACATGAAAAGGGCTATAATCTCTCCACACAATCTATAGCCTGCTGTTTTACTTGCATGCAAACAGCAATTTTGTCTGAGTAAATGTCACAATTTTCAGAAAATTAAATTTGGAATAAAGTAATTAAATACTAAGTCAGCAGGCGGCTTCTTGTATGAATACTGAACATTACAAAAAGCTAATATTGATGAAGGTAAATGAATAGTTCAGAAGTAAATCAGGTTTAATTTCTACTGCAGGTGGAAAGAATAAGAGTTTTCACTCAGTCGCTGTGTTATTAATATAAAATGGGTACATATGTAATATTTATGATGGCAGAAGCAATGCTAAGAACAGTTCTACACATACAGCTATTATAATATCAAGTGAAACTATGAAAATATTATTATATTTTATAAAAACACAGATGGAATTATAATGGTGTACAATAATATTTAAAGAGGAGAATTACCTTCTACATCAGGTGCAGCTACTTCAACTTCAACTTCAACTTCTTTATAAAAAGAACATAACAAGAATTAATGAGCCATATTCTGTTATTGTTGGCAAAAAAATGAGAAAGAAGGAGATAGATAGACACACTGCACTACAATAACATGCCAGAAGTTTATAAGTAAAGAAAATATATTTGACACAAAGAAGTGATACAAACCTTCTTCTTTCAGCGTCTCCATGACTGAAAGAACAAAATATGGATTAGTGGATCAATGGGACTGTGGTAAATAGCTTGGGGCAGGGATTTAGTCAAACTGAGCACTGTGATATTGTCTCTTGGGACGCACTGAATCCAATGTGTGTGTCAGATATTCTGACCAAAGCTAAAATGATCTGGGATCAAAAACTGAGCCTGTGAGCTGATTGTTACATGTCAGAAATCAAAGCAAAAACTCAGCACATCACAGAACAACAGGAACAAACAGAGTGCCTGTTTGTCATTTAATTTTTTTTTTTATCAAATGCTGATCAGTGGTGGAAGTAAAGAACTACTCCTTGGCTTAAGTAAAAGTACCAATACATCAGAAAAGGAAAAGTCAAAATACTATTTAGTAAAAGTCCAGAAGTAGAAGAAGAATCCAACAGTCGATGGTTTTTCAAAAAGGTTTTTGGTGTTAATGTTAAATAGGGTTAACGCAATTAGTGGAGCGGCTAAGTGCTCATTTTTGGCAGAATTGTTCAGTTTATGATACAAGTGTGAAAATTGGCAAGTGACCCATGGAGAGTTCCGGCCATCTCGGCCATCTTGAAAAATGGACGCCATCTTACATTTCATATGTCTCATGGAGAGTGTTCATGCCAATTTTTTATATCACTTAGCCGCTCCACTAAATCCTAAGAGAGTTTCACATTTTGTACCATAAAATACATCAGTAAATACCCCACTTGTTAATTTTGAAGCTTTCACGTGTCGGTGGGGGCATTAATAAACTTCATTGTCAGCTTGGTGGGGGAGACACTGTTTCTTATTCCTGGCCACTTTATTTCTCCCATAAAAAGTCATAAAATTGTTATGTTATTTGTGAAGAATATTTACAGCAATTTAAAATTCAATGGAAAAATCCCATTGGGTTTTCAGCGTTTGAACCAGGATTGGCCCTGCAGCACTTATCAAAAAACAAAACTCAAAAATGTATAAAGTAAGTAAAATATAAATATCAAACAAACTAAAAGATCATCAAATTTACTTATGTACAGAATTTTAATAAGTTACTTCCCACCACTGATTTCTTAAAAAAATGTTTTAATCACAATGCTTTTTTGACAAATGACATACGATGGCGTATTAGGCTCAAGTATGAAAAAAATAAATGATAATGCGGACCGGGGGAGTTCTATTTTGAGAAAAAGTTGCAAATCTGCGGGAAAAAAAGTAGATTTATGAGAAAAAAAGTTGGAAAAATCGTGTTTTATATGAAAAAGCCGTAGACATCCCGCTGGTAGAAACTAATGAAATGTGGTGATGCTTTTTATATATTTATGCTACTTTTTTCTCATAGACTTGCCACTTTTAATCTTGTAAATCTTTGACTTTTTTTTGTAGATTTGCAACTTTAATCTCATAAATTTTTTTCCTCAAAATATTACCTCCCTGTATTTTATTTTATTTTTTAAATAATTGGCCCTAATACACCGTCGTAAATACTTGCATGCATTAAAATATAGAAAAAAAATTAAACACAATATGTACTGTATATATGTATATAAAATCATATATACATACATCAGAATGATTCCAATCTTGAATTGCCTACTAATACCACACACACACACACACACACACACACACACACACACACACACACACACACACACACACACACACACACACACACACACACACACACACGTCATAAACTCCTGTCTTGACTTAATGTATTATGTTCTGACACATCCACCATTGTTAAACTGCCTTTGCTTTGTGACACTTCAACAATAAATAGAAAAAGAGAGAACACACTCAGCCATCTTGTTATGGCTTTTATCAGTGACAGCAGCAGACACACCGGAAACATGACGATGCACACATGAAGCCATGCAGAAGCCTTTACCTTCCTCTGGCTGGGTTTCTTCCTCTGAGCAGACATAATAAGGTCAGCTACGTCTTGCAACAGAAGCTTGAAAGTGACATTTTTGCTTCCAAAAACACAGCAGATGCTCTCAAAGCTTTCCTTACCTTCCTCCCTGGAAAGAAAAGAAGTGAAAACGTGAACTTTTGGAGCAATCGGTCGAGATCAGCTCAGACTGTTGATTTTATTTGAGAAATGCTGCTAAAATACAATGAGGGTGCTCACAGCATCTCGTTGACTACTTCTTCTTCTTCTCCGGACATCTTGGATTCTAATTACCTGCATCAAAGAGGAAAGCAGACAATGCATCAAAACATCAACACACTTAAAAAAAATGAATTTCCTGTTTTAAGATAATGAAAGAGTTTTAACGCAGCTGTCAATCTGACACACCAAGCCACACAACTAACTCAACTCTCTTGGGCTCGATATAATTAGAGCTGGTTATATTTGTTCTTGTGTTTTAATGTTTTTCTTGCTGTGAGTTGTGTTGTTGTGTGTCTTCTTGATATTTCCCTCTTTGTCTTATCGACTGTAATGCTTTTACAAGCCCTTGAGATTGCTTTCCCTCGGACAGATGGTTTGTATCTCTTTTCTTTCTTCTCCTTTCAATGCTTTTATCATTTGTGCAAACAACTAAACCGAAACCTACTACAAAAGACAAAAAAAAATCTTGGCTACACGCTGAGAGATTGGAGCAATTGTAGAATTTGAAATGATTCCACCATGGGCACTGAAAGCAGAGGCGCAGGGCTTTAAACAGCTCCAGGCCTAATCCTCAGCCATTTCCTCTTGGCAATGATCAAGGCTGCAGGCAGCCCACTGGAGTCTGAACAGCACTGCAACTACCAGGACTGCACGAGTCCTTCAGAGACCGACTCACACATCTGAAGCAACGTATATCATATTGGCTCAGATATGTACACTTGTAAACAATTTTCCAGGTGCTCAAAAGACTTTGAAGTGGTACGCTGCAAGAAATGTCCATCGAAACAAGTGTGCTTTGTGCTTATTCTTTTAAAAGTGAAACAATTCTATCAGATTGCAGCTTCAAAAGCCCTCTAGGCACACATCGACTTAAAGGGCATTTTACACATGAGGATCAGTTTACTTGTGATGAGGACCCTGACTTAGCCAGTGAAAACTGTTGTATGATGTCCTCTCTGGCTCTGGGGGAGCTTTCTAAAGGGAGAAAAAACCCTGATGATGTCTAATGAAAGATTTTCACAGCAGACATTTTGTCTTGTCAAAGCAGGAAAAGAACAGGTGCATTAACAAAATGTCCCAGTCAGCGATTGAGAATGCACAAAGCCAGATCGCTGGAACTGGCTCACCTAGTGGAATGCAGCCATTGTTATTGCACCTGTGCTTTCCCTGTTCTGACCGTAGCCATGTTTCCGAAATAGCCGTGTTTCCATTAACCCTTTATCAGGCAAAGATTATATATATATTATATTTGGTAGCTTCAGGTAATATTTCGAGAAAAAAAGTTGCAAATTTACTAGATTAAAGTGGCAAATCTACAAGAAAAAAGTTGCAGATTTATGAGAAAATAGTAGGAAAAAAGCAACTTTTTTCTCCCAGACTTCATTCAATACTTGCAAATTCCAAATTTCAACCCTAGAGAATATTGGAGAATATTACATACAGCCAGAATGTGTAAAAAAAAAACATACGAAAATAATATTTTGAGAAAAAAGTTTTCGAGGTTAAAGTGGCAAATCTCCGAGAAAAAAATGCGTAGATTTATGAGATTTAAAGTGGTGAATCTGGGAGAAAAAAGTAGTTTTTTTTCCACTTTTTTCTCGTAAATCTGCTACTTTTTTTGCAAAGATTTGCCACTTTAAATCTCTTAAATCTGCGACTTTTTTCTTGTCAAAAGTGAATTTTGAAGCACAGGGATGAGGGTTTAGAACGAATAAACAAAGCTGCATAGACGTACTTTGGTCAGAAGATGGCAGTGAAGCAGTCAAGCCAACATCTTTGGAAGAAAAAGGGGAAAAAAAGTTTGAAAGGACTTGTGATATGGGCCTGTGGTTCTTGGCTACATCATTTTCCATCCAGAATTTGCTGTTTGTTCCATTTGGGCCACATTACTTCCAGCGGGAACCTTGCATTTCTTTGTTATGACTTACTTTTTCATATCTCATTATTCTGTAATGAATTGGTAATCTAAATGTATAAACTGATTTTCTTGATGTATTGCTGTAGGCTGATCCATCAGAAAACAGTAGAAGTAAAGACTGTGCGAGAGAGAAAAAACATCAACAAAAAATAGGTTGGTAATCGGACAACTTTGGTCACCCACGAGAGAAAATGGAGTCTGCGGGAATTTGATTCAGTTGGGCAACTTATAATTGTTCTTTCATGTCAGCTTGTCTTGACCAGCAAAGCGGAAACAGCTGATCAGTCATGTGAGTTAAATGTTCGATGTGTCATAACTCATTGAAAAAAAAAGCTTTTCCATCTCTCGCTTAGTGCATTAACTATTTTTCAAAAGACACCTCAAGTGAGCGTAAAAACTTTTATGTGCATTTTCTGAAGTTTTATCGTATTTTGGTGTTTCCATCAATCTTCAAAATGCACAAAATTTATAAAATTCATGTCTATGTTTTCATTAGTGTATAATCACCTGAAACTATTACTTTTTTGTTAGTTTAGAATGAGCCCTAATGCACCATGTTTTAGCCCAATTACTTATAAACACGTAAAACAATCATCAAAACACAACTCTTATTATTGTGAAACATTAAAATTATTACAAGAAGACTAAAGATGGAGCCATTCATAGCCATTGCCCAAGCAGTACCATGTTATGTGTTATGCATAAATGCAAAAAACTATTGGTTGTTATTGCAGGGACTTTTGCTTTCTAAGTTACCTTGAAGGCCACCGTAGGTTCTCTACGTGCTTGGAAAGGGAGGGGTGAGTGGTGGGGTTACAATCTGTAACTTCACCACTAAATGCCACTAAATCCCCACACACTGCTCCTTAAAAAGTAACACAACTTAAGTGCTTGGGGTCAAGGTCAAAGTTATGATTCAATTTTAAGTCCATTATATATAAATATATGTATATCAATTGCATGTCCTGGATCATGCTTTTTTCCATGGGCTATAAATCACCAGATCATAAAAAAAACTGTGTAGGTGGGCTGAGCAGTGGGGGGGAGAGTGAGGGTCTATTTTTAAGAATAATAAAGTGTGCTTTTGAACAGGTGTGGAGCTTCTCCTGCAGACAATGGGTTTGGCTCACTGTACTCACATTAAATCAACGAGCTGGGAGCATTCAGATGGCTATTTCTGTCGTGGTGGAGTCAGCTGCTGGTTGGGAACATTTTCATAACAATGGCTCTCACGAGTCTTAACATATTCCTCGTCATAAAAACTATTTTATTCCAGATTGCTGGTAATTATTTGATATACTTGTTGAATGAGTGATGTTGGGACAAAGAAAATTAGCTCCACATCCCAGTTCCACCCTCCTCCTCCTCCTCCTGGCTACGGTCCCGTTCTTTCTTTCCAATGCGTTTCAAAGGCCCAGCTGCACTTTCAATCTCTGCATGCCATATTTACACCTTCACTGTATATGGTTACTGTCCAGAGTCATGCTTCTGTTTAAATTCTGTTACATATGTGCTCAAATTCAAACATTGTGGTGCCTGGAGTCCCTGTGTGGTTGTTACATGTGTCATCGGATCGAGCGGCTGACGTCAAAAAGAGCAAGGAAACCGAAATGTGAAGAGGAGAAAGTGAAGAGAAACGAAAATAGAAGAATGCCATCTGGTTGAGAGAAGAAAAAAAACACTGACTGGAAACGGAGAAAGAATTCACAGTGTATGAGGGTTGTCATGGCTGGGGTATTAAACGTGTATTTGCTTTAATGCATGCGGTCAGTCCCCGTCTGGCTGGAACTGTGAAATAACACGCAGTCTGACAGCAGCAGGAATGTTGCGGGTACTGGTTTCAGCATTAGGGAGCATTAAGTCGAAGCCCAAAGCATGCTACCAACACAGCAGTCTCAGGGGCAAGCTTAGCACCTTCTCCAGCAGCATATGCACTGCTCAGATCAGAACACATCAAAGAAAAACCATCATAAAATCTTTAAGAGTCTACTTACACTACGTCTGAGCCAATTTAATTCAGCATTCGTGACTTTGTCGTAGCAACAGCTAGTTATTAGATCACACTGAGGAGGTATTTCAGTCAGCAGGGTTCACTTCAATTTTGGTCAAATTTATCAAATTTTCAGTTTCATTAAAACTGCAAAATGTGAATTGTACTTAACCGCCAATTCAAATGCAATGAAACACTTTTATTGACCTTTTTGTGCTCATGCATCCAGAGGTCATGCTCAGCTCTTACCTGCTGTATTTCCCAGAGGAAAAGATGGATAAGCAGCAAATTCAGGTTCTTTCACATCCAGACAGAGACAAGTCCAATCACATCCCACCCTCAACTAAAGAGCCCACTTAATACAGCCCTGTCCATCATGTGATCACATATCTGCTCTATGACTGGTGAGGGCTGTCAGTTCTATTGTTGGAGGCAGAAGATGAGTTACACCTGGTGGGGAATGCTGCCTTCAAGTGCTCCTCGTATCTGCTTCATTCATGGCCAGAAATTTGAAATACAACTTGTTCCACCAAAAATAATATTTGCCTGGAGATAAAACAGTTCGTTGTTTTTTATTGTTCTTGTTTCTTGTGAGAACTGGCACAGCACAGAGCAGCTTTTGGTTGAACTTAGAGTATGTACAGTAGAAAAGGTGTCTAACCCTCTCGCGTCCCTCTCTACCTTTAAAAAAACTCCTGAAGACCCAGCTCTTCAGAGAGCAGCTTCTTTCCTAGCACCACACGATAATTCTACTCCTTAAAGAATTGTCACTAGCACTTATTGATGCACTAATAGCTCTTTTTGCACTATACCTTGATTGTTTGCTTTTATTCTTCCTGTAAGTCGCTTTGGATAAAAGCGTCTGCTAAATGACTAAATGAACCCTAACCCAATGACTTCCTGACTATTAAAATCATACTTCAACCACATCTTGATTATGATTAAATCCTTCATTTAAGCTCATTATTACAATATTTTTGACAGCATTTGAAGGCAGCAGACTTGATCATTTCAAAGTCCTGAGTCTGTGCCTTTTTTAATCCATGCTCTGTTATGTGTTATTACCACTGCAATTGACTTATAGATGAATCCATAATAAGTACAGTTACTTATTATGGATTCATCAGTTGTTTTTTTCCCTAATAATTCAAAGATACGTGAAAAAGCAGTCTTACAATTAAAAGTCCTGTATTTAGATGTTTTCCTAAAGTACAAATACAAAAGAATCGGCAGAAAATGTACTTAAAGTACCAAAGTAAAAGTATCCATTATGCAAAATCGCTAATTTCTGATATCCATATTTATTATACTATTAAATATTCATGTGTACATCACTTTGATGTGAAAGCTGGTAAAGATCGAGCGAATTATAATTATTTTTACATCAGATGACGTAACCTGTTTTATTACACAGAACCCATATCTAATATATAACATAATCTATTTGCAAGTTTAGATCTTATTACTGAATATGACTAAAGTGACATGTACCTAAAGCTTTAAAATAAATGTAGTGGAGTAAAAAGTATAGTATTTGCCACTGAGATGTAGTGGAGTAGAAGTATAACATAAAATGGAAATACTCGAGTAAAGTACAAGTAGATCAAAACTGGACTTAAGTAAAGTTGAGTAGAGGGCGACTTACTTCTGTACCTCCATTCTCCAACCATAGCGAGACTGAAACTACTTACTTACTGTTTTGTTCCGTCATTTTGGGCACATATGAAATCAGTGACACAATTCTACAATTTGACATAAAAACCACTCCACGTTAAATCTACACCAACGGCTTGGTTAATGGCAACTTTTTTTCTTCAAAAGTCAGACTTACATTTGTGCAGAAGAAGATAATTCACTTCATCCATGGCGAGTGCAGTTAGAAAATGACCATAGCACGGCAAACAGCCAATCAGATTGCAGCACAGCAATAGTCAATTGCACATGGCGTCAAATTTGCGCTGTTAACTTTCATTAGCAAAGACTTTGCTAATGAAGTGTTCCACACTTGTAGCATTGGGTTCTCGAAACAACTACACTGCAAAAAAAGAAAAGTTGGGTGAACTCAAAATTTCAAGGCAACAAACTTCGCTAAAATTTTAAGTTGGACAATTAAACTAAATATGATAAGTTTTGTTTATGAGTTTGCTCAACTCTGAATTTCTCTGGCACAATTGTAACACATGAAATGTCAGCTAATGTGACCACAATTTTGAGTTAGCATTGATACGCTAATGGCTACTCTTGTAGCCGTAACAAGCAGCGCCGCTAGCATCAGTTAGCCGCTAGCTTTCGCTAATGACCGAATTTCACAACAAAGAAATAAGAGTTAGCAGAACTATTGTCCCTTGTTTTGAACCCCAACTTAAAGATATAAGTAACAACAACAACTCACAAACTTGTTTTTGAGCATACAACTGGCTTCCTTTGTTCTGCTAACTTACATTATTGCCGTAAATGTCAGTAATTTATATTTCCAAGTTTTACCAAATGAAATCACTGTTTTAGGCCAAAAAATACAAGTTGTCTTTTTTGCAGTGTAAGCACAATCAAACACACTTTTAAAACAATTCTACCAGCCACTGGCCATACATTATAGAATAATGGTCCACAACAGCAGCCCTAATCCATAAATTTATTTCTACATACTAAATACCACAAACATCACTCTTACTCCTGTTGCCAGCAGGTGGTGCTCTACCAGTCTGTTCAACTGACTAAGTACATTTACTCAACTAATGCCCTTGAGATACTGGAGTGTGACAATGATTTTGGTTATTATCAAGAAAACCATGGAAATTCTCTAGATATCAGCTCTTAAATTCTTCTTATCAGTTTTTTTTGTTATCATTATATTTGTCCAAACAAATGTACCTTTAGTTGTACCAGACATTAAAATGAACAAGAAATAAAAAAAGACAAGGGTGGTCTAATAACTTTTTCCATGACTGTATATAATAGTAAAACACTGACAGAAAACATTTTATATTTACTTGTTACATTTAATTCTAGTGGATTACTGTATTTTCACTGTAGTATTAGTACTTGTACTCAAATAAAGGCTCTGAAAACTTCTTCCACCACTGGTATTTTTAAGTTAAGCTAGCATGAGGAAATTTGGAAATGTGCACAGGGAAATTAAATGTTAAAATTACAACTAAACTACTGATGGATAAAAAGAAAAGAAAAATGATTTTTTTTCAAAACAAATGATCGGTGGTCAGGAAAAGAAAAGAGTATAAAAAGCCCCTTGTTTTAACACACTGTGCAACAATAAGTATATGATGTGGTCGACTAGAATGATGGAGTTATGGACAGAAACTTGACAATGTGGAATACCTCAATGTCTTTATTGTTGTTGTTGAGTGAAGCGTACAATGTTTAAAACATTCATCCAGTTGGAAACTGCCCACTATGACATTGGGAGTGTTTAAAGAGGCTACAGATAGTGTGTTTTGCATAGGCTTCGCGCTACACAAACAAGTGTCTGGTTAAACATGAAAGAACTTAAAAAACATAAAATGGACACAAGGTTGTAAAAAAAAAAAAAACAATACGGCATTATGAAACCACTGAATTTTAAAAAAACAACAACGTAAATGTCACATTAAATCACACTTAAAATGTTTTGGTCCAGCTCCCCTGCTCTTTTCAGGAGCCATGGAATGTGATTGTCAGATTTCTGAGCAGTAAGATGGATCAATTTAATGCCCTGGCAAACAGTTCATATTATCAAAGCTTGTGCCGTGCCAAAACTATGAAAGGGAATGTGCTACTTAAGACCATGTCATAAAGAAATAAACATGAAAATCACAATATCATACTGAGTTGCTTTGAGGCTATCATGTACTGTACCTCAGCTGTCATAAATGGTTTCATTGCAATCATAAGGCCAGAAGACTTACATAGTGGTAAATATCCTTGTATTGTACTATTATCTGCTATATGCGTAGGCACCCTGATTTTAATTTGTATGCCCTCAATTAGAAAATGATCGCTGAGCATAAGAGTGTGCATAGAGGCAATGAAGAAGTTAGTTGAAGTTAAGGTAGAATAAAAAAACAGGTTGGTTTCCAGATTTCCTACATTGTAAAACATACAGCGAAGGCACCATGTGCAGCTGCTTTTTTTTTTTTTTTTAAGAGGAATGTCTGAAGATTTTAAAGTGATCAAACAGGTACAAAAAGCTACAAAACAGCTAGAAATGGAAAAGGACAAAACACATTAAAACATAAATAAAATGACATAAAGGATAATAAAAGTCATAATGGCCTTCTGAATATTCAACACTCCTATCACCACCGTGATCACCTGTGGGTGAATAGTTTCTGGATACAAAACAAAACAAAAAAAGCAAAAATACCTTTTGTTATGAGTATAAAGATGTTATATAAGATACAGTATGATATTCAAAACATCACATGTGCTAACATATATTACTCAGACCATTGCTGCACTATTGGTAAGACATAATAAAAGTGAAATCAGCTAAATTCTAGAAGTGCTTATATTTCTATCCTGAACTGGTGAACGTTGAATAAAATAGCAATGTGTGAAGCTTTTGCTTTAAATATAAATAAAAAAAGAGATGGAAAATGTACTGTAAGAGGGAGAGAACTGATTTCACCCATCTCTCAGAATTTTTTCTACTCTGTCGGCATGGAGTACAACAGATAAATCTAAATTCAATTTGTTTTTGTTTTTTTCTTCCTGGCAGGATTGTAAAAAAAGTCATTATTAGTAATTACAGATGTCCAAATTTCACAGCATTTTGTTTCTTTTAGAAAGCAAAAATCAATGTGCAAAGGCACTATACGTGGCAACCGTACAAAAATATGATGCTGTTTGGGTACAGTGCTTGGACAGCGTCTCTCCTGTCCCTCCGTTTTCGTGGGGTCCCTCTCGTGAGTGTGATCATTATTTGGTTCTTAAGACAAAGTCAAAGGAAGAGTCTTGGATTGTCGTGGTCCCCAGCTTTAGTGGCTCCTTCAAGACATTAGTGGCCCATACCTGGTGAGAAACACAAAACGAGTCCATCAGAGGCTTTAACAGTCTGCAGACAGGTGAGGGTTAATAAGTCTGACCTTCTGACACACAGGGATCAACCAAGTAACAAACACCTCATGCAGTTAACTGCAGTCAATGTGCAGTTTACCCTTAGGACTCACAAGGGACATTTCTGGCTTTTTAATAAACTTTGTACACAAAATGGAGACAATAGGGCTGGGTGATATGGACCGAGAGTCATATCCTGATATAGTTAGGCTGAATATTGATATACAATTTATATCCTGATATTTTTATCGCAAAGTGAGAACAAATGTTCAGTCAAAGCCAAATATGACATGTCACAAGTAGTTTTATTGAAATAATTTATTGAAGTGAACATAAATACTGTATAACAGTAAATAAATAAAAATAAAAAGCTCCATAAAGTGCACATTTAAATAAAAAAAACGTCTTAAATAAAAATAGCCTATGAAAAAAAACAGGCCAATCTTTTTACTGGTTACTGATAGTTTTGTTTTCTAAACCCTATGCACCCATTTATGAAAAAATAAAATAAAAGAACATTCAATATTTTAAAATAAATCCAGTCGTTCCGCAAATAAAAAAGACAATTATTCCTGGCCTGGAGAAAAGAATAACAAACATTACAAAATAACCAAATATGGCAAACCCTAGTAAGGGCAGCATTTATATATAAAGACAGAAAAACATTTTGAACTATATGGATATATGCGATATGGTCTAATTTCATATCACATTTAAAAATATATCGATATCTTTTTTATATCGTCATATCACCCAGCCCTAGGAGACACCCAGACCCTTAAGGACAAAAATGTCCCCATTGAAAACCAACAGCCAGCACAGCATAAATTCATGCATTCTGTTACATCAGGCTTTCAGTCAAAGCCCTCAAAATTGTAGTTTTTACTATTTTAAACCAGACTGAGCCATTTTCTTACCACTCGGGGCATAGCTGCTGTATAATGGAGCGCTGCAGTGTTTGATGCTGTTCATCAAAATCAATGTATTACTTATCATGTTGTTAATCACTGACATATGCCAGACTGTGAAAACAAATTCCCCCTAGAGGTAATTATACAGGAAATAATTCAATTTATGTTGTTTTTCAGAAAAAGCATAATGTAAATAAACAGAGATTTAAAGCGTTAAAATGTATAAAAATAATAAATATTTGTTCGTTATGATCAAAATTGAAGTTGCTAAAAATTAACACAATGAAAGTGGAATGTAATATGAATATATAGTATTTTACAGCAGTTTTAGGAAGATTTTTATGGACATCAGAACAACTTTCCTTCAGCACTTCTCAAGTACTTTTACGTTTTAAACAAGGAATCAAAAATAGTTTTACTTATTTTGTTTTTGGGTCAAAATTCATAAAGTTGTTATTCCATTAACAAGACAACAACTTTGAGAGGGACATTTTAAGTGTATTTGCTTGATTGACAGATCTAATAGACGGTGTTGCTTGCCCCACTTTAGCTTCACCCAGACAGAACCCAAAATCATACTCGCAAATATCCATTTTGACACTTTACTTTAATTCATGCTAGCAGCCTGCAGACGTCCCTTTGTCTGTTGGTCATTCTCAAACTCCTTTTTAAAGGCACACTATGCAGAAACTGTTAACACAAGATTCAAACCTGGCCCCTCCTCCCTTGCTCAGCAAGACTGAAGACAAACCCTAGATTTACTCTTATGTTGGAAACAAGTTTTGTCTGCTTGCTATTTTGATTCATTAAATTTGTGGGTTTTTTTGGCACTGTGGCCACTATTTTCATAGTCTGGTGTCCTTAACACAGCAAAATGAAAAGAAAAAGTGTAAAAAACAGGCAGAGGGCAGAGTCTCTGCAGATACAGACACCGCCACACGCTCCTACTGGATCATAAGTGAAGATTAAGAGGGATTCTTTTGTATGAATTTAATTTTGAATCAAGAGGCCAAAAATCAAGGTCTTACTTAAAAGTTCTAATTTCAACAAAGCCAGGCACTCAACTCTCTAAAAGGGTGACCATTATTTTGGAAGTTCTCTATTAGAGCCAAGCATGTGGAGAGTGTGAGGCTGCTAACTCACATGTGGTCCAGTCTGGTGTCAAATGTCCGTACGGTCCTGCAGCCAGCTACAAAATCTATACAAAGCCTCTGTCATCCACTGAGTCACACTGTGATGGTGTGCTAATCTCCAACATGCCAGCTATTAATGTGACAAACCAGCCTGGCAGGAACACCGACTCTAACACTTCTAGCACGAGAGGCAGGCTTGTGGTCTGAGTAGCACAAGTGGACGTGCACATGAGTGGAAACGCTGAAAGGTTTGAGTGGTGTCAAGATGGCTGTTGAGTGGGTTTACAGGGGTGAAACTGGTGTGTGTGTCTGTGCGCGTGATGCTGTGCCCTGAACAACCAACACAGACACGTACAGAATCCCTCAAGGCCAGACCCCCTCTAACGCCTGCTGAGAGAACAAAAGGATGAGTTGGCTGCACTCAGATCTGATTTTAAAATAGCAAGCAATGTTTAAGTGGCATCCTGAGACGCTGTGGTGCAAAAGGCCAAACATCAAACTGGAAAAGGCTGCAGGGTGGGCTACGACAGGGTCGTTATTTTGTGACACATGGTGTCGTATAAATCAAAGAGCCAGTGACAAGATGACATAATTAACACCACACCTTTCAGTCTCTGAAAAAATAACCATCTTGTAAAGGTTCTGGGACATTTGTTCTGACAGACACAATTGGAAATGTTTGCTGGCGGGAAGCCGGTGAGGGATCATGTGCTTTTCACTGCATTAGATACTGGTGGGTTGAGACCAGGGGTGCATTAATAACCTGGGCTAAAGCCTGGGCCTCTAAAAATTGAGAATAATTATGTAGGCTAATGAACACTCGACCATAACGCACATGACGCTGCAATACAGTGACATCTGGTGGTAAAAGTGATGGGGATGGTGCGACACTGAGTTGATACAAGGTAACAAAATCACACCATATACTATATCCAACATGCAGCTTAGACAGCACACAAAGCGTCAGGCAAGACAACGACATATAGTTGAAAATGAAATGTGCATAGTTAATGTTAGGCCTACATGCATTAGATAAATAAATGGCACAGAGAAGAATCAGTTATTTGATTACAATATGTTTGATTTATTGCATAGCCTATGAAATAGTTCTTCCTAAGTGTGTGTGTGTGTGTGTGTGTGGGGGGGGGGATGACTATATGTATATGAGTATATGTTGGCTCATTCACAAAAGTGAAATGCACAAAGTTAATGGTATACATTGGTACATACAATATAGTGTGTCAACCACTTAGGGATGGGGGCCCTCATAAAGTTCTGTAGCCCAGAGGCCTCCAGTGATGTTAATGCACCCCTGGTTCAGACAACTGAAAGGATATTGACAGTGTTGGGCAAACTAGTTGTAAAGCGCAGTGAGAAAAGCTCTGTTACTCTACTTTAAATGGAACTTTACTACACTGAAGCTAACGTTACCCCAGAGAAATGTAGCAACCAAAGCTACAGAAACATGGCAAAAGTAATTTAATAAAGCAAAGTTTGTTTTAGTTTTTTAAAACATTGAACCAACTTCATCCCACGGCAATTACATTTTAACAATGAACAAAACTGTCAGTCAAACAGCAAAAAAATTTAAGTTTTGCTTAATCTAAACTTTTACTGTTCCCTCATTTCCTATCCTATATGTACTGTCTTTGTTTACTTCTTGGAGTTTGTCTTTTGCACCCCCTCCTCTCCATACTTTAATTATTTATTTAATTTTTTGGCCATCAGACAATGAAAAATTGAAATAAAACTGTGGCCAGCTAGCTATGAAATAAAACTGTGGCTACCTAGCTAGCTATCTAGTTAGCTGTGACAAGATGCTAGCTGGTGTTTGCAGCCTGCCCTGAATTGGGATGATCAGCTTGTTTGGTGATGTTGTTTCAGCTTATTTGAGAATCATCTGAATGTGTGTGTGTGTTTAATTTGCTTAGCAGTTTAGATAAGCAGAAAGCTCTGTCTTCAGAAATACTTGGGAAATATCGCCTGTGTGGATGCTACCACACGACCTTATCAATAAAACCGTGGATATCAGTGGAATCTTTGGGGGAATATCTAGTGTAGCTCCTGGCTCAGAAAAGACTTGACAGAGGGCAATAAAAGTTTCAAAGTCAAATGTCTGTCTACAATCTCTGTCCTTCCCTTTAAACTGATTCTGTCAGCAAGTAGGCTCCCCACATGCTTATAAAAGCTTATTTCTGGTTTTAGTTTTGGTCATTGCCATGTTTTTACTTCAACTAAAGGATTAAACTCCTCTATGGCTTGAGAAAACCCCCTTGTCTTTTGGTTTGTAAACCAATTTGATAAATTAAAAAAAGGCACCGTGGCCTTTTTTCAGAACAATGTGGTATTTCATCATTTAACATTTTGGAGCCACAAGTTCACCCTACAACTGCAGCATACATGCCTGCCTGACCATTTGTATGTTTTCTCACACACATTCACAAGCTCTGCAGTTACAGGCTGACAGGTCTGGTGTCTTGTAAAAACTCACCATTGGCGACTGATTTGGTCTCCCCTCTGCCTGCCACCTGCAAGACATGAAAACAGGAAGGTAACAAGGGAGCAAAGGTGACAGAAAGTTATCAAAACACACCTGCAAAGCCTCCAAGCGAAGCAGCGAGTGCTTAGAACCACTTCTGATCTTAAACTTCCACCTATACAGACTCTTGAACTTATCCAGATCTCCTTCACTGATCATTATCCTGATCATCTAGCCTTCCCTGACATCACAACATAGCATGGTTAGCTAATGACATGTCGCTAACCGCTACCTTTCCTGTCCAGGGCCCTTTTTACGTCAGTGCAGACCACCGCCTGGTGCCCTCCAACCCAAACGCTCACTGTGGCGGACCACAGCCTCCGGTCTGCACTGCAGCTGCTGGCTGCAGGAACACACTATTGCCAGGGTAGGAAGGAAGGAAGGAAGCAAGGAAGGAAGGTTTATACTAAAGTAAATGGGTAGGACGGACATCTTTTTAATGCAGGGTTTCACTTCTACTAAGCAGCTCTACAAACACAGCATTATCTATGTATAGAAATTAAGATAAGACAATTTATTCATGTCAGGTTTAGGCAGACGTGTTTGAAAATGTGAGGCGATAACAGTGATTCAATAATGTCAAACTGCCATTGTGCAACTCAGCGAGGCGCCTCACTTGTAAAAAAAAACGCTGTAAACAGTTTCTCCATTAGGGCATTATAAAGTCAAGTGAAGTTGGACGGAGAGTAGTGATTTGTGGTTGTCAGAAGAAGGAGCGGTGATGTGATACAGCCATGTGTGAAAAGCATTCAGCCCACGGTTGGACAACAGCCGCGCTGCTAAAAGGGTTTTTTTACGACACAGAATTTACACTGAACTGTAATCTTCTGGATTTTGTTGAGTCGGCTTTAACAAGTTATGGGTGTTAATGGAGTTAATGGTGCAATGCTATAAAATTGTCTTAAAAGCTGATATGTTCTCTTTGTTCCTTTTATTTAACGGCACTTTGAACATTTGGCATACATGCTTTACAAGTTTCAGACCTAAATGTGCATTTTGGAAAAATGTTTATTGCTCAAAATGTAGATAATTACATCCTATAAAAGGTGTCACAATATATCAGTGCTGACAATAACATATTAGATCATGATATTTAACTTTTTAAAACTCACCCGCCTGTTAGGGTTAAGTTAGAGGTAGGGTTAGAGCAGAAAATATTGGCGTTTATTTAAGCTTGTAACAGAGGACGGCTGTTTGAATGATTTCCTACAAAAAGTAATTCAAACAATGGAATCCCAAATAATATCAATATCCCACAATCAAATATCAATAATATAAATAGTCCACTGGTCTTACCTTAACCCTTAAACCCTTTTAGAGGTTAAAAATGAAAGAGAGATATCATGCTGATAATACAGTCATGGAAACAATTATTAGACCACCCTTTTTCTTCAATTTCTTGTTCATTTTAATGCCTGGTACAACTAAAGGTACATTTGTTTGGACAAATATAATGATAACAGCAAAAATAGCTGATGAGAGTTTAATTCAAGAGCTGATATCTAGACATTTTCCATGGTTTTCTTGATAATAACCAAAATCATTATAAAAAAAACACGGAAAATGTCTAGATATCAGCTCTTAAAATCTCCTTGAGCTATTGTTGTTTTTATCTTTAACTTTGTCCAAACAAATGTACCTTTAGTTGTACCAGGCATAAAAAAAACAAGAAATTGAAGACAACAAGGGTGGTCTAATAATGTTTTCCACGACTGTATGATAATATCTTGTAAATAATCCAGTGCACCTTAAATCATTTCCATTCTTCTTTTTTTGTACTTTTGTGCAGTTATGATTACAGATTCTCCCCCTCCCTTCTGAGTGTAACTCATTCGCCTAAAAAGTGACATAAAGCTCAATAAACAAAGATAGAGATGAATTTGACTGATAGCACATTTTCTATAGATATCAGCATAATATCAAAAGATCTTTTGGCCCCAGTAATCGCGTGGTGAAAATCTGATATTGTGACAGCCCTACTGAGGAATGAAACTCTCAGATATTATCGTAATAATTAAAATAAGCACTAGTGTCCAACTACAGCAGAACAGAGCGCAGTTTTGCCAACAACACAGAGCAAAGAGTGGACAGTGTGACAGCAGAGTGAGGTCATTCTGTGAAGAAACTGAACGATGACTCGTTTACCTCTCCAGGCTTATTCCAGATTAAACGGTGAGGTCAACTAGCTATGAGAGTTCTTTAAAACAAAAACAAACACAAGTGATTGTTACTCCCATTGCTGCGACACCAGGGTCAAAATGGTGAGATTATTTCAATATTCCGACACCATCTCTTTAACAGAACGTTCTCTTGATTGACATCTGGAAAACTATGAAAAACCAACAGGAAATCCTTTCAAGACCACAAACCAATTTGGCATCGTTAAAACTTCATCTGGATGCTCACTTGGATTTTCCCAGATGGTTGAGACTCTCATCACACATTCCTCATCATAATACCAGTGAACGAGATGAATAATAGCTACCTTGGTTGGAGAGGCACCCTTGTTTTCCCATAAACTCCTCTTGTTGGTGACGTCAACAGGCTTCAGGTCCTGTCAGAGAGACAGACAGAAGAAAAAGCATCATATCAGCAGTGCTCAGAGTGCCCGGCATTTGTAGGTCAATTTGAAAATAGTTGTCATTTTGCAGCGATGGCAGAGTATCTGAGATGTAGAGGAGAAGGAATGACAGAGGAGGACAGAGAGCCTGAGGAACGAGAGCAAAGGTTGACAGACACTGTCAGGCAGAGAGGTGCTTGTCGGGAGGAAGTGGAAAATAGCTCTCTCACCATGAGTCTCAGGCTATTCTTTCAAAACACTCCATCACAATGCAAAGTTAAATCCAGGGGCGGAAATGTTTGGGAAGCTTGGCAAAGGCTTTTGAACTCTGAAGGAAATATTCAGTCTCGTTTTGGACATACTTGTATTCAAAGTTTCCTTTCATATCCTCAGCCTCTCCTGCTGTGTGTTACCTATTTGAGCAGCAGCCATAATCCGTGACATTGAAAGCTCCAACATAAATATTTGGGTGAAATATGGGTTTGAGTGAAGAGAGGCATGATACACTGGCACGGTGCCACACACACAAGCAGGACTGAAAAAAACCCCACTCTGCTAGCAAAGCTTATGATAAGCTTAAGATAAAATGCTTAAGTGACACTGTATACCAAACTCACGCCAAGGGAACAATATCCACATGCACTCTATATGTATATTATGACAGATGTAGCAGTGGACTCTAACAAGCTCAGACACTTTATGAAGTTCTTTCTCTTGCTGCCACCAGGGGGAGCCAGACAGATGCTATCTCAACCTGAATGACTGCATCATTTGAAAATGATTATAAAACATCTACTGTACACAACATGAGCAGCAGTAATTGAAACATTATAATAATACTGCGGGGCAGAGTTTATGAGTGTTTGCTGGAATGAATGCAGCTCAGATGTTACAGGATCATTGTTTCCATGCACAACTGACTACTGAATCCCTATAACAACTACTCTACATTAATGACATGACATGAGTTTTAAACAAAGTAAATGTTGTAATAATGTCAAGTTGTGTCTGTAATCCAAACACAGGATCAATTAACACGTCAATTAACATTCCTGATAACTGTATGAACATTGTGTAAATAACATTTAATATTCAAAACTTAATTAGCTAATAATAAATAGACTCTTCAAAAATAATACCTAAAGATGTTGTTAACACTAAAAAATCCATTAATGTGCTTATTTAAAGCTGTTTTGTGTCACTAAATGGGAACCCATTTGTCCAAAAGCCCATTATTCCAAAACCTCAATAGTTTAAATGTTCTTTTGGACCGAAAGCCCATATTATGACAGCCAGTTATCTTGAAACAGCCTACTGCTCCAAAAAACACACACTCTGGCCTTATTAGTGTCCAGACTCCATTCACATAATCCTCAATTTAACAGATAACGAACAAATTATCAATGTATGACGTTTTATGACTCCTAAAGAAATATATTTTCTATTTCAGATGATATTTACTTCAACAGCTTTTCTCTGAAATATGCTGAATACATAAAAGTGGGATTTTGTTTTCTGGATAACAGGACCAGTAGGAAGTTTTTCAAACTACTGGAGTTTCAGAATAATGGCCCATCAGAACAATAGCCTGGTCATCAGAAACTGTCATCAGATTCTGATTCAAATTTAGCTGAATCCTGATTGGTGCATAAAAGTATATGACATCATAGTGTTCCGACTGAGTCCCACCCACTTCAAACCACCAGAAAATTGTTTTCTTCAATTTCTTGTTCATTTTAATGCCTGGTACAACTAAAGGTAGATTTGTTTGGGCAAATATAATGATAACAACCAAATTAGCTGATAAGAGTATAATTTAAGAGCTGATATCTAGACATTTTCATGGTTTTCTTTTTGAACATGTGTTAAGTGTTTTTTCACAAAAAGTAAACATACATTCATACATTCACAGCAGGGTAAACATTTGTACAGTCAGCTCTTAATTTGAAGTTATTTAACCGACCATATTCACACTTAACTGACAATGATACACAGATGTTGGCTTAATTAAACAGAATACCCCCTTCCCATCCAAATACAATCACTGTCTAACCAAAAATCTCAGTATGTCAACTGAGTACAAGTGGATTATTTCCATGGTTTTCTTGATAATGGTTTCAGTTATTATCAAGAAAACCATGGAAAATGTCTTGATATCAGCTCTTAAATTAAAGTTATTTTTGTTGTTATCATCATATTTGTCCAAACAAATGTACATTTAGCTGTATCAGGTATTAAAAAGAACAAGAAATTGAAAAAAACAAGGGTGGTCTAATGTTTTTTTATGTTTTTCCATGACTGTATATATAAATCTCTCCTATAAAATAACCCAATCTGTTCTTAGTTTGGTAGAAAATTGTGTGCTCCTCATCGTCCATAGCAAGAAGCTTAACAATAACTTTTCTGGGCCTTAAACACACATTCGATGCAGATCTACACATACATAATGCAGGCCGATAAGCACAGCTTACTGTGTAGCTGTTTTAAAATCATTTCTCTGAAGAGCTGTACAGTACATGTACTGTAGTTGATAGTAGCAGCAACCTACCGTTGGCCTTCCTCCTGGTGTTTTGCCGCTCTCCGGGGTTTTATTCAGCCAGTCGTTAATGCGACCCGCCACGCCTGTCTTCATCACAGCTGCTTCCTGTTTGGATAGGGTCAAAGGTCAGCTAAGTCTGGTCGTCATCAGTAACAAGGCCGAGCAGGAAGTGCCAGTGAATCGGTCTCCTTCCCCTCTCTCTCTCTGCTCCAGTCACACACATTAACTTTTTCACATCCTCCACCACCTCGTCTGTTACCTTGAACTGGCTGCCCCCGCCGGGTGAGCCGAACACGTTGCCTTTCTCCCACATGCTCTTGATGTTTCGGATGCTGTCGGTAACCATGGGGAGATCCACGGCTCCAGAGCGAGGTGATCGAGACTCCTTGTTCTCTCTCTGCTGAGACGAAACGGTGGACTTAAACTAGCAGACTAACAGGGACGGCTGTTCTGGTCCAAGCTCAGGTACCTGTCTTCTAAAAAGGCACTCACATGAGCTTGGTATTAATAATAACAATGACAAACTAGGGGTGTGCCATATCGTATTGTTCACGATAATATTGGTATTTTAGTTTGTTTTTTTTTATGGTTAAAAAAAATGCATATCATGATATTGGCAACGTTCCTACTTCTTGATGTAGTGGCGTCTGTTACCAGTCAGCCAGAATTTACAAGAAGACTGTCAAAATAAGATGCCTTAAATAAAACATACAAGAACCTTTATTCTCCTTTACAAAATGTCATTAAAATATGCCCCTGGAACGCCTAAATGGCTATTTTTATTATTTGTTCATACTCAAGAGTCAGGAGTCATTTTTTTTGTATTTCGCAACTGTTGAGATTTGCACTTTAAACTACATTTTAGATTTATATTTATTTATACAGACTAAAAAAAATGTATATATAATATTTTCTATATCTTAAGTATTTCCTAATATCGTCAAGAATATCGTTATGGCAAAAATAGCCTGCAATATCGTGATATTCTTTTAGGGCCATATCGCCCACCCCTATGACAAACTTCTGCAGTGAACAAGGCGGACTGGAATCAGATTGGGAAATTAATATTTGTTTTTTCTGTGTGACTGAACTCACGATTCAGAGTCCTGTTACTCAAACCTGATTTCAAAAGTTCCTTTACATTTTGACACATGATGTTGACGCCACATCCAGGAAGACCATTCCTGGCTGTTTCTATTGTCTCTTTAACTGGGAACCGCATAATACCTTAAGCTCTGAATCGATTTTAAGATTATTTTACTGGTTTATAAAGCTCTTAATGGTCTTAGTCCAGCCTATTTATCTGATTTGCTTTCTATCCTATGAACCCTCGAGGACCCTCAGGTCTTTTGGGAGTGGCCTTTTAATAAAACCAAAAGTTAGATGCTCCACGTTGGTGGAACAGCCTCCCTGAAGACTTGAACCACCAAATACTTTTCTGCTCATGCATCTTAGTGTTACAACATCTTCTCTTTTATTTATTTTCTAGTATTTATTAGTCTATATATATATATTTTTTTTTTTTTCAAACATGGAAGATATAGAAACACTTCTTACTTGGGTTATAGTCTTTTTAAAAATGTTTTATTTGGTTTACAATTTTTTTTTTTAAATGTGCACATAAATATATGTAATTGTATAATGTTATGTATAATGTTAACTACAGTTCTTCTTTTGATTTTGTATATGTATCCCTACAAAAAGTCTTGTTTATTTATCTATATTTTACCACCATATTTTAACTTGATCTACTTTATGTCTCATATTCAGATTTTGCTTTTACTTTCTTTCATATCTATTTAATGAGCATTGTTGGAAGGTGCCTGAGGCTTAAAATTTTCATTGCCAACAACAGCTTCTATGTAATTGTTCTGCACATTACAAGAATAAAGAAAGTTGAACATTTTGATGTTTGATATGCAGCTGTGTCTTTAGGGACAGGGAGAAAGCTTTTGCATGGCGCAGAAACTAAACTAAGTAGGTTACGGGCGTGTCATGTGCCACACACACTGATGCTACCCTGCTGCCTGTCTGCTACATCATTAAAACAGCCAAATAAAATACTTACCTGAGCAGCGGAGGTGTACTGCTCCAGCCTGTTGTCTATCTTGGACACCACAGGAGAATGAGACGTCTTCACTGTGCTGCTGGGACGAAGCAAATAGTTAGCGCACACAGCATGGGACCACTTTGGATATTATACACAGTGTGGTCAACCATTTCATCTTTAGTGCCTTGAGAAGAAGACATTTGCAACCCCAAGTGGGTATTAAAACTGTGGGTTACATTTTTCCTATTCATCACAACAGGACTGCAAGTCTTGCATGCTCCACTAAAAGCTTTGTTAGTGGGAGAAAAAACATGTTTTTACCTCTTCTGTGCCGACTTGTTCAGGAACTCTGCTCTCTCTCCAATCTGCGGAGAAAGGTTATTAAAGCTTGAGGTTAATAATTACTGCAGTGATGTTCCACACATGCATACATCACTGCAACACATTTTTCTTCCCTCTTCAGTAGCCTTTAAACAGATGTTAAACCTAACCTTCCTTTTGATTTCAATGCTTCTTTTGTGTCTTTAGTTTCAATGTAAAATCCAGTCATGAGTTTAGAAGTCAATATGTAGACACACACCTAATTACTGATCCATAGATGGCTCATAGCTTTAATAATTTTCAATAATCTCTTTCTCCATATGCTCCATGAGCTGGATTCTCCTGACCAGCAACACACAATGTTACTGATTGTTCCCTCTGTGTGCTCTAAAAGACATGCACACACACACACACACACACACACACACACACACACACACACACACACACACAGACAGACAGAAAAAAAGGCAGAGCAACTTTTTCCTCTCTGCTGTTGGACTGTGGGAATCTCAGAGGATTGTTTATGATATACGGGCTGAGAGAGGGGGCAACGCATGCGTTCCTTAGACGCTCACTATAAAAAACCTTTAAATGGACAAAAGGAGAAACTGCAGAAAAAGCTCTCTCCCCCTCTCCCTGTGAAAAAAGGACCTTGCGCTCGGTTTCGGCTGCTACCGAATGTGGGAGTTCCCAAAATACTCCCCGACAGGAAATTCCCCATTCTCATATGCGTTTTAAAGAGCCGTAGCCATCCGAACGCAGTTACAGTAATCCTGTTAACCCTAATCGCTTTCCTGCATCCCAGCAGCCTGTCCTTCATTCTGTCCCTCTGTCCTTCTCTCACAGAGAACACTGTGCTTTATCTACAGTACGGAGCAGAGTTATGCTGGTTGACTGCTGATAACATGCAGGCAGCTTTCAGGACTGCGTGTTCCACTGGGAGCTGATTGCTGATAGCCAGGCATATTTTCTCCAGTGTAACAGGAGACATGAAATGGCAGTTTCGGGCAAGAAACGCATAACGGCAAAAGACAATGAAGAAAATAAAGTAGTATGTTCTGAATCATATACAGGCAGTTTTTAAAAGGCTGTGGACTGGTTTTAGAGAACTGCAGGTGCCGGAAATAAGCAGATAAATGGACCAGGAAATACATGAGCAATAGACCAAATTGGTCTCCATGCTGTTGTTCTTCTTTTTTTTTTTTTGGAACATGAGCCCGTTTTTTTAAATGTGGTTTCCACTTATGTGACTGTTAGTGTGTCGTGAAAAAACTGTTTTTAAAGGTGCATTAATCAAAAATGTTCAATCAGCAATGATGATGTGAAAGGGATCATAGCATCTTGGCAACTCACTGTAACTTTATTGTTTATTTTCAATGCTTTCATGAAAGGGAAACTTCTGTATTTTTCAAACTGGAACCTTTTTCCATGTTTTAGGGTCTGGATGACTAATAGGAACAACAATTTTTTAAAACTAATCCAGTACTGAGTCAGCTAGTCACTCGGGGCAATTGTCAATCATAAATGTACATCCGGCAAAAGTGCCTGTTTTTACCACTTACAGACTCTGGTTGTAAAGAAAACCCTTCTCTGTAGGCTTCTTTCCATAATGTTAGACACTTATAATAACAATCTGAGCCTGTCAGAGAAAAAATAAGTACTTTTACAGCCTTTACCTTAATGGCAGGCAATTGCCCTTGTAGCTGGTAAAAGTAGTTGTCCCCATTAGTCATTGAGACATAAAAACGCAGGAACATAGGGTCCAGGCTGGAAAATCTTTTTAAGTTTGCTGTTTTACATGAAAAAGCTCTGACTGACACTACCTGCCCGGCACCAAACAACAGACAAAGTTAGCATGTAGCTAGCTTGTGAGCATTTACAAGCTAAAGAGGCAGATATTTATACAGACGTTGTTTTAGACCAAAACAGAGCTAAAAGGAGAGTAAATATTGGAATTATATTCACCTAGGGATTAAGTAAGTAACCAACCCTTTGCATATCAACTTTATCATGTGAATATATTAATGTTGTGTTTATATACGGTTGCCCATAAAGGTGGAATATTCATGTTTCCAGACGCAATCCTCTGTTAATTATGGTTATATTTTCATTGTGATATGTTTGGAAGAGATTGATTACCAAATTTTGAGACGATATGTATCAATCTTTATCTGTCAAGAATAAATCACATTATGTAGTTTGTTCTGCTCCCACCAAATCACCCAAAAAAACTTGTTTTTGTTGTTGTCCATACATGACATTCATCTTATAACTCAGATGGGAAAAAAGTTCCTTCTCTCTATATACAGTATGATGAAAAAAACAAATCCAACACTGTATTATGATGTGGTAAACAAAACAATAAGGAACACACTGCAAAGCAACAATTCATACAGAACTACAGAGTGTACTGTATGAAAAGTGACAGCCAGATGTGCGCACACACACACACACACACACACACACACACACACAGGAACAGCTGTACCTACAGTGAACATCACCACAAAGTAGAGCTGCGTCTGTGAGCGGCGTGCAGCAGGGTGGAGAATTACAGTTAAGCATTATTTACAAAACTGACCACAAACAAACAAACAAACAAACAAACAATGCGATTCCAGTGCGATCAGAGCTCACACACCATTAGAGCCGAGCCTCTAGTCTGGAGTCTCACCGGGACGGGCCAGATGGATATTACTGCTAACTGTCACTAATTAGATTTTCTCCACTGGCTGAAAATCCCCCTCGATTTTCAGCATGTGGGAGTTGGCTTTTGGCAACACTGGAAACATTTATTCACATTTGAGTTGATTAAACGTTCCTTCGCCGTGACAAACATTTATCTTTGGATGAGGCGGGGAGGGGCTCACACGGGGTTGATTCAGGCTGCAGTGCTCCTTGTGACAAACAGGTTAACGTGTCAGCACAATTTTAAAGTGAGCTGCGAAATTAAATACAGAAAAGTTGCAGCTGACTTTTTTCACATTTCTCCTCTAGTTCATCAAGGCTCTTTCTATTTCTGAACACCTTCATCTCAGTCAGATAACACTTCATGCAGAGAGCTGAACGAGGTGGGAAGGGCAGATACGGGTCATCTGGCACTTAATCTCTCCAAATATTTTGAATGTTTAGCTGGAGCTTTGCTACACTGCCGGATGAGTGGGATTTGCAGGTTTTATAGAACCGTTATGCTGACAACTGTACTGGAATACAGACAGAAACATACAACACAGGCAAAGTGATTTATAGTTACAGTTGTTTAAAGTATTGCAATGAAATATCCGTGTTTATGAAGAACTGGCTGATTACTGACCACTTGTAAAGCTCTCACTCAAGCTAATCATAGCTTAGCAACAGTAATTAGGCATGGCAAGCCTGTCAAGCTGTACATTTCATATTAGAGCTGTGCGTGAGGCTGTAGCAAGATCAATATTCAAATGGCACTGTGGTAGCCACTTCTCAATCAAACCCCAATTATATCCAACAATTTACTCTAAAGGGGACCATAATTTACCAAATCATGTTGTTTTGAAGTAAACTTGAAACCAGTGATTATGACCATAAACTCATTAGGAAAATATTGACTGAGATAATAAATCAAATTAAAATTACTTTTTAACAATGAAACTTTTTACAACGGTGCATTAGGGTCAAGTATGAAAAAAATAAAATAATACGGACCGGGGGAGGGGAGTAAAAAAATTGCAAATTACGAGATTAAAACTGGCAAATTTGCGAGAACAAAGTAGCAGTTTTATGAGAAAAAGTGTGAGGAAAATAGTGCTTTGTATGGAAAAGCGGGAGACATCCCACGGGTAGAAATGAATGAAATGTGGTGATGTTTTTCCGACTTATTTCTCATAAGTCTGCTACTTTTTTCTCGTAGATTTGCCACTTTTAATCTCATAAATTTGTGAGTTTTTTCTTGAAATATTACCCCCCTTCCCTGGGTATTTTTTTTTTTTTTTTCCCATTTTGGCCCTGGTACGCCGGCTATCTTTTACCAGTGGAGTCGCCCCCTGCAGGCCATTTGAAAGAATGCAGTTTGATGGCACTAGCGCATTTATTTCACTTTGCAGTCCTGGAGGATACCACTTGGCCAAGAAGCATTTCATCAGCTAGCTACATTAGCTTGTGGGGCTACAGATTATGTAAAATACCAGATTATTGTTTCTTACAAATATTTTATTTTTAGCAATTATTTCCCAACTGTATGGAAGCTGGTCTTCAACATGATTACATTCAGTACATGAGGTAACGCTAGCAGCTCTGTCCTGATCTTTATTTGATTTGAGAATTTTTTTGGTGCCAAACAGGGATACATTAAATGAATAACATCTGATCTTTTTCCTTAGCAAACTTGTAATACCAGGACTACTTAGCTCTGAAATGCATTACAAAAACAATGTTGTTTATTGCCATCTGCATGCAACATCAGGGGGTAAGGATGTAAATGTATGCCTATTGCCTGGAACATGTATTTTTAGCCTCATGTCTTAGAGCATGATTTCAATCAAGAACCAATTGTCTGAAATCAAGGACCTGCTGTTTTTAAGTTGTAAATGTACCACTGCTATCATTATAAACTGCATATGTGCCCTGTGAGGACATACATATAATCAGTATATATAACTGTACAACTATGAGACACAAGGATTGGCGGTCACTTGGCAAGTAAAAACTGCTCTGACAGTGTCCTGTTGGACGCTTGGCAGAGCTGGGAGGTTAAATATGGCGGACTGACCTTCAGAGAGGAGCCTCGAGGGCTGACACACTTGAAGGGTCTGTCCTCCCCGTCCATAGTATCCTCCACCTTCTGTCTCTTCTCAGCTGCCTCTGCTCTCCTCCTTTCAATCTCCTCCTTCATCTTCCTCTTCTCCTCCTGAGAATAGACAGACATGTTCAGAGTACAGTTCAGCAGATGCACATTTGAGTGCAGCATTAGAAAGTCATTAAGCTGCCAGGGAATTTTCTGTTAATTCAATCGGAGCATATGTAGGTGGCGATCTGTTCTTTGACAGCCCGGCCATGCAGGATATTGCTGCTCATGCTAACATTTCTCTTGTATTTACTCTAAACAAACCACTGTTGCTGCTGGAAACCAAACGTACGCTTCCTGTGCATAAGTGGATTTTCCCTGGGAACGAACTAACAGCCCCGGAGTGTGTGGAGCTGCAGATGCAAAATCTTTAAAGAGCTGACTACAGGTGGTTTATTATATTGAGAAGCGTATGCCATTAACATGATAGACAACCAACCATCAGGAATGCAGCCGACCCAGACAATAGATATGTGCCACGTTCCAATTGATTTACTTACTTTATCTAATGAAGCAGGTCAGGAACAAATTCAATTACTCAGAGCAAATTCTTATTTACAGTGATCGTCTGCCTCGGGGGAAAAAAAGGCCGTTTTGGAAAGCTTGAAACATGCAGACTATCAACAGTTAAAAAAACAAAAAACAATTAATGTGTGAACCATTTGTACTGTATTCGGAAGAGGGCTGGGGCTTGGCAGTATATCAGCCCTCTCCAGCAGCCTTGTCTTGGTTAATTAGTCTCTCTGTATCTCTGGGCCATCTTTTAATTACAAACCAAAAGGCCTCATTAACATCACACAAGAGGAGAAGAACGGGGGCAGATAGCGAGAGACGGGCCGCCACATTTGGAGCCAAGATCAACAAAGAAGACCAGTCAGTGAAATAGTGAGAATGCAAGGCCTCGGAGCGGGCAGATGAAAGGGAAAATGGACGACATGGCGTGTTTGAATACAGATGTGGACACATAGGAAGAAGGGGGTTATCACATCTGAGATACAAAAGCATGAGGTCCTCATAAGAGGAGGAAGAACAAATGACTTGCATGAGTTATGAGCTGGGGACCCAAATAGCTGGAGTGGTGATAACAGTGAAGTATGGCGAGATAACGTCAGCGCGGTGCTGGTATGAATGTGATGCATGGGTTTCAGCTCGCACAGGTGGAAAGGCTAAGTCAACATGAAAGCAGTGGTGTGAAAAACAAGGAAACAGGACGTTGGTTGTTAATAATTAAAGACAGAACTGAAAGAAATTAGAGGTATAAATGAGACGAATAAGCTTGAAATCAAACTGAAATTAAAATACAATTTTAAGAATAGAGATGCACCAGTTGATAGGCTGCTGAGTGGCTGATTTTCAGCTTGATTGTCTGTACCTGCTGACCTGCTGATCAGTCTCTGGTAGAGCAGATGCTGTGCTGGTTTAACTTTACATGGTCACAACTTTTCAGACCTTCTTAGCGACTTTATTTCTAAAAGAGCAACAAATTTAGCAACTTATTCAGACCATGAGGGAAAAAGCAACAAATACTTTATATTCAAATAGGGGTGTGCCATATGGTATCGTTCACGATTATACCGGTATATTTTACCGTAAAAAAAAAATTATATTGGCAACATTCCTATATGCCCCCGGACCCCCTAGATGGTATTTTTTATTATTTGAGTCAAGAGTAATTTTTTTTTGTATTTGGCAAAAATTGAGATTTTGCAGATTTAATTACCTTTATTAAAAAAAAAGGGAAATTCAACCTCTGCATTTAACCCATCCTTTTTTACACACAAGTGAACACACCATGCAAGGAGCAGTGGGCTGCATATTGCTGTGCCCGGGGAGCTGTGTGGGGGTTAGGTGCCTTGCTCAAGGGCGCTTCAGTCCTTGACCTGTCACTCCTGGGATTTGACCCGGCGATCCTCAAGCCTGATTTCTAACCTCTAGGCCACGGACTGCCCACACTACATTACAATTTAGATTTATGATTGATTTTTTCTATATATTTTTCAGTATTTCGCAATATGATATTGTAATTCATGCAGTGTGTAATCACAGTGACTGGCCCTTCTGTCAACAGGCCTCAGGTCTCTTCCTCTGATCTCCTGTTGAGCCAGTCACTAGGTGAAGGTCAGGCAGGAGGACGCTGCTGCAGCAGGAGTGGGAGTTAATATATTACACAGACCTTTACATTCTTGGAAATGGATACTGATACATAATACGTTTTGTATAAATAAATAGATAAATGTGGTTTTAGATCCATAATAAATTGTTGACTTTATAATACACCTACATACACAGTACAGAATAATATTTTCTGTTAAATTACATCAGGTGTATTTTTATATAGATCTGTTTCACCTGATTTTTTGGTTAGTGTAAAACAAGTTTGATGATGTGGGACATTGCAACTTGTTTTTTAAGGTGGATTTTATTTGCACAAAAAAGCTCTGTTCGCTTTTTTTGAATTTGAGATTTCTTTGAGCGAGAGAAGGTCCTGTAACATGGAAAATCTAACGGTTATGTTTTATTTTAAATATACTATTAAATTTACCGTTAAATCAAAGTTACAAAAATGTTTGTGTACGCTGTCAGTTATAGCTATCGTAGAAAATCTGAATCAGACAAAATCAGAACTGGTAGGTCGGACTTTTAACAAATCTTAAATTGCAATCAGCCAAGAAAATTAAATTGATGCATCTCTACTAACTAGTGGAAGCTACTTAGCTTAGCTTGTTAGCTTCCACATTTCCGAGTGAAATACAAACTTGACAGTCAATGAAGTGTTAAACAGATGTCTTAGAGCACTAATGGGAAACAACCAGCGCTGTATGTGCTTGTTAAAAAAGGTTTAAATTTACAGCACATCTCAAAGCAATGTCAGCTTTCAGATGCCAGTCAACAGCCGTCATGCAAAACTGAAGACACTGTTTCTACAAATATGTCAGGCAACATTTATATTCTCTTTTGAAAAAAATGAAACTATTAGCAGTATCAGAATGACAGAAAGTAATTAAAATTTCAGTTCAACTTTAACAAATCATCAAGAAGAAATTGGACAAAAAGGGAGAATAGAAACATGGTCAGAGCTGAAGTGATCAAACAGCAGCCATAAAGTGACTGAAAGAAAAGAAAAGACATTCCCTCTCTCTTTCCCTACCTCCTCTCTGGCTTTTCTCTCCGCCTCCTCCTGCTTCTTCTGCCTCTCCTCCTCCTCCAGCACCTTCCTCCTCTCCTCCCTCTTCCTCTTCAGCTCCTCCAGCTCCACTTCGGCCTCCTGCTGCTTCTGCCTCATCCTCTCGAACTCCTCGCTCTCCGCGTCGTCGCGGCGACGCTTCAGCTCCTCCAGCTTGAGCTCTGCCTCCAGGCGGGCAGCGTCGTCCTGGTCGTCACCCGCGGACACCTCGGGGGAACGCACACTCCCGCGACTGGGATAGACACACAAACATGCATCAGAGCAGCACAAACACACACACACACACACACACACACACACACACACACACACAGGTCACAACAGAAACAAAAACTGAGGAAGTAGGTCAAGCTGGTTGACATTCAGGTTAACACTTGACATTTGATACAAAATGAATATTTAAACATACATTTGAAGGATTTCACGACCAAGCAAACACAGTCGGACAAAAACAAATGTGCACACATACAAACTCCAACAATCACCTCTGCAAAGATAATGTTACAGCACGTGTTAAGTTTCAGCCAGTGTTTCCCGCTGCAGGTGACCCATGTCTACAACACACTCCTGCTCCGCTACGGCTGACTGCTGAACACAATCAGCTTGTTTGCTTGAAAATCTGATTCAGACATGCTTTTCAGTTATGTTGCATGCTGATGCCTTAGGCAATATGTTCATGCTTTTATAGCAGCATGAGCAGCAAACAATAAATGTCAGACTGCAACATCAATAAGCTCCTGTCTGATTAAACTGACCCTGTTCAGCATATGCAATATCAGACCGCAGTAGTATATAAATGCATGCTACATTTAGTTTTGATTCCATGCTGTGAATTTTTTTTTTTTTTCATAGGAATATGTATTTTCCCACACTCTTCTAGGTGTCTT
The DNA here is from genome assembly GCF_030273125.1 of Centropristis striata. Lineage (NCBI taxonomy): Eukaryota > Metazoa > Chordata > Actinopteri > Perciformes > Serranidae > Centropristis > Centropristis striata. The sequence goes on along the minus strand of NC_081538.1, from coordinate 10,478,515 downwards.
ATTTTGGAGGGCAACAGTGAGCTTTGGTTGTTGTGCAGTGTGATCTTATCAGCTGACCTTTGTGTAAAGAATATTAAGTTACAGCAGCAATTTTCCACAAGTGTCGACAGGCGCTGACATATCAGCATATTGTTATTATTGCACAATATCATCTTCAAAAATCTTTAATACTATTTCTTCATTATACTGTTTTACTGCCAGTATTGGCACATTGGGGGAATTGGAATTTCTGTATGTCAGATAAGCTTCAAAATAAAAGTATCATGCTACTTTTTGGAACAATCTACCCAAACTGGACATATTATGTTAAAGTTCATCATTATAATTAGAGTTTCTTCTAGTACATGTTAACATGCTGTAATTTTCAAAACCTTAATTCTGCAATGGCCGCTGTGCCTCTATTCACCCTCTGTTGTGATGTCTGTCTCATATATCTTTCCCGCATTATTTTACCACCTTGGTAACGTTTAATATTAATATTCAATATTCAATATTAAAACAATATTTTTACTGCAGAAATTAAGGAAAAGTATAATAGGACTCATTTTATTATTATTTAAAGCATAATGCAAAATGTAACTTTTCAGCCAGGTGGAAAAATAATAAGACCACCCGTGTTTTCTTCAATTTCTTGTTCATTTTAATGCCTGGTAAAACACATATAATGATAACAACAAAAATCGCTCATATAAGTTTAATTTAAGAGCTGATATCTAGACATTTTTCATGGTTTTATTGATCATGATTTTGGTTATTATAGAGAAATCCATGGGAAATGTCTAGATATCAGCTCTTAAATTAAACTCTTATCAGCTGTTGTTGTTGTTATCATTATATTTGTCCAAACAAATGTACCTTTAGTTGTACCAGACATTAAAATGAACAAGAAATTGAAGAAAACAAGGGTGAAAAATTATTTTCTCCATGAATGTATCTGAGCTTAAAACATCCCAATTGGTGCATCCTCAGTAAATAGGAGAACATATGTGGAATTAGTTTATTAATAATATTATATTTTTTATATTATATATTTTTAGACTTAATGAACACATTTAGGTAATTATTTTTTATTTCTCAGGCACGCATCCTTAAATCAGCAACAAATTGGGACATGAACTTTGCTGAAAGTCTTGAATAATTCATCAGACCTGGCAATCCCCAATCTGGCCTCAGTGGAAACCAGGAGGTCACCTGATGTGTGTGTTGTTGTGTCTGTGTACCTGAGGGTCCTCTCAGGTTTCCTGTGCTGTTGGGGAGCCGCCTCCTCGTCCTCGTGCAGCCCTCCGTTCTGCTTCCTCTGCTCCTCTCTCTCCTCCTTGGCCCGGCCTCTCTCATTCACCTGCACAGAAACAACCACAAGGGGGGCGGTGAGACGATGATGCGATTCGTGGGTAGGCTGAAGGGGAGGAGTCTGTCATGTGACATCACAGGATGTCGAATGAGAAAGAGAACGAGAGCACACCCACGACAAAATGACACAGAACATCACATAACACAGCATCCACTCCAGAATTACTGCTGAGACAGGATTATGTACCATGTGATCACCAGGGGAGTGACTATCTGACCATCATCAAAAACATCATTCAGGTTTTATAAATTATAATCATTATGTGTCCAAGTCCAATATGTACACTGCCAGTCAAGCTTTTAAAGCGCAATATATAATTAACCTGTTGCACAGAAGGTACATTTGTTTTACTGTTGATCCAATCTAGCACAGTCTTTGACATATGTACTACTTAAAGGGGACTGATTATGCTCGTTTTCAGCTCCTTGTATTTTGGGTTTCAACTAGAACATATTTACATGCTTTAATGTTAAAAAAAACAGATTATTTTTCTCATGCTATCAGTCAGAATATATCTGTATCCACACGCTGTCTGAAATGCTCCGTTTTAGTGCCTGTCTCTTTAAACCCTTTTGACAAATCCCAGTCTGCTTTGATTGATCAGTTTTTGACATATATTTAGCATATTATCTCTGTGTTTCTACTAGGGATGGGTTTTTGGAAGAAACATGCCAACTCAAGCATCAATAACGTTAACGGTCAATTATCGATTAATCACTATGTTTTTATGTTTTTACACATAATCCAATATGTATCAAAACATGCATACAAAAAGAGATATATACAGTACTATGCAAAAGCCCGTTTTGATAATGGACGCTTTTATTTTGAAAGGAAGATCGTAAAACTAACTCAAGTGAGATTAAACTGTCAAGATAACTTCAATGAATTTAATGTTTTATATTTATATTTAGCCCCCCAAAGAGACATAAGGTTAGTTTTCACAGTTATCTTCACATTTAAATGTGATTTGTGTTTTGGATAAAGTTATTCATGCTAGCAAGGTTTTATACAGTAAGCTAGTTTTGCTCTTGTATTTCTTTGTGTTTTATAATTGTTAGTACAACTGTCAGTTTGCAAACTGTAACTTTATCCAACTTAATTCTCAGCTCATTGGCTGATTGACGTACAGCTGGCGTGTTTTAGTTCAGTGAGTACTGATACCAGTTGGAGATAAAATTAAAATTAAAAAATACACAGATCGATTAAAAATTCCACGTGATCGACCAAACTTTGAATGACCATTAATTGATCATCGATTAATTATTCCCATCCCTCACTTCTTTTTACAAACCTTTAACATATTACAGGCTGGGGGCCTTTTCAGCACACCTGTCTTTAATAAAGCACTCGACATGCCAGCCTGCGCATTAATATGTACTAACTGTAATCTGTATATATTATATACTAAGAAAACAGACACACTGTTCCCCCAACTTGGGGGAATAAAAAATGTCACAAGAAATGTATCGCAACAGGAATGCCAAGAAGCATGAATGTCTCTGAGCACCGGTGTTTACACTATCAAAGGCGTCTTGAGAGGAGTTTTCATCAAAAGAGGTCAGACACACCTGGACTGACTGCAAAATAAAATGCTACCTTCAAGAGGGTGTTTGGATCGTCCTCCAGAGAACAGTTTGGGAGGCATGGCATGATAAACTGAAGGCCTTTATCAATGCTTTAAAGCAGCTCATTGGCTTACTTAGACTTTAAATACCTACTTAAATGCTGCAAACGAAAAACCCAGAATTTATTGCTCAATTCTCATTTCACTTGGACGTTTTCATAACATATGGTTTTTAATTTTAGGGAATCTAAAATGAAAAAAGTCTAGGTATGGGCCTCGGTCTGAAACATTTGACTAGAAGTTACATTTGATGGCTTAATGATCTCCTTATAATGTCCCCTTGCAATAATCACACTTATTATTTGAAATTACATTATGTTCCTCTGCTGCAGTGAGCTTTTGGAGTGGAGTCAGTGTTATTAGTGTTGCTGCTCTCACAGCTGAGGTGGAAGACATGCAAAAAAAAAAACACACTGTGACCACGAAAACGTAGGCTCAGTTACCGCCAATTTGCAAACGGTGCAAGCCACACTGTGACGACACGGTGTCTGGGTAATTTCAGCGTCTGGCTCCGACATAAATCACAAAGTCAACAAGATAGCCTTATTAAGAGCATTTTTTTGTGGTTTTATCTGGAAAGTTCACCCGAAAGATGCATCGAGACGCTGAAGTTACCCAGAGAGATTTTGTGTGCTGTGCATCACACCTCTACTGAAAATCTTACCACAGGAGTGATACCTCATTATCCTTTGAGTGAAGTATCTCAGATACCTCTCTGTCCTCTTCAGTGTCATTTATGAGAATCATAGACTCATTCTCTGTTGAATAATCTACACAATCATCCTCAGGTACCTCCTCAGCCTCCTCTGATGCTACTGCACCCTCATCAGCCTCTGAATTTGTTGACTTGGCCTGGTTTGAAACCTCACTGACTTCCTATGAAAAAGGTTTATAGCAGTTCTTTGAAGGAAAGGTCAGTGATCGACTCAAGGATGTGCATTAAGAAGTCAATAAATCCATCACCATACCTTGTTTTGCATATTAGGTTCTTCAGTTGATTCCTACAGAAACAAGCATCACATTTGCAGGGACTGTCAGCTACCAAAAACAAATAATAGCTCAAATAAATGGACAGAATAAAGAATAACTCACCTGTTCTCTCAAGTAAGACCTCCTCGGTTTGTCCTCCACCACCTCCACTTTCTCCTCCTCCTCCTCTTCTTCTACTCCCTCATCTGCCTCCTCTTCCTCCTCAGGAGCAGCCTCTTCTTCCTCCCTCGGCTCCTCTCGTGCCTTCTCCTCTCTCCTTGAGCTGTACGTCTCCGTCTTCTCCTCTTCGTACTCGTTGTCACGGGAGCGACCCCTACGCCAGGAGGAGGGCCTCTCCTCTTCTGCGTTGTTTTTCTCCGTGGTGACGCTGTCGTTGACCTCCGTTGCGGTGCCGTCCACCTCCTTCTGTCTTTCTAGCGCCTCCTTCATGCGTCTCTGCCGTCTCTCCTCGCGTTTGGCCATGCGATCCAGCAGGGCCTGCTCCTCCTCGTCCCCGCCGCCGCCTCCTCCGTAAGAGCTGCTCACAGACACTGTCTCTGTCACACTGGGAGGAGAGAGAGGAGACAAAACATCTCACTGTGTGGTCTTTGGTTAATGAGGAAGAAGCCCTGAGGTCAGAGCACTAAATGTTAGCTGTTTAGCTGAATGCATAGTATTATCTTCAACTACCACTGAGATGCCCTTGAGCAAGGATGATAACCTCTAATGGATGTTTAGTGGCAAGATACTTGTTGTGATGGTATTTTAAGCAGTATTCAGGTTTGGATGTGAGTAACTAATGTTCATGTGATACTGAATAAGATTGGCGCTTTGACAAGAACAAAACAGAACAGCAAAACAACAGTGTAATAGTAATAGAGTAGCACTTAGGGCTACAGACTGTAAAAAAGATACAGCCAGCGTGATGTCACCCACTGGTTTGGGGACCAAACATCATTTCGAAGCTTGGAGTCTGACATTTTGACCTGTCGCTGTCTTGTTTTTTGGAGCTAGACATGACCATCCAGATGAGAGGACATTAAGTTAGCAAATAATGCGAGTTAGCTAGCTTTGTTAGCAAGGCGCATCATTAATTAGACCCTGATTCGAAAAAAATTGTCTAAAACAGAATGCGAAAAATCCTTCGTGACATATATTCAATTAAGGGTGATCAAAGCTTTGATGAAATGAAAACACTGTGAAAGGGTCCAAGTTCTAAGACGAAAACATAAACCACACCCAAACCGGACTGCACCATAGTAGTGAGTGTCAGTCATTAGGTAGCTTTATCTAAATCATACCCTGCTTTATCTTCCTTTTTACTCTAAATTGTACTATCATTTACAAAATGAACATAATACTGTATTGAAAAAAACTTGAAAATATTATTTGAGACCATAAACTCATTAGGGAAATGTTTACTGAGATAATAAATAATCATTTTCATTTTCTAATAGACTTCTGTAGACTCTGATTCTTTTTTTGCAACCAATGAAGTTGCCCCCTGCTGGCCACTAGAAAGAATGCAGGTTTAAGGCATTTCCGCATTGGCTTCACTTTTCAGACGCGTTTGTTGCAGCTTTATGGAGCAAGATCTGGTACACAATGTAAATCACACGAAAGATACTTTTTGGGACATGATTAACAGCATGACTCCGACCTATAATGGCCTCTGAGACAAAAAAGATGCTAAAAAAGCATGAATGCTCAAGCAATTCTTCTCTTGGTCGCAAAACATAAAACAAAATAAACAAATGAAACTCTGTGAAAGGAAAATCAAAGTTTAAAGAAAGTAACTGCCACTTCAGTCAGCTCTTTAGCCAATATATGGAGAATGCTGACAATTGGCTGCACTGACGGGTCTTCACCACAGATATTCTTATAAATAAACTATTGGTCAGGCTTAAAATAAACAGAAAATCAGTGAATTTTTCTTGGATTCCAAGTCTGGACTTAGATTTTTATCCTTGACTTTTGTATATACTAGAGGGAAAGTCAGGGAATTACTCAGTCCAAATGATTCATCCTCTGGGGAACATGGAAATGTTCATCAATCCAATCTAAAAGTTGTTGTTATATTGAAGTCTGGACAAAAGTGGTGGACAGACTGAATGACTACACTGTAAAAAAGCCAACTTGTATTTTTTTCCCTAAAACAGTGATTTAAGTTGATAAAACTTGGAAGTATAAATTATTGACATTTAGGGCAATAATGTAAGTTAGCACAACAAAGGAAGCCAGTTGTCTGCTCAAAAATAAGTTTGTGAGTTGTTACTTCTATCTTTAAGTTGGGGTTCACAACAAGGGACAATAGTTCTGCTAACTCTTATGTCTTTGTTGTGAAATGCGGGAAAGCGGTGAAATTCGGTCATTAGCGAAAGCTAGCGGCTAACTGATGCTAGCGGCTAACTGATGCTAGCGGCTAACTGATGCTAGCGGCGCTGCTTGTTACAGCTACAAGAGTAGCCGTTAGCGTATCAATGCTAACTCAAAATTGTGGTTGCAACATTAGCTGACATCTCATAGCAGCGTTACAATTGTGCCAATTCAGCACATTGCAGATGTTAGCAGAAGTAAGGATTAAAAGTTATTACAATGATAAATAAAATTATAAGTTAGTACGACTTACAGTTGAGTTGACAAAAATCTGAATTCAGAGTTGAGCAAACTCAAAAACAAAACTTAAATACTTAAAATATTTAGTTTAATTGTCCAACTTAAAATTTTCGAAGTTTGTTGCCTTGAAATATTGAGTCTGACCAACTTTCCTTTTTTTGCAGTGTAAACATTTATAATGTCTTTCAATCCACCAACTGTACATCCATCCACCTCCCTCCAAATAGCATGACTCACAATATTCTGACCTAAAAGTCTGGCAAACATTATCCTTGCATCCACACAATCGACAATGGCTCGTCAACACTGGGTCCTGCCTCAGCATCCTCCTGCACAATCCCCTTGTTGTTTGACTGGCCCAGGATGTATCTCTGAGCTCATAGAGGAGAAACATTCATGGCCACAAAGCAGCATCTGTGCTGCGAGATGTCAGAGCAACCCACCACTTCTACTGTAGCCAAGACGATTGATCTCATCGCCTCAAAAACGGCATGGAAACGAATATTTAGCCCTTTTGTTCCGATGGCAATCTTTCTGATGGATAGGTATGAGATCATGAGTTGGTCGTCATGTTGACAGCTGAGACTGAGTGCAAAGCGTACTTGCACTGGTTGACTTAAATGTATTAAAGGATGCAAAAAAGGAATAATGGTTTGAAAAAGCCACTTCACAGAATTCCATCATACAACACCTGACAATGCTACAATATATCAGCTATTCACTGCCATAACTAGTCACAGCAGGCCTGTCAGCCTGTGGATTTTCTCCACATATTTGAAGTGGTGTACATGGAGCTTTAGAGAGAGTGACATCGAAAGATTTTGGAGGTGGTGTCTTTTTTTTTTCTTCTAAAACCCAAAACACAACAGGAAAAGTGTAAGGAATGGAATAATTCTGTTTTGTCTGCAACTGTTTTTTTTTGTCTGTTGATGAGCCACAAATTAGTAAAACCATTTTTCAGAATATTCAGTTTTTCTTATAATACTATATCTAGTATTTTGGCACACAGGATTACTGCTTTTCCAATAGAAAAAATCGTAGTCCCATGTGTGCAAAAGACTAAATATAGAATGGTAGGAAATTGGCTGTATCTCAGACACTATATGGAGCAAAATCAAGTATTTGGTATCTATGAACTCAAAACGAGTTGAAAATCAAATATATTCATACACATGCAGTGTAATATTGTAATATATGTGTATAAATATTTAGCATTTTTCCTAATTTTTCTAAAATCCTAACCTGTTTACTAGTGATTAACCCTCTGAACTTTAAGCCTTTTCAGTGCATTTAAAAAAAAAAAAAGAGACAGAAATGTCACAATTTTAGGCTTAAATTTGGTTACTTTTTCGAATGGAAACTTTCTTAATCTATGATCCATTCAAGGACTGCCATAAAGGTCAGATTTTGATGATAATGTCTGTTGTACGGTCTATTTCTTTGAAAATTATATAAAAACTGTATTTTTGGCAATTATTCAAAGAAAACACATTCAGACGTTTAAGTGTGATTTTTTTATGTGATCCAAAATGTAAACGTTGTCCAGTGACACATTTCCCCTAAATATACCTGTAGAAAATTTCAGGATTGCAAATGTGTCATTTTTCCTAATAATACTAAGTAGTATGTCTTTAATCAATGCCTCTGTTAACAATGATTTTGAGTGGGAAATCGAGCACCATAACCATTGTAAACCATTACTGTAAAAGAAAAAACTAAAAGGTTGACATATATAGCAACAGCTTGGTAGCAGACTGGTCAATTGTTTTACAAAAGAAGAGTTCCACTTCCCAGAAGTCTTCATATAATCTCCAACCCTACAATATACTGAATTCCTTTTACAGCAGAGGTTGTGAAAGAATTTTTGGTGACATTCTTGTGAGCTGCCTTGACATTTTTCACACAGAAAAGGAGCCAGTGACTCTCCTCTCCCTCTTTCTTGTTGCTCTTTCAGCTCTCCAGCTTTGGAGCTAAGCAGTCGGCTGCTGACTTTATATTTTATCACAGACAGACCTGTATATGTGGTATCAAACTGTGTGTGTCACCTGTGGCTGTTGGTCGTGACAACGCTCTCCGGTTGCCCGCTGCTCTCCTCGCCATCCCTGCTCTTCATCCTCTCCTGGCGTGCCCTGCGCCTCCTCTCGCGGGCCGCCTCCTCCTCATCATCATCGTTCCTCGCCAACCTGAAGGAGACAAAGAGAGAGAGAGAGAGAAAAAAAGCATGAGGACACAATTTCAGCCTCAACTTTCGACCCTTCACCTCTTTCTACCTCTTCCTCAATTTAGCTTCAGTTAAAGGCTTCAAAGAAAACGATTCTTTAAAATTGGACTGTAATCATCACGGTGACCAAAGCTGGCGGATTTGTCCAGAGCTTTTTTTTCCTCTTTCTCTCCTATCAAGCTGACCTGTCAGCTGTGCAACAACTAATACTTCTTATCGTGGCTGCAGTTTTCACGAGCTGATAAAAACTCAGTCTGGAGACTTGGCTTGGCTGAGGATAAGAGAGAGAGCCGGAGAAACAGTGCTTCTGGGCGCACGGCTCGTACGAGTCTGGTCAGTGTTGGAACGAGGAGGTGATTGTGGGTATGAGTGTTTTTATGCACTGCAAAACAACAACTAGCCTTAAAAGTTTATACTTCTACAAGGAATTTAAGACCATATTAAATCTAAAAATCACATTTTTCTTTGCTTAACAAACTGAGGTTAAAAATCTGCCTCTTGTTTTCATGAAATACTAAACAAAACCCCTGGGTTTTGCAGAGTGCATACACAGTGTGCATGTACATAATTAGAACAATAGTTAACCCCTTAGGAGTGTGAAAACACAGTTCCCCTTTTACTATGCATAACTGGTCGAGCATACAGTAAATGAAGCAAGGTTCATGTCTAAAATATCAAAGGTAAAAATCATTTTTTGGCTCCTTTCTAGTCCTAGCCTGCCATTAAGAGGATAAATCCACTGTAAAAACAAACCACCCATCCTTAATGGAGCAAAATCCGAAGCAGACATGCAGTGGATTATGCATGTCTTCATTAAATGCAGTGGTTTAGGTAAAGGGTGCGGCCGCGTACAATCATCAACACAACTCCATTGTTCACAGTCTTCTTGGCTGGTGAGCTACTGTATATTTATGTGCTTCAATTTGATTGAAAGCAACAAGCTGAGGCCTTTCTCTGGAGCTGCTCCAAAGTCACTGTGGGAATTCAGAATATCTGGCTGAAGTAGAAGTCGACAGGTTTAGGGAAAGAGGCTACACCCAAAAAGTCAAACATATTTGATATTTTATTGCACATTAAAGCATCATTAGCTGAGTATATCTACTGTAACAGTGCAATACTACGAAGGAACGCTCCTTTTATTCCAAAGTACTGAAAAGTTCATTAACTGCTGTGTTTCTGGCCACGTGACATCTATGAACTCAGCTCCATGCTTGATGTGTGTTGCCCCGACTGACCTTTACACTCCCACTGCTAACGACATGCCTAGCTACCTGACATCACAGCGCTGCCTTTGAGGTCAGCCACTGAAGCGTACTATTGCATGTTAATTGCAACATGTGTGGTGAGCCGAGCTAAAGCTGCTTGGGTTTATGTGAGGTTTTACAGCTTGTGAACAACAGTTTCCTTCTTTCCTTTCCTTCCCCTCCGCTGTTCCTCACGCCTCCCGTTTCTTTCTCTCGGATGAGGAATGTTGTCATAACAGAGCAGATGAATCTGTTAACGCCCAAACTGGACCTACGGGACGGTGACATCAGTGACGTCAGGCAATGATTTACACATGTGCATGTGTGTGTGCTTAGTTCTGATAATTCAGCATCTTTAAGGGAAGAAAACTGGTCGAATCCAGATTCGTTAGGATCTTTTCATCTTCAAAGCTAGCCACACAAGCCACTGCAGTTACAATATAATAGCAAATGCTAAACTATAGCATGGCAAAGCACAGGCAGAGTCAGAAAGTCAGCAAACTGACTCTGTAATAATATCTACCTCAAATTTATATTTCAGATTTTTTTTAATTGGTGTTGTATGAGGTACGTATCCATAGTCAGTTTATTATCTACATTGGAGATTGGCACGCCCCAGTTTGGAAAGGCAGGCAGGAGTACTGACACAGGAGCTGCTGCTGAGGACAGCCACCTAAAAAATCATTATCAATTGAGGTGAGCAACATTTTAGAATATTTTCAATGACACACATTGACACACAATATTAATTTACACATTAATATTACACTGGAAGAACTGAATCCATTTCATGCTTTCCTCAGTCCTTGGCCTAGAGGTTAGGAATCGGGCTTGTAACTGGAGAGTCGCCGGTTCGAATCCCGGTACTGACAGGTTTAGGACTGAAGTGCCCTTGAGCACCTAACCCCCCTGCATAGCTCCCCGGGCGCAGTAATGTGCTGCCCACTGCTCCTTGCATGGTGTCTTCACTTGTGTGTAAAAAAGGATGGGTTAAATGCAGAGGTTGAATTTCCCCATTGTGGGATTAATAAAGTAATCTTCTTCTTCTTCTTTCATCAAAGCCACCAGACTCCATTGACAAAAACAGTGATTTTACCTCACAGAACATGGGAGTTGCTGCCTCAATCGGTTAGTTTGCTTGTGTTATTATGTGACTTTGATGAATCTGAACAAACCCTTTAAAAAACCAAAGTCACACAGACAATTAACCGACTGAGGCAGCAGTAGACCAGCAACTCCTGTGACTGCGAGGTACAGTTACTGTTTTTGTCAATGGAGCCTGGTGGTTTTTACTAAGCATATATAACACTTTCAACTTAAACAGGGCTATCTGATGGCAATGTAAAGCACTGAAAATATTGTAAATATACACTTACCATGATATATATTTTTGAATGGGTACAATATATGTTGCTGCTGCCCCTGTTAACAGCCATACATTGCTTAGCTTCCACTACTCCTGCCTGCTTCTCCCAAACTGGGATGTGTGTTTAGGTTTGCTAACATTAGCCATAATGAGCTAGCGGTCATACAGTCTGTGTATCTTTTGGTCATTGGATTTTCGGTTTTTACAAAAGAAAATAAAAACAAACAAACGAGTAGTTATTTGATTTTTGTTTTAAAATACAAACATTAAAATTTAAATACAATGCTTTTTCTTCATTACTGTCAGAAGGGGATGGACTTTATTGAAAACATAATTTTATTTTTGTTTTCTAGTTATAGTAACAAAAATTTAAAACAAAACATCGCCAAGCAGCCAGTACAACTCTACGACTCTTTCTTTGAAGGGGAGCGGTCCCTGTGAATCCGTGTATCATTTGTTCTTTCCATTTTCAATTGGCAACCAAAAATCAAACAAACAATCAAAAATTGACGGCTCACTTGACCGCAGTCAAACTTCCAGGTCACGTAAACCCGACCAATTAAATATTAAAATCGAATTAATTCTTGGTGCCCGTTTTTCCATTTTGTATTTTTGATCTGAGCATAAGATTGAAATATGAAAAGCAAGCATTTTTTTTGTTATTTTGTTTTATAATAGACAACAAATAACAAAATAACCAGTCAATTTTTCATGATTTGATTTTGATTGCCAATTGAAAATTGAAAGAACGAATGATACACAGATTCCTGTTTCGATTCTGGACTACCTTTTTCAGTTTTCATTATACGACGTAGATAATCAAGCAAACTTTTGAGTGACATGCTTTTTCACTCAGACAATGAGAAAACAAATATGCATATTTTACGGTCCAGTTTACCAAAAGAATATGAAATAACAGGCATTTTTTCGAATAAAATTTTTGTTATTATAACTAGAAAACAAAAATCAAATACATCTTAATCTATCCGTCTATCTCTTTCTGAGGCGGATGAAGAAAAAAGCCTTGTATCTTAATTTCAGTGAAAATCAAATAACCACTCATTTTTTGTTTTTTAAATATCCTATTGTGAACGGAAATTCCAATGAACAAAAGATACACAGACTGTCATACCAGACCAAAAAATAGCTGCAGCACCCTGTGAGTACCGAGTGTTTTATTGCTTAAGAATTCAAAAGTTAAATAGTCCCACTATAAATACTTTTTTAAATCCAACAAATCTTTCTTTTAAAATTGAATTCATATTCCTTCAACTTCAACTGGGTTCCCTGCAGCAGAAGGTACATTAACTCTTATTAAAAAAGCCAGAGTGATATGATGTTTCTGTGAAAAGAAGAAAAAAAGTTGTGAAACAACTGCCTTAACTCCCAAGAGACTGCTGCATCCCAAAAACAGCACCAAATGTCATGAGAAAGAGAAAAAGACAACAGCTAAAAATGGAACAAAAGAGTCCTTGGTAGCAGTGACGATGACAATCTCAGGGTTAAAGATTCCTCAGTAGGAGAGAAGAACAAACTCCTAAAAGCTGAATTAGCATTCCTGTCAATCACAGCCTTGGCTAGAGACGCGTACACATCCAAAGCCCTGATTTAATATCCCTTTCCTTACCTAGGCCCCAAACTCCATCAGCATATTGACACAGAAATATGGGGAGAGGTGGAAGCGGAAAGGAAAAAAAACATTGAAAAAGAAAGAGTAAGTGAAATAGAGAGCGAGGATAAAGAGGAGAAGTGGGAAATGAAAGACGGGAAAGGAAAGGGCGTGCACGATAATGGAAAAAGGAGTAATCTGCAGATTTTATCATAGACGACATGTTCTCCTGCACAGAATGATGTGCAGCCACAGTTATGAACTTCAGGTATGTGTGTCTGTCAGAATGTAGTGTGCAACAGATGCCCTTTTCTTGGGTGGCCAGGTGCAATATGTAAGGAACTGCACACAACTGACTGACAACCAATATGCACCTCATGTGGCAGCTATGTTACAGCTGAAAAGGAAATTAAAAGTCTTGTTAAACATGTGTGTACATTCCTAATTCTCTAGAGTTTTTTCTTTTACTGCATAGTACAGTAAAGCTGATTTAAGCAGGATTTTACACTCACAAAGTAACTGTCTGCGTGGACAGCACAGGCACACAAAACATCGCCATCAGCGAGCCTATTAGGGAGAAATATGTCCAAATATTTTCTTTACAGCGAAATATCTCAGAAATGTCAGAGAAAACAATTTGGGAGAAGCCCATGAGAAAAGACTTCTTCACCCCTCCTCGAGAGGAGCGGGACAGAGCGAAGGGAGGGAGAAAAGTACAGAGGAAGATCGAAAAAGAAAAGCTGCAGAGGGGAGGGGAGAGAAGGAAGGGATGGAGAGGGAGAGGGAAAGAAAGAGGGTGGGGGCTCTGCTTATGCTGTCAGAAATGCTGACCCATTCCCACGCTGGCCTCTCTGGACTATTTCCCTTCCTACTGCCGGCCCAAAGAACCACAGCGTACCCCGTCTGTCTCTCTTCCCCACCCTGTGCTCTGCTGGGCCGGCTCCAAGAATACACAATGTTAGAATTCCCCTAGACTGCATTTATTCTTACTCACAGATAAATGAGGCAGTATAGCATGCATGTAAGACATAAATCTAACACTTTTTGTGGGGAGTAAAAGAGTGAGATTAGGTTTGAAAGAAATCGGCAACAATAGCTGAGCTCTTTTCCAAACAGAGGTGGTGAGTTAGACGTTGACATGCTATCTCTATGATTTTATCTGTATCTGTCTCTCTTCCTGACAGAACCAACAGGTTTACGATGCACGACCAGGTCATGTTTGGAACGGTCCATTCACCCAGGGCGGGGATTCTTTGGCATGGCTCATTCACGGAGGATGGGTGTTATTTCCTCGGTCCTTCCTGGTCTCTCAGGGAGAGGGGGACAGCACAGATGTAAAGAATGAAGAGGAGAAAGAGGAGCATGGTGGAAAGAGAGAAAGAGGAGGAGATGGAGGATAAAAAATGGCGTGAGGACGGGAAGAGGAGAAGGACGTGGATTTGAAAATTTAAATGGATGATCAAAAGAGAAAAGGAAGGGGAAGATGAGAAGAAGGGAGATGTGAAAGTAAGAAGAGAAGGAGCAGGTTTAAATGAGAAGGGGAAGAGAGAGAGTGAGAGGAAAGAGGAGGGCGAAGGGTTGAAAATGAAAGTGGAAGAAGATGGGGAAAGAGATGAGGGATGAGGTGGAGGGAGGATGAGAGGAAGGAAGCAGGAGAAGGAGAAGAAAGACAGTGACACCCAGGGGAGAAGAAGAGGATAGAGGGGACGCATAGGGAATGAGAGGAGGAGATGGAGTATGACAAGAAAGAGGGAGGAAGACGAGGAGGAGACAGAGGAAAATTGCAAAAATAGACACTTCTCAAAAAGGACATCAAAGACAGAATGCAACGTCTGGCAAAAACAACATTGTATATTTAGCAAAGTTACATCAATCATTAAAGGAAAGATGCTTATTCGCCTTCTTGTAGAGAGTTACATGAGAAGAATGATACCACTCTGTCTGTGCATTAAACATGAAGCTACAGCCAATCAAAATCACCATATATAAATACCCTGGGTATTTAGAAGTCCTGACGATATGATTTTCAATACTGTCAATGTCTTTCTATTGAAGTCCAGATGCAGAGCTCCATGCTCAGGCCCACCTCCTTCATTGATCCACAAGCTTGGAGAAATTGTGGACACGGCAGGGCAGCGACGATCATTAGGATAAAAAAAGCACGCCATGTGTTCTTTAGTCTGAATAAGTCAAATGACCTCTGGTCAACAACACAACCTTGATATTTCAACGTAAATGGTAGGGAGAAAATAACTTGAACTAACCTTATAAATTTGCAAACTATATATTTTTTTTACTGTCGTTGTTTGTGTAACATTCTTGTATTTGTTCGTATTGTTAACAAGAAACACCATATTTGCTCGATTTGTTGTCGATTTTTGTCAAAATGTGTCAAATTTTCAAACGACCCGAAACGCCAAAATTTGAAAAAAAAAGTCATACGATAGTATGTTGTTTTTTGTCAAAAATGGTCAAATTTTCAAATGCTCCAAAATGCTTAAAATGGTCTTATTATACTCTGTTGATACATGTAAAAGTATATTCTGTCCAAAATAACTGAAAATCACCATATTATGATTTAGTAATGTTAGCAAACATTAGTATAGCAGCACCCTTTCCCCAGGAAATATGTTGAGCTTGTTAGCTAGCTGCTAAAAGCTAATTTTACCGTTAGTTTGCTAACGACATTAGCATAACATCATTAGGTTAGCACAACTTATTTGCTTCTTAACGTTAACTCTTTATAGATAAGTTAACAATTCAAAAAAGCTTGGTTTAGAAATTTCAAATTCAGAAAGTGTACGGTTGTTTTTCTGGTTAAAAAAAAATAGGTGCAAGAATAAATAACGCCCAAGCTATATTTAAACCACAAAAAAAGTATAAAAATGTTGTTTTACTGGGGGTTATGTTCAGGACTATTTTTCTTGGCCTAGTGTAGTGACTAGAGTTGCTTCAATCTATTTAGCAAACTGTTAAACTGTTCCTTTAACTGTCCAACATACAGCGGCGATGACTCAGCACTACAGTCATGCAGGATATCTATCTATGTCCAATGTGTAAATACTCTGTTAAGGACAATGAACTTCTCCAGCTGCATTTAGCAGGAAGTTAAAACTAGTTGTTTTTTGTAAGATATGCATACTATTACTGTTACAAAAGGAGATTATTTGTAGCTGAAGCAGATGCCCTTTGGTCACTGATTAACTGGGAAAATTCCACATGCATGTGCTCTCTTTGGGAAAAAAAGAAGCAGTTGAGACATTCCTGTGTGTTTCATTGAACAGAAACGTACTATAGCGCTGATGAGCAGGGGAGCTGAAGAGCACGAGAGAGTGTGAGAAACCTCGGCAGAGCAGAAAACCGTGTGTGTGTGTGTGTGTGTGTGTGTGTGTGACTGTATGTGTGTGTGTGGCTTTACTGAATTGAACTAGAAGTGAATTGAAGCCCATTGCGCACCTCTATGTCAACAATCATTTTCTTACAACTATAACTGAGGCTGATGTAAGACAGAACAGGGAAGGCTTGGCTGTTTTCCCTCCACACACACACACACACACACACACACACACACACACACACACACACACACACACACACACACACACACAAAGCTGTAGTTGAGAGAAGTGAATGGAGCTTGTCAAACCTTCATCACCTGATTCTGATCCAAACACACCAACACACACGCAAAAGCATGGGTAACTGACTGCATGCACTCAACCTTTGCACATGCATACACTTACCCAGACTATGGGCCACATGCACACACACACACACTCACACACAGACAATCTCACTGTCCCAGCATGTAGGAAACGGCTCATGGAGACCTGGCCAGTAAACACTTATAATAGCCAGGAATTTGGCATTCCTACAGCCGTTATTATATGGCCCCACACTCTCCCCGCGTCTCTCCGTCTTCTCCCAGCATGCTCAGTGATGGTTGAATGGAAGCCGGCCAATGAGACAACATGTGGTTTTGACTAGTTCAACCAAGAGGGGCATGTAAATATTGATTGTTTCAATATATTGGCAGAAATGGAAACAGTGTAGAGATGTAATCTTTTATCAATAACAGGACCGGCGTGTCGCCTGCCAGCTGAAATTATTGCTGCTCGGACCAAATAAACAGTCATGAACAAACTCCCGCAGAGCTGAAAATGTAAATGTCGAAGGCGCTTACAACTCTGACTCCTTTTCACTCTCGGTCCATTTCTCTTCCAGTCAGTCAGTCCTCATCTCTTCTCTCTGTAGGCTCTTCTTAGTCTACATTTTCTGCCAAATTCCATCTTCTGCATATAACATAAACACTCCAAAACTGCGTAAATAATTCTAGCAGTGGGGGGTTTATGGAGGTTTTAAGCCATGAAATATAACAACAGCATTAACCTTCACTTCAATCAGCTATTTAGAGTGCATCTGGGGAAATGAGGCATAAAAGTCTAAAAGAAGTAAAAACTAAAGGAGGCCAAGAGGGAGAACGTTGCATTACTGTTACACAGAACCAAAAAGTACAGGATCTGTCTAAAACAATAGCAATAATGATTCTGAAGTTACAAAGACTGTAGATAAAGTCCTAATGGCATTTTTATTTGTGCATTTGTGTTTCTATAGCTCCTTAATTTTGGCATTTTAAAGTCATTAAAGCTTCCCTTAGCAGTATTTTCGCATCAAAATAATATATGTAAAGTGACAATGTGATGCAAACGGACCTTTCCTTCAGTTCAATGCAGTGTTTAGCATCTTTTAGCAGATTGTTTTGTTTTGCTGGACCCCTAACACCACTCATAAACCTTATTCCTGTTCTACACGATCTACCCAGCACTAAATGACAAACAAAGTTAGCAAGTAGCTGGAGATCATAGAGTAGCATCAGAAGACAGATATTTGCTTGGGCAGTTGGTGGAGACTATATTTTCCTTTAAATAGCCCAAAAACCATTAATTGATACCTAAGTGTGTAGCTTAGTTCAGCTCAGGCTCGAAGGGTAGAATCCTAAAATTGACATTTGACTTTGTTCCCTTTTTGGACAAGATCCGTGTTTCCATTAAAGTCGAAGACAATTTTGAAGCAAAATTTTGAAATGTCACATTAAAGAAAATGCGAATTAGGAACGTTTCCATCAACTGGTTTAGAGCGAATTAACAAAGCTGCACAAATGTACTTTTGTCAGAAGATGGCAGTGTATTGCTGTAGGCTAATCCGTCAGGAAACTGTAGAAGTAAGAAGTAGCATCTTTCCATCTCCTGTTTAGCCCATTAACCATTTTTAAAAAAAGACAAAAACCACCTCAAGGGAGGGTAAAAACTTTTATGCACAGTTTTACAGAAATTTGGTGTTCCCATCACGCTTCAATTAGTTGATGGAAACACAACTAATGTGTCACCTCAGCACGGGCAGATTAACAGCACCCAGTCAGTCCAATGGTGCAGTAACAGTGTTGGTTGGAAATCTGCAAAGTTTTCCTTTTCGCAGAGTTTTTATTTTTTTACCTGAGGCTGTGTTAGCAAAGCCATTAGCAGAGCAACCAGTCAAAAATGTTCTCCGTGTAAACGATTAACCAGTGCCATGTCGACCTTATACAGTGATAATATTTTATCCATGTTGTGTTTTAGAAGCTTGTTTCACTGCCCCCCAAGTGACCAATTTGAATGCATCTTTAAATTATTCACAGAGATATGTAATATACACTGGTGACACTGTTTTTACATTTCTTGCTACTTATCATCTGATATATCTATTGAATGATGATATCAGCCATGTAGATTTATCACTCAGGGATTTATTCACTACGAAAATAAATAAGAAGAAGAATAAAAAAAGACCCCTGTTGGTCCCCTTGGAATACTGCTATGGAAATACATTTGGCACCGTCTCTACACAACACACAAGCCGGCAGACACTTTATTTTCAATGTCTGGATGAATGACTTAACCCTGAATTTTATTACATAGTATATCTCCTTCACCATTGTGGATGCTGTGTTCTGTTTTGCAGACTTTTCCTTCTATAAAAAATGATATTTTACCTTGAGCAGAGGCCTTGTTCATCACTTATTCATAGAAAAATCATCAGAAAGAAAACATCAACGCATTCAGCAGTGGTCAGCTTGTTTTTCATCAGTGATGGAGTATCTGGTTCTAACAGAACTCACAGATACATCAAACGGCCGAGTGACCTTGGCCAGTATCTGCATTCACATCAACCTCATCCTTAATTGGAAGGACTGCAGCACACATGGCGAGACTTTTGTCTCTCTATAAAATGCCTCCTTGGCACACAATGTATCAAGTACTCACAATAAAACCCTTTTTCCTTTTTACTAGTTTTGATTACAGCGGTTGGCGTGTTACCGCTCAATCAATTCGTTGAAATGAACTTTAGCTTAATCAATTTCTTCCATTGAATCAAAAGCAGTTCAAAAGGCCGAGGTATCTGGCAGAGAAAATTGGAAAGAGGGAGGGAGGGTGTGATTGAACATTCCCACTTAAAGGTCATCTCATTGCTTATCAGATTTCTTATCAACCTTTTTTTTTTCTTCTCGCCTCCTGTCGGGGGTAGCCGATATTTGCTGAGCAATGTTTTTAAGACGTAGACGAGGGTCTAAGCCATTAAAGCTGGCTCCCTCCTGTTTCAACTTGGCAGGAACATCAGAGGAGGTGTGCTGCGCCTTCACAACCAGAGCCTCATTACACAACACAGGCTGCCCCCTCAGCTTCACACCACCTGAGTAGTAAGATCTTCAATGACAAGTTCTGTGGCTGCAGATACAAAGGAATCCATTCTAAAGACTGACTTTTTAAACAGAGAATTAGTTAGAAAATCCTGGAGTACTAATCTACAGAGGTAAATGACAGACAACCAAATGGGTCTTACCGTTCGGCCTCCAGGCGCATCTCCTCCCTCTTCTGCCTCCTCAGCTCCCGGCGCCGCTCAAAGTCCATTTCCTCCATGATTGTGCCCTGAGGGATGACATCATCCAACATGGACGTTAATTTACTCAATTTCAGGAGAGAAGAGAGAAAAAAAGACAAAAACACATTCATTTAGGCAGGGAAAACATACAGGTTCACCAGTCAAACATAGGGTTAGGTACTTCTGATATAATTTTATTGGTACTGCAGAGTACTGAGCCCTGGCAGCTTGTTCAGGTCAAGAAAAGTCAGAGCATTGGGGAGGCGAAAGTGGTCAGAAGTGTGGTTACACTTAGCACAGATGCAGTCGGATATTAAGTCGTGCTTCCTCCGAGGCGGGATCAACAGTGTTGTCATGCTATGTCCTGGTGACAGACTGGTGCTGTTGTCTCGGAGCTTAAGCCCCGAATGTTTTGAGTGAAGCCACAAATATAACTTCAAATGTAAGCCTGTGAAGCTCGACAAGAAAATGTAATATGCGTGAACACGTGATAGTCTGTATAACCGACTGACCAACTAACCAACTGTTAGTTTGTGTATGCAGAGGGAGGTTGTAGGGACAGGTTTTGGAAGGAAGGGAAAGGCATTTTTTTGTTCTCTTTGTTTTGAGATGTTTGGAATTATTTTTTACAACTGAAATTAACTGTTTGTTATACAGAGAAAATACAGAAAAAAGGCACAGTTGGGTACCTGTACAGAATTCCAGGTATTGAATCAAATGTGAATGGTACCCGACTCTAGTAAACAAAGCCTGAGTTTTGTAATATCTGGTTTTTAAAGTATTGTATTTAAAGTTATAATCAATAAGATTTTCACCGAATTAAGCTTCTAAATCAAGTGTTACAGTTTAAATCATATCACAGCTGTATTATGTTACTGCTGCTGCTTCAAATTAAAAGCAGTTAAGTGGAAAAACACTGGGTGGCTTTTATTGTGAAGCTTCCAAAGGAAACACAATGCAGCTTGTCACTGAGGTTGGAGCTGGTGCTAATAGAAATTGTTCTTGAGCATTTTGCCCTTTTTCATTTTTGCAAGAACAATCATAGTTGAGTAGCTGCTCAGGAATGAAATCTTAAGGAGTTCAACTTTAAGTGCAATCCATATTGCTGCACACAGCACTGACCAGAAGTGTGTAGTTATACCTTAGTGTATCACAGCCTTAGTCTTAAGTGACAACTGGCCGACTGAAACCTGAGCCCACAAACTTTGGTATAAAACTGAGGAACGAGGCAGACAACGAAAGAAAGAAGAGCAGAGATACAAAGAGAGCGGAGGGAGACGCCAACACAGGATGTTAACTCAATCAGTTAACAGCAACTCTCACTAAAAATACCCTGCCAGGGTACATGACTGGCTGTGCAGTGAGGACCGAGACCACCCAGGAGCTGCTGAGCCTCACATCATACATCTATGATCCCGGCTAAACCACCAGCTACATCTTCTATACACTGAAGCGGAGCGAAAAGACTCTAGCTGAGCACTTGAGGGAAAAGACAAAAGGTGTTCAGTGAATAAAAAGACTGAATAAAGTCGTATTTATACACTTTATCCTTTGCGGCAAGTAGGAAATCGACTGTGGCAGAAAATAAGATGCTTTAAAGTGCAGTAAGACAGTCTGGAGAAACAAAGTCGTACCTTGAATTAGCCTTCAATCAACGTGTTTTCCTTCACACCATACCAGCTTTTCACAATGCCCTGTCCAAACAGAGATTCAATGCTACAACGTCTAGCAATAGTCTCCCACAGTCCGGCCTCAGCTGACAGAAAAGGCAAATGCCTGCTTCTTCCCTTCCCTGCTAGTTGTCCCTCCCTTCATCCCTCAGTGACCTCCTTCCTTCTTTCCCCCTCCCTCCTCCGTCCTGTCTCTCCTTCTCTCCCTATCTCTATGGCTAACTTTTCCTGTGTTGTTTACCTACATGTCAGAGCTTGGCTAAACTCTGTTCTGGGACATGACTCGGCTCTTGAGCGCAGCTTCCTGTGTGTTATGGCCTTTTCCTTTCATCTGCAGTTGCATATAAAAGGGGTCAAAGAGGACGTTTTTCTACATGGACATGTGTATTTGTATGCATGTGGATGTAACGTTACAGCACTTGTGTGCATTCATTTGCACTGAGCATACTAATGAACATGCACAGATGGACAGGAAACACACAGACAAGAGAGAAATGCTAAAAGAAAGCATGACTCCGAGGGATCCTCCTAACCCTCGCCCTCCCCTCTGCATCCTCTCACCCAGTCTCCTCCTCCTGTGAGCCTGTACAGTAAACACAGCTTTGTCTCCCCGCTATTACACTGCGATTCGTTGGAGGGAGAGATGTTTTAAATACCGCAAAAATTCACTCTCTATGTTTAGATACACTCTTAGTGTCATTTGTGAAATGAGAGAGGGGGGGCAATTGGCACTTGGATGTGGGGCTATTCATACAACCATAATTAAGACGAAATGAGAGCAATAACTAAAACCGACAAGGCCTCCAAACATCACCAGTCTAATCACATACTTCCTAGAACCAGTGACGCCAAGGGAGACAAAGTTATTAGTAACGCAAGCATGGCAGCATATAAATTTGGAGTTATTGTTGCAAATAATGCGTGATTTATGCAGCTGAGAAGACTGCGTTTTCATTTGGTGTTCCGTTTTATACAAAAATGAGTTATAGATCATTTAAAAACACGGCATTTTACGAGGTAAATTAGAATAAAAGTAGGTTTGTCAACAAAATGATCACAAAGTGGACCATACACGGTTTTAAATGAATAATAAACCTGATATAATTATATTTTTTTATGCTGATATATGATGTATGAATAGGCCTGTTGAATGAATGCTGGACTGAATGCAGCACAGTCACATTGTCTTGTCTCCACATGGGAGAACACCAGGGCAGGAGAGGAAGCCTGTGGCTTGCAGACAAGGCCCTCAGTGAGATGTAGAAATGTAACTGTTGTGTATATCACTGAAGGGACCACCCACACTTTGCAAAAGCTAACAGAGGCAGAACGAGAGAAAGACAGCATTCCATAAAGTTGAGCAACCTGGAGTCACAAGTTTGTGACATTTTCAGACTTTTTACAAGTTCAGCCTGTTTTAGCCTGTCCACTTTAAAAACTCTTCTTCCTTCGCTGCATCTGTCCATTTATTCCACCATTTATCTCTAAAACCTGCATCCATCCCGCCCTCCCTTCTTATTCTGTCTCTCTTTTTTTCCCCTCCTCCTCCCCCTCTTTCTCTTACCCTGTCTGCCCCAACCTTCTACAATGGCTATAATGACACATTTACCAGTCAAATTACTACCTGTCGAGACTGCCAGACCCTGGCACAGAACCCAGTGTCTAAGTGCCAGCCTCTTAAAAAGCCTTAAAAGCCAAGTTGATATTATCCTGACAGCCACTGGATTACACCACCTTATAATGCCTCTATCTTCTCACGAAGTCTCGAGTTAAAAAGCACCAAAACAATGGGCCCCTATCGGCCAAATGAGGCACAAAGTAGATCAAGCAACAGTCTGGAAGTACGGCTGAGGAATAAGTATGGGCCAGCAGCACATCTATTTCTGGCTTTGGTGAAATGTTCCTAACGCTGGCTTAGCATTCTGTGAGAAGAGAAGACTGCAGCTTTTTTTGTCAGATTTGTTAGTGTGATACTGAACAACCATCCCCTCACAACCATTAGACAAACACATTAATCTCCACATTATGGCTATGGAGCTATGTGAGGAATGTTCCTATTTAACCTCTCATTTTAGCAGAGGGGACTTGAAAGAGCCTCCAAATTAGTCATTCACATGCCAGTTACAGACAACTCCGCCTTTGAATCTCTTTTGTGTGCTGGGACTGTTTTGATTGTTGAATAAAGGGAATTAATGTGAAGATAAACAAGTAAAAACTAGCATAGCATACTTTATGTGCTTGCCAGCTGTGAGGCTGGCAAATAAAGGAACAATGGTGACTTGTTGCAGCTAGTGGTTACAAGGCTTAGTCACAAATCACAGACAGTCTTGGGTTTTAAGAAATGGACATTCATGACGGTTAAAAACCTGCTACATGCTAGACTCAAACATGTTGGAACATTATGTCTGGTATAATCGTAAAAACAAAGATTTTACATGAATCCTCTATTGACTAACAACATGAGTGAGCTAATTCTTGTCAACTGTTAACAGAACCAATCTAACGCTAAATGCAGTCCACTATGAGTATCCGGATATTTTACTCATGATTGTCAAAAAGTTAGTGTCTCATCCTCAAAACTCGCCATTTTGGCTACATAGCAGAAAGGGAGGGACCACCAAACAGAGGTGTGGACACATGACTTGGACTCGAGTCATGAATTTGATGACTTTTGACTCTACTTGACAAAATGTAAAGAGACTTGCACCTTGACTTGGACTTAATAACTTGTGACTTCACTTTTTGACTTGAAAAGCATTACTACTGTCCCCAAAACCTAAAGATTAAAAAGTCTGTTACTAAGGACCGCTCTATCTCTCTTGCGTCTCTCGATGTGTCTGTCTGTGTGTCTGACATGTGCTGTCGGCACAGGATCCAATCAAATTCGATCCATGTTATGTTGATCAGACAGCATCCATTCAATCCAATTGCAGAACAATGCATGCTTCATTTGCAGACTGGGCAAACGGGACGCTGAGGGGTTAACAGCTCCTGCTCTGCTGACTGCAGCTGGGAGAGACTGCTATGGGAGGACTGGGCCGCTGGTTAGTGCTTTGGGATAGCGCTACTCGTTAAGAAGATTAAGAACGAGTCTCCAAAAGTCTCCAATAACACCAGAAAGAGTCTCTAGATTTGTTGCTAGTTGCTTTTTTGAAAAAGAATCCCTAGAGGGGTCTGAATAGTCGCTAAATATACATAAATATAAGTTGTCAACACTGCTTGCCGCGTAGTACCTGTATGGGAACAGAGGCCGAGGGGATCTAACTAGTGGGCAGAGCCAAAACACTCAGCCGCTTTCCAAAAACTACTCAGAAAGTACTCAGTGGAAACACTCCTAATGATAACAACAAAAATAGCTCATAAGAGTTTAATATAAGAGCTGATATCTAGACATTTTCCATGGTTTTCTTGATAATAAACCAAAATAATTATCAAGAATGGAAAATGGCTAGATATCAGCTCTTAAATTAAACTCTCATCAGCTATTTTTGTTGTTATCATTATATCTATCCACACAAATGTACCTTTAGTCGTACCAGGCATTAAAATGAACAGGAAATTTAAGAAAACAATGGTCTAATAATTTTTTTCCCCATGACTGTAAAAGCAAACACTGTCATGCTACATATACTGCTGCTCTCCTCTTGACCTTCAGAGGAGAGGAGAGGAGAGGAGAGGAGAGGAGAAGAGAGGAGAGGAAAGGAGAGGAGAGGAGAGGAGTTAGAGAGTCACAGCTGTGCAGGTGTCCAGGTGAAGAGAGGTATTCCAGTCATCTGGAATGTGAAGGTAACACTGGCACAAAGCCGGGCCTTTCTAGTCTTTGCATCAATGGAAGGAAATATTTTGTCCACCTGCTGCGGTGTTTGGTATGTTTGAGAACTCATGAACCAGTCTTTTACCAGCCACGTGCCAACACTTTTTCAGAAATAATATGAACTACAGTAGAGCCTAGATGACACAATGAATTCAAACGCTGTAGTGAAATATGCTCTGACTATTGTAAAATGATACCCAGTTGTATAAAAATGAATAATGTCAAATATTATTGAGATAATGTTGAGTTGGCCATACATCATGGGATATTGTGGAGGATATGGGCCACTTAACTGTGAAAAGAGAGCAGCAGGATTTCAGTATTTTGACATCAGCTGTCTTCACCGATCAATATTTAGTCAGCCAGACTAAAAAATTTGGATTTCTAGTCAAAAGTTTAAGAAGACAAAAATACCATTGTCTCCTCAGTCTGACAAATTTGAGGCTTTTATTGTGACAGCTGCTCTTCAAATACTGTCATCGGTCTGCCAGACTTGCCTGGCACATCACTTCACTTTTCTTTCACAATAGAAATGACGGCCAGACAAAGCTCTCTGCCTGTCTCTGCTAATAGTCACCTTCGCTTAAAGGTGCTCTGAGGAGTTTTCTCGTAAACAAACAAAGTTATGTTTTAGTTCAGTGTTTCTAGCAATTCTTCCCTCATAAAACATTTGCAAAGCTGTTTTTTTGTATTGTTCGCATCATAGAAATAGAATAAGAACTGTGATTGCTGTGGCAGGCTAATTTACGTATAATAAAATGATTCATCCACACACTCTTGTCAAAGTGTAGAAAAGCACATAGCTATCATGATATGAGTGACATGTTTCAAGTTTTCTGTAACCAGTGTAGCAGGAAGCATGGCAGAATTAGCAGGCTAGCTAACTATTGGATGGCTGGCTAGTTAGTTAGCTCGACAGCTTGGTAAGTCCATCGTGCTTTTATGCTACAGTGGTTGCATAAAACAGGCTAAACTTGTTCTTAGCTCACTCCCAGTCCCAGCTGCTTGGACACTACTTCACTGGAAGGAGAGGATTGCAGCGCTACTTAGCTAACTAACCAACTTGTCTCAGGCAGGTTTCAGAAACTACTCACACAATTCATGGCCCCATTAATGTCTAATTATTATAACAACTGTCAAAATGTACCAGTTTGTTGTCAACCAAATGACCACAGCCAACTGTGCAATGCCTGTTCTAGTCTTGTTCTATTTCTATGGCTTGCATCTACATTGGCTCGCTGGTCGTGCCCTGTATTGCTCCGCATTGCTCCATAGCACAACTGGTGGTCAAAAACTTGCCTTGAATGTTGAGGACAGTTTGATTCAACAAAGAGCAGCCATGCTGCACATTTTCCCTCCCCTGAAAGGTATAATATTGCTCTTAACCACATCATTAAAGAACACATACTGGGAGAGACGTTTCAAGTGTGAGTATGTAGGAGTTAACTGACAGAATGGGAATTAAACCGCTAAATCTGACACGCTCCTCTATTTGCATGGAAGTATAGGACAACCTGCTGTAAATTGTCTGTTTATGGGAGTATTGGATGCTAACTTGACAGGAGATGAACACACTTATGCTTAAACGAGAGAAGCAGAGGTCTATTGGTTCAGGCTAAGCTAAGATATATTGGAAGTATTTTGGCAAAGTAAGAATGATCATTTTATGATTGTTTTATCACACAGATAAAGGTTCTGCAGTAAAACAGGAGGGAAGAGAGAAATAAAGAGAGAGAGATACTGCATGGCTGTAGGTAGTGCACACTAACAGCTGTTTTGGCTGGGGCTCTGGGGACAGTTTGAGTTGGGTAAACCTAACGTTTTCTGCAGGGGTAAGGAGTCTCCTGAGATTAGTCTGACAGGGTGGTTAAAATATGTTCAGCCTGTGTGTGAGCGTGTGTGCATCCTGATAAACAGTATTTAACAAACAGGATTTACATTTATAAATGTGTTTTGTGTATATTTATGTAAATGTGTGCGTGGAAAGTGTACAGATGTGTACAGAGGAAGTGCATAAGCGTGATTGCATGCTTTTTTGTGTCTACTTAAAATGAGAATGTAAGTGTGTGTTTATACAAGTGTAATCCTGAAAATACGTATGGCCACTGCAAGTACAGCATGTGTGTGTTTATGGCACAGTAAATGTGTGTACATGTGTGATATCCATCACCACCTACAGTGCTGTGTTTGGAAAGCTGGCCTTGTGGTTGTGGTTCTGTGCGCTATGTGTCTGCTCTCACACGTCCAGGCCTCGGCAGCATTAACACGTTTACAGTCCCAGGATGCAGAGCGGCTGTGGATGAGCATTCATAAATTCACTGGAGGTTTTTGGTGAACCAAGGCCAAGAATTTCTGTCTTTCTTTCCATTTCTGCTTGTCCTTGTCTCAGCTTCATCTGTCATCCAGAGTCTCTTTCTCTGGCTGCCTTTTAGAGCCCGACAGAGACATCGGTGGGCTGATACTGTGTATTGGTTTATAATAGAGCTTATAATAGGGGCTCACTTTTTTGCACAAGCACATGAGGCTGTTCTAATTCATTGTTTATAATGCTCTATAATTTGTAGCTACCCGGTTAATTGTGACCCAAACTATTAGTTGTTCGGTTGCATCTTCTAGTGGAGAAGTGGCAAAGGAAGAAGCCTGGAAATGTAGTATAAAGAGTGACAAAGTCCATATGGGGGGGATAATTTTTCAGTCAGGAGATTGGCATTTGTGTACTTAGTGAAGCCAAATGTCACTGTTGTAACATTGTTAGTCACATATGTGACTGCGTCAAGTGGTTACTTATGGAAGTAGTTATTTTAACTTAAACCTAACCAAGTTGTACCATCTCACATTAATTTCTTTTAAAACAAGTTGAGGCTGTTTTTCTATTTTTTTGCAACACGTAGTTGTTGATGATGCTATTTGATACTAATTTTATTTATAGTTTACTGTTTCAATGTTACTGTTATACTAGCTATATTAACAGCCGGCTAGCTATTTACTAACATTCTGTCAAAAATTAACAATAACTATCTAACTTCTTATCTTTCAAACTGTACATCGTTTAAATCGCGTACGTTAGCCTTGACTTTATCAGAGTCGGCAAAAGGTCGCTAATGCTGGTGAATAAGCTGTGCGATATCTTAGTCACAAATTGGTCACTTCCATCTCAAAACACTGGGCGCTGCTGTTTTTTCGGGATAAATTGGATGTTTCTGGGTAAGCCAAATAATATCATCGTTGTCAACCATAGTTATCAACACACCTGGACCGTTCTTCCATCCTTCGCAATAAAATACAGTACAATTAAACTTAAGACCCACTTTTTAAGGCTTTTTTTAAAGGTTCTTCCTGCTTTCTCTAATAAGAGATCCTGTCACATTGTAATTAGACATGTAAATTTCATGTACGCAAATTAAATTTCACACGCAGATTGTTAAATATGTATAAATCAATTTGAGTTATACTGGTGGTGGCAATCTCACTGAAATGTCCGCGAAACACCGGAAAATGAGACATTGCGGATGTGCCCAGATAGAGCCAAAAGTAAAGAATGGAGGCCAATTGGTGAAATAGTTACTGAAACCAAATGCTTTTTAAGAATAATAGGCACATATGTTTGTTGTTAATGCCGTTTTTTCCCTCTCAAATAATGATGTCTGGCTCAATAATCCATTATCAGTCGCCACTACTGTCTTTGCCCATGCAATTTTATTTTACTCTCACCCTTTTCTCACTGCTTCTATCTCCTCTTGGACCACAATGCAGCAGCTTAGCCAACAGCTGCAGACTAAGTGTTCAGCTACAATATGAGGAGACTCAGGGTTGGTTGGCTATGAATTAAGTTTAGTAATTGGTTTAATTTTATAGGATTTACCCATGTCCAAGGAGCCAAGCTTCTTTCTGTATTTGTCTGTCAGCTGCGACTATATAATTCGAGGCAACATATGAGCTGGCCAACTGCATCAGACCTCAGCTCAATCTCAATACCATCTGCTTTCCACTCACACTCCAAAACAAATTTTTTGAAAGTGTGGCTTCAGCTCGAATGAGGAAAAATTTCACTGAGCATGAGCAGACGGTATTCAAAGGCAAACCTGAGAAGCTAATGCCACTGTGGCAAGTGAAATGCAGTGGAATAACGTGCTGATGGTTTTGAGGGTTAGGGCAAGAAATGGGCGAGAGTCCCTGAATGCCTCAGATGCATTGTCATTAGTGACTTCAGATGTGGCGATCAGACACAATCTTCTCTCAAATGCCCTGCAATCTCCTCTCTGCTGACTTTAGCTTTTGAATAGAAGAATAAACCAGCAAGGGGAAATTTCACATCGGCGTAGGGAAAAGACCTGAAGGTTAAAGATGTTAAGTTTCCATTTGGTGAAGAAAAAGGAGACTCCTGCATTCCCAGACAATGGTTCACATTCCATAACACTTCTCTTTGCCCTGTGAATCATACACCCTGAGACAGACTGACTGAGCTTATCTGTTCACACAGCCAAGAAAATCTCAATGGAATACCTTGGATGCAATATAATTTACAGGGTGGTAGCATCTTATTCTAAACACTGCTGGAATAACCAACCACTTAATGTTTTAATCCATAATCTCTCTATAGGCAAGGGAACATATTTTGGTATTGGAAGCATACTGGTTTCCATTTGTTGTCTGTTTGTAGTCTGAGTAGTATTGATCAATAACATCTGCGCAGGCTTTGGTTGAATGCATTGGGGTATGCAATTGGCTCCCATCTAGATGCCTTAAAGAATAATCTGCTACATCGTCTATTTTACTCCCAGTAGGACCATCATTTACAAAATGAATATCATGCTGTACTAAAGAACACTTTAAACTAGCAATTGCTACCGTAAACATTTGGAAAATGGTCAACATTGGTTAATCAACCAAGTGACAAGTAGGATCATTTTCTTATAGACTTCCAAACAATCAGACTTCTTTTTCCAATCAGTGGTCGCCCCCTGTTGGCCATTAGAAAGAATGCAGGTTAAGGGCACTTTAGCTTTACTTTTAGGCCTGGAGGCTGCTGCTTGTGTGGGACCCAAAGTGAGAAACTAGGTTTTCAAGGTCTTTGAAGGATAACTTGGGTCTTATTTTTGGCCGCCATTGTTATTGGAATGAGACTGCATTCACAAAGTTGCAGAGATCTGAGAAGGTGTTTCTTCTTTCAAAAGGTCCATAGTCTCACTTTAAAGACAGACTTTTGGTTCAGCTTTGACCCTCTGTACTTGCCACACACAGTTTTCTTTGCAATAAGGGATTATTAGCAACATATTGGCCATGCTCTCAGTTTTGCCTCCAAATAAAGTGGTTTAGATAATCTGGCTTGACTCTTGGTATGTTTACAACCAGTCTGATCTTCAGACTGCTTGTGTTTCGTGCACTATTGTTGTAGTGATGACTCCATGTTCCCAGATTTCAGTGATTACTTATCACAGCCTATAAAAGTGATGACCGAAACTACAGAACGTAAGACATTAAAAACTGTAATTATCCTTCAAAGTACTGTGTAACTCAGCTGTAAACCTCATGACCCCGTGTTACTTTCTCAAACAGAATGTTGTGATATGCTCATGATAACAAATAGCATTTGTTTCAATTATCCTTCAAACTGACAAATCTCTTTTGGAAAGGAAGCTGTAGTTGGATACTTTCTAAACTCTTGTGTTGCTCTGATTAAAACAAATTACTGTCTATGCAGCATTCTTCAATAGTGCGTGTTTTTTTTCCACTGTCGGACGGATAACATCACTAAACTTTGAGCACACTGTCATCTGTCGTATATATTTAGACTATGACTCACTGTTCTTTTAATATTTTCTCCTCTCACAGTCCCACACATAGATGGGAGTTTCCGGCGCTCATCATTCTATAGGCTGCATTGGATCTAAAGGTATTATGAGCGTTCCCGTATGTGGAGCGACAGCTGAGAACACCTGCGCTTCCCCAGCCAGCGTTTCCCTCCAGGTTGAGGGTGTGTTTATGTCTTTAAACCTCACGCCTGAAGCTGAGTCACACTCAAATTGCAATAAAAACATTACCCCAACATGCCATATCCATCATCTAGATCTCCCAGCTTTTCAACAGCAGGTTTCAGCACACAGATGCAGCATTTTAACTAAATCATACCATCTTTATTGTCATTTTTAAGGAGATCAAACTAAATCAACTTCAGCAGGTTTCAAATTTTTTTACTTGAAGCTCTTTAAAGTTAACCACTGAAATGAGATGATAAATTCTTATTTGTCAGCTGCTGATCCAATTACCAAATTAAATCTCTGCCCAAGAGCAGTTGATTTAGCAGTTGGCAGAAAAAGAAAGGTTATAAAACATTGTCCTTACTTTTAAATGTTGGTTTTAAGAGGGGCATTTGCATTAGAAGTTGGATTCCTGCTGCCCAAATCATAAATAATACTGTAAAAAGGCAACTTCTTTGTGAAACTGCAGCAAGAGCCAGCACAATTCCTCTCCAGTCTTTGACTTTTAAAAGGCTTGTGTCCCTTTTAAAAGTGCACTTTCAGATGCTACACCCACAATCAGCCAGAATTGGAGAAAAAGCATTCAAAAAAAGTACAAATCCCACACAAAATAGGGATGTTTGTACGGCATCAAAAGGCTACTGCACCCTGGCTGTGCTCCATATGACCAAATATGGAAAGAAAAAATGCTGCCTTTTCCCGTAACCAAACTGGGAAAAAGAAAAAAAAGGGGGAAGGTTCTCTTGCATGCTGTGTGCACAGCGAGATAGAGCTCTCACACTCACTACACAGTGGCCACAGAGTTGGCTCCCTCTCAAAACAGCATGACTGATGGTGATGTTGGACCTGCCGTGACATCTCAGCGAACACTGTTGGGCACACACACACAAACACGCACACCTGCACGACTCAGGAGTCATGAAAGAGAGGCACACCGATCCTTTCACTACGCTGACATTTCATTTTTAAACACACACAAAAGCTTTCTTCACTCTCACATATGAGCTCTATGCCGGAGTCTCAGCAGTGCACTTTCGAATCGGAGCCCCCTGGAAGGGAACATTCCTCTTGGTGAAAAAGCAGCCGTCTCAAACGCCACAGTCCTCTGCTTTAGTTAGAAACGGTTTGTTTATCTGGCCCCCCCCTCGCTATACGGAGCGGCTCTGACATTCTCCTGCCACTGCCGCATTGCAAAAAAATGTCTATGTGGGGATGTCATTTCACAAGAAACTTATCAAATTATCTGGGACGCTTTTTGGAGCGTGTGTGAATTGCTGTAGTGGAGGAAAACTACTGGGAGATGAAAAAAAAAAACAGTTTAAACTCAGCACAGAACAAAGCTATAAATAAAAAGAACTGTGCTTCTGTTTTGTTGTTTGAAACAGCTTTTCATTCACATATTTTTATGCACATTTTCGCATTAGAAAAGCTAAATGGAAAATGCATAAACGAAAAAGTTTGTATGCTCGCATTGAGGTTTTTTCTGGCTTTGTTGGCTATATGGGATATAGAAACCCCTTTGCAAGATAAGTTCTGATGTAGTGAACATTTTACTCACATGACTGATCAGCTGCTTCCGCTGTCAGCATCTTCCCGAATATGATTAGACCACCAATTTCTTGTTCATTTTAATGCCTGGTACAACTAAAGGTATTTCGTTTTTTGGTATTTTGTTTGGACAAATACAATGATAACAACAAAAATAGCTCATATGGTTTAATTGAAGAGCTGATATGTAGACATTTTCCATGGTTTTCTTGATAATAACCAAAATCATTATCAAGAAAACCTGGAGCGGCATTAAATGAACAAGAAATTGAAGAAAACAAGGGAGGTCTAAGAATTTTATCCATGACTGTATATTAATTTGAGTTTGTTTCAATAGCATGAAACGTGATCATTACAAACTTCTTGAAAAAACACTAAAACCCAAATTCCTGAGAACATCGTTTAATTTTTTGTAGAAGGCGGCTTGTTTTATTAGAGGTTCACAACCATGACTACTTCTACGCTGTTTACTAGGGGATTATAGCCTTGCATAGCTTTTAGCGCTAAATTCTGATGAAACTCTGCTGTAGCTTATTTATTCACTCCAAACCAGTTGATTGAAATACATATTTTTCTTCCTTAGATTTTAACGGTTGTATTTCATTTTAAAACAAATGCTCGACATTTTGGGGAATGTTTATTAATGTCCTTGACTTAAATTAGATGAAAAGATTGATACCCCTTTCTTTCTTGCAAGCACAATATAAAGCAACATCTAGCTTAGCGATTAAAAAAAATGAAATGGAAGGAAACAGCTAGCATGGCTGAAGATAATCTACTAAGGCAAGAAATTGCCATATTTATAAATTCACAGCTGAGAGTAAAAGGAATAGATTGAAATCTGTCTCATAGCTGTGCACTCCATACGAAGTTAAAGCCAAGAGCTAGTTAGCTTAGTTTAGCATAAAGACTGGAAGCAAGGGGAAACAGGTAGCATGGCTAGCTAGCTCTGTCAGAAGCTTAAAAAAATCCTCAAATACCGTATTTCCTCAAATAGTAGCCGGGGCTTCTATTAATAAAAAATCAGTTTGGGACCCGGCTAATAATAGGGGCAGGCTATTATTTGAAGGAGGCTTTTATTAGAAAAAGAAAATCAGAGCAACTCCGACTGGCAGTTTTTAAGTTTTAAGCATTGTAGCCAATTACCGGATGTCAGCCATTTTGGAAGTTCTCGGATGTAAACAAACGATGAACAGCATGCTGAATGTTCATTTTAAGCAGGATTTAAAATTTCTAAACTACTAAAAAGCCCAGAAGAACGTGCGTAAACGGCTGGACTTTACAGAGAATGACTAGGCCAGTGGGAGAAACAACCATATTTACCTACAGTACTAACTTGTGTGGCGAAACTTCAAAATACAGGTGTTGTGACGAAATCTGTTACCCCGTCAAATGATGTTTCCTGAATGGTTTTCTCTGTAGCATCACCTCCGCGGTTGGAGTAAGGATTTCAGTTTAAGGTTAGGCCTTGTAGAGAGAACTGTTTGGGGTTAAGGTAAACTTGGGGTCATGTTAACAACTTAAAGAACGACTGGTTGGGGTCAGGTTGGTGCAGGTTAAGGTAAGGGGTACACATATCGACGGGGGAACAGACTTTGACATAACAACGGTAAGACACCCGGCTTATAAAAGAGGCCGGCTTTTATTTACTAAAAATTGTTTTTACACCTGGTTACTAAATGAGGCTGGTCATTAAAAGGGGCCCTGCTTTAAATTGAGGAAATACGGTAGATTAATTTGTTTCCTTAGTTTGTACAAAACTAAAACTTGTCTCCCTGCAACTAGTATTTATGCTAAGCTAAGCTAATAACCTGAAGCTGGATCTTCTTAGAGTTAAATAATCTGTTTTGGTAGAAGAGTTCCAGTGGTATTATAACAGTATTGACTGAGCTGAATTCACTGAAATATCACCTTTTAGCTAAAATGAACATCTAAAGTTTATGTTGCTGCTCAGCAATGAACTAAGTGAAAAACAAGCCATTCCCGCTCCTTCTTCTCCTATTTGCTCAGGATCCAGGAGGTTTTAGTTTCAGCGCCGCAGCTCTCTTATGTAACCACCTCCTTTAAAAAATACAATCAGATATTCTGGTGCAAATATTCAGAATGTCAAATAATCTCAATAAATATGCACCCCTGCAGTTGACATGTGATATTAACAGTCTGTTGTGTAATTCCACAAGGACATTACAGTCAAGACTTCATCTTTTATCTCAAATACCATGTCATGTATACATGCATGCTATAAAGGGCCAAAACCGTATAAAAAGCAAACTATAACGGCATCAAACAAAGCAGGACTAATGAATAAATACATGCAATTTTTCCACATCATTTTCCAGTCATAACAAACAAGTTTTATGATGAATACACAAGTGCAGCATCAACAAGTCTCTCAGTGCCTTACGGCGCACTGTGACTTTTAAGTCTATTAAATAGGATTGTAAATAAATAATGATGGACAGATGCTATATGAAGCCAATGACAAAGGAGATGATAGTAATCTCAAATGGACTGAAAAAAAACATCTTAACAGGTAATTTAATGGTCTTGAAAACCTCTTGCACCATTGGCAGAGTTTTCTCATTTCAGCGCCGCACACAAGAACATGTGACTTGTCCTGAATCCATTCCTCATCCTTCTCCCATGTCCATTTGCAAAGGAAAAGGAGCCTCCTCTTGTTCCTTTAGGACAGCCCGTCTTGACACCTGCCTTCTGTCAGAGTAAATGAGGCCCGGACAGGAGTCTGTGTCTCCTCAACAGGACATTAATCTGCTACTAGTGAGCTGACCAGGGAGACCAGTGGAACCAGAGTGCTGATATATAGTGGGCTTTAGTCTAAGCACAGCTACTGCCGACACTGCAGCTAGAGAACAGTTTATCCAGCTGATGGTAATAAAGGAGAGACAAACGGAAAAGGATGAAAACAGGATGGAACAGAGCAGAAATGACCTCTACTACGCTTAAAATATTTGCTTTCTTTCAGATCTGTGAATAAAAGTTCAGCTCTTACAACCAGAAACTGAAAGATCACAGTTTCAATAATTGCAGAAAGCCAGCGTGTCTGGCTAGAAGGCCCCCAGGCAAGACCCTGAACTTGTACTTTTTTAATAAGTGTAAGTCACTCGGGATATGCACCAAAGCTCAATGACTAAAATGTAAAAGTATACGTGATTAGCATGATCCACAGCAGTCCACAGCGTCTGGTGTACGGGCAATAACATGACATGCTGGAAACATTAAGTGGAACATAAAAATGTATTTCTCATAAAGCTTGAGAGGTTCCTGATGTGTTTCTCTAAGGCAAAAAATGGAAAGAAAATGGATCTGCTGAACATTTGTGACATGCTTCCTATAAAAGCCACGTTTCTGTCATGGTGGACGTGTGGCTCTCCGTGGCCGGAGAGAAATTACGCTTTGGTGAAAGCAGGAGAGAAAACCGGCGCAATAAAAAAAAGGGAATATAAACGGCAGAGTGATTTATGTGGCTGGCTCAAACCACACGAAGAGAGAATGTCTTCCCATCATACCTTACATGGAAACATACATGAGGTTAGAGTGAGGCTAAAAAGCATGATGCAATGCCCCCACATACTGAGAGCCTGTTGAAAACATGACAGCTGACACAAGTTTGCCTTTTTTGCACATGCATCACAGGAAAACACAAAGAAAATCACTTTTGCGGAGGACATATTTATTTAAATCTCTCCAAAATGTCATAAATCTTTATCTTTCTTGCCTTGTTTTAACACACAAGTCAGTAAATCATAGCAGCGGAATGCCAATTTTTTTTGAAGTGCTGCGAGGCTTTTCAAGGGTATTACATGACAAGGTATTTTTCAAAATAAGGGGCTGCATTCCTGGAGAGAGATAGGAGGAGATTAAGGAGCGGGTAGGGCTGTGGGTGAGGTGGCGGGCGAGCAAGACGCCCTGACCGAGAGGGTCTACTCACTGTGGATGTGGAGAAGTGGAGTGATCCCCTGACAGTGTTACTGGGAGAAACTTGAGGGCTACTTCAGAGAACGCACAGACAACACTTATAAAACAAAGACAAGTCAGAAAAAGGAATGATAATAGATATCCTTTCAGCGCAGTCAGCCAGGGATGTTTTGTTTATCCCTATGACTCTCTCTCTCTCTCTCTCTCTCTCTGTCTCTCTGAGTATTCATGCGGTCCTGACTTGCTCTCAGAGTTGATGCGGGGCCAAGACATTTAATGGTGGATGTGCAGGGACTCCTTAGCCAGGTGTGGAAACTACGAGATGCCTGTGACAGTGTAGTTACCTGACAGCTGATAAATGAGCTTCAGTGACCGTGACCGTGAGTTTTTTTTTACGGTAAGTAGGGATGGGTACCGAATTCGGTACTTTTATAGGTACCGACCGAATTCCGTCGGTACTACCGAGTACCGATTCATGTAAAATCAAACGGTACCATGTTTCGGTACCTAAACGGCGTTAACTTTAAACTGATCATTGATTTCAACCCGTTTTCATTTGACGTCTTTGATTAACAAGCGTGCTGACGATCGCACTATTTTTTAAAATGTATTTACCTCCTCGTCTGGTCCTGTCTGCTCACCGCGGCCGCTAGCTGCTGCCCTCTTCCACCGCGGAACAGAGACCAACAGCCGGCTCTAGGTCTTCTAGCCGCCAGCTACTATCTCTCCAATGTCTCTACCCGGGCTTGGCCTTCGTCTGCCTCCAGATTAGACCTTCCTTACTCCGTTTGCTCTCTCCAATCATCCGTAGACTTCTCATTAGCAGCTAGAAGCTAGCTGCTGCATCTCTGGTCCTCCGCTAATACTCCGCTCTTCAACTCAGGAATATTACTTGCCACTTAACTCCAAACTGCCTCGCTGAAATTAACTCCCTCGGACTCCTGCGTCATCCTCGATATGTGCACAGAGCAGCCCGACTCAACTTTGTTTATTCCATCATGCCACGCCCACAATACTGTCTGACCGGTGCTGCGCCGCACAGCTACGACGTCATCACAACAAATCACACGTGCACTTGCAACTTTTTTTTTTTCTCCTCCGTGCACCTGAGAGCTCCTCTGCATTCTTTGATAACACTGCAACCTTCATGTTACAAAATATACGTTCACTCAACAATAAAGCACTGCTCATCCTGGATTTTATATTGTTTTGATATATTTTTTAAAGTTTATATTTTGAGAAATAAATATGTTACGCAAAAGTACCGAAAATTGGTACCGTTGAGTACCGGTACCGATTCCCAGGTACCGGGTATCGGTACCGTATCGATTCAAATGTGAAAGGTACCCATCCCTAACGGTAAGAGACATTCAGCGGGTCCAGTTTACAATGCACACCTACAAGTCAAGTGGAACTTCATTTATCCCAAACATAGACTGCATATAAAGATGGACGACATGACAGTTCCCCCAAATATAGCAAAAACATCTCGATGGCCCCCTGGTGGTATGCTGCAGTATAGGTAATAAGCCCCGCCCCCTCCAGATTAGTGTCTTGCTCAAGCGGCAATCTCCAGTCTGGAGCTGTGAAGCCTATGCGGAAGTACCAAAAACTGCAGTTCCTCGACTCGCTGCTTGAGGCTGGCTGCAGAAGGGAGCAAGTTAGATTGACTCTCATGTTAAAATGTCCGATTTCACAGAAGAAATAAACATGTTTACAGCCTGGTTCAAACGATGCCTCTACTCTCAAAAGCTGATTTCCGCTTCCATGACAACTCTGAGGGGGGTGAATTATTTTATATCTCACTTGTTTAAGTTTAGAAAATTCTGCATAATGAAGTGGTCCCCGATCTGAGTGACAGGTGACGTAGCTGACGGCACTAGCCGCTAGCTGCTTGTAGCTGCTAGCACTGCAGCTAATTCACTGGAACCTTTCCATGTCGGAGAGTTTTACAGGCGAACATCGGACTAATAACACCACCTGCTGTGTGGTGAGCTGTACCACTGCTGCACATGAAGCCCAGGCTCCAGTTTGTTTGGTGAGTGAAATTCTTGTTTTATTTTATTTATAAATCATCAATTATTAGCATTCACAGTAGTTTGTTAGCGAGCTAACCTTTGATGCTAACGGGAGTGGATTAAAGATGATATTATTAAACCGGTATGGTTACTGAAGTCATAAGTATTACAGAAGTGATTTTTTAATACTTGGAATCAAAAGGCGTCTGTGTGGTAACATTGAGCAATGTTATGATGACTAAACTTACCATTACACCAAGTTAATGCTCCACTCGGCCCAATTTAAAGTGTTCAACTGTGTTATTACAATATTGTTTGTGTAATTAAAAAATATCACATTTAAGCATGGTTCAGAAATAACAGAGTTTGTTATTAATGTTCAGACTGTAAAATATTCGGTAACGTAAAATTTGATGACACACGACCCCAGACTTTATCTTTTAATTTAGTACTTTTAAATTATTATCAAAGCTGGCATTTGACTATTAAAACACTTCAGAAACCGACTGATTGTGATTGACTTTAGTTGACACATAACGTTAAGCTGCATTTCAGGAGGAACTGTGCAAAGCTTTACTAACCATTTACTAACAGGCTACATTGAGAGTAATTACTGTTGAATGTGTTACATTATCCTAAACAATAATCGGTATATGAAAACTGAAATGAAAATTAAGCTTGTCCGTTGTAACACATATTTTACTTACATTTCTATTTATCTGTAAAGTTTCCCTCTGCAGGTGATGCAGACAGGGTGGACCTCTGATGCTCAACATGAGAAGACAGAGCTGGACTCACAAAAACATCAACAACTTATTAATATCTGAGGTTACAAAACCAAAACAATAAGCTGAAAGGTGCTAAAAAGATCCATAGAGCTCAGGGGATCTGCAGAGTCAGGTGATTTTCTGTGGGTTTGTCACTCTGAGCAGCACCTCATTTAATCCAATGTTCATAAAAAATATAAAAAGTGCAGCTTTAAAATCTAAAACCTTTCTGAACTTTAAAAAAATATATTTTATGAAAGCTGCATTCATAACATTGGCTAAAAGACATCTTGTTCCCTGCTTTTTTTTTTTCTTCTTCTTGCCGTGTCACCATCACTAACTGTCAATCTGTTGTCTTAATGTTTTATCTCTTGCATGCACTACAAATCTGCATTAATCTACCACCCTCTACAGTCAACAGGAATTAGCTGTGTGTTGCATTAATAACACACATTTTAATACTACTTTTAGGTCTAACTAAGCAATTAGATTCAGTACTTGCATTTAATACTTGTCTCGATAGTAAGCTGGTACTGACGGAGTGTGCAACCAGCACAGGGAAGAAAACTCAGTAGTAATAGGAAGAAGAAGTACTGTAATAGAAAAAGGCAGACCATAGCTCTCAAGAAAGGACTGCAGAAGTCAGCACAAAATTCAGTGGAGTAAACCAGTCCTAATCCCAGTCCACCTACACTGGTTGACAAATATGATGCCAGGAGGCAGAATTGTGGAGATCTTTCACTGAGAGGAAGATGAAATCCCTACAGATATCATACCCCTGTGGAAAATGTGGCATTTTTTTCCCTTTCAGCAGTCTGCAGTATCAAATTCTACGGTATTAAAGCATTAGCATTGCTTTTGAATCAGCGGATGCACATTCTCTAAGTGACAGAGAGCTCACCTCTCTGTCCAAAAAATACATTCCTCTCTCCTCATACCTCAAATCCTTTCAGGGCTCTGCACGGCTAAAGTTCACTAGCTTTACCAGATCTCATTTTCGTGCATGGCTGTGCTGGCTGTTATTATTAGCGTGGCAACCGGCCAGCTTGGACGGTTCACTGTCCCCCCTGGAGGTGAAAGGCCCGAGCCGAGGTCTTTAATCTGTGGGTATACAGTAGGTAAAGTATGTCACCTTATACTCTGCACTCTCCACAGGTGTGTTTGTTCTGTGTTCATTGTTTCTGTCAGCAAAAGTGACCACCAGTGCAAACACTTGAGATCTTCATATCTGCAGTAGACAGTGGCAGAGCAGCTATTGTCAGCACAGCGTCATGAACTGTGTCCTTCAGGAGAGTTACCCCCCGTCTGTCTCTATTTCTTCTCTTTCTGTGGTTATGTGACTTTGGAAACCATTGCCAAAAATTCCAGGAAACCCTAGAGCTTCATGAGACATAACAAAGCTCTCTCTCTTCCTCTGTCTTTGTCTCTTTCATTGAAGATTACACTATGTTTCTCTGTCTGCCTTTTGCAGGCCGGGAGCTGTGCAGCTCATGCTCCCTGGGAGCTAAAAGTAATTTTATTCAGTGGCTTACTGACTCACATCATACTATTATAAACGGTGGAGATTCTTACTTTTAATGTCTGTGTTAATTCTAGACCACAGACTATTTAGACCATGGTAGACGCAATCATCATTGAATACCATTAGCATGATGTGGCATTTACCATTAAATTGAGGATAAAATTCAGCTTTAGAGGTTAATATATGTGCGGTATTTAAGCCTCCTAATTCCTAAATTTATTAGAATAACACATATCTCAGACAGCCATGAAATTGTAAATAATTGAGCGGTGCTCTTAGGAGGCGTCTCTGGTTGCTCCGTTGAAGTTGTTGCAAGCTTTTTTTAGCTGATGGCAAAACTGGAAATGAGATTTGGTTCACAAAGCAGAGCTAAATGGGAATAAATCCAAAACCACAGCCGTCCCCCACGGCTATAATCTGTCCATGGGGGGTTCATGCATCTCCTCGCGCTCGAAAATTGTCTCCTCCATCTGGGTCACCTCTGCTCTCAAACACATAGATGCACGTCTGAACCCCCTCATATACACAGACACGCACCTACAGACATACCTATTCACCCCCACCCACCACCCACCTTGTGTTTATGTTCAGAGCTTGAGTGACTGGTATTTCATTTCGGCCTGCCCGGAGCCCTTTTGCACAGTTTGGCTTGGCCGGTGTACCATTACTGGTCATTAAGTCTAACCTGAACTAATAGGGGCCCATTTTCCAAGGTGGTCTCCCAGGTGGCTGTCACATAAGTGAGTGGCACTGCGGGGCTTGGGGCTCAGCTCAGACGCACTGCGTCTCATGAAAATTCTGCCGGGACGCAAGCCAGACTCCATCATACACGGGACGCAGACTCTTTGATAACAAGAACCCATTGTTCTAGGGGGGCATCTGGGTGTTTTGTTTCTCATTAAGGCAGGTTTAATGAGGTCAGCCAGCATGGTTACCCCATCCCTCTTATGTACTAGACCAAATTTGTACCTTCTTCAACATGTGATCCAATGAACCATCAACAATGCATCTAAAACCAATTGCTCAAACAATATCTTTCCAACATCATCCCAAATACCTAGCTACGGTTTTAGCTTTAGCTTATGGTACCTTATAAATAATGCCAGAGTCAGGGCAAAAAACATGCTAATACACTAACAGACTGTATGCAACCAACCCAGCAGTAAGTAGACCCCTACCTATATATTAGCCAGGTCAATGTTAGTTTAGTGCAGATATTGCCATTGTTTTTGTGTATATTTAGAGTGTTTGTTACATAGTAGAAGTTTAATACTGCATCATCAAAATGTCCAGCTCAGTGCATGACAAAAAAAATAAAAAATAGGATATATTTACCAAAAAGTTTATGTTATGCATTTATTAAAAATGGTGGAACCCATTGGCTGTTGGTCTGATGTCTGATTCTCTGAGGGCAGGGGTTAATATTTCTGGGATTACTGTAGTTACCAGATACCTGGATGACTGATATGTAGGCCAAGACTTCCTCTTCCGTGTACTGTCAATGTTTACAGTCTGATTAGCAACTTAAGACGCAAGAATGGAGTTGATGTTGAGAGACGAGGGTTTTACAGATAGCTGTGATAGTCTGGTGACCTGTCCAGGGTGTACCCCGCCTCTCGCCCAATGTTAGCTGGGATCGGCTCCAACTCCCGCAATCCGAATGCGGATAAGCGGTTAAAGCTAATGAATGAATGAATGCTTTAGCTGAGTTAGCTAAATTACTAAAAAAAGGTAACTTGTAATCCAACGATAGCCAATGGGTTCCGAGGTTGGATTTTGTCCAATGTGTTGTCTCTTCTGCTTTACACAC
This sequence comes from Centropristis striata, assembly GCF_030273125.1. Classification (NCBI taxonomy): domain Eukaryota; kingdom Metazoa; phylum Chordata; class Actinopteri; order Perciformes; family Serranidae; genus Centropristis; species Centropristis striata. The sequence goes on along the minus strand of NC_081538.1, from coordinate 10,435,534 downwards.
AACTTGTTGACCTGCTGTCAACCAAAGCCTGATCAAACGTAATTGACCAATATTACTTAAAACAGACCAGAAATGAAAACCAGGATGCCTCCGAAAACAAAGTCTGTCAGATTCTGCATTTATGTGCAATATCTTTTTAGAGACATAATGAAAGATAATGCATGTATGTATGTATAACTGCCTATATATCAACTTTCAAACTCTTGATTTTTAGTTTAGTTGAGGCACATCCGTCTCTCATACATTCAAACCATCACACACTACCAAATGATTTCTTCAAGCAATATAACTTTATATATTTATTGCTTTTTATCCGATTATACAGGAATGGTTACAGCTACATTTCTTAATGTAATGTTATATTTCCAGGAAAGAGTGCTGAACTACTTTAATAAAATATAAAATAAAGAGTGTTTTCTTACACCTCAGTCGTAATCTCCATAATATTCAAGTGGGAGAAATCTCATTTTAACACAAAACTGTTCATATGTTTTAGCTGTGCCCTCCACCGTGTGACATGTGTCATCATTAATCAGAAGAGAAGGAGCCATTAGTCTAAATACGGGGGTAATTAATCCACGCTCACACTCCATTAGACGTCATGCTCAATTTGCGCAGAGAGCTGTGTACTGGGTAAATAAGCAGAGACGACGGGACCCACAGCTATTATCCCTGTCGAGGAGGTGCTAACATGCATCTCCAAGAAAGCTTTCATCTGAAAACACACACAGTTCAAGTGGATGTTACAACAAGAAGTCTGATATTGAATAATTGTATTCACGTGTTTTTTTTTACTTAGGAAATTTGTGAACTGGCTGTCTGATCAGAGGATAATCGTACGCATATGTATCTCACTCACATAAAAAATGTGACTGGACTTCTGCATTAAAGCCGAGCCATAAGCCTCCAACAAGGTTAAACTGCAGTAGGGCATATAGTATGAATCAGCCCTTAGTTTAATAAGTACCATTTGGCTGTCACCTCGGCGGCCGTAGAGCTGCTCTATTACAGTAAAGCCCCTCCGGTACAGAGCTGAGGTTATTCAATAAAAACCTGACTGAGTGTTTCTCCCAATCACCACTGGCAGAGCTCTGATGAGGTAAAGAGCTCTCCTATGCCAGCCTCTGTCCCTGCGGACGACTGTCTGATTAAAATGGTTTTCTGAGGCCATATTTTTGTTCTCCTTGTCCCCTCGCCAGCCCGAGTTACAGTACTGAGAGAAAAATTGACAAATTACCTAATGCGTACTGAAATGAATCCACAAAAACAGATCTAATCTATAAAGGTCTCCGACAGACAGATGAGAGCATCTGATTTCTACTTTTTTGAGAAATAGTCAGTATCGTTGTCTCAAAGGCAAAAATATAGACGCATATTTATCACAGGTGTTAAGAGAGGAAAAGCTTGGCATCAGCTGTTCTGTGCTTTTGATCTTCAGCCTTAATCACTTTCACCCCCCCTCCCACTTATCTCGCCCCCTCCTACCAGGGCAGTGACATGTGAAGTGGAAAGAAATGGCAGCAGCAGAGTGGCCCACTAGAGCCGTCTTTCTTACCCTGCCGTCCTCTTGCCTTGCGTGTAATGCATTCCTGAGCAATCCTCGGAGGCTCATATGTAAATGCCTGAGTATGCTTCTGATTAAGAGGCACAAAGAGTACACTCTATAAATGCACTCTTAAACAATTACCGCTGCTCCCGACTGCAGCCCCGACACAGACCTCAGACTGTGCTGCTGCCTGACTGGCTTATTCAGGTGGGAAAGATGGATGCAGACCATTTCAAACAATGTGGCTTTGCTGTAAGACACATGTGCAGAGTGTGACTTTGGATACCAGACTGCGAAAGGTTTGGGAAACATTACGAATTAATGACATTTTATTAAGTGTTGAAACGAGCCAATTAAACAAGTAACCAAGCAAAAGAAAATTAGCCACCCACACTTTTGCTTGTCGATGAATGGTCTAAAGCTGCTATATTATATTTTCATGTGTTTTATGTGTTTTGTGAAAGGTGTTGCTCTTAGCGTCAAGCCCATGTTTCAGGATCTTTTAGCGCTTTATTTTGGTAATTCCACCCATTCCACTTGACTGTTTTAGTTCACTCACTGCTCTCATTGTTGTCATTTTCTGACACATCAGGTAGCTTTTACCAACAAAATAAATTATGAAGAAAACACTACCTACCACAATACCTGGCCAGCATCAAACATCAGACCAACAAAGCTGTATTTAGCTGCTTAAGGGTCAGATATTTACCTGAGGAGTTGGGGGAGACCAAAAACAGAGCAACAAGGATGGAGAATATTGGCCTAAATTTCATGAAGTGACCAGGAAAACAATTCCAAACTAGAAGGGCACGCCCTAACATCCGAATAGATAGCTATATTTCCATTTTCTTCAGTTTTCCATTCAAGTCTAATGTGTCTGTATGTTAAAAGCATCCTAAGTGGAAAATTAAGAATAAATATTGTAAAATTAAATGGAAACGTATGTTGTTGATTGTTGATTCTGATGTCCAGACTTATGCTGGGAGGACATTTCAGTAACTTGACCTCCATCCATTTCAATGTAATATCCCTGGTATAATTGAGTGATTAATCATGAAAATAATTGGCTGATTCTATGGTAAAAATAACCATTATCCCTAAATATATTATTAAGTTGTGAGACCATAGATTTGACACATAGACTTATAAAAGTTGAAATACTCAGAACCTGGATGGTATCAAACATACTTTGAAGCTTTTCCAAAGAATGAAACAGAATTACAGTAGAAGTCTGACTCATGTGAACACCATGTAAGGACACAGTGATTGTTTTATGTGTATGAGGTAAGTCCTGACTTTCACCATCATTACCACATACAAGCCCCATCTCTCTTTCGCCAGTTCTCACTCCCTTGATGGCAGCGGTCCAATGTGGACTCTCCAAGCTGTCCTTCACATTCGGCATACACACTTCAGCACACGCAGCGCCTCTATAGCCACAAGCATAAATCCAGCAGGCCTATAACTGACCTGCACACTGCCCTGTCTGTTTTCCCCCGTGCGATTCATAGAGCGGTTAACCTCGCTAACTGTGTAAACACATGACCTCACCGGTCATGTGTTTACACTCCATGGTATTTTTCACACGCCGCTGGGATTTACATCACCTTATTACCTCCACGTTCCCTTAATTCCCCACTACCCTAAAATATGGGACTTTTAAAAGGTGATTTGACAGGCTCTTGATTAGCCATGTTTGTTTAGTTTGGGCACGCTATGGGAGGAAGATGAGAGGCTGAGAGCAGAAGGGAGGAGGGGGAGGTGAAGAGAGGACAGGGAGGAAAGAATGGAAAGCTGGCAAAGAGAGGAGCGAAGTGAGAATGAACGTTATAGTAATCATTTCTTTTTGGGAGAAAAGGGCTGAGGTGGAATAGATTGGTGTTAAAGGAGCGGAGAGAGGCGAAGGGAAAGTTAATGTAGCTGTTAGCAGAGAGACAAGTAAGGTGGTTTGTCTGCCACAGGGACACACTGTGCACGTCTGAGGTCCCAGTGGGAAGACGCTGAAGGAAAACACAAGGCCAATCAGCTAACAGAGACATTTCCTGTGCTTGTTTTATCAGATGAGAAGAAGCCCAAAGGCTAAATGTCCCTCTTAACAACGTTGTACACTTCTCCGAATAGCCCGCTTTGGGGAACGAAGGGGAGAACATGCATCTTTGTAGGATGACATCAGAAGCGCTGCATAGGAGCACTGACCTCACTCTCGCACAATCAATCATCCACAAAAACCATATGAGATGTAGACCACGTGAGTAAGAGAGTTTTTTACCTTTTAAGATATGAAGCACGGCTGCCTCATGAATTAAATCATCACCCAGTAAAAAAACAAAGATTGAGTATGAGGGGAAAAATACAATAGTCTCTTTTTTTTTTTTTTTTTTTTACAGCTATGAAACTTCTGGCGGAGCTTGGCATCTGGCAACAAGCAGATGGCGGGCCAATATGCCAATTACCAACACCGACATGCCATGCTGCCTATTAGGCAATCTGGCCTTGAGTGATAGCACTTTAAAGTCAGAAAACGACACGAGTGAGAGGCTGATCTAACAAACCCTCTTCATCAGAGTGTGACTAAAGCCCAGAGGAATTCAAACACAGGTCTTTCATGCCCACATGACTGCTTCAGTCAGGAGAATCAAAGTTTGGGAAACAGTTTGGAAAGAAAGGAAGCAAAGATACAGATCCTGGGAGGAAGGATCATTATGAAATTCTTCGTGCATGTGTATGTATTGAATCTGCGGCTTGGATATAGCTTTGTAAATGTGGTTTGATTAAATAAGACTTCATTTGGTGGTGAATGTATTAAAGGCGGGGGTGTGCGTTGTCTACAACAAGGAGGGAAAATGAGAGTAAGCATTCTCCATCACCCAAGAGACTAATTGTGCAGTGAACAAACAGCAGAACATCCAAGAGCACTGTGTGTATCCCTACAGAACTGCTCCATGTCAGCTTGGCTGCATAATGAGGGTTTTCTTTTTAAAATAGCAAATAACAGGATATTTTAAATGTATATCACAAACATCTGCAAAACCCTTTTGGTTTTGTTGCGTACCACTTGTTGACCGTGGCTACCCGGTGAAAGAGTTAAGAATTCTTTCCCAACTCCGAGATCTGCCCGTCCGTCCAAGCTCACCATATTATACAACTTAGTGTGCGGTTCTGGATGCAGCACATTCAAATTACATGCTATCGAATTCAAAGGCAAGGGGGGAACAGAACGAGTGCGCTGTGGGGCTCCGGTCCAGGGCCAGAGTCCCATGAGCGCCGAGCTGCACGTCAATCACAATCACTTCAAATGAGCTGAACCCTGTCCTACTCCTGCTGTTGTCCAAAAGACACAAACCTAAACTAACTTTATGTGAGGCAACTGGTGGACACTGATAATCAGGACGCCATTCATGAAACAGAAAGCACTCATTTAGCTTGTGGTTCTGCAGACACGGTGGGGGCACAACCACTGTCTAAAACTATATTCTTAGAACAAACAAATCTGCATAAAATTAAGCCGTAGACTGGAACACAGAAAACATGCTTGACATAGTTTCACTGGTCTGTTATGAGAAGAAACCAGAAAATAGCTCTGGCACCTGCTGTGCAGAAACAATGTATGTTTGGACTGACATGTCGGCATGCCATCACTGGAAACTGAACCACATTTGGAAAAACTACACACTAGACACAGTATAGGTAAACAACTATTTAAAAAAGAACAGTACGGTCTGATCATTTGTGTTAAAAAATCGGCTCTGCCAGTTTTCCATTCTATTCAAATTCAGTTTGCCACTTGGTTGGCTGCCTTCACTCAGTGGTGGTAAGAAACTATTGCCTTGCAAGGAAACTCTGGATTTTTGCTTTGGAACTTGATACTGTGGTGGATTATGAGTATCGAGGATCAAACTATAACAACGCACCCACATATACAGCATGCAACTGCACAGGGATAGCTCCGTGCATGCCCCATGCTTTACCACATGTTGATTATGTTGAGGTACACTAATTACCTGATCCAAAATTTAACTTTAATCAAGTGTATGAGAGAAGGGAGGGAGAAGGAGAGGGAGCCAGCGTACAGTAACTAGAAGCCTTCACCGCACTGTGCAGTCCAGAGCCAGTTCCAGACTCCGGAAATGCATGGCAGTGTTCCCTACATCCTGCCCGCCCAGCCCTAACCCTGGCCCTGGCTCTCGCCCCACACTGCCAAACCCCTGTTATCACTCTGTGCAATTACCTCCAGATTCTTCTGCACCCATATCATATCGTGCCAATTATAAAATCCCCTTCTAAATACACTACAAAGCACTACATGCGTTTTAGTGTAGAGCCTGCAATGTGCTGTGTGTTTCTGCCCAAAAATAGCTGTGGGAGAGTATATGTGTGTGCACATGCATGTAAAAACTGAAAAAAAGAGAAAAAAAATTGTGCAGTGATTCCCATCAGGAGTGCTTGTATCACAAGAAATACTTATGCAGTTGCTATGTAGTACTTGAAAAGATTTAGTGGTTCAACTGGTTTGATGAAACAAAGGAATAAGGATTAGATTTTTTTTTTAAATCCACATATTGAATCAGCTGTAGCATCAGAGCACTGTGTTGTGATTGAGAGTGCATGAAAGGTAAGAAAATAGCTAAAAGTAATGGATAAACAGCCGAAAGTGTGGTCTTAAAGTAGCTGATATACAGTTTAAATAGTTAGCCGAAAGTAATGGATTAACAGTGGAAATTGTGAGCTCGACATGATGGATAAAAGGTTGCAATAGTTCACAAAAAAATTGATAAACTGTTGAAATCGTGAGCTGATTGGAGAAACAGTTGGACTTAATAGCTAAAATATTGGATAAACAGCTGAGACCACAGACTGTATCATAATGGACGACACGTCTTCACTTCCGACCACTGTACAAAAGTAGAGCCAAAATATTGCGGATATGGCTGCTGCCATCTTGTGCTGGTGACGTTATTTGTGATTTGTGTCGTGCCAAAGAGTGGAGCTTGGGCATTGAGTTCTTGCCCAAACACTCGCCTGACCCAATCAGAGCACAATGCAGCAATCATAATGCGTAACTGAAACCAACCGATCAGTTAATTAACACTTGAATGTACACCAGCATGATAGGAACTCAAAGAAAAGACCCTTTTTTTCTTTTCTTTTTTTTTTCCGTTTGGCTCATGTTCCCTCTGCTAGCATGGGGGGGGGGCTATACTGTCGTCAGACACCAGGGGGCGATCATGATGTTTTGGCTTCACAGAATTGAAATTTTATATTGAAACTTTTGACTTGATGTCAAATAAGAAATGTGAACACACTCTCATACACTTTAAAAACTTATTTTCAGAAACCCCAGAATAATATAAAGGGAAGCACCTTATACCCTATGTGCCTTATCATGTTATTATTATTTTATTTTTTGTATATATTTAATTCTACAGATACTGTAACTCACATTTTTCTTCGTATGTCTTGTTTATACACTGAATGCCTCGATTTCCTTCATTGTTAATGTCGCTTACATTAATAAAGATCTGGAAAAAAAATCTTGAAGAAATGGATGGACAGTTACAATAGTTTGTTATAAGTAAATAATAAACAGTTGAAACTGCTAGCTAAAAGTAGCTAAAAGTAGCATAATGAATACATGGTCAACCCAACTTCTTTTTGTATACAAATGTGAGCATGATCAAACGATCTACACTTTAAATCAAAGTTTATGTTTTTGGATCAATTGTATATGAAAGTTGTTATCCACTTGTTAAATAACATCCAGTTTGAAATCAATCCGAATAAACACATTTGGAACATGACCTGTGATGTCAATGAGGAGGTAGCAGCCTTGAGTTCATCTGACAGGGCTGTGGGGGAACTTCAGACCTTAAATGTTGGGAACGACTAACTGTACTAGAAGACTGTTATGCATTGCATTCCGGAGCCTATTCCAATCACCTGTCACCAGGTCGGGCCTGCGCCTTATAAGGAGAGGAGGGCACTCTACACGTGTTTTCCAAACACTGCACAACTTATCAGATACAGTTTCATGGACAATTACTATGCTGTCTCTAGCCCGAAAGCATTCAAAAAAAGAAAAAGACCTCTACCCTCTGCAGCTCCCTCCTCGCCCCCATCTCTCTCCCATTTTCCATGCTTCCATTTCACAGATACTACTATGTAATAAAGCCGAGATCAAAAGACTTGCTGGCCAACTCAAGTACAATGAGAGTTGAAGAGAGCCTTTTGCCTCAGGGTTGGTGGGATTGCAAAGAATGTGATACCTCGAAACGATGAGAAGTGGATTCATCTGCGAGCGAGCGGGCCTGTGCCTTTTGCAAGACTGCCCTATGGCTTTGTCTGCAGGAAATGCTGGATGTGTTTAAAGCTCATACAGCAGAGGACAATTGCCTGCTGTATCTCAGCATGATCTTATGGTCAAATCTGATCATCGAGGGGCATGTGGTGCGCTGGTAGCCATATGGGGCCCATCCTTGCCTATAGCCAACTGTGTACACCTTCCACATGTCAGATTTCAACAGGTCTATTCACATTGTGCAGTTGTAGTTCAAGAACACAGCTATACTTTGGAGTTTGGAGGGTATTATTAACCAGGAAAAAATGTGTGATGTCACCATATTTGGAGCATTTTTCTAAATTCCAATAAGTTTGTATGTGGTGCTTGTTGAAGCGATGAGAAACTTGGCCGGTTTGGAGACACCCCCCGCCCTGAAGGACTGAGCGCGCATTACAGGAGTGGACATATGCTTTTTCTTTGTGTTGTCCCGCGGTTAACAAAACATCTACATGACAGCGTCAATGCTCGGCCCATAGAAAAGTTTATTATAGCTCACAATCATGAGTTTACTTTACCTTTTAGTGAACTGTTGGCGCACAAAGAGGGAGCGGCTCACAGCCAAGATATCCTGAAAAGTATCAGCAGCAGCCCCGTGCCCATAATGTGATAATCTCCCATCGTTAAATAACGCTTTTCATTCGCTAAAGCGTCAGCGCGCCGTTAAGTTTTTTCCACAATCACGTCGATGAAAGTGCAAAGTTTGAAGGGAAAGTTTTTGCCTCTTACCTGTGGATCTGAACGGGACAAAGTAGAGCTCTTGATTCGAGTGTGAGGAGAGGAGAGGGAGCCAGTCTGCAGTCGGTCCTCCACTACACTCAATGATAAAAACCCAACTGGATCCCCGTTCAAGCCCCTCCCTTTAAGACACAACCGCACATCTACTCTTGGCTCGGTTGTCCGCTCCGGTCTGCTCCTAAAACGCTAAACTACAGGCTCAGACTGCTCTCACAAAGCGTCCACAAAGCCTCACTGAGTCCAAAATGAAAAGTGTCAACTCTGCGAAGAAGTTGTGCAGAACTACTAATAGCGAAAGTGACTTTAGGCAGAAAGTGCCCCCTTTTTCTTCGTTATCCTTCAGGGGGCCTCTGAAAGAAAATCATCTGTCAAGAGCGATCATATGAAATGTTAATCTTGGGACAAAAAGGAGGGCTGTGTGCTCACAGGCAGGCCTCAAAGCTTCCATGTTAACAGTAATGCTATTAATGTGGTGGGGACTATAGATTACTGATATTTGCATCACATTAATTATAATGTCAGAGGTTTCTCCTATTACAAAGATGCTGATTTCAATTCCATTCATCTAGCCTACAAACCTATAAAAGTTGGACAAAAACACACCAAACTATTTAGATGGATACATGCAACTTGAGGTTATGAAGGAAATAGTGTCCCAACAGGGGCGGACTCAGACTATCTGAGGGGCTGGGGCAACACAAATGAAAAGGGCACCATCAGGTACAAGTGGTGGGCATCAATGTGCAGAACCTTTTCTAGCATGTATCAACCAGTATGTCACTAAATCACATCTTAATTTTAAGGCCACCTTAGATGGAACTTTTTTTCCTCTACTAAAAGGGCAGCCTAAGACCCTGAATTCACCAGTGTTTCCCAGTCTTCATCAAACTTAGTCAGAGTGTAGAGGTATACAAGAGCCTGAGAGCGGATGTCTTATGACTAGGACTCGGTGTTAGTTGGACATCATTATCTGTATCCGTTTCTGTATTTGTTCAGCCAATGAAATCTGTCTCTGTATCTGCAGTCGGATTTTAAATAAAACTGAGTGGGCATGGTTTATACCAGAAGTCAGGTAATCTTGGATTTATCAAGATATTGATATATCATTTATTATAAAGTATATTTCTACGTCATTAAACTGAATTTAAAACTTTTCAAGAAACATAATTGCTGATGCACAGACATGCCAATGATGAGGATCCCCACCCCCCGAATAATAATGTGCAACTTAGGATATTAAAAAAATAATTTGTTTCCTTCACATTATTTGTATTTTCCCAGATATTCCGATTCGGATACATCCCTAATAGTAATACATCTACAGGCATGCAGGCATTTGATCCTTTTTGCACCCGGATCTAGAAAAAAAAAAATATTTGTATGGTTTTGCTCACAGCCGATCACTGCAATGTATGACTGGCCCACTACCGCAGCAGCTGCAGCCCATGCTGTCTGTGGTGTGGTGAAGTGAAGCGCATTGGATTTGTCGGAGTATGCAGTTCAGCGTGCCAAGATCCCACAAAAAACTTTTGAAACTGTAGAATAAAGTAGAAAAAGAACATATCAAAATGATGTATTGGCATCAGTGTCACTTTAAGTACTTCTGGTATTGGTAATGGTATAATTCTTTTAAATGATACCCAGCCCTACTCATGACTGAGCTGGTCACCCTGGGATTTTAACAAGACTGACTGTGTGTTCTCATCCTCATACTACTATACATTTAGTATGTCCCAATCCATAGTATATCAAATGCTGTTTGCCCAAAGTACCAGGGTGTCCTACTACATCAAGTTGCAATTTGAAATGCCAGTGTGCTTATTTACCCACAATCATCTGCACAGTATATATATTTACATATACTATATGAGCCAGATAGTGAAAGTTCAAGGCACCATGTTATGAAGAAGTAGTATGTCTCAGTTGTATACATACTGCATGCAATAGTATGTAAGGGCAGCTTGAATACATACCCAAAGTATAAAAGAAAAAGTATGAGATTTGAACTTGAATCTGCAGTCTTGTGAATGGATCAATGATAGTGACAATGCTAACATGCTGATGTTTAGCATGTTCACCGTGTTTATATCTTTGTTTAGTGTGTTGGACAAAATTCAAATTTTGAACTCATGACAAGTCAGGGCATCACACAAGTGATGAACACAACACTGCCCTGAATGGAAAAGAATGTGTGCAAAATTTTAACCGTCCAACAAAAAGAGGAAGGATGTGTAATTTCCAACGACTAGGCTTAAAAATACAGCTGCAGCATGACAACAGGCAATAAATATTTTTCATTAGAGAAAATATTTATTTTTCATCCAAATAGTGAGTAATAATTTATTTCAAAGATTCTGAAAATCCCTTCAGGACAGCAGTAAATGTTGTTAAACAAGCATATGAAGCGGAAAATCTGGTGCTAGTGCTGTGACTCGAATGTAATGGTAATATTCAAAGTCAAATTAAAATCTAAAAGACCAGAATTGGCTTTCTAAAACCCCCCAAATTAAATCATGATCATGCATCAAGCAACAAGGATAATACTAAAAGTATGGTGTCATGTTTGGTTCTCTCCAGCGAATACAGCCCTGCAATTTGTGACCTTTTGTCTGTCAGCAATTTCAGTAAGGATGCAGGGAGTTTGGAGGTGACAGACACAATAGCCGCAGTGTTCTACTTTCTACTATGAAACAGCAGCACGGGGACACTGCCCCGCTTTGTCTTTCCCTTTAAAACAATGATGCTCACAACAAAGAATGAACTTAAGAGCATTAGGCCACTGGTGCAGAAATGAGCACCATATGCACTGCTGCTCTTTTGCATGTGTTTCTTTAAGATAAAGTGAAATAAATGCAGTCTGTTGATTGTGTGCAAATGCAACCGTGTGTAAGTGTGTGTGTGTGTGACAGAGACAATGTGAATGAAAAGAGAGTAGAGACAAAGACAGAGTGGAGGGGGGGCTAGAGGGCCACCCTTATCTCTGTTCCTTTGAAAAATGATGTATTTTAAGATAAACCTGTCATCCTTCGTCTTCTAGGCTTCTTTCAGACATGCTTTCCAGTTTGCACACAACATCTTGGCTCTAAAACCTGCATTACTCTGATGCAAAATCACTTCATGGCATAATTTGATTGCCAAAAATGATGCTCTTGCTGCGGTATGTTTATAGTTAGTGCAATGCCCTTAAACTCAGGGCCGATGCTGACTTGCTATATTTACATCATGAGCTCAGGTGTTTACCTCAGCCACACACTTCAGTTTACACTCGGCCTCCTCAGGGCTGTGGCCTTGCGTGACTTTTTTGATTGGAAAAAAAAGGAGCCCGACTCCAACAGAATGGACACATCCTAACATATGTCTTAACCTATTAGTGCCACTAGAGGTAGCACTGAACATAATGGATAATTCTGCATGTTTGTCTGCCCACAAACCAAAGAGAAAACACCATATTTTGGCTCTTTTGCTTTCTGTGAGCTGTTTGTAGCTGCTGTCAAAGACGCACAGATCTTTGGAGCCCCAGGCCAGAAAGATCCGTACTGCCAAATCTACCTGACATATATACCTTCACAATGTTACATCAGATGAAACACCTCAGAAGCAATTATAAAGGTTTTAACAAAACCTTTGACATTTTCCCATTTCATCATATTGTTTTAAATCAGATGAAAGACTGCGCTGCCGTCTTGCGCAAAAAACTGACGTTAGAGGTGACGATGGGATATGCCTTCAAAGTTGTATTCAGTTGTAGAAAAGTGTTAGAGTTAATGATGAAAGTCCAGATGTTATTCTGCAATAGCATTAGCATAGCACAAAGGGGTAGTTTGGATCTTTTGGGGTTGTATGAGGTACAGTGTCATAACTTAGAGTAGATGGCGGTTAGCAGGTCCTCGGTTTGGAGAAACAGAAGTATGGACACTTTTGTGGATGGGGGCAGCCAATGGGGCACTCAATATCAGTTCAAGTGTATGCTTTATTTTGAATATTTTCACCACTTTCCCTTGCTGTAAAACAGACCTTTCTGATGGAGAACTGAAGCTGTAACCAATACGTTGAAGCCACCAGATTGCTTTGACAAAATTAGCAATTTTACCTTGCAGAACACAGAGTTTTTGGTCTGCCGCTGCCTCAATAAGTTAGCTTGTTTGTGTGATAGGGTGAGTTTAGTGAATCCGAATTAACCCTTTAAAACACCAGAGTCACACAATAACACAAATAGCTTTCTGATTGACGCAGTGGTAGACCAAAAACTCCTGAGTTTTGAAAGGAAAAAATACTATTTTTGTCAATGGAGTCTGGTAACTTTGAATAGAGCATAGATGAATATAATAGCTTCAGTTACCCATCAGGAAGGGCTATCTGACGGAAAGTGCTGAAAATATTCTAAATATAGCATACACTTTCACTGATATTGATTTTTTAAAAACTTTTTTAAATATCTGTTTTGCTGCTGCTACCATCCACATCACTACATTGTTTAGCTTCTGTGTGGGTACTCTACTGAGCAACATCTACTGTATGTAACACACTGGTTAAGGATAAGTATGTTATACAATGCCACTTCAAAAAAATCTGCACTATCCCTTTAATGAAACAAGCGTTTCTTTATGAAGAGCATGACATTTAGGGACACTGCAGCTTTATATAAAAACATAATCTCTCTGTTTAAGAATAAAATAATGCCATGAGTGTCAGACATCAACTTAAAATGGATTAAAACCTACTGCAGCCTTTCTTTCACTGTGTATGTATGACAGATGATTGGTATCTAGGATGTCTCAGCTGGTGGATGTGCATACCAAATACCTGCAGCATCTTGGGTACAGTCCAGGACTTTTATCATTCCAATCTCTCTCCTGTTCCTTCCTGTATCTCTCTACTGTGTACTGTCAAAGAAGGATATGCCAACAAAAGATAGACACCTGCAATAGCAAACATCTGGATTATTTTCCTGATGCATGGCTCATGTTTGACTTAATACTGACTACTGGACTGACACATTCCATAGACAAACACTGAGACTATCATGAGAATATCAGATTGACGGTACATCCGTAGCACCACCTTTCCAATGACCCTTGTATAAGCAAGTAAAAGTTATAAAACATTGTAAAACTGGTCATAATAAAGTGTGAAACAGGCATGGAGATTTTGCAAGATGGTGACATCAGTGCCACATATGTGAAAAGGATACAAGGTCTTAAGGACAATACTGTTTAGATCATAGACTGTTTATAAGAAACAGAGGTATCCTCCAGATCACCCACTGGTTTGTGGACAACCATTCTGAAGCCTCAAATTTGGCATTCTGGGTGTCGCCATCTGTTTTTTTTGGGACCAGAAGTGTCCACATTTGGATGAGATGCTAGAGCTAAGTTATCAGCGAGTTCTAGCTAGCTACCTTGGTTTTCAGCTGACTACTTGGAATTTCTTCTACTACAACCGAACGATGACAAAGCCATTTTGACCATTAGATGACCAAAATGTTACAGTTAATTTAAATGAGCTAAAAACACACTGTGAAAGGGTCAAGGTTCAAGAAAGCATACATTTTGCAACTTGTGAAACACAAGGTAGCAATGCCCTAAACATAACCTGCTTTATCGTCTGTTTTACTACACAAAATGGACATCATGTTGTATTGAAGAAGACTTAAAAGTAGTGATTGAGACCATAAACTCATTAGTAAAATGTTTATAGAGGGAAATAAATTAAGTGAGAAGTGTGGTAATTTTCTCTTTGACATCTACACAATAAGAATGCAGGTTTATGCCACACTGACTTTTCAGACCTGCAGGTTGCTTCTTGGTATACAAAGATACATTTCTATTTTACAGTACATATATTGTAAACATCACATAATGTTAACTTATCTGAAAACCTTGAATAATTGTATAATATACATAATTTTGATGTATATCAACATCAGATCAGGGTAGATTACATATGTGCATCACTGAAAGAGTAACTGTTGCATATGAAATGTGAGCCTCTGCTGTTAATGTGCCTGATGAACACGGCTTTGAATTTTTCTCCTTCACTAAGCACTCTGAACCCCTTCCACACCTAATTTCCATTACATAAAATTATTTGTAATGATCAATTACACATAGCGTGCAGGAGGGCTCAAACAGGGATTAAAAGCCTTGCTATGACCCACCTGGCACAAGTTCTAACTCTTTCACATGTTCAGAGGCCCCAGTAAGGGTCCCTGGGGGACTCCGTCACACCAGCTATAAGTCTAACCAAAGCAAACACAGAATCCCTTGATTGTTGACTTTTACGAAATGTTCAATCTAGTCAGGAAAATGTGAGAGTTTGTCTGAAAAAATGATCTTGATACTTTTATGTGAAGAATGTGGTTTAAAAGGTAAAACCTCTTTCATGTCGCCTTTCATGACATCAAAGTAGCTCTGAACTGAATTCCCAAAGCATAACGCTGCACACATTAAACTTTATGAAGAGAAATGTTTTTGCGTCATGACTCTAGAGAAGATAAAGTTCAACTCTTCTTAAAAGATAAATCAATGGAACAAGGAATTTTGAGTTTCTGACTTTCTGCATTTTTTAACATCTATAAACTTAAACCAACTGTAAGTTGTTTGCAGTGGGTTTTTTCAAAAGTTTTTCAAACGCATCAAGTGTACAAAGCAAATACACACACAAAAAAAAACATTTTCACACACAGATGAGCTAACAGAGCTGGGTTGTCTCTTTCAGTCCCCTCATGTAACCTCTCTTATACAGGATGCAATATGCAGTAATGGATTACGAACGTTCGTACTGGGCAAAGACCCGGGGCCCCAAAGTGTCAGGGATGCCCCTGGCCTTTCAACCTGTTACGTGAATTGACATGTAACGACTACAAAGAGATGCAAAATCACCACAAAGAGACTCAAAATGACAGCAAAGAGAAAGAAAATGACAGAAAAAAGACACAAAATGACTACAAGGAAACAAATCAATAACAAAGGGACACAAAAAAAACAAAAAGGACACACAATGACCTAAAAGTGACATCAAACCACCAGACAGGGAGACAAAATTACCTCTCCAAAAAATTACCAGACATTTAACAATCTCAACACAAACTGACTAATAAGAGAAACAAAACTACTAAAAAGAGACACAAACTCATGAAAAGATGCATACAGACAAAACTACTACAAAAAAGAGACCCATTGTCTCACAATCCGCCCCTGAATATAAGTATCCCATGTGAAGAAGCAAAAGTGGGTATTGCTTTGAAACACAGTAAAGAAAGAGGGGTGAGTAAGCGAGAGAGGATGTCACTGAGGTTATTAAGTGGGCACCTCCCATCACAGATGTTTAACTGAATCACTCCCATGACACCTTGGCGAGGCTCCGCTGAAGCCCGGCACCGCCACATCAACAAACATAAAAAGATAAATATCTGGTTTAGGATGGATTGCACCGCCAAGACTTTGGTTGATACATGAGATGTAATTCAAAGACATTTCATGTTGAGTCATTTGACCGTGCAGTAATATTAGCAATTTATGGCCTATTTCTTGCTTGTTTCAATCTAAGCTGCACTGACAGACACATCGGACGGCAGCAGACAATAAAGCTTTGAAATAATTTCTGCTCGGGAGTCAAAGCTGGGGCAAATATAACACTGTGTGGGATGTTTGATATTGACACGGAAACCCCATCTGTGTCCAATCACAACAAGGCCATCTGTTCAGCATGAAAAAGTAAAATGACATGAGGAAGAGTATGGGAGATCAGGAAACTATATTTTTTGTCATATGTATATTTTATATGTACTGCACATGTGAACGTGTAGTCCTGCTATCTGCAATCACAACATGGATTTTTCAACAATGCTCTGAAACTCTACCTGCTCCCTCAGTGTAAGCTTGTAATACGAGGTACAAACTGAGCACTGATCCCTCCAGTATCGGCTTAATTATTACACACAGACCACTGTATTGTGTCTGAGGGCCAGTTCACTTTAATTACCCAGTGGGCTGAAGTGTGATCTTCTTGCCGAAGTACAGTCATTCCTTCTACCCTTTTTCATGCATCAGTGAAGAATGAACGGATGAATGGAGGGTGATGCTTGGACAGCCCCTGGTGGAGATTATGATAAAGTGAACAGTGAGTCAGATCCCTTATTTGTAATGGTGTCAGCAGTCTGACCTATACTGCCACCAACAGTTCAGAATGCAAAGTAGATATAATCCTATGTAAAAGACAGCTCTGTGTAATAATAATCTACACATTTATATGCCAGTGAGTCACACTGGGGATCTCTGACGGTGTTTTTTTTTTCCCTCCACATTTTGAAGATCCATCTATATATATTTCAAATAAATGTTTTATAACGTTCGAAAGCAGCAGCAGGGCTGTATGTCACGAACCTACATCCTGTATGCAGGTTTCTATTCTTTAACTGTAAGATTGCCTCTCAGTGGGATGTGTGTCCGGTCTACTGAGAGAGTAGGGAGGTCACTTAGAGGTGAAGGATCACTGAAAACATATAGCACAAAAGGAATGTACTAGTTCTTCCTTTTTACAGCCAGCTGTGAAACTCTGAGGGCACTTCGCATAAGGTCGAGGCTTTGATCACATGTCTGTATTTCAAAAAAATCCATCTCAAAGGGGAAATGCCATACAAAGTAGAAGAAGCTACTCAGGTAGTCAGACAAAAGTTGTGCCGAGTCAAGCCAGGAACGGCCACTAACAGTCGAGTTTTGCTGGCAAGGTGCGAGTGTTTTTCCACTGCGCAGCTTGATGTTGAGGTGTTCGTCACAAATCACAGTAAGAGCCTGTCACCTGCAGCCCTCCTCAGCTCACTGTGGATGTTACTGTTTGTACCATTCTTTGCTGCAATATTTAAAGCTACAGTGCTGAACTTTTGCAGTCTTCAGAAATTGGATTAAATTGGGCAGCTTATAATTGTTTTTTTTCATGTCAGCTTGTCTTGACCTTCAGACTGGAAACAGCTGATCAGTCAGTTCAACCAGAGTTACATATCAGAAATCGTCAGAATTTATTCACATAAAGCATTTCTATCTCCCGTTTAGCGCATTAACTATTTTTTCGAAAAATATAAACACCACCTCAAGCAAGCATAAAAACTTTTATGCATATTTTTTTAATCGAATATGGCATTTCCAAGCTTTTATCATGCAAAAACATTGATGGAAACACAACTACTGTCAATGCATGCTTCTGTCGTTTGCCCCCACAAATGCTCCCTTTAAGTCTCGCTGTGCAAAAAATTACGAACAGGCACATTATCAGTGAGCACTGCACCAATACTTTACAAATACCAACCTGTCTGAAAGCAGCAAGTAAGTTTTAGTGTGCAAGAAAAGTTGCCACAGATATAAGACAGCATAACTCCGTTATACTGAGAATTTTAAAGAGCTTTCTACATTGAGTGAAGTCATTTGGCAAAGGCTTGAATATAATGGGTGTTTATTAATATGAAAAAGTGTCGCACTCGAGCTTTAAAATGATCCACTGACTAAATAGCACAATATATTGGTGCATTGTTGCCAATTTGGAAGTTATTTTTCAAAAATAATTGGACCTATTGCCTCCAGCCCTCTGTTCCTGTTAGTATTTGGCAAATTCAAAACCGTGTTTCCAAAAAAAAAAATAGTAATGATATTACAGTGCTTTAGAAAAAATGTTAAAACATTCATAGTTTTCACTCAATATTATTGACAATAATAACTGGAATACAATAAAAGTCTCAGGTTAGTTGTAATGAACTGAAATGGCATTTGGTTTTGACATTCAATCATCTTCAGTAATTTGCATAAAAAATAATACTCCTTTTCTGAGTCAAAACTATCTGAACACACAGACACTATTTTTAGTTTTTGAGTGTGACTGCAATCATATCTCTCATGTCCATCATGAATAAAAGTCCATAAATCCACTTTGAAATCAAAGAAGAATATGCTCCCTTTAAATGGAGAACTTGCCTGAGATTCATCAGGTTTTTAAGTTTCCTTCAGTATCAAAGTATTCCAGTGATAGTTGTCTGTACATGCATGGCTTCACTACAAACAGGATTACACTGCTAACAGCTAATTTGAAGTACTGCAAATGATGCAGATTTGCCAAAATGTATAAAAATGCAGGTAAAAAAAGAAAAGAAATACCAGGTCTGAAGTTGTAGCCAACTAACTACCTGACTTGCTCACATTCTCCCAAATCCCTTAATTATGGGAACTGTATTTCCAGAACTATTGTTGGCGGGGGACAGAGTAATCTGTGTGTAGTCTTCACAACTTTCACTACAAGGATACCAATACGAATACATAGAGAATACATGCAGGTTTATGCATAAAAACATGTATGAAATTCTATGTGCACACATTTATTTTTTTACAAGAAAAAGTAAAAGCAACAGTTGGGTTGGCTTATCAGACAGATACAGATATGTAGCCATTACAGCTGTAAAAAAAACAACAAGTTAAAGCTAATCTGGAAGGGAAAAATCAATTTACATACTAATCAAAGTAGTTTCTCAATAATGAATCAATACCACCACCTGTACACAATGAAAAAGAAAATAAATGCTAGATTAAAAGCTTCTTTAAAATGCCTTTAGACTTTAAATCATTTCTGTATGTTGTACTTTTGTGTCCTATAATGACATACACTGCAAAAAAAGAAAAGTTGGGTGAACTCAAAATTTCAAGGCAACAAACTTCGATAAAATTTCAAGTTGGACAATTAAACTAAATATTTTAAGTTTTGTTTTTGAATTTGCTCAACTCTGAATTCAGATTTTTGTCAACTCAACACGATTGTAACGCCGCTATTAAATGTCAGCTAATGTTGCGACCACAATTTTGAGTTAGCATTGATACACTAATGGCTACTCTTGTAGCTGTAACAAGCAGCGCCACAAGCGTCAGTTAGCCGCTAGCGTCAGTTAGCCGCTAGCTTTCGCTAATGACAGAATTTCACAGCTTTCTAGCATTTCACAACAAAGAAATAAGAGTTAGCAGAACTATTGTCCCTTGTTGTGAACTCCAACTTAAAGATATGTAACAACAACTCACCAACTTGTTTTTTAGCATACAACTGGCTTCCTTTGTTGTGCTAACTTACATTATTGCCCTAAATGTCAATAATTTATATTTCCAAGTTTAACCAACTTAAATCACTGTTTTAGGCCAAAAAATACAAGTTGGCTTTTTGCAGTGTAGGCGTTTACTAACCCTAACACAATTGTTTGTATGTTAAAAAAAACCCATGAAAACATTGGCCTATCTCTATGCTAAATACTGCAGTATAAAGTCACGTTGGAGTTCAATTTAACCTTTTTAATAATTGTACAATATTCGCCATCATTATTGTGGGGAGGCTGTGGCTTGTTACTGAGCAGAGAGGGAGAAGTAGCGACTGTATAAACCTGTGCCGACCTTGACCCAAATGCAATATAACTAATTTACTGTAGCACCTTATTTCACATTATCATTCAATTGAGCTGAGATGGCCCTGGGATCCTCTAATGCACACATTTTGAAATGTAATTTCCAAGGTCAGGGATCATTAATCTCCAGCCAACACTAATCCACTGGGTGTTTTTATGAGCTCTGTTTTTAGTTACACCGACTCACTATTTACAATACATTTAACAACAAAATTGTTCTTCATACTAAAAGTGTTTCTGGGGGTTTAACCTCTGATGACAATCTAGATGGAGCATTTTTATAAGTTGAAACTTGCCCTCTGCTTTCAAATGACATCACAGTTCCCGCTAGAAGACAATAATGTGAGTTTAAATATTTAATGTTCTGCATGACTGTCTTGTAGAGCACATTTTGTCTATCATCACTACATCTTATTGAAAAATGTGTTGAACTTAATTTAATCTGATTGAGCCATCTCCACCATTACATTTACCTATGTTATGCTAACAAAATCCACTACATGCTGCTGTGTCTTTAAATAGTATACATTTTCAGTTCACCTCCTTACAGGAAGGTAGTTACAAGCATTGTAACAGCACATGGTTTGTAATTTTGCATTCTGTTTTACAAATACCATGAGGGGATTTCTGTTTGGTAGAGTCTGGAGGCTTTTAACATGGTGAAAAAAACAAGTAATGTCAGCTAAGTTAACACTGGTTAGCTAGCAAACTAGTGTTAATGGGCTAACACTCTATAGGCTGCAGTGGTCCCACACAATAAATTAACTGAAACAACTAACCATAGTTGCTGTAACAATGGTAAACTAATGAGCACAAAGTAATGATCATTCAGTGGGGTTCACAAACACAACACATACAATGTTGTCTTACAACAACATCTATTGCACATCTGTCCGTCCTATGAGGGGGATCCCTCCACTGTCACTTGGTAAAATTGTGTACATTTATAAGTATAATGCATCAATCTTGTGCACTTTGAGAGCTTTCACAGTTGGGAGATACCATATTATAGAATCTTTGTTATCCTACTGTGTCATTATTAATTGCTGTCAACATACTTTCCACTAGGACATGGAGTAGCCAGCCAGTGTTGAAAAATAGCTGGCCATAAAAAAAGCTGGCTTTTCCATAAAAAGCCCAAATTTGGTGCCTCTCACACAATCTAATGCCACTATATTTATATATCATATGATAAACTATCATATACACTGACCTTAATCATTGCATATTTAAAAAAATATTTTAAAAGGAGAATAAAGGTTCTTGTATATTTTATTTAAGGCATCTAATTTTGACAGTCTTCTTGTAAATTCTGTGGTGGATTCTGTTAACACACTGTGCTCTTATTTTGAAAGCTGCATGCGTTTAGCAGCAGGAAGTTATTCAAAACAGATAGTCACAGTTTAGCTGACAAACAACTTTAATTGTTAGCTAATGTTAGCTCGCAGCTACTGAACGGCTTATGCAGCAGTGTGTTTGGACCTCTGACGGCCGGCTGACAGGTTGATAGTACAGTGGTGAACTCTACTGTATTTAGTTCAATGCGCACACACGCATGGAGCGATCATGTGGGGGCGGGACTGATACAGACAGTGTGTGAATACGCGTGCATGTCTTGGAGGAGGACGTGGTTTAGACTGACTGACAGGTGACAGAGGCTCTATCCCAATGTCAAGGATCCTTTGTTAGTATAATAGAGTCGGGTCCTCCAGAGGCGAGGCCAGAGTCCTTCCTATCACTGGTGTAATGCACAAATGGAACATTCTTCCGAGTGTGCAGGTGTGCGTCATTGTGTAATTGGACGTCCTGCTTAAAGTCAGCGCTGCAATTTCAAAACCAGTTCAAGACATGATGTGGCTTTGGCATTAGCACACTGTCGGCTGATGTCGATGACACAGTATCCTTCAAATTCAGCCGTTTGAGGATCCTTCCTTGGCATTGGGATACAGCCAAACAGTCTGCTGAGCATGGCAACATAGTGCAAAATAACTTTAGATTATGAATCATGTAAAAATACTTTCAGTAGCTTAAAATGTGACATTAGCACAATCTAGGTAATTAATGGGAAACCCTGGAGTGTGGGGTACTGGGCTTGTTGCTACAAGTTATCCGGTCTTTTTACAACCAAAGTGAGAACGTCGTCTGTATACTTGGCACAATGTCAAACATGTTCTATTGTGAATCTAACTACGAATGCTGCTTCCACAGCAGCAGCAGACCTGACTTGTGACTAGTAATCACATCGTCGCTAGATGGCTGAACACACAAAACGGTCGGAGCTCTATTAAAAAAAACCTTATGGGTCTGTTAAATAATAGAAACACTGACCGTTGCTATATATTATGCATAAAATGCATTAAAAAAATTTAAATAGCTTTTTCTTAGTGAGGACATTCAAGTGTTCAGAACATACCGTACTGCATTAATTTACAGACTTTACATATATACAGGCATGAGATACCTTAGTAGAAACGTTTCACTATTCACTATTTCCCTTTAAGGTTTCTTGAAGGTTTCAATTCAAAGTGACAGACAGAGAGAGAAGAGGTAGGCGTTCACAAGGACAGCTATTCTGCACATCCTGACACCCTTCAAATTGTTCAGTGACCTGGCATAGAAATGAAACACGTTCCTGAATGTGACGGAGGATGAACAGTGGGATTTTTTGTAGATTTTTTTGAAAGATAATGTACTTATCTGCACGTTTTAAATACCAAGCAATAAACCTTCCCCTGAAATGCAAAAATAAATATTCTTCTATAAGGAAAAAAGCTGAATAAGTCAGTGCCTGGAGCCTTACTTCCTCCGCCTGTCTTCACGATGTTTCGATTTGGTCTCGAGACTGCTTCACTTGCTTCAGGTTATGAACTCTCTGTTCCAACACCTTCTAAAATCACGAACTGGATCTGAGGGTCAGTAACAGGAAAAAAAAGAAGTGAGTGAAGTGAGTCAGGTTTATTTTTCTATTTCTGCTGTTGCTCTCTGCAATCTTCAGAAAGTCTGGTGTGGATATGTTGCAGGCAAATACAGCATGAATACAGAATGTCTTTTATTCTGAATCCTTTGTGGATTAGAGCAGATCACAAAGTCTGCAGAATACAATCTGACATGACGCATGGCTTTTCATACCAATCTCGATTCCCCGTGAGTTCAGGCAGTGCATACAAGATCATAATTTCACTTTGGTGTGGTTAGAGACGTAAATAGATATAATCTTGGAAGGAGGATTAAGATGAGAGTGTAGCATTTGATCTTCAAAGGGCTGCAGGTTATCGCAGGTAAAGTACAAGTGTGGTTAGTTTCCATAAAATTCTGACACAGAGTTAGACTTCTGTTCATTTCCATTACAAAGACAAGTAGCTCTTTCTCATTCTTGGCCACCTTCACCTCAATATCGTAGCGCTCATCATCCTCCGTGTCAATCTTTCACTTCAAATCCTTACAGAGCTCCTGTGAAGAGAACAGACTTGTTTAAACCACAACGGAGTGCAGAAGGAAAAGGGGGGAAAATGGAAATAAAGAGAAAGAAAGGAATGATTCATCATCAAATGCCATGTAAAAGCCCGGCTTTAAAATTTCACTCAGCCATCAAGCTAGACAGGTGGCAGGATGTGCTTTAAAGTGGATTTTTTAGAAAGAGAGTATACAGCAGAATGAGAGATGTTGTTTATCTGAGAAACACACGGGAACGGCTGCGGCAAAAAAATGACTGTTTGACATTATAGACAAAATGTATTCACATATAATGTAACCCCAAAACCATCCTGGATATAAGGACATGATAACGGAGCTATACAATCCATCCAGAGACCTGCGAGGAGTTAACTGGCCTGGCTACTCTGTACGGTGTATCAGTGGCTCTTGGTAGTGTGAAAGTATATTTGACAGATGAGTGACAGCAATGACAAATCGCAAAAACAAATGCAGTATTCCACAGAGAAAGGAAACTGATAGGAAAACCACAACAGGCCAACAATGACACAAGATAGATTGCTACGACAAAAAGGAGTCCAATTTCCTGTCAGTCTACAGCACACACACACATGTACGGACTATACTGCTCTACAAAACCTAACTGCAGTAACTACAGTTTTGGTCGCAATTGCAATATAACTAAAAATGAACTTGATGTCTGTTAAATCTTGTGACAAAGTTTTAGATTTCAATTTTGCTTTAATTCAGAGAAATAATGATACTACGAAATCCAACTCAGTAATTGCACTTATCACTGTCTGTATATAAATTTAAACATAAAACAGTGTAGCCTTGTATTTCTTCATTGTGTTGATTAGTGAAGAGAAGAATAATATAAATTATAAGTTTATTTGATAGGGACATTATTGTCTAGATCAGCGGTTCCCAACCTATGTCCCAACCGTGTTGACGCACCCCCAATTCCCCACACCTTCAAAAAAACCCAAAATGCAATAAGCTTTTTTATAGCCATATTAAATGCGGCATGTTTAATCATGCTCAAATGAGAACACACATATAATTAAATAATCACCATCACAACAATGCGGTCTCGCATTTGAATTAACCTGAACACAGTTTCCCGCACATATCTGTCTATTTAGCAGCTAAAAGCTCCACATTGTTCACCAGCTAGTTGCTAATATTGTTTATCTACTATTTGGAGCTGGGCAAGTAGGGTACAACAGGTTTGTTAAAGCTATTTTTTTCAAACAAGATCTCCAACCTAAACGACAGAATTGACTGTATGTCAATATAATATATGCAGATAACCCATAATGACCCATATGAGCATCTCGTCGCTCACGATTTAATTTAATTTAATTTAATTATTTAATTTGTCCGTTATTTATTTCTCGGAAATCACTGAGGGCAACCCACCTTTAACCCAGGCAAAGAACTATATTTGGTAACTTCAGGTAATATTTTGAGAAAAAAAAGAAAAAAGTCGCAGATTTAAGAGATTTACAGTGGCAAATCTGCGTGAAAAAAGCAACTTTTTTCTCCCAGATTCACCACTTTAACCCTTAATAAGGCACTTATTGAAATACTTGCAGATTCCAAATTTCAGCCCTAGAGAATATTGGAGGATATTACATACAGCCAGAATGTGTAAAAAAAACATACGAAAATATTCTTATTTTTTAAGATTTAAAGTGGTGAATCTGCGAGAGAAAAAAGTGCGTAGATTTCTTGAGATTTAAAGTGGTGAATCTGCGAAAAAAAGTTGCTTTTTTCACACAAAGAATAAACAAAACCGACAGAACACCTGAAAAACGTTAAAAACCATTACAGTGAAAGACAGAGTTAGTGGTTATCATAGTTTTGAACTGGCCCATAGTCATAATTGTGTTGAGTTTGAGTGAATGTTGTAAGATGCTTCAGGTAGATGCAGCAGAAAAACTGAAAGCAGTTTTTCCAAATGCAGTATTTGTCCTGGGAACATTGAGCATTAACCAATCACTAGAGCGTGTTGGATAATTACTATGTGACCAGTTTAATAAAAAATGCTGAGGTATGGTGGCATTTTGCCTGTCAAGACTTTATGAATGAAAAGGAACCAGTGCATGTCTCGTCTCATGGATAAAGGTGACCATCCCACCTTGTTGTATAAAATGCAGTGATGGGTGGAGTAACTGTCACCAGTAATGAATACTGCATAGTGTTATAAAAATAGCACACCTCATTATACATACAGGTACGGTTTTGCGGTTGCAAAAAAGGCTACAGTTCTGTGAATTTATGCTACAAAAAAACTGACCTAGGTTTAGGGCAAAAAATGTCCTTGTAAGGCATTATAAAAGACAGTTTAAACTGTAAATTAATGTAAGTAAATTGCCGGAAGTGAAGTAGTGGTGAAGAGTGCCAAAGTTACAGAAAAAACACAAGTTACGTAAGAATTAATTTGCTTCTGTTTTCTCACTCCTGGGTGAAAGACTGATGGTTGTTTATATTTTACTTTTTGGCAAGTCAGAGAAGGATCTATGTTAGACACTCATACCTACAGTATGTGCAGAGTACATATTGCACAGATATGACATACATCAACATGTCTTTTAGAAGAAGAAACAAGAAACACGAAAAAATCCATAACAATATCGTAATTAACACAAAGAAGTTAGAATAATAAAAAATAAAAATAATACACAAATTAAAAACTAAATCAACCTCCAGGAAATTGTAGAAAAAAACATTCCAAGTTTCCTGGAATGTATCAAGCTTCTTAAAAAAAAAAAAGCTCATCTTTTTGAGAGCAAAGTGAGAAGTAATTCCTTTCAGCCACCGGAAAAATGAAAAAAATGAATGCTTCATCCAGGCACAAGCAATAATTAAGACTTAATTTATTCCCAACACACCCCTTGCACCATTTCTGAAGCTTTCAGACACTTCCCATTGTGGCCATCATGTAACTCTATTCCATGATGAAAGCCACAGGATGTGTCTAAAAGATCATGTAAGTGGACCTTGTTCTGAGAATTTTTTCACACATTTACTGGCTGATAAAGAGTGCCTTTAAAGTGCCTGGCTAGCAAAGAGTGCCTTTAAAAGGTTTATGTTTCATTTCAAGCAGTCATATGTGATGCTTTTTAGTGTCATTTTTTAAAGTCAGGCACTTTTATCCAATGCAGGATATCTAATTTTTAACCCAAGTCTTTATCTTTTCCCCGTACTAATGGTGCAGCTGCTCTGTACCTGCAGTCCCCGAGCAGGAAGGTTGAAAGCACTTACTCTCTCTTTTATCACTGCCTCTGCAATCTTGACTTCCTGCTCCACAAGCAGTGATGCCTCGGCCCTTTTTAGCAGCTTGCCATGTCGATTAGCCATGTATTAAGTTTATAGTGCATAGTGGAGACAGTTCACTCAGCACACAGTGCTTGGCACTTTGGTTCCAATGCACAAGGCTCCATTAGACTCATGATACCCGAGGCAGCAGAGTGGATTACCTTTCCCTGATAGCCTGTAGGGATATAACCCAGAACGGATTTGGATACGCACAGATAATACACTCCAAACAGGCATCTGAATTGGAGCAGTAATATTTTTTTTAATATTTCTCACAGCATGGAACTGTCACAACATTGCAGATAATTGCAAGCAAGAATCCCTCTGGATGTATGTTGCCGTTAGGACCTTTTTATATCCCCCAGATCTCCACACAGTAGCAGTGTGTCAGAGCCTGTTGCCAGACCTGTTGGCAGGATACACACACACACACACATACACGCAGGAAGCAGCCGCACACACTTCCATCGTCAGCTCTTTAAAGTGGAAATGTTCCCGTACACCAAACAAACGGTTCAAGAGGGTCAAGTGAAAACAAAACCCGGCTTAATGAGCGGTGTGAGTGGTTGTGTTGGTTGCTGTCATCACTTCACTTTCCGGGCTGTCATTATTTTCTGTTTTATAGAAAATGTCAACAGAATCTCAAACCCTATATTCAATAGCTTATTTATCACTAATCTACCGGTCATTGTTTTGATATAAATATTAGAACTGGAAGGTCGGGTACTGCTGTATACATGGATGAATTACTGAACAGGCACAGGGCCAGGGGCACACAACAACAAACAGATGAGAGACACAAAATAACAACAAAAGATGTCTGTGCATTGTCTCATAATTTGCCAACTGATGGTATATCTCATCTGGAAAAACTTCTATTCTCACAGTCAAGAATGAACTTTATTGCCCAACTTGAAGGAGTTTTTAACTGGTGATGAAACAGTCAATTTAATCCTGATGCCTCTGTATGACCTATCTACATAAGCAAAGGGGAAATTGGTTATTTCTATGTAGTTATTCTTAAAGTCAGATGAAAGGACTGATTCCACACAGACTGGAACAGCCAAAGTTTACATTTTCAAGGCAAAGTTTGGCAGTGAGTAAAAAGTTAGCCACGTAAAAGGAATATATTTTTGCCGTGATGTGTTTTGGTTGTGTCTGGGGCAGGAGCAAAAGAAAAGAATTAACCGAAGAACAACAACAAAAAATACATTTAAAAAAAAGATAGAGCACAGTCTTGGCAAGATTAAAAATGAAATAGTCTCAAAACTAAATTATTTTTGAACATTATTTATCTCATGCTTGATGGAAAAATAACAGGTTACTGTTCTGTGTGTTTCTGTTGCTGTCAAACTTTTGGGTGGTGGATGATTGACAGAAAACAGACGTGTAACTTTCATCATATTTTTCTTTAACTGACAAACAACTTCAGGTTATTATTAGCAAGGGACTGTAAGAATGCCAATTAAAAAAGGAGACACATAGACACACAAAATCATTAAAAAACGCAGGTGCTCAGGGATTAAATGGCCCGGTCAACCCGGCTGACAAAAAAAGCTTCACTGGGAGCGAAAATAACAAATCAAGGCCAATAATTGTTCTTACATGCCCCGTGTCAAGGCGAAGCATGACAAGCAAACACATCAGGAGCAAGCGAATCATTTCCCAACTGCGATCAATAACAAGGACATTATTAAGGAGATGACTTATTGAGATGCAAGACAGTGTGACAGGCAGACAATCAACCCTCAGACAGGTTGCCCTTGTTTAGATTTCCTGATAGAGAGAGCCAACGCAGTGCGGTAAGTGATTGGCTGGCCCACATTCACAGCTGTGGCATGTCACACTGAGCACCATATGGCAGGTATTAGAAGATCATGAGATGTGATTATGTGCTATTAGATTATGTGTTATAGGGTGTTTGCATTGTGTTTAATACATTCATGAAAGTTGAGGAAACACAGAGGTTACATATTAGCATTATTATGTAAAATGAATTCTAACAGTCCACTGTGACATGACATAATGTTAAGAGAAGATAAGATAAGACCCTGATTTATTTGAAGCTTCATCGATCCACCTTAACCCTTTATCATGCGAAGAACTATATTTGGTAACTTCAGTGGATATCAAAATGGGGTCGAGAAAAAAGTTTGAAATTTACTAGATTAAAGTGGCAAATCTACAAGAAAAAAAGTCGCAGATTTAAGAGATTTAAAGTGGTGAATCTGTGCAAAAAAGTCGCAGATTTACAAGATTTAAAGTGGTGAATCTGCGAGAAAAGTTGCTTTTTTCCCACTTCTTTCTCAGAAATCTGTAACTTTTTTTCCACGCAGATTTGCTACTTTAAATCTCTTAAATCTGCAACTTTTTTTCTTGTAGATCTGCCACTTTAATCTAGTAAATTTGCAACTTTTTTCTCAAAATATTTTTATTTTCTATTTTGGATATCAGCTGAAGTTACCAAATACGGTTCTTCGCCTGATAAAGGGTTAAATCCACCGTGAAAACTGCACATAAATTATTAAGAAAATAAAGGTTAAATCATTTAAATGAAATTTTTACAAAGTAAAATACAGATTAATGAAACAAAAAACCTTGTTGGTTGGCTGTGTGCTATGTGAAGGGAGTTATCTGTTACTTTGTCTTCTACTTAATTTTCTTATAGCCGGAGCTCTTAAAGCCTACCGCTCTCTGCCCCAGTTCTTTAGTTCTAGACTTGGTTTCTACAAAAGACTCAAAACAACTGAAAACAGTTTACCATTTATTGAAGGAATAAATATCAAATGCAATGGGCAGCTGGACTCTGCTGTGTCCACGCCGGGATCACCAGTCAGAGCACCAACAAGTTCCTCAATTCACAGCTATCTTCTGGGTGACCGTAGGTTGGACTTTGTTGCAATTGGTCAATTTAGTACGGTGACGGCAGTAGCCAACCCATACCAGTCACCTTGTGGTTTTTGTCTTTTCAAAACTATGGTGTCATGCATGTATGTTTCTTAGTTCCCTTTTTTGAGGCCTATGTGTATGTTTCTTAGTGAAAAAGCTACACCCTGACCTAGTTCTAACCGGTTTTCAGGAAAGGTTCAATCAGAGGTGTGCTCTCTTTAATCTATAGCCAAATAGAAGAAGTGAGACTTGCTCAAGATGAGGCAGGATATGCCCCCTTGACCTGCAGTTTGATAGAGGAACTAAACTTTAAAATCTGAAGTTTTTCTGTTTTTTTTAAACAAATAATAGTTTTAACACTTCAGTTCCAGCTAGCCTAAGTTAAGTTAAATATTTACATTTACATTTGCTAAATGACTAAATGTAAATGTAGACGCTTTTATCCAAAGCCACTTACAGGAAGAAGAAGCAAACAATGAAGGTATAGTGCAAAAAGAGCTATTAGTGCATCAATAAGTGCTAGTGACAATTCTTTAAGGGGTAGAATTATCGTGTGGTGCTAAATATCCCTATCCTTCAATATTAACTTCCAGTCTGAAGTGACAAACAATTCAACCTGCACCATTGTTCATGCTTTCTGGTAGAGCAGCCAAACGAGACTTAGGTGAGTTAGTGCAACTGCAAAATAACGTGTAGCAAATGAAATAACATTTAAAGAAACAAACAACTTAAATTAATTTTCAATAATAACATTCTTCTTCTCAAACAAAATATGTTAAAAGTACTATAAAGTTCGACTCTTAACTGTAAGTAAGTAAAGCTTTTATATATAGAACTTTTTTAAAACAGTAACACAAAATGTTTCACTCAAAAAAATATGAATTAATAAAGTAAAAATGTATTGCAATAGAACACAGCACAATGAGAGGCATATGACAGGGATAGGATGCTATAGAATGTAAACTCAAAATTTCAAGGCAACAAACTTCGATATAATTTTAAGTTGGACAATAAACTAAATATTTTAAGTTTTGTTTTTGAGTTTGCTCCACTCAACTGTAAGTTGTACTAACTTATAATTTTACATTGTAATCACTTTTAATCCTTACTCCTGCAATGTGCTGAATTGGCACGATTGTAACGCTGCTATGAAATGTCAGCTAATGTTGCGACCACAATTTTGAGCTAGCATTGATATGCTAATGGCTACTCTTGTAGCTGTAACAAGAAGCGCCGCTAGCATCAGTTAGCCGCTAGCTTTTGCCAATGACCAAATTTCACAGCTTTCCCGTATTTCACAACAAAGAAATAACAGATTTAGCAGAACTATTGTCCCTTTTTGTGAACCCCAACTTAAAGATATAAGTAACAACAACTCACCAACTTGTTTTTGAGCAGACAACTGGCTTGCTTTGTTGTGCTAACTT
Source organism: Centropristis striata (assembly GCF_030273125.1). Lineage (NCBI taxonomy): Eukaryota > Metazoa > Chordata > Actinopteri > Perciformes > Serranidae > Centropristis > Centropristis striata. The sequence continues at coordinate 10,404,419 of NC_081538.1, read as the reverse complement.
ACATTATTGCCCTAAATGTCAACAATTTATATTTCCAAGTTTTACCAACTTAAATCACTGTTTTAGGCCAAAAAATACAAGTTGGCTTTTTTGCAGTGTTCAGAGGGTTGGCACTAGAGTCCCACAGCTTGGCTGTTTTTATCAGCTGATATTGGCCAGACAGACATATCCATATCTATTGATGTTGTAACTTTAGAAATGGTTTTAGCTATATAATTTATTTTATTAATTTAAAAAGGTTAGCAACTGACTTATACTAAATATACTGTACTGATGTTTATTAAGCAGTTTATTGTATTATTATTATATTATTATTTTATTTTTGATTTACTTTTCATTATTATTATATTTTTCCCTTAGTTTTCATGTCCAGAATTGGCTGACAATGTAATATGTATAATGAATAAAAATGTTAAATATTATAATAATTCTTTAATTCTTTCCTTGTTTAATAAAGCAGCCTTACCTTTGCCTCGACATATTGGGGCAAAATTGGTGGACGTTAGCAAGATTAGCTACCAACATAAGTTTTTTGTCTTTCAGGGACGGAAACAGTGAGATACATCGGATTTTTGCAATATTTCTTAGATGAAGAAAACAGGACTGGACCAATAAACTAATCAACTGCAGGGACAAAGTTATTAGGGTAATTAAAATAATTTCTGTTTTGTCAGGGTCAGAGTAGTCAGCCAATATCATTACACGTTCGACCCATAAATGGTTACGAGCCCCTCCGTTTTAACATACATCACATTGACTGAAGGAGTCGATGGCTGAGGCAGCACTGATTATCAGCCTGTAATTGTGTTAGAGTCCCTCGGCCATCCTGGTCTCCTCTCCTACACGCTGACCCCGGCCCCGGCTGAATCTTGTCCCTGCGATTTCTACAGAAAATGCTATTACAGTCGCCTCTCTGGGGACCAGATAGACAAGGTCCTAGCGGTCTGGGCTCGGGATAAAAACAGCTGACCCCGTCTCCCTCATCACACGCAGAGATGAAAGTACACGAGAGGGGGACGAAAGTTCATCCTGCGGGTTAATAGGGTCCTTGGATGAAATCATGTGTATGATACAAACTAAAAAAAGTGAAGGTGAAGAAGTTTTAAAAAAGATTTTTTGATTCCCCCGGCTTTGATTTCCTCTTCGTCTTTCCTACTTGTGTGGCCGATCGCCCTTCAGATGTTTTGAAGGAGAACATTAACTTGTACGCGATAAGATTTCACGCTGTAATTGAGGCTTAGGGAACATAATAGTGTTTCCGCCACGGTGTCTGCTGTACCAAAGAGCAGCACGAGGCAGCTGAGTAAAGAGGCCGTCTGCCTTAATGTCACCAGTGTGACATTACACGCAGGGATTGAACTTGTGACCTTCATTGTGACACATCGTTCTGCTGGTTCTAGTGGCCTTATTAGCTCCCCTGAGCTAAAACACCTAGTCGCAACAACACACACACACGCACACACACACACACACGCACGCACACACACACACACACACACACACACACACACACACACACACACACACACAAGCTGTGTACTGTATGTCACAATGTCATGGACCAGGATGTGGCCATCTTGTTAGAAGGTTACAATACATTACACAGAGGCTCTTGACAGGAGCTCATTTTTCTCTTTTTCACACAAACACACACAACACACAGGCGTGGGGGTATCTCAGGTTGCAAATGAATAAGAATTAGAAGGACAGGAGGGGAATGAAGTCAATGCACCATTTTACAGGGAAACGATCTGACACCAATAAAATGCAGTTTTATTGGGAGAATTTCTCACTTAAAATATGAAGGAGGATATGAGCTGTGACCTCCAGGAAGATAGAGTACGCTGCCGATGCTGGTACGGGCCATGTGCACACATAAAACACACACACACACACACACACACACACACAAAAGCAATCAGGGAAGCACAAAGAAGACTTGACCCATTTGCATTCATCATCATTCATACATCCCGTTGCAGACCCACAAGATAATTAACTCTGATTCAGCTCTGATTACTACAAAACCTCTCGAAACATGAAAACAAAACTCTTCAAAAATTATATCTCGTTTAATAACACTTCATTAACTCATAACTGACTTCAGTGAGGCAGTTCTGTCCGGGAGGAACTGTGACCTGTCTACAAAAAATCCTTTTCTTTGTAAGATTTCATGTCTTGGTGATTTACTTGCTTTATGGATAAATGCTGACCTGTAATTATTGGGAAATACCAAATTACAAATAACTGGTAACTTGGTTAGCTATATATAAGTTTAATTTCATGGCGTTATCTGGATTTGATTGTACCTGCTACTGACACCTCGTTTCCAAATAGCTCTGTGTATTTATGTGAGCCAACCGGGAGGCTAATAATTCCTACAGGAAACTCAGTGATCTCTGATGTGTTTGTAAAACTACTCAAGATTTTTTTTGCAGCCCAGAATTTGCCCCAGGTATCTTGAAAAATTTGGACTTTAACGGTACGTTTTGGAAAGGCTTGGTTTGTTTTAACAGTAGATGTCTTCATTGTACTTCTGTCTCAATTTTCCTTGCCTGGAGATCTACATAAGTAAAAACCATAGACTGTATATAAATAATGGACGTAGTCACTGTGTCACGTCACCCACTGGTTTGTGGACTACCCATTGGAAGCCTCGAGTTCATCGTTACACTCGTCGCCATCTTGCGTCACCATCTTGTTTCTGACACGCGGAGCAGACCATATTTGGACTGTGGAGGAGCGAGAGGGATCTGACGACACTGACTACACGCCTCTCTACACCGGCAACCCGAGTGAGAGAAGCCGCTGCTAATTCATGTTAGCATTAACTGGAGCATTAACTGGGATGTTATTTTTGGCTAGCAAAAAACAAAAACAAAATGTATGTTACTTACCTACGAAAAATGAGCAGCGACTCCTTGGAGTGTCTGTTAGTCCAACCAAATAACCCCTGAACAAGACATTTTTATTGAACAAAACGTTCAAATAAACTGTCATTAAGTGAAAATACAGTGTGAAAGGGTCAAAGTTATGAGACCAAATCAGTAAACGTCCTCTTTTCTATCCATATAACGTTATATATAACTTTATTGACTCGTTGCCGTGGATACACATTGCTCTGCTTCTCTCCTGATGACGGCTCGCCTTGTTAGTGACCTGTCAATCAAAGCTAGCCACGCCCCAAATCATACAATTCTTTATCTTCTATTTTCCTCTAAGTGGGGCCATTATTAGAACTATTGACATCAAATTGTCTTGAAGATGATTTTTTACTAGCAAGACCATAGTGTTGTCCCGAAAATTTTTTCTGAGGTAATAAATCAAGTGAGAAGTTTTCAAATTTTGCACTGAAATGAATGGGCAGATTTTTTTGCAGCCAAACTTAGCGCCCCCTACTGGAATTTTCGGTGGATTGCAGGTTTAAGGCACTTCCTGGTTGGCCTCCATGCTCAGGCATGGAGATTGCCGCTTGGTAAAAACTGGCTCATCTTACCCCACTCTCCCTTATCCCACAGGGAGCTAGCATGAGCAATTAGCAGTTAGCAGTCAAATTGTGCAATTATACTAAAATAAGAAAATAAGCTACTTTAACACATTGTGAGTTTGAGTAATGTTATTTTGCTCTTTTAAATTACGAATGCACCTTGCTAACCAAGCTAACTAGCTAGTGGTAGCGTTAGCTGATTACTTAGTGTCCACCTAACTCAACCCTTTCGTCCAAATATGATCACTTCTGGTTCTAAGAAGCATGATGGCGAACTGGGTGGCTGATGTCATGGCAATTATTTTAACTACTTTTATTCTGTCAATGGTGAGGGTGTTAAACTGATCCAACCAAGCAATAACACACCTGACTCAACTCATTCAATCACCTGAATGCACTTAGTTGTTTTGTTGTTTAAAATGTGCTTTTGCTTTGTTGGTACAAAAAGCTGCAGTCACACGGCCCTTTCATGGATCAGTTTGGTCTATACAATATCAGAGCAGAAAAAAGAGACAAATGTAAAACACGATTTTCCACAATAATGTGAATGCCACTTAGGCTTTGCGGCACGTCTCTTATCTGTCACTTGTAAGGCTTGATGTAGGTTAGACTGTTACAGTGCCATTTTCTTTCAAGCTTGCACAGAATTTTAAAATCAAATCTTTGTGTCAATGACTCATTATGACATGTACTACTAACTATGCCAGCTGTTCTTTTTTGGACACCATCCAGCTCCTCCAGCGTCTCACTGTTACCACATAAAAACAAGTCTGGGAACCAGGGAGATTATGGGTCAATAATTTTGGCAAGGTAATCAGCCCACGCCACCTCCCCAGCGAAACCTACCCCCCTTTTGCCCACCTCCAAAGACAACACTGGCTGTGGATGTGCTTTTGGTCAGGTGGTGCGGTCGTAAAGCCTCATAATTGTTTAATGGTGCGTTTTATGAGGCTACACTGTGAGTCAGTGCAGCCTAAAGGCTCTGAATTCCAGACGATAACACGTTGGGTTCGGTAATGCGAGGTTAATCACAGGTGGATATTGGTTCAGTGTGGGCTACGGGCAGCTGCTAGAGTGTGTGCAGCCTTGGGTGGAGGAAAAAGGTGCATCAAGAGCTTTTGGCCCGTCTATCTGAGTCAGGCCGACCTTGCTGTTTGAGCACAAACAGACATCAGAGAGGATGGGGACAGGCTGTTCCCCTGCAAGTACAGCACACAATTACAGAAGAGAAGACGCTCACGCCTCACACACTCGTTACGTATTGTGTGCGTGTGCACACAAAAGATTTGCTGAGGTAGGAATCTACACAATGCTTTGTTCCGTGATCAAAAATAACTGTTCCCCAGCTGTCTGCGCGCAGTGATGCAAGGTAACCCGATACTGTCCCATAGCTCTGTTCTGCATGAGCTGAACAGGCCCCGGTAGACAGTAGTGCCCCAAATGCATGCCAAGTCACACACACAGTCAGACACACTAATGCAGTGACAAGAATGAATTGAAAGAATGCATGAACACGGTGACAACAGGCTTTTCTCCTTCGGGTGACATACTATAAAGAAAGACAAAGACCACGTAGAGAAGAGGTCGGTGGATGAATGGGTCAAACCAACACAGGACATTTTCCCAGGAGATTGACGTTTGTGCAACAAGTTCTCCAACATAAATGGCAGAAGAGGTAATGTGTCAGTACCACAAATTACAGCACATAGGTACGCATTGAGGCTCGTGTTTAATGGCACATATTACTGTATCACGCTTGCCGCGACTCGCAGTACAACTGTACGTTCTAAAATAGCACCCACGCAGTTTCTGTGGATGTATGTTTTAAAACCACTGACCTTAGGTTTAGGGCAAAAAACTTCTGGTAAGGCGGTATAAAAGACAGTTTAAACAGTAAATTTATGTACGTAAATGCCGGAAATTTATTTTATAGGTCAATATAGTTTTTGACGGGAGAACAGGCTGATTTGTGTCTCATAATACTACTTTGTTAACTAACATATGTTATGCAACAAAGAAAGTTATTTTTACTAACTTACCAGGTTTTGGACTGCAAGAGTTTGCTCTGGTGCAGTGATCGCTCATGTTGCTGGACATTCGAAGGATGACACATGAAAAGTATCCGGAAGATACCTTACTACTGTTGTATGAGGACAGGTTCCTCAGAAAGAGACAAAAAATCATCAAGCTGCGTATACACTACAATATATTTCCACACCAACATGCTGAGTAAAGACACCAGGATCCTGAAATTAAGTTTGAAATAGACTCTCTGAAAAACCAATATCTTTATTGAGTAAACTTTTATATTTAGAAAGTTACTTAGTTTCTAATGTTCTTTTTCTTAACCTACTGCATGCTAATATAACTTTATTGGCTGACTCTGAAGAAAAGTTTCAGACTTTTGTTGTCATGTATCTGGCTGGTGTTAGATATAAAAACCTTTTGTACACTGTGAAAAAAATGTTCTTTTCAGTTTTAGTTGGCTTGATTTTGGACAAAAAATCTAAAAATGTTCAATGTGTGCTCATCTTGATTATATATCTCTGGGACCTGACTGAAGTGGAAGCCTGTAAAGATGTATAGTATGAAACCACACATACACACTACCCAGGTGTACAAATAGCCTGTAACCATCACTTCAGATCACTAAAGCTGCAGGTGTTTGAGAGTTCAAAGCAAACTGAAATGGTCCTACTCTTCAGAGGGCTGTTAAGCCACTTATAGACTTAGCTGTACTGACACCAAATCTGTGAGAGCGATCAGATATAAATATAACTTTCTGTGCTTCAAGGAATCTCAAAAAAAAGGAGAGAAATCAAACAGTCACTCTCAGAATAATCTTTTGGAAGACATCTGATTGGTTCTTTTCCTTTATTGTGAAATTAATTAAGGCAGATAAAAAAAACTTCAGAATAATGCTTTGAAACTATAACCCCAATTCCAAAAAAGAATGTGATAATATGTCAATCCTTTTGAGATATATTTAACAGAAAACCATATTAAATATATATAGATAATTTGTGTTCAAACTGATAAACTTTTTTTGCAAATATAGAAAAAATAAATAAAAATTTTTTTTTGGATTGTATATAGCATCTCTCATGTCCCTTTTTGGAAGGTGAAACTGTCTTTCCGGTGTTAAATTGATTGAATTTTTATCAGCCGTTATCAAAATTGCCACTATAGGCACTTTTTTAAATTAGTTTTTTATTAGTTTCTATTGTGCAAATGAAAAATGCAGGTGAAACTTTACATACTCTGCCAGAGGTTTTAGATACAAAACAAAAAAGGCTTTCCTGCTTTACTGACTGTGAACTCAAGAGACGTTCAACATTTTCTTCTCTATTCATTTCTTCTTCTCTTTCAAAGGTCTGACAATCTTTGACTTTACTTGTCATTTAGTTTTCAGAATAAGTCAATCCTGTGAGTATGACTGTGTTTACAATGGTATACGACTACGTTTATATGCTACTGACTTTATTTAGACATTGTCTGTGTGTTACAGTGAACCAACTGTAGAACATTGTGGAAAGAACAAAAAACCCTCATCACATGTTTTTCCCCCCTCCCCTGTCCAATACAGATGAAAATGCAAAATTAATGTTTAATTAGAAATGACACCAAGAAGGTCATGGTTTCAGATCAGTTTGTGAGTAGGATTATGGAAAAATGATTGGCCTGATTGTCATGGTGGAAGGGTGATATATTTTGGAGCGGATCTGAATCATCGGGCGTATACATAATAATTTTCACTTTGATTGATATTGCATTTGTGCTGCATTCATGTGGTGTCTGAAAAATGGAAAAAAACATTTTGTTTCAACCAGACGGCAACCTGCTGGTCTGAACAGTGACGCAAAACCCAGAAGTGCCTTAAGCCTGCAATCTTTCAAAAGTCCAACAGGGGTCGCCACCAGTGGTTGCAAATTAACTCCGGTCCTATCTATCTCAATACAAAATGAGACAACTTCTCACATGATTTATTACCTCAGAAAAAATCCTCATGGCAACATTTTTGGTCTCAATCGCTAGTTTAATTCTAGTTTGTCTTCTTTAAGACAATCTGATTTGAATTGTGCAAATAATGATCCCATTTAGAAAAAAATAAGTGAAACAAAACAATGCGTATCCACCACACTATGTAGAGTCATGGAAAAAATTATTAGACCGTGGTTTTCTTGATAATAACTAAAATCATGATCAAGAAAACCATGGAAAATGTCTAGATATCAGGTCTTAAATTAAACTCTTATGAGCTTTTTTGTTGTTATCATTATATTTGTCCAAACAAATTGTACCAGGCATTAAAATGAACAAGAAATTAGAGAAAACTGTCCATCTAAATAGCCGTGAACTCGTTTGCCTTGTTTTCGTTGTAGAACTTTGACCCTTTCAATGTGTTTCCAGTTCATATACATTTATTTAAACATTTTGGTCGTTTAAAAATGTCTTGTTCAGCCTTCGATTGTACTAACAGACTCTCCAAGAAGTCGGCTGTTCAATTTTTACGGTAAGTAACGTGACGTTTTTTTTAGCATTAACGGTTTTCTTTAAGATCCTCGCGTCTCCCAGTCCAAATATGGGCTCTCCCGGTTTCAAAAAACAAAGATGGTGACAGATGTAAAGCAAGATGGCGACAGCCGTAGCGCCAAATTTGATGCTTCAAATGGGCAGTCCACAAACCAAAGGGTGACGTCACGCTGACTAGGTCCATTATTTATCATTATTGAAATACAGTCCATGGTTCATGGTCCATTCATGTCCATGTTGTTTCGACTTGCAGCTCATGAAGACACCAGTCTGTAGAACGAAGCAGGAGCATCCACAGAGCATGCCACTGATGCCACTGTACTTACAGTTAAAAATACAATTATAGTCACACTATGTTAATCCCCTGCGAGCTGGAGATGCATGAATGCATGACACTGAAATAGATTGCATTAAAAACCTCCCTCCCTCTCATCTACACACATACACATACTATACATTACACCCACACAGGCTCAGCTTCGCCATGTATCAGAGCAGAGGAGTTAAGCCCGCTAATCAGATGAGAGACTCAACAATCACACTGTTAAAACTAAAGGCACGCATCTTGGCTCTCATGAATACGAGCTATTAGGCTAATCCTGACTACGAGTTAAATTTGAGGGCTGATTTGACGTCTCATCAGGTGCAGCGCTGGCGACTAAGGCCTCCGTCGCATCTCTGCTTCCGCCTGCAACGATTTAAAGTCAATGTGATGCAGCTTTGATAATCTCCTTGCGGTTTTTAGTCAATGGGGACAATGCCACACATTATCAGGGTACACTCTGCACCATGGATTAACCTTAAAAAGAGAAAAAAAACTTTACTTGCAAACTCTTAACTCCCAGGTGAGATGGGAATCCATGTAATAACTTCTGATCCCAATAACACAGCTTGGTTATTTGTTTGGATTTATTCAGAGATGTAACCAGATATGAGTGTGAAGAGAAATGCTGCATGACGGTGAATTAGGTTATGCAAATGAGGCCCAGTAATAATATGATTTACCATCCCTTCTCCCCATCCATACCTTCGACTTGAGTAGTGCGCCTCTAATTTTAATTACATTAGATTTACATAAAGATTTCTCATTAACTGGGTCCCAAATGACCCCTCACTGATGGCGCCAACTGGTTTCCCATTCCCCTCACACACACCACACACACACACACACACACACACACACACACACACACACACACAGTCTCTCACCATTACTTTGAAGCCTGTGGGTGGTGTGACTACTTAGCAACACCAGGAGTGTACTATTAACACACAGAACAAGTCTGATAATATAGCCACATGAAAATCTTGTCAACAAGTGTAAAGTTGTCAAGTTGACATGACTGTTTTAAAAAAAAAAGCTGCATCTATGAATTTTAATGCTCACTTGAAAAGAATTTCTAAACATGTGCTTTGTGTGGCTGCACCTTCAAAGTACAATAGCTTCCTTTAAAGGTACAATTAGCAATTTAAACGACTAAATGTGGGAACATTTGCATATGTCCTGATGCACAATAGAGATCTTTCTGGCAACTGACATTTTAAGTTCAAACTTCATCTAAAAGTAAGAAAACAATGAGAAAAAACAACCTCGTATTGAATTGATTAATAGAATGCTAGGGTACTAGCTTTAGCCTGTAGCATGCATTCTAGCGAGCAAGTCAGCAGTGTTTCCAACTTGGTAACTTATTTGTTAGATTTAGCAAGTTTTCTGACCCTCTGAGTGATTTAAGATCTTTACGCCTCTGTGATGTTTCGCCTTCAATCTGAACGCACCAGAGGCTTAACGGGTGACCAAGTGATCTCCGCTCTGTGCCGCATTCAGAGGTAGTAACAGAGCCATTACATGGGTGAGACTGTTCAAGGTGGAATTGATGTGAACAAGCGAAAAAAAGACAGAAAATACGTTATTTGTGCGACCAACACTCGGGTAATAAGAAAGAAAGTGGACTGTATAATCAGAAACACACCTCTCACTTGAGTTCGACAGTAATTGAATCATGTTCAGCAAGAGGCAGAACAACTTTGTTTGAGTATGTAGAATCTCTTGTACACATACTGATGCTGTCCTGTTCCACTGCACTCCAGTCTCCTCCCACTTCGTTCTGCAGTGCTGGATTGCAAGGTGATTCACAGACTGACAACGCCAATATTACGCCGTTGCAGAATCAGTATGAGGGTCAATGACGTGATCTAATCCATTGTCAGTTGTTGTAACCAGTATTTTTTTCCCCATAAAAATCTGATATCTATATCTATATACAGGAAAATTAAAGTTAACTAAACTGAGAAAAAAAATACAATCCACGTCCACATTGCAACATTATGGTATATAACAGATTTTACAGAATTTTTCAAAACTTTAGAAAAAAAATGGTTGTTTTAAGAATATGTTCTGCTCAATATTGACGAAATGTGTAAATGTAGAAATACTCAAAAATATGTTTTTTTTTTTTTTTTAATGAAGTAATTAAATGTATAAGTCCACTTAAATACACTGGAAAAAGTTTAATATTCTTTCTTTTTTTAATTGTTAAAAAAATATTTTGTGGTTACACCATTTGACATCTTGCCAACCCTTATTTGTCACTGACCCATGAATGTCCGAAGGAGTAATTTCAGCAGAGCTTGTTACACGTTTGCGACACTTGTGCAGTATAGAAAGCGCTACAATCTCTGAAAAGGGACTAGCAACAAATTTTGTGAATTATTCCACCAGAAAAAAGTTGAAAGGATATTTTATTGTAATTAATTCCCATGTAAGCTGCTCAGAATAATCACAGTCAACAGCTCTGCTACCAACAGCACAGAGTCTCTCCCTCTCCTCTTGCACCATGCAGGCACACAGACAGTCACACACTCACTTTTACAAATGGGTGCGGTTACGTCACCAATATGCAAAAGTGTTTATGACCTCATCTGGGCACTTTCAGTTGCTTTTGGAACTAGTGCAAGCTACTTTCATGGGAAAAGAGTTGGCAAAAACTGCTAACAAGCTAGTTTCAGTGCGATGCTGGTCAGTCCAGTCAGTCAGGAGAGAAGCACACTGACTGCTGAACCCAGCCGCTGTTTCAGAGAGAAGAGGTGGTGGCAGGTGGGGGTCGGGAGAACGTGATGGGGTGGAGTTCAGATCGAGGAGTTCAGATCAGAACGGACAGCAGCCGCCGCTGCTGCAGGAGCAGCGATGACTCTCCACAGCAACAGCTAAGACAGCTCAGGTCAAAATGTGTAAATTGATAAAATAATAATAATTTTAATAAAACATTTAACTAGTGTTTCTGGTCCGAGCTAAGTTAAGACAACTAGTCACACATACTGTATCCTTGTGGTGGTATTTGCAAGTAAAACACATGTAAATTAAGCAAACAAGGCTGTTAAATATTGGTGGAATACTTGTTTATTCATACAGGATACAATCTAACTGACTTGACAAAACAGTGGTGCCTTACTGCAACTTTGGACAGGATTTTCATACGTTTTTACTCCCAATTTGAATCAACAAACACCATTTCTCGAGTCGTGTCAGGGTTATCTCCACTTGCCTGCCCCCTCGCAGAAGGTGGCGCATTGTTTAACACGGATGAAAGCTCTGAATGGGATGTGTACGCTGCAGGAGGAAATCGAGAGGCAGGGGGCCTTCTCCGTTATCTCCTGACACACTTACACACACGTGCCTGATGCCTTTTCCTCTGAACTGGGGCGAATTTCAAACAAATCTCCACCGCCTATCACATCCTGTCCTCTTGCAGTTCACACTGGGAGCGAGGGAGGAAGGCAGGAGAAGAAGTAAAAGAAGAAGAGGAGCGGTCTTGGAGCTGACCTAAAAACAACTCCTCACGGACGTTCTCCATGTCTCAAAGACACACGGCCACACTATCAAATATTTACCGAAAAGCTGTACCCGATCACTGTGCGGAGGGGGGCGTGTTTGGTAAGAAAAGGTCTTTGAAAATGATTCTAAAGCATCTGTGAGCAGCGGTACATAGCAGCGCTCTCCCTTTCTGGTCTTTGAATGGTGTGCGGAGAGAAAGAAAAACATTTCCTTTCTTTCCCACTTGCCCTCAATTCAACTGAGTGATTATATGGGCCAGTATAGAGTCTTTCAGTGTGACGGATGCTAGCTGTAATTCTTTCAATGCTCTGAGATCATGAGCGAGCATTTGCATATGTATGATCAGGCTGCACAATAAGTAATCTCACCAACACATGCAGGGATTCACTACACACCAGTGACTTAAGCCCTCAAACCCAATTTCACATACTCTTTGCAATTAAGGTGCTTTTTTGGATGTTTCGCTATTTTGGATTACCATTACTCAGCATGTGTTTGATAAAGCTGAAAAGGGGACTCCGGAAGCCATATCATTCATATGAAAATGAGTCAAAGTATTCAGTGGTGTGCAACCAAGCTCCTCTGTCATTGAGGCAACACTATTACTGTAACATCTCAGGTGCATTACCCGTCCTCACCACTAGGGGGTAGAGGTCCTCTGCTGAGGGTGGCTCAGGGAGAAGAGGAAAACTGATGCCATGATTTCAAATGAGCGGCCTTGTAAACATGCCACAGACAGTTGTTAAAGATGATAATGAAAGTAGGGGGGTGCTAGAGTGCACAGCACAATGGATCCATTTTCCAATATGCATAAAGGGGAGCGGAAAGGAAGCCCAGGGAGTTCTTGTAACTACTGTAGAGGTGAAAAATGTAATTTTACATCGTCAAGTAGGAGCCTTTACAATGCCTCTGTCTTAAATCCTTCAACCCTCTGACAGCATAATAGCCTCGCTCACTTCTTGTAGACAATTATCGTAGCTTTTAATTGCATTGTTGTGGAAAGCGACATCTCTGTCACTCAGTCGTGTCTGCCGTGTTCGCTCCGTGCATGCTGCTGTCACTCAGACCTGCCAGGTGTTCGCTGGAGACGATGTGTGCATATTTTCCTGCCTCTCTATGTCTCTGTATGTGCGTGACGGAGTGGCGGTGACACATTTGATCAACTTGTGTGTGGGGGTGACAATGTCTTGGAGGTGACGACGGGGTGGCGATAGAGGCTGATTTGCCTTTCTACAGGTGACACAGTGTTGTCACCTGCATCGTCTGTGGAGGCACAGAGGAGAGAATGAGTCTTCTGTTCTTTCTTTCCTCCTCTCCTCTCTTCTCTTCCTCCCCGATAAGATCTTGTGTACTGTCAGGGGAATTGACACTGGCTGCCTGGAGGCTCTCTGGGTCACTGTCAGTATCGGCCAGCATGTCCATCACAACTCTGACCTCAGGAAGGGAAGCTTGGACCTGAGGCTAGGGAAACCGAACATTAAGCTGCAGGAGGAAATAGAAGGAAACTGATGGATAGAGATGGAGCAGAAATAGGCAGCCGGAGAGAAGGATGTATTGGATCATAGAAGATAATTCTATATGACATGATAAGGAGGAGACAGCTCTCACGGGAAGACGATGTACTGGACGAGGCAAGAGGACGCATGTATAAGGACGAATGGTGATGGCTTAGCACAGAGAATGTAAAACAGGAGGAAAGGGGTGAGCTTGGAATTTCTCCAAGGTATCAAAATCTACCTGTCACCATCTCTGAAGCTAAACTAACGATTTATTCTTTTTTTTTTTTTACCTGTACATAAGTTCCCTATCCTGGGTCCTCATTACAAAAACATCCTAAATCTAAATTCCTATCTTCTCACTCCTTATGGTTTAGGATATGATTTTTTTTGGTCTTACGGAAACATGTTTTCCCACCACATTTAAGAAAAATTCCCATCCTACTGTTGGATAGGAATTTAGGGATTTTCCAAGTTAGGAATCCTAAACAAGGATGACATAGACCATGATGTAAGGTCTGAAAGGCCATGATAATAAATAGATATATATTTAAAACACCAAGCACTTGATATAGAATATTGAAAAGTAAGAATAAGAAGATGGGGAACAACATGAATACCAAAATAAAAAAATGATTGAAAAGGTACTCAACCTATATGATGACACTTTAAATTCCCTGAATCAGGGGTCTGCAATATTTACTAACAAAAGCCCAAAAAATATGAGAATGGAGATGCAAACCTTATTTTGAGCCTTATAATGAAGAAGGTCTTAATGAGCATTTATTAATATGTTTTGGCAGAATGTAGTGTGGACCCAAGTGTAAATGTGAATCCGGACAGCGAAGAAATATACGAAGCTAGCCTAGCTACAGAAACTCAAAACTAGACATAATGTTGGTAAAACTTAGAGGTTAAGGTGCCAGGACATAGACTTTTGTAAGCAATGATTCACATTTTAGTTGACTAAACTGTAAAAAAAATAAAAATGTTTTAATGCTGTATGTAAGCTCCACATTTTTACAATTGAAGAATACAAAATACTTGGGCGTACACCAATGATAAATGATATTGAAATGTTTCGTTTCGTATTGTGGTTTGTATTTGTATTTGTCAGGTTGCCTACCGCTGTCCTGCACCATGTAGATATCCACTGCTATGACATTGTTTTCTTAAATGAATTTTGTAATAAGGGCTACACGGTGGTGTAGTGGTTAGCACCCCGTGTCACCTCTCCAGGTCCTCCGGCTTCCTCCCACAGTCCAAAAACATGCACTTAGGTTTAATTGGTGACTCTAAATTGCCTGTAGGAGTGAATGAGAGCGTGATTGTCTGTCTCTAGCCCCCCGAGACCAGAGGAGGATAAGCGGTTAAGGATAATAATTGTATAATATATAATTAAGATGAGTTAAGATTAAACAATTTAAGATTTAATTTTTCTTGTCCTGGGATGATATTTGAGAAAAAACTTCAGGGTGTCCTCTCCTTCACAATCATGATTCGTGGCTCTCTCAGGTAAAATTGAACTCCAACCTTTTTTGTCCATGTTAACGACTTTGCTAGAAAGTGAGAGCTGTAGATATTATGGTTTATCATACCCTTTTAACGCATTATAGCTTTGTCAGCTTGCTTTAAAAAAATACAAAAATACCCAAATACAATAATTCAAGCCTCTGGTACGATAGTATGATTATTTTTACACACCTACAGTTACGCTTTCTTAATTTAAGATGAGATATGAGGTCTGAGATAGGAACGGACACAACCTTAAGTTTAGCCATTACTTCTGTAATAGGAAGACGGGTTAGAAGGACAGATTTCCTACGTACATTTAAAACTTTAGATAGCACAAGGGGTTATGATATGTTTTCTGTAGTAAGGCCCCAGGTCAAGAAACAGTAAAGTTACAAACGGTTGCTATTCATTTTTTCAACGCTGTATAATCTCCTGCAACATTGGAAATTACCCCTAAAGTTAATTTGGGAACAAAGCATGAGGTACAAAATAATTACAGCATGACCCTGAACAAATTGCAGTGTGATTAAAATCCCAGCTTTTGTTAAAATATAGTAGTGATGGAGGTTTTAGAGAATCAACAGCAACGATGAGCCTTATCAATCCCAGCACACATAGTCCATTAGAAGAGTCTGAGCTGATTAATTGATTTTTAATTGGCTGAGGCGACATGTCGGCCACAGGCACAGCATGATGGCTTTATGGGGGGAAAATATCTGTTTGACAACCCTTGGCCATTGTTATCCCCTACACACACACACACACACACACACCAAATCACACACTAGAGCTGTGCACTTGTAAACCCCCTTGAGTGTGGTTGTGATGATGTTAATTGAGAGGTAGCAGCTCCATGCTCCTCATGCCATGAAGCTCGCCGGGAACAGGATAATCATCGGGACTATGCACAGGCTCCCCGGCCCACAATCCTTTGCTGCTGGGCGTTCTCTGGGGCTTAGCTGGTGTCAGGAACCCTTTTCATTCTTCAGCTCCGCTCTGACAGAGCAGCCTATTAAACTTGCCTTTATTATACAGGGTCCCGATGCACCCTAAAATAAAGTCTGGGAAGACTAGCACAGATGCTGTTGGTTTAATTTCCACATTTATTATGTGCGACCCGCGCTGCGCCACATCTCGTGAGTTGCATCTTATAAACTGTTGCCATTCTGACGTCGTTATCCGGACATCACACATCTGCAAAAGCAAGCACAGAAACGCAAATGCACAAACAATAAGACTAAACATTGTTTTCCACATAATTTTCCTCCACGCTTCATCTTCTGTTTGGAAGTCAAATTTGAATTTTCGAAACCTCCCTGAGTGTTTGGAAGAGGAAGGTGCTAAAATGAAAAGTGATTGGGTATGGCTCACTATCTGATACCCCCCAAGCCTCTTCACAGAGAGGAGCGGCATTATAACTTTGACGAGGGGCTCCTATGTTTTGATGCAATCTCTGAGGTAAACAGGGATGCGAGACGCGGCGGTGAAAGCGATGATTCATGGTGGAGACGTGAGACTTAACTGTAAAGGCAATTATCAGCATACAAGACAGACAATGCTGAGACACGAGCTGAGGTGCACTTTGGAGACGGGAGTTTATTAGCACCAGTCATTGCACCTGAAGCGACAGCACATATATACAGGAAATTGGCTCGTAATGAAGAAAAAAAAAACTTTTGTTGAGGGAGCTATTCAAGAAGCAGTATCATTATATTGCATGAGTGGAAACCAGGTGGCAACCTCCGGGTCTGAGTAGTGAGGCAAACCAGGAAGTGCCTTAGGCTGCATTCTATAATAAATTCCAGCAGGTGGCGCTGATGGTGGCTGCAGAAGCCTTCATTTCAATACAAAATGAGAAAACTTCTCACTTGATTTATTACCTCATGCATTTTTTTAGGACAACACTATGGTCTCAATCGCTAGAAAAAAATCTTCTTCAAGACAATCTGATGTTAATTGTGTTAATAATGGCCCCATTTATAAGAAAATGGAAAATAACGAATTGTATGATTTGGGGTGTGGCTACCTTTGATTGACAGGTGGCTAACAAGGTGAGGAGAGAAGCAGAACAATCGGTATCCACAGCAATGTGTCAATAAAGTTATATATGACTATATATATATGTATAGTTCCATATAGAAATGGAAAAAATATTAGACCACTCTTGTTTTCTTCAATTTCTTGTTCATTGTAATGCCTGGTACAACTAAAGGTACATTTGTTTGGACAAATATAATGATGACAACAAAAAGCTGATATCTAGACATTTTCCATGGTTTTCTTGATGATGATTTGGTTATTATGAATAAAACCATGGGAAATGACTAGATATCAGCTCTTAAATTAAACTCTTAGAGCTATTTTTGTTGTTATCATTATATTTGTCCAAACAAATGACATTGAGTTGCACCAGGCACTAAAATGAACAAGAAATTGAAGAAAATTGATACTTTTTTCCCTATATATATATATATACTGAATAAATAAAAAGGGAACACTAAAAATAATACATCCTAGATCTGAATGAATGAAATATTATTATCAAATACTTGGTTGAATACATACATAGTTGAATGTGCTGACAACAAAATCACATAAAAAAGATCAATGGAAACCAAATGTATTAACCCATGGTGGTCTGGATTTGGAGTCACACTCAAAATTAAAGTGGAAAACACACTACAGACGGATCCAACTTTGATGTAATGTTCTTAAAACAAGTCAAAATGAGGCTCAGTAGTGTGTGTGTGTGTGTGTGGCCTCCACGTGCCTGTATGACCTCCCTACAATGATTCAGGTCTGGGGAACGGGCGGGCCAGTCCATAGCATCAATGCCTTCGTCTTGCAGGAACTGCTGACACACTCCAGCCACATGAGGTCTAGCATTGTCTTGCATTAGGAGGAACCCAGGGCCAACCGCCCCAGCATATGGTCTCACAATGGGTCTGAGGAGCTCATCTCCCGCCAGCATTCAAAAGTGACCAAAAGGTCAGCCAGAAAGCATAGGAACTGAGAAGTGGTCTGTGGTCACCACCTGCAGAACCACTCCTTTATAGGGGGTGTCTTGCTAATTGCCTATCATTTACACATGTTGTCTATTCCATTTGCAAAACAACATGTGAAATTGATTGTCAACCAGTGTTGCTTCTTAAGTGGACAGTTTGATTTCACAAGTGCGATTGACTTGGAGTTACATTGTGTTGTTTAAGTGTTCCCTTTATTTTTTTGAGCAGTGTATATAGACCGTTTAGCCGTTTGGTCTCATAACTTCTGACCCTTTCACTGTATTTTCACTTAATGTTTTTTAAAATGTCTTGTTCAGCGTTTGGTTGGACTAACAAACACTCCAAGGAGTCGCTGTTCAGTTTTCTGAGGTAAGTAACGGACATTTTGTTTTTTGTTTTTTGCCAAAACTAACATCCCAGTTATTGCTCCAGTTAATGCTAACATGAGTCAGTCAGGTTGAGGTGTAGAGAGGCGTGTAGTCAGTTTTGTCAGATCCCTCTCGCTCCTCCACAGTTCAAATATGGTCTGCTCCCTGTATCGGAAACAAGATGGCGACGAGTGTAACGCTGAACTCGATGCCTCAAACGGGCCACAAACCAACAGGTGACATCACGGTCATTACGTCCATACAGTCTATGGAGTAAACATATCATAATAACACATTTCTGCTGACATATTACAGTCTGAGTGGCTTGATTGATTCTTTGCACTATTTACACTGTGCTTTTACTGTAAAGACCTGGCAGTATTATCAATGGCAAGTTTTGTCTGTTTTGGTATATTCCTGAGATCGGGAACATTGCCTGAACAATAATTACACTTCCACTCAGCTACTAAGCTGGACGGCTGCTGTGAAGCAGCAGCACAGGGAGGGAGGCCGGATGCCTCTCAGCATTAACTATCTCTCTGTGAAATTCTGCAAATGAGGAGGATTTCAGCGTTGCCAGAAACTAAACGGGTTGAAGTAAATCACCGTGGTCAATAATCCTGACCTAATGCAGTAACTAAACTCCACTGACATACCTGCTTACACCCACTGATTTCACTCTGATTCCAGCTCCTCCAGACTCACGTGCAGATTATTAAAATGAGGATTCTTCTGGGTGAATATCATGTTTGTAGAAAACAATTTTTCTCTGTAGCATTTCCTGCCTCCACCGGGAACCTTTTTCTTTTCTTTTTTCACCAGATTGTAGCAGAAACAGCTTTCTAATCCCCAAGGAGAGACGAATTTAGGACACATTCTCATTTTCTGCATTTCTTATCATCACAATTAGAACTTAATGTGAAAGTTACATTGAAGCATAACGCCGCTGATCAGGAATACCAATAGTGTCTTATCTCAAACTGTTCGTGTTTCTTTGTCCATGTAATTGTTGTTAGCATTCAACTCATAACACAACTGACGGATCACACCAGTGGATGGGTGTCGGAAAAGCTTCAGTTTCAACCTCCTTTCCCCCAGCCCCCCCCTTCTGCAATCAGTATCTTTAGAACTGGCCTGATTTCCATCTCCTCTCCCTGAGTGGGTTCAACACTAATTTTGTTTTTGGTGGTGAATATGTATTGGCATTAATCACAGATGATAGAAATTTGCAAGTTTAATTCTGCCCTCTGAAATCTCAGCTGCACACTGGCTGCTTGTGAATAGTGTTTTTTTTTTTTTTTTTACCCCCACAAACATTTGCAATAAAAAATAATTACAGCCTTGATGATAACTCAGTGATTTCAAGTGCACTTAATGGTCTATTGTCTAAATTTGTCAAGCGCTGAGTTGTTTTGTTGTCTTTTAGAGCCGTAATTAGCCAAGTACAGACCGTCCTCCAACACCAGATCTACATGACTCAGCTATTTCAGCCAATTTATCTCTGGACTGTCACAAAAATGGAAGCTAATGACGAAAATGGGTATCTCAAACATACTCTTTTCAAAAACTCACAATGCAGAACCCTTTGTCACAGCAGTGCAAACTACCGCTTTAAACTTCACTATAACTCCACTTGTTTGTTTAATCTGTTATGGGAAATATTAAGTCCTCTCGCACAGTGCTTCCCACTCTTTTTGTCTGATATGTCCCCATAGCCCTGTCAGATTACTTTTAGCTCAATACTTTAACTGTGTATCCATTACTTCTATGCTAACTATTGAAACTGTTTATCAAATACTTTTAGCTCACTATTTTGACCTTACTGTCCATTACTTTTAGCTAAATATTTCAACTGTTTCACTGACGGTGCCAACCATTATCCATTACTTCTATGTTAACTATTTAAACTGTATATCTTTATTTTTGTGCTAATTATATAAACTGTTTAGCCATTTGTCTTGGCTAACTATTTTAACAGTTTATCCATTGCTTTAGCTAATTATTTCAACTCCTTATCCATTAGGCTACTTTTAGCCAAGTATTTTATCTGTTTATCTATTAGTTTTAGCTAACTTTTAAAGTCCTGCCCACACCAGAGGGGACAGCAATAAATCTCTTCCCACTGACTTTGTATTGTGTGAAGGTGCCTCTGTCTTAATTCCATCTGCTAGCAGGCAACAGATGAGGTGTGATGAACTACCAACATGATGAAGAACTCTGTTTTCAGAAGCTGTAGGCAATAAGTTAATAGGCATCAGCGGTAAGAAGAGGAAAACTCTAGGACACTCACAGACCAAATGCTTGCTGCACATGTAACATTAGGTATACTGAGTCAAATATCCAAATGTCGGTTTTAGGCAGTGTTGCAAACTCTTCAGTAGGGAAAGTAACTATTGGCTGTCCTAAAAGTCACTAAATTACGTCATCATCTAATTTGCATGACTAACCATGTGCATTTACTTGTAATGGACGCTGTAGGAGAGAGGAATAACGTTGTGGGAAAGACAAAAAGTGAGTAAAAAACACCTGAAATATGTTTAGAACTGCAAATGCACTGTCTCCTGTCACTATCCCAACCCTCCTCCTTTATCCGACCTCGGAACCGGCAAAACTGACCCAAAAGACACACTGACTGTAAGCCAGATTTTGTGCATGCACGATTTGCAGACGGGATGCTAAGGGGTTAACATCCCCTCTGGCTCTGTGACTGCAGCTAGGAGAGACTGTTGTGGGAGGACTGGGCTGCTTGTGAGTGCTTTGGGGCGAGGGAGGGGCAGGCCCCGCGGCTTGTTAAGAAGAGTAAGAACGAGTCTCCAAAAGTCTCCAGTAACACCAGAAAAAGTCGCTAGATTTGACGCTAGTCGCTTTAAAAAAAAAAGTTGCTAGGGGGGTCTGAAAAGTCGCTAAACATATCCACAAGGTCATTAAGTTGGCAACACTGGTTTTAAGCTAACCATATTTTTGTAAGTTAAGCTGAAGCATTTTGACAGTATATGACTGCTGTTATGGTGGAATGTGGATAAATCAGAAAATTATGCAGTCTTACGTTTGCAAATGCAGGAGCTTCCCAAAGAGGTTTCTTTCATTTTAGGAAGTTCTTATCATGCTGGTGTATGTTGGGCAGGACCTTGATACTTTGATCCACCACACAATCACTACTGCACAGACTCCAGCAACAGATGGCAGTGGCCGGATCTGGGTTATTTTGACTAACACATAGCTAACATTAGCCTACCAACAGCTAACCTTCCCTCTCTGGTAGACATGCAGTGCTAAAATAAACCTTTTACATGCTTAGATCTCATGTTTTAAGCTAGCTACAGGCATTTTGTTAGCTTTTCAGCCCTTGGTTGCATATTTTAGCGCCAATAGCTTCCCCCTCATGTTGTGCTCTGTTTAGACTTCTGTGCTCACTTGGTGATTGAAAAGCAAGTTCAGGTTACAGACAATAATATTATATAGAGCAACTTCCTGTGGCTTTGAAGCAGTTCAAGAAGTCAGCAGTACTGTAGATTTACCATCTCTCCTACCGTCTTCCTTCTCCTCGTTAGATGATTTCCTTCTTGTTCACTGGTGTATGTGCCACAGAATGATAATAGAGTCCCATCATTGTAAGGAGATTGTGTCCTGAAATGGGAAGCAGCGGCAGCTGAGTCCTTTGGATCATCTCTCCACAGATTAAAAGCTTATTCAAATTATATTTCTCCCTCTCTTATAAACAAGGCAAGCTTTGCATTCCCTGCAGAGAAGTGCTGGTAAGTAGCTTTGCAAACATTTGGGTCTAGAAGCGCACAAATTGAAGCTTGAATGAGCTACTTCTTGTTTGTGAAATGAATGCCCAAAGACATAAATGGATTATAAGTCATTTAACAATATTGTGGAAAACAAATGTGGTTATTGTTTTTTGTAATCTGATATTGACTTAAGTAAATTGTTTCATCATTGTTAGTGAAAGGGAAAAGACTCCTCCATCTGTCCTGCAACATCACATGCATTTAGTAAACAATTGTTCCCTTAGAATTTCTAAGTAAAGAAAAAAAAAATCAATGTGTTAAATATGATCTTCAAAATGACATTTGTCAGGCACCGTCAAGCCCCAACGGAACCCTATTAGCAAATGGGTTTATTATTCATGTTAAATAAAGCAATGGGCAAACAGAATCCTAGCAGTAAATTGCATACTTTCTTTGATCACTCTATTTGTATGGAGCACTCGCCTTGGTGTAAAAAAATTAATCACGTGTACTTTGAGTAGAAGAAGCTTAGATCTCCACAATAGCGATGGGCTGTGCACCAGTTCTGCTCTACTCCAGCTCTTGGCAGTTTGGCAGTCCCGGCGCTTTGCATATTCATGTGAAACTCTGCCTGACGATGAAACTGCAAAGCTCTGACACCTTGTTGCAAAACACAGTTGATGGTAGTAAGACGCCGGCCCTCAGTACCGGGATGCAGATATTTTCCCTGTCAGCCTGGTGTCTGCATCTCACTGCAGTGTTTCCTCGAGTCACAAGCATTTAGGGGACGGGGAAATCTGGGCTTCGTCGTGCTTCGGCGATGGCTGGTGATGAAAATGAAACAGCACATCACCTCGGCACGCTCATGAGAGAGAAATTGTTTTAATGAGGTGGAGTTATCCTCTCTCTTTGTCTTTGAAACAAACCCATGGAATATTGATATTGCAGAGAAATCACAACAATCTTTGGAGGGTTTATTGGTTCCACTGTCTAAGTAAAGAGTTTTATGCATGAATTATTACTCCCAAAAGTGTTGTGCAAGTTCACACTGCACAGACAATTCCAAGTTCACTTCACACATATTAAAATGAACTTCAATCCCCATTCCAAACGTTGCCTTAGACGTAAATTAATCAGAACTGTTGATGTAAATGTTATGTTCAAAATGACTTTTGTTTTCGTAAATACACACTGTGATGCATTCTGGTTTTGTCCATGTTTGTCCCAACTTCTTTGAAATCAACCTTGTGGTTCCCAGTCTTAATTTTAGAAATTTCATCAATCGATCAATAAAAAACCCCAACTAGTTTACAGACATTCTAAATAGTTACAACATTGCTGATTTATTTACAAAACTCCTTCAGATATCCCTGAGTGCTGAGTGTTTCATCATCACTGGTGTTTTGGTTGAATGAGGTAAATTAAAGGCTTTTACAAGGACGGCTACATGTTCTTGTTCTTGTTAATGGTAAATGGACTGCACCTGTATAGCGCTTTTCTAGTCTTAGCGACCACTCAAAGTGCTTTAACAATACAGTATTTTGACATTTTTTTGGCTTTATGCGCTACTGAAAAACTTATAGGAATGAATGAAGTAAAACCATTCAGCTGGATGATGGCTCACTCAAGCCAAAACCACACTGCTGTTGTATTAATGCCATCAGAAAGTCTGAGCACAATTGCTCTAATAATATGGTGCTAACTTTCCAGTAAGCATTCACATTATACAGTCAAGCCGTATTCACATCCGTCCAAATGAATGATGTGCAATTACTGTCCCTGCTCCCCTCCTAACCCCGTGCTATGTGCATGCACAAGTGCTGCCACGGCACACTGCCCCGACAATTCAAGCTGCGATGTCATATCGCATTATGAAGAATGACCTTTGTCTTTGCTGTATCACAAGCCCGGAGTCTGTACTTAATCAAAGATGATTAGTTCAATTTACTAAGTCTGCTCGGTAATGGGTGCACAGAGGACCGTTGGCACTGGGGAGAGGTCAGACTGGGTGGAATTCCACCCCTTTGTCATTTGAATGACGTGTGTGGGTAAACATTGACGGTGGCTCAGCTGGTGAGGATGCCCTTCAACTGCAGCATTCTTGGGTTACACATTCTGCTTGACTATTCTGATTTTGTTTTGTTTTATATGCATTATTTTATATTTTGGTTGGTATACGTATGGTTTATTCTTCTGGCAAATCTGTTCTTTGATAAATGGAGGCACCAGCACCAGTATGGTCATCTGCACAGTCCAATCTGTTTAGTTAAATGAGTCCAATCTGTCTTAATAGAGTCATTGAGCTAGTCACCAAATCCTTACTGTACCTGGCGAGTTATCAGTAAACAAAAACACACCAAATATGCACAGGCTGGTGTTTTCTGATGTCAAAACATAACATAACAGGGCAAAGCATATGCATAAAAGGAAAATACATTAAAATGTCTTTAAAACAGTTAGCAGCAAGTCAGCCAGTTGGTGATCAATGTGGTTGGACGGAGTGAAAATATCAAGCACAGAGTTGTTAATGAACATCCATCAAACAAGATCAATTTCATTTAATCTTGCATAGTGTTGGTGAGGATGAAAGTTAATATTAAACAGGCTGGTGTGTGTGTGTGTGTGTGTGTGTACACTCTTTATTATTTGACATGCAGAGTCGTGCGCCCCCATGCTCCTCTTAGACATATAGGTCCTGCATGTGCCTTTTGAGGGCCCCCTCACTGTCACACTAAGGCGCTCTCTCTTTGTGATATGTGACTGCATGCAGATAAACTGTACCATGCGTCAGATGTGACAGCTGCAGATAAAACGCTCACAAATGGCTTGTCTTCATGAAACTGTCAGGAGAGAGAATCTGGCTTCCTCTCCCTCTGGTTTCTCCCCAGTGTTGGACATGCACGGGGCCTATTAGCATCTCTCCTATGTTTGGTAACAGCATGTTCACTCGTCCTTTCTTTCAGCACCATTGGAGGCCTGTTTTCAGTCGGCTCCTGGTGTGCAGACTTTAAAGAGGCTTCCGTCAGAGTTTGGCTCTCTCAGACTAATTTGTTAACTGATAGAAAGTTCCTCAACTCTAAGGTTGCGAGAGCCTTGCCCTGGGCATCTACTCCCTATACCAATTAAATGAAAGCTAATTAAAGCTATTTAAGCAAAATGAAACAATTCAACTCAGGTTGCTTGCCACAGGTTATTAAAGTCAATGTTATCCAGTAGGGAGGGTGCTACTGGATAAGAGTGGCTGCATTCTAGTCTTAAAGTGTCGCATATATAATATTCAAATCCTAAATATTTTTTATTAAAGCCTGTTTTTTGATACTATTTAAGTTTTTTCCCCCTGCAATAACCATTTAAAGTAAATACCTTCAGTTATTACCTCCTTATTCAGTAGTTTTCATTGTTCGTGGTGGAGTTCACCATTCCCGTGCTGGACTCATACTGCCTTTCTCCACATGTGAAACGGCCTTTGGAAGAGCTAAGCCTCAGATTAATTTGTTAACTGATGGAAAGTTCCTCGTCTTTGGGATGAGAGAGCCTTGCCCAGGGCGTCCACTCCCTCTACTAATTAAATGAAAACTAATTAAACCCATTTAAGCAAAATAAAACAACACAACACAGGTTGCTTGTACTTATCCAATGGGGACAGTGTTCTGCCTACAGTCTTTTTTGTGTTTCCACCAGGACAGCCCATTCATAGCCCACCGAGTGCAACATACACATTGGTGTTTTTGCTTGAAGGCAAGCAAAATGTCTTGTTGTTAATGGTAAAGGGAGGAAATACAATGTTTGCAGTTTGCAGTCTGGCTGAAATTCATATAAATTGAAGATTGAGAATTGCCTTGTGAGTGAGAACAGCACCCTAACCCTCAAACTCGGAATCACGGCTAAATACAGCAGAAAATAGTCAGCCTGAATAATACCACTCTGGTGGTCCCAACTTTGTTTTTGTTCTCCTCCAAACAGAAAATAACTTTAGGCTGCCAAACGAGCCAGGGCATCCATACACGCGTCATTGGTGGACTCCGTTTACTTCACAAAATACTGTAGCACTGGATTCTTGTTTACTGCAGAACATTTTAGTTTCCTGCCTTGCTATAAATTAAAAATATTTTAGTAGCTTTGATGATGAAATATAACAGATTCTAGACCCAGTAATTTAAGTTAATGATAGACTTGTTCACTCGGATCAGAGATACAGCCCAAGAAGCGAATGCGCCAGCGTTTGAAATAAACCACTCCAATCATGGCCGAAGGAAGAAAAAAGCATCCTTTATCATTGTTAAGAAGTGCGATATGACAAACAGCTCAGCAGCAGAGGTCTGGAGTCGTGTCACATGACTTGCACTTGAATCAGACTCGAGTCAGAAATTGGATGACTTTAGACTGACCTTTCATCTTGATACAGTACCTTCCCCCAAGCCCCAAGTATGTTATTTAAGAAGTGTGCCACGAATAAATTTAATTGCCTTCATTTCCTGAATTAACTAATGATAATGTAATTCATTCCCAGCAAGGCAACATTTAATTCCCCAGATCCATTTTGTTTGAACCAATCCGACAGCATCCAATCCAAGTTGCAGAAGAGAACCATGGTGAACAAGTTTGGGCATTAGATATCTTGTCTTTGTGGTGAATTCCATTGAATGGAGGATGTTAAGGATTTCAAAATTATTGCATTCTGTTTCTATTACGATTTCCCAAAGTCAAATTTTTTTTGCCTGGTTTGCTTCTTGCTGCGGTACTTGTATAGCACATGCCGGTAACAATTTGATTCCCTATAGAAGCCAACAGGCAGACTCCAACACTACACTGTAAGGGTTCAATAATGCATCTCTGCTGTGTCAATGCATGCTAAAAATACATGCACTTATGGTGTATACCTGTGTTTCTTTGGATAACATGGATTTTCCAAATGACTGCTATTATGTCTGTTATGTAGTTAGCCTCCCAAATGCAAGACAGGCTATTACATATGGAGCATCAGGGCTGCATGTCTGTCATATTTGTGGTCATTTCGTTGTCATATTTGGTCTAAATGATACTGTATCGGACTGTAAAATTGCTGGGCAGGGATTAGTAGTAGGGCTGTTAAAGAAAAAAAAACAAAGAGGGAAAGCAAATGATACATGACAGAAGGAGAAGAAAGGAAGATCAAGATAAAGGAAGAGACAGTGGGTGCGAGTTCCAGCACAGTGGATGCTTCAGCCTGCTATCCAGTCTGAGCGGTATGAGACTGCAAAACGCATTAATGCCTATTGAAAATATCCTTGCTGCCTGATGGAATCCCATAGGAGATATGAACAGTCTTACCTCCATATCAGCTTCTGATCTAATTTGACAAATGGATACCTATTATACAATTTCCCATGATAGGTGTGTGAAGCAGTGAAGTGTGGGGTGCTGCCACTTTGAGTTTAGAAATAAAACATCCCCTTTTAAATTCCTCCTCCCCTCTACCTGATCCTCTGGATTTGTATGTTATCTTTAGGATGTATTCTGATTGAACCCTCAGAAATGCTGGCTATGCTAAAAACACATCAACTACATATTCAATATGTCTTCATCAAGCTGTGCGGCGGAGAAAAAGTCACTCGACATGCGGTTTCCCTTTCTCCTTTGAACATGGTGTTTGACCTTTTTCTGTACTGAATGCAATTAGAATTGTGCAAACACATAACTCATACAGTGTGGACAGACATGACTCATATTAATCATTTGTGCTGCCACATCGCCCCCCTGCTGCTACCAAAACACACACCCACACACTTTTTGCTCATATCCTCACACATATCTCTTTCCAAAACCTAATTATCAATTCAGAGTCTGGAGTAGTGTCATGCGTATGACAGGGTGTCATTGTAGATAGTGTATTTTTCTTTCTCTCTCTGGGGTGTGAATATACCTGACGATAATGAATCTGCTGCTCTCAGATACTTAATTAGACTGACCCTCTCTGCAAATCTGTGACATCACAGGAGACTGCGAACCACTTGCTGCCACACCTGGAGAGCTGGTGATTTCATTATCTAGTCATGCTAATGATCTCATTTTTCTAAGACAAGTGAAAACACAATGACATTAGGGTACAAAAACTTTACTTGATTTGCAGTGGTAACTTTCTTTTGTAGGGTCTGCTTTAATTCAAGTTACTGCTTAAGAAACTCAATTAAACCCAGTGTCTGATGTACTGCATGAAGCTTGACTGTGTGTTAAAAATGATATTAATGCGTCATTATGTAACAATTTCTGAGGCCTCTATGGGCACAAGTTATTTCTTATAGATATATTTATTAATGGATCACATGACTACTTCTAGGTGAAAAGGTGTCATTCGTAGTGACAAATCCACACAGAATTATCACTGGATGGTGATGGCCAAAATCTTCTATCCCAATAGAGGGTATTTTTTTCAATATCATGATAAAAATCATATAGAAAAATATATATGATGGACATTTTAATATAATTTTGATGAAATATATCAGGGGTTCATAGCAACACAAGTAATGAAATGATCAAAAGTCTGTATGAACCCACTAAGAAACATATTTCAGCTAGCATTTTAAATTATTTGGCTATTTTGGCTATTCTATTATTTTTCAGTCGACATGTCTGTGGCCTCTGACTGTGGTCAGGAGGTCAGATATGTGTGTATTAGCCAAGCGGCAACCTCCAGGTCTGAGCAGTGAGGCTAACCAGGAGGTGCCTTGAGCTGCATTCTACCAAAGACTCCAGCAGGGGACGCTGACGGTGGCTGCAGAAGCATTTGGGTCCAATAATTTCAATACAAAATGAGAAAACTTCTCACTTGATTTATTAGCTCAGAATTTTTTTTAGGACAGACACTATGGTCTCAATTGCTAGTAAAAAATCTTCTTCAAGACAATTTGATGTTAATAGTGTAAATAATGGCCCCATTTAGAAGAAAATAGAAGATAAAGAATCATATGATTTGGGGCGTGGCTATCTTTGATTGACAGGTCACTAACAAGTTGAGCCGTCATCAGGAGAGAAGCAGAAAAAAGCATATCCACGGCAACGAGCCAATAAAGTTAAAAATAATGTAATGTAGGCCCCGTTTACATGAGGACGCTCGCGGGTAAAAACGACAAAATATTTTATCGGAAGTGCCTTTCGTTTAGACGGTGACGGCGTTTTGGGGGCTTAAAGACGCCAAAATCTGAAACCACCCTCCAAAGTGGAAAAGTTAAATACGCTCCGCCGTAGCATGTCTGTCTACACTGCCAAGACGCAAAACTCTGCTCAGATCTGCTCACGTCACGTATGTGTTTACGTCACATACATGCTCCAGTACAGGAAAATAAACAAACGTGGGATTATTTCCGTGCGTCAGACCTTCAAGCTGCTCTGGCAGCTCTAATAAACTTACAGGAGTCTTTCCACCAAATGTACAGGATATGTAGAGATAGTATTACTGAACAGAGAAGGATCTGTAATTACCTCCATCACATTTTAGATGCAGCAATTCGTTGGAGGCGAGCCAGACGGCTGTGAACGAGACCTGGGAGATCTAGTGGATGGTGGAGAACTTTGTGGAAGGAGTTGCTGATGAAAATGTGTGGCGTGAAAACTTCTGCATGCCCAAAGATGCTCTTATCCCTTTAAGTGATGCCGCCTGACATGCATACAATCGAATTTCACACACTTTTGCGTCACCGTATGCACGCAGATTTCCTCCCGAAAATGCTCGTCTAAACGAGGAATAAAAAGTGAAGACGCGACGCCACTTTTGCGTCTTCTGTTCAGACCGTCCTCGTGTAAACGTAGCCATAGATGTAAAAAAAAAATGTCTACCGGTTTGGTCTCATAACTTTGACCCTTTCACTGTATTTTCACTTAATGACAGTTTATTTGAACGTTTTGTTCAGTAAAAATGTCTTGTTCAGTGTTTGGTTGGACTAACAGACACTCCAAGGAGTCGCTGTTCAGTTTTCTGAGGTAAGTTACAAACATTTTGTTTTTGTTTTTTGCCAAAACTAACATCCAGTTATTGCTCCAGTTAATGCTAACATGAGTCAGTCAGGTTGAGATGTAGAGAGGCGTGTAGTCAGTGTCGTCAGATCCCTCTCGCTCCTCCACAGTCCTAATATGGTCTGCTCCCCATTTCCGGAAACAAGACGGCGGAGAGTGTAACGCTGAAAATGGGCACAAACCAACGGGTAACGTCGCAGTCACTACATCCATTATTTATACAGTCTATGATATTGGTCCACTCTGTTAGGTTATGCTGATGTTCAGTTTAAGGTGTACTCCTTGATTTTTAGAAACATTGGATTAATGTCCTTGAATTATTTCTATGTGTGTATTTTGGACACTGGTGACAGGAGAATGTTAACTTAATGTTTAATATTGCCTTTTTTCTGTATCTATATCTATATCTATATATATATATATTATAGCAGGTGTGTAATGAGACACAGAATGAGGTACACACCTCGTTAGAAGTTAGAAGTTTTCTTGTTATAACAGGAAAACTTTTGAAGCAGTGCTTCCATCACTGGTACTGCCAAGATGTATGAGCAGGAACATTTGAACAAACTAGTTCTAAATTTTAATATTTTTAAAAGCACACAATAAAAAGGACTCAGAGGCATTACTTGTCTCTCTGATTTTGTATTTTTTTCATACAGTACATCTTGTTCTGCCTATCTGTTTCCTTCCATGTAATACTCAGCTGTCAGTGCAGTTTGTTGGCTTCATTCTAACCACGGCAACGTCTCATGATTAAAGAATCCAGAAATCTTGTTTTAACATTTTTTGTCATAATGAGCAAAGATTCCAGTTTGACAATCTTTGCTTCTTGTTAAAACAAAAAAAAAGGTTCCTTTCATAACAAGATCCAGTGTGAATTATTTAATCCCAGTGTTGAAACTCTGCATTGCTGCACATGGTGTTGATATTATACTTGACAATAAAGGCTGTATTCATACAGAAGAACCTTTTCGTATGCTTAACCAATCACATAAAAGCAAATATCATAAAAATAAGTCATGAAAGTGAAGCTATAGTAAACTAAACATAAATGCATGCACATAAATTGTTGTAAAAAAAGTGCTAAAATAATGATGAGATTCTGGTCTGAGCGCCAATAACGCAGGTCGTTCCAAAGGTTCCCTGATGGCAAACGTCTTAAACCCAGATCTTTGAAAACATAGAAGCACTCTGGCTGCCAGACCCAGGTGAAGACTTATATTTAAGGTATTTTTTCTGTCTGTACTTCTTGAGATTACAGCTGCTGCATAAGACAAAATACAGTAAAATAGCTGGAACATTATGGGATATAAGCATGAATGACTTCCTCCAGATTACTAAATGGTAAAAATGGCCATGCCGCTCTCTGATAATGTCGAATTCTACTTCTTTCAAGGGAACTAATCAGAACAGTCCACACTTAAACTGATAAATGTCTTGCGTGTCCCAAAACTGATTCGCGGCCCCCTCATTCATCAGCACGATAAGGGATTAGGATGAGAGAATGGCATGGGTCTGGTTGATGGATTTACACTTAGAACCGTTCTGAAGATAGCTTCTCTCTTACAGCTAACACGACATTCTGCAGAGTGTTCCCATGCCAGACGCTCTGACTAATGCAGGAGTTGTCAGAAAGATTATCATTGCTTTAATGTAAGGAGGTGAACCAACACTAAATCTTGATAAGAGTGGCAGGCAAATAAAACTTCAGTTTCTGCCCTTCCCCTGCTGTTGGTGGTACAGTATAGAGATATGGGGTTTGTTTTTTTAATATTTGAAAATCCTTCAAGCCTCTGGTCGCTCAAAACTCCACACCGTACCATTGGAGGTAATGTCGGCTGTTTATTTGCTCAGTACTTATGGTCTTTTAATCTTTAATCTGAATTTCAATCAACTTTCTATTCTCATCTGTACGGAGGAAATTGCCAAAGCTAACGAGCGGCAGAGGAGAATTATTCAGTTAGAGTCTAAGCCAAAATAAATAGTGTTTAATTTATCTGATAAATTAAGAGTCGACGTCTGCTGCTTCATCTCTTTTAGGTAAATGACATGTGACCTGTGGAAGGTGAATTGTCAGATGAACATAGACTATTAATTAAAAAGGCTGCCCCTCGGCTAGATGAGAGCTCTATAACATCTTTCAGCTCATTGTTAAGCTGTCTGGCCCACAACTTTACTGTTCACTCTCACCACTCTTGTCATGTTTTTTTCCAGCTGCAGTGAAAAACCTCTAAAAACCATCATACACTTCCTGCTCAGCACCAAACGGCAAAGAGACACAATTAGGAGCTAGCTGGGATGGACAATGAAGCATTTAGTAGCTGAAGAGCCAGTTATTATCTTCAAGGGTTGGCAGAGACCAAAATATAGCGCTACAAAGAGAGTGAACATTTGACACAACTCCAAAAGAATAAAATTTGGTTGCTTAAATGTCACTAAATATTATGAAAAATGAAAAAAAGGCAGATCTGAAAACAGTAATTTTGTAATGGTTTTATAAGTTCCTGACAAACCAACCAAACCATCCTATCAATGTGCCACCCTGCAACCCCATCCCAATAAAGGTATACAACTAAGCTGCTAATAACAAAACGACTTGGTTTGGTTTAGGAAAGGTTTGGGATAAAATAAGTACATTTGTTACATGATTTATGTTGCGTTACATTGCGTTACGCTGCGTTGCATTACGCTGCGTTACGTTGCGTTGCGTTACGTTACGTTACGTTACGTTGCGTTGCGTTGCGTTGCGTTGCGTTGCGTTGCGTTGCGTTGCGCTACGTTGCATTGCGTTGCGTTACGTTACGTTGCGTTGCGTTGCGTTACGTTGCGTTGCGTTGCGTTACGTTGCGTTGCGTTACGTTGCGTTACGTTGCGTTGCGTTACGTTGCGTTGCGTTGCATTACGTTGCATTGCGTTGAGTTGAGTTGCGTTGAGTTGAGTTGCGTTGCGTTACCTTATGTTACCTTATGTTGTTTTTTGTTTTCACACAGGACATTCACACAGTGGCCTCCTGAGTGAAAGTTTCATGTTTGTTTGTCCGAACCATCCTCTTCCCAATGCAACACTTTCCTACTACCACTTCGTCAAATTCTGACGCTTGGTCAATGCCCCCTGGCCTAAGAAACCCACAAGGTCCCCTTTACCTGTATGACATGCACCAGGTTTTCAAGTAACTCCAATTTACACCCAACTGCTTAAGTAATTGCTCAACTAACAGCAACTAATGTGATGAAATATAAAGAGCGCAACGGCCCGTTTAGGGCAGATGATGGAAAGATCAAACAAACCCTGGACTTTACCCAGGAGACCTGTGTTCATGTCCCTTATGAAACCCAAAGTCAGTATCATCATTTTAAGTTGAGTGGTAAATAAACTTCAGTACGTAGATATTTCACATTCTATGTCATGTTCTACATTATGTTAAAGTTAATTTAACCCCAAACCAGATCTTTTAGTAATCATAACTAAGTAGTTTTATGTGTCTAAACTGTACATGTCCTGTGACAATGGAAGTTTTGTGGAAACTGACGCAGCGTCCCTGACACTAGAAGGGAAACTTGTGCATCTGTGACTGACACCAAGAGCCATTGACCAAACAATAGTTTTGAATTGACTGGGAGGGAGAATTTGTTGCCCAACACAAAAATGCAGACTTTGATTCCAAACATATTTGTGCTACATCAAAAACAGATACAATCTGGGAGAAAGTTGGCAAGTTTCCTTGAAATGTAACCGATAATGCAGTTTTATAAGGACGAGAACAAGCTGCACCCTGTGAATATGGTCTTAATTGGGGTTTTGAAAGGCAAATTCTTTTTTGTTTATTAGTCAGGAATACTTGTTGCAAAAACATCACCTTTCCATCTGTCTTGTTGAGAAACAGAATTAAGGGATAAAGCAATTGGTCTATTGGCTGATATCAAAAGCCTGCAGGGTAAGAAGTGGTTAGCTGAGTATCTAAATGAAATGCACGGTCCCTGTTTCTCTCCATTGCTTGCACAGCGAAGAGATGACAGTTGGCAGCCGGCGGAGCGTGACAAGACAAGACTCATTTCTCACTTCAAACTAGGTTAATCAGTAAATTAGCTTTCAATATAGATGTTAGCACTTCCACGGGATGTTATGATGATCGGCTTTATGGCATTTTTGACAGATCTTTCCAGAAAGAGCCGCTGTGAGGCTCAGACTTGCATGAACGGTACTGGAGTCCCTCTGTAATCGCGCTCTGATGCACACTGATAACAGGCAGCATCTTTTAGATAATACTTTTCCCTCTGATACTGGCATCTGCACATCCAGCCAGTAGATAATATTGCCACTAGCTTGTTGTGCTGTTTTTGATGATGTGTGTTCTAACCTCACATCTGTTCCTACAAATTACTCATCACTCCAGGCTTTAGCATCAACACACTGCATCTCACACAAGTTCTCACCAAAAGTCTCAGCCTCTTTAAGTATCCTCAAACCTTTCACTGAGGAGTTTGGTAGTTTAAAAGTATAAACCCCACTGAAAACTCTGCTTAATCTACCCTTGGGTGCCTCCCTTCTGTGGCAATGTCATTGCCAAGGTTTTAAATATTTATCAGAGGTATCGGTTAATTAAAACAGAGAGGGGCTGCAGATATCCTGCACTCTAATCCATTTTAACGAACATCTGCCAGCATCGCATACGAGAACATGTCATGAAAATTAGCTGCAAAGTCGGGTGCTTTATAATCTCCTCCCAACTGAACTTAAATCATTGAATTTATTATGAAAAACATGTGCTTTAAATAAAATCTACCGTATAATCTTTGCCCAGAGCATCTTATCATTTTGTTCTAATCAACCAAACAAGTGTGTTTAGAAAAGTTTTGTTCTTAAAGTGCAATCATATTTTCTGAATGAGCATAAGACCAATAAAAGAGCCCCAAATCCTTTTACAATCCCAATAAATCACTAATTTGTTAAAAAGTCCACAATCCCACAGTAAATCCAGTGTTTTATTTCCTTTTCAGTTCAGCTGATAATCTTGTTTAAAGCCAAGCAACTGTAAGATTTACCAGCCTAACCTTTCCCCACATAATTCATGAAAAGAAGCAATTATAGATTGGAACAATACATGAAAGAGAGCCATCACCACATTGCAAGCCTCCCTTCTTTCTCACTAATGGAGGAGATAATCCTATCAAAAGTGAAATGTACTAACATTTCGGAGGTCAAGCCCCCAGCCTGGCAACAAGCCTTTTCTGTGCTGCGTTCACAAGAGACAGCAGACATGTTGAGACAACTACCAGCTGTGCATTTTTTTTAATTCATTCCCAAAATGTTGGTTAGGTGCAGTTGCACGGGCTGTTGAGTTTGGGAACTTCTTGAGATCCGAAAAATGCTTCAAGTCTCTTTGAACCAAGCACAATGCTCAGCCCAAACCTTAAAAAAATCACAATCCATTTTCAGTATTGCGTCAACACTGTTATTTTGAAACAATAAAATATCAACTAAGCGTGCACTACGCCAGCGCTGTGTGTTTTTCACATAATTTATGAGTCTGCAGGATGTGCTGCCCCAGCTGACGATAAGAGAATCAAGGTTTAACAAACGAGAGGGGGGAGGAAGATAGGAAGACAGGAAAAAAATCATCTAACTTTGATTTACAACTGGAATTGAGAGCAGAATGAATGTGAGGCTGTGAAGCTGAGACCTCCCATCTGCTGTGCTGTAGGACAGAGGCAGAGCAGCCATCTGTGCCTGAATCTGCTTTAACATTTACATTTAGCAGTGAAAAATTGGCAATCTAGATAACAGGCCCAAGATTATACAATCTGCTATCAGAGACGTACTATATCTTAATATACAATGCACAGTATATACACAACACCATATCTGTGTGGGGGAATTTCTTCTAGTGCCAAGAGGTAATTTCATTTTTCATTTTCAATGCTTAACTTGTTCTAATAGCTCTCTGAGACATTATTTCACAATAAATGTAGTGCAGGCTATTTCATGATCTCAGTCATGACCATGATCCCAACCCATTTATTTCAAATATTAGCATTATTACCAAATCCGTGCGTTTCAATTGCAAGAACCAATGCGGTTTCA
This sequence comes from Centropristis striata, assembly GCF_030273125.1. NCBI lineage: Eukaryota > Metazoa > Chordata > Actinopteri > Perciformes > Serranidae > Centropristis > Centropristis striata. Next base: position 10,368,376 of record NC_081538.1, on the reverse strand, counting down.
GATTATAAATAATCACTTCCCAAGAATCAAATGTCAGGACTCTACTTTAAAAATCAAATCACATCTTTCCTGCCTCCTCCACTGGACCTTGGGTTTATGATAAATGTCTCATATTTGAACACCTGCCAGACATCACTCTCAGATTCTGTCTTGGGTTTCACAAATTACAAGGACAAAGAGGAATTGAGGTAGACTGACAGCTAGATTAGATAGGACAGAACTTTGAACAACTTTAAATTTAGTTTCTTCAAATTATCTTCTAACTGGTTTTGCCCTTGATCCATTTTAGGACATATATCTGTAAGTTTTTTGAAATACAAAACAAAGAAATGCACAATGTATAAATGTATTAGATAGATATCTCAATGGATAGCTACGCTGCTAGCTAGCGTGCTGGATACTGTGGCTAGATAATAAAACAGTTTAAAAGTTAGTTAGCTACATCAATACTGTAAACAGCTTGCTAGATCTGGACAGAGAGATGAGAAGATACTGTAGATAGCATAGATAGATAATATTAGCTATCTTGTGTGCTAGATAGTTTGTTAGAGAGCTCAATAGCTCGATTGCTAGATGGCTACATAGCTTGTTCAACGGCTGGAAGGCTGCTGGATGTATGGATGTATGGATGGATGATTAGATAACTTGCTTGATAAATAATAAAGAAATGAAAGAGTTGGGTACACTATATTAAAAAAATAAGTTATTTCCCAGAAATAGACTGTAGTATTTCATATTTTTTCTTCATTAACTACAAATGGCGTAAAAAAGTTAATTTATCATATTGTTGAGTTAAAATTAAGGCAATTTTGTGTTTTCCTACAGGGAAATGTAAAAGAAATGGTAAAAAACACAAACAGTAAAAGGTCCGGGCAGCAAAAGTTGCCAAACACTTGCCGTCATATTAGAGTAAAAAAAACAACAACCTTTAAATAAAGATATTTACGGTATATTATCCATATTTTTTCAAATTAATTATCTGAAAAATAACTTCCAGTTGCTGCCAGACTACCAGCTTTTATTTAGTTTTTTCTTTTTTTTTTTTTTTTACAGTGCAGCTGAGGAAGTCTGACATAGAGGACACATTATAAAACTCATCAATTGCAGGAACCTTTTAGTAATAGGAACCTTAGCAACCAATGACTTCAAAGCATAACAAATATCAGAAGTGGGTATCTGCAGAGAGCATGAGAATGACAGGGAACTACAGAGAGGCGGAGAATCTTCAATGCCACATATCACGCAGTCACTGGATTCTGAGCGAGCCACCCCGTGCAGATGATTCACATTGTGAGACGCAATTACCAGCGTGACATTTCCTTTTAATTGGGTTACCAATGACTCCTTTCTGAGGCAAAGGTCATTTTCTGGCACAAGTCAAAGTCTTCTCCTGCCTATATTTCAACGAGGGACTGATGAAGGATGGGTCTAGTGAACGGCAAAATCTCATTGGTGCTGAAAGTGATATTTACATTTAATTTACAAGCTGTTTGATGGGTGGAATTACAAAGGCCATGAGGTTTATCCATAGACTGTATATAAATAATGGACATAGACAAACAAGTTCACGGCTGTTTAGATGTTGTGGATAAGCATTGCTTTTCTTCTCTTTTGATGATGACTTGCCTTGTTAGCCACCTGTCAATCAAAAGGTATTCTTTATCTTCTATTTTCTACTAAATTGGACCATTATTTAACATCAGATTGTCTTGAAGAAGATTTTTTACTAGCGATTGAGACCATAGTATTTTCATGAGAAATTTTTCTGTGGGAATAAATCAAGTGAGAAGTTGACTCTTTATGTATTGCATATAGGACCAAAATGCTTCTGCAGCTGCCGTCAGCACCCCCTGTTAGAATTTTTGTTATACTGCAGGCTTAAGGCACTTCTGGGTTTGCTTCACTGCTTGGACCCGGAGGTTGCCGCCTGGATAGCAAGGTTATTATAGTAAACCAAAACTAGAATTGAAAAAAGATTTTCGTTAACTGAAATAAAAATAAAAACGAGTTTTTAAATAAACTATTACTAACTGAAACTGTATTATGTGGTTACAAAACTAACTAAAACTATAACGAAAATGTCCTTCGTTTTCGTCTTTGTCAAATTATTCATTGATAATCCAGTGTTTCTATTCTCCGCCACTGAGTGTGTGAATTCCTGCTTTGTGGGCTTCCAGGAGAAGCGCGTGTGAAATTACCGTAATGACATATCGGCTGTAAAGAGCAACTTCTCAGCTTTCAGAAAACATTGGAATTTTTTCAGTACCATAAACCGTTCAGCTATTATGGTAATCAAAACTAAGCTCGCACAAACGTGTCGCCGGCGCAACACGGTGTCGCTGAAAACCCAGCAGCAGTGGCACATAACTGCAGAAATACACATAGGAGCAACACGGCATCATCCTTTTTGGTTGATATGAAATGTATTTATTTAGCTCCGACCAAATAGCTGCTGTTTAGTGAACATGCAGGAACACATTGGTAAATATCTTAATTGAGACTGTGATGTCTACACTCGAACTGAAATTCAGAACATCCGGAAATGTAAGAGTAAATAACCATATTGGAGCTAAAATGGATAAGCCAAAGGAAATAAAGGCAAAATGTATTTTGACCTCTTTGAATCTCACACCCAACACATAGCCCATTACAAAAAAACTAAAACCAACACTAAAGCTAATAAAAACTAAACTAAAACTAAGCATTTTCAAAAAATAAAATCTAAACTAAAACTAGAAAACTCACTCTAAAAACGAATTAAAACTAACTGAATTTGAAAACAAAAATCACAACGAAAAAAAACTAAAACTAATGAAAAAAAATCCAAAAATGTATTATCACCTTGCTGGATATATCATATATCAATCGGTATGGAAATAACTTTTTGTCATGTCATGTGCATGTGATTAAGTATCTAACAAACTGAATGTCATACTTTGGCATCATCAGCTGTTGAGCGTTCTAAAAGTAGTACACACTTCATTATACATACACGTATAGTTTGCCATTGTAAAAAAGGCTGCAGCTTCAGTGAATTTTAGGGAAAAAAAACTTCCTATAGTTTCCCTAGCTTCCTATAAAAGACAGTTAATAAATGTAAGTTAATGCCGGAAGTGATGTAGGGTGACATAAAGGATTATGTCAGAAATGTGATACACAAAACGTGAGCCTCAGAAGTTATGTAAAAAGTAATTTACAAATCCTGTTCATCTGCTGTTTGTTTGGAGATGGACCTTCAGATGGTTGCTTAATTCATATGCCCATTTTTATACTTTCTTACTGATTTTAGGGATACAAAAAAACATAAAAAATATCAGGGAGTTTGACTTTTTATGTTGTTTTTTCACATTAACAGTACAATTCAAGCTGTGTGCTGAATTGTACTGGTGGCTTCATACATAATTTGATCTTGAGGTATACATGTTTCATATAGCTGAAAAAAATACCCCTCGTTCATCTTTTTTTGTATAATTATAAAAGCTGGACTTCAGATGGGACTGCATTGCGGAGAAAAGGTCCTTCAATGAGACAGTAATGAAAAATAATAATGTTATCGAGTGTGTACCACAATACATATAAATAACATGGATTTAGTGCCCTTTTTTATTCTATTAAGATAAATTATAAGATCATTTTTCATTTACTCTTTGGAAATATTTGAGTTATCTTATTTATTAAGGTTTTTTTCAACTTCTCTTACATGAAGAGAATATTCTTATATGTTGTATCAATACAGCTGATCCGATTGTGGATAAGCGGTTAAGGTTAATGAATGTCAATACAGAAAAGGGCATGAAGTGGTCTAGTTTCTTGTAGTTAATGAGTGTAACATTAAGTAAATCAAATTCAACTAAAATTCAATCTGCTACACACTAGATAATGGATGAATCTGTGTTGATTCAGAGTCAGTCATGATTGAAAATCTGACATTTATTTAAAATAATGAGCACTTTAATTTGGTTTCAGTGTCAGGCATCAATGTAGCCTGACAATATTTCACTGTTGATTCAATCATATTTTGATATATGGGGAGTTTTTTTTATTTTATATTAATAGACACACGGCAATGAAAAGCCTCAGTCCTTACAGATTAGCTCTATGTGCCAGGAAAATCACTTATTCATGTTCTGTCGGGAGTTTGTAAGAAACTGATACAGCTCTGAGGACTGTCAGTAAAATAGAGCTGGAGTGAGCAGTTGGTTAGCTTAGCTTAGCATAAAGACTGGAAACAAGAGGACAGCTAGCCAGGCTCTGTCTGAAGGTAAGCCCCTGCTTAAACTGCAAATTGTTTGCTTAAACTGCAAATTGTTGTTTTTTCACTTAGAGTCTTTGTGATTCATCTTCATACTGAGCTACTGTAAGCTAACCAACTGCTGGCTCCTCTTCATATTAAACAGACAGCTGAGACAGGGTTCCAGTCTACCGAACTACAGTTTCCATGTTAAAACATGCTAACGGAGCTTTATCTCAGCCATCACCTGCTAAATACTGGAGAGTTGCAACCTGAGCGAGTCAATGACGGTTAGAGCAATTTTGCCACTTGCTCACTTTTTGCAATTAACTAATCAGGTCAGATACTAAGGGAGCTGGCCCCAAGGTGTTTCCTAGCAACCATGCCGCTGTGGTCGACCCGCAGTGTTGGTGTGTGTTTCTGTGAAGAGGGAGAGTTACTGCCGCAGTAAAACTGTCTCTCGGCCCATAAGTGATTTGTGACTTTCCTCTCTTTGCTACGCCAATGTAGTGGAAGGCACGTATCGTCTTTTGTTTGAGCAAGCACACTTTTATTATGGGGAAGAGATTGGCAGGTGGTGCAGGATCTTACTTACAGTAGAGCTATGCTTCATCCAAAGGACAGTGCAGCTACTTCTCACTATGAAATAAAGAAGTTTGATGCATTTCAAGCAGCCCCGGCCAATACATTGCAATTTTATCGTCTTTGGCAAATGAACCGATGTGGTTGACACATTGCATGGGTGCAATATCACAAAAGGTCAAACCAGAATGCTGGCACACTAAACTTCCATCACAGATGTTCAGATTCCGATATTATTATCCTCTTCTCTACTGTTTAAAATAGAAATCATGATGTTATTGTTCTTTATGAATGAGTTTTAAGCTCAGCTGTGGCAGGCTGAGATCTAATGTTCAATCATCTGGAGAATCCTCATGAGCTTCATGAGTTACATTGTGGTTGAGATGAAAATACCTCAACCATTTAAAGGACTACTATTAAATCTGGCATAGACATTCATGCTACCCAGAGGATGAATCATAGACTATATAAAGAATGTACTTCAGGTCTCCACTTTCTCCCACAGTACAAAAATTTCGCCAAAATTACACAGATGCTACCATCGCGTGTACCATTTGCAGCCAGACATAGTTAGTTGAATCACTGCCAACCATCTGACCAAAATCAGAAAAAGTAACATCTGAACATACATCAGTATGATAAGAACTACCTAAAATGACAGAATCATCTTCAGGAACAAAATATTTGATGTGTACTTTGACTGTTTTAACTTGGCCTCCGTCCCGTCCGCTAACATGGAGGCGATAGGATTTATGGTATGTACTGTGGCCAGCCACTAGGGGGCGATTAAAATGTTTTGGGCTAATATTGGGGAGCGATCATGTCCCTCTGACTCTTCCTCTGGCTCCACCTTGAGGTTTTGGGGGAATTGTTTTTATTATATTATTAAATGGATAATGATACAATAATTATGTCCATGCAGAATTAAGTTTAATTACTATACTGCCCTAAGCCCTAACTGCAGTAACTACGCAAAGGGTAAAACTGAGAAAAACTGCTTTACATTTTTTTTTTTTTTATGTTTTTTTCAACTGGCAAGCCAAATGGGTTATAGGTAGGTAAGTGATATGACACTTATTTCTACATGTATTGATGATATAATTTTTATGCTCAAAAATCATGACGATTTATTTGACCTTTGACCAAAAAAATGTAGTTACTGCCCTCTGGTTTTGCTTTGCTGTAAAAGGTTCTGATAGTAATGCAAAAACAGAGTGCAGTAACTACAATGTTGTCGTCTTCTTTCAGCTTTTATATTTTTTTTTCATTGAGTAAACATTTTCAAATTGATTTTGTTATAAGTGTTTAACAACTCTAATCAAAAATGTGTGTATTTTAGACTTAATATCATAAAGTAAGGTTATATTTTAGTCTTACTATAATTTTATCTAACTTTTTAACTTGATCACTATCTAGATAATAATTTCCCTATCAATCAAACTTATAATTTCTATTATTCTTGTCTTCACTATTCAACACGGTGAAGAAATACAAGGCTGCATATCACAAACAAAGTGAAGTTTTTGCAGTCTGCTTTGGTTTTGAGTTGGATTTTGTAGTTATTGCAATTTTTTACATCATTATTTCTCTAAATAAGCAAAATTAATTCCTTAAACTTTATCACAACATAAAACAGACATCAAGGAGTTCATTTTTAATTATAACTAAATTTCGACAAAAAATTAGTCAGGCAGTATAGTGATCCTCTGACTTTCCATCTCGCACCATCATCTGGTCAAAATTTAAATGTGTCCAATACTTGGAAAACTGACATAAACCATCAACCTAAAGCTACAGTGTGGTACCTATGTCTATGTTAGTGGGTGTGAATTACATTCAAGCCCTTGCCACACACAGGGAAAAGCTCTTTACTGGAGTTATGGTGTCTGATGTCTATAGACTGGCACACTGGAACTTACTTACTACTCTTGGACAGGGTGGTATTTGTAAAATACTAGTGCAGTGCCTATTATTTGTACCGGAAGACTAGAAGAGAAGTCCTGGGGGGGGGGGGGGGGGGGGGGATGCAACGAACTCACTGGCATGCATCATAGGTAAATTGTGAGACAGACTGTGTGCTTTGGGAACCGACTTGCAAAAGGCCCCGTCACCTCTTCTACATAGGAGCAGGATACACAAAAATGCTATACTAGTATAAGGTATACTCTTTTTGTTTTTGTTTTGTGTCTGTATTTATTGTGCTTTGAGGTTTTTGAGTTTCTTATTAGCTTTTTTGGGTCTCTTTGTGGTCATTTTATCTTGTCTCTTTGTAGATACTTTGTGTATCTTTGAAGTAATTTTAAGTCTCTTTGTGGTTGTTGAATAGTCGTTGTGAGTCTTTTTGAGTCTTTGTGAGTCTTTTTGAGTCGCTCTGTATTCATTTTATGTTTTTAAGTCTTTTTCAGGCTGTCTCTTCAACTGATGTTTGTGTGATTCCTCTCACTGCCACAGGGGGAAACAAATGTTCTGCAGCTTTAACTGTACTTTTTTACTAATTACTATATATATATATATAACATTTAACATTTACATATACATATTTAACATTTGCAGCTAAGACCATGAACATGGTAAACATTATATTTCACCTTGTTAGCACTGACAATGTGAGCATAATCAAATTAGAATATACCTCAAAGCCATAGTGTATACTAAAACTGCAATAATGAATTAACTTAATGTTGTGTTTTATTGTACACAGGCATTTAATGGTGTTTATTGTCAGGGTCCACATTTACAGCACATGTAATCAACGCCACATAACGGCACGCTTAAATTAGATTTCATATCATTATTGCAATATGTAACAAGTTAATGACACAAAGCATATTTCCTCCACAACTCATTTTCTGTACAGGCTGGAAGAGAATTCATTCTCTCTCTGAACAAGAATTATACCAACATTATAAATGTAGCCGTCTTATAAACTAAGCCATCAAGCCACTGTGTAAAATTATGCAATACAAGGCATGCAGTGTTTCAATGGCCTCCCTGCATGCGCCGTAATGAATGCTGATCAACCTTAGATTAATGGACAATTACACTTGTATTTTATTGCACATCAGCAATATGGCCAAGTGGACTGCTGGGGGTGGCAGGTTGGCAGCTCCGAGGCAAAGCTACACTAGCGAGCATGTGGATGAGAGATTTGCTGCACACTTCTACATGTGACATGTCTCATAACTGAAGAACTGGAGGGATTAAATGATCCGAAAATGTGGGAACATTGATTATCCTTGACATGCTTGTTCTCATGGAGAGACTGTGAAATCATTTTCACTTCTCGCTGCTGTTTGGCTTTGTAAGGCGATACTGTAACAATGTTATTCTTAGATTGTGCTGTGAACAACACAAAAACACTGTCAACTTCATTAGCTGCTGCTGACTTCATTAGCCAGCATAAACTGTTCATTAGCTTAAGAAGTTGAGAAGCGATCTTGACTTGGGACAAAGCTTTGCTTTGATCAAATCCAGTCATCCCGAGAGGAGGCTGGCTCTTTGTCTTTATGATATCTTGACAACAAACCCCAGTAGTTTGTCCTCTGTAGTTTACGTGTGTATATGAATGTGAAGGCCCACATTTGTGCCTGAAAGTGAATGTGTCTTTGGGGGTATGTGTGTGTGTATTTGCCTGTTAGTGTGTTTCTTAGGAGAGCTGGGAGAGTAGGAGTGTGTGCCTGTGCCTGTTTGTGTGCGTGTGAACCGACAAATCTAAAGTTGCCTTGGATCTCCCTTCGGCACTGGCTCCCGCTAGCAACTCTCTGTCTCTGTTGTGTTTGTAGATTACAGGGGCTGTTGATTTTGGAATGTTTCTTTTTCCAACTTCAAAGTTTGACTGATCTCGCTTGCAGTAAGGGACTGAGCCACTTAAAACTTTCATTATTACTTCCCTTCCTTCCCATTTTCTCTTTACCTCTGTCCACACGCACAAAATGTACATATTGCTGCTTCCATGATAGAAGTGGAGCACAAACGCCTGCACACTACACTGATTTGCCCTTGCCAGCATGAACAAAGCCTGGAAGCCGTTGAAGAAATTGTGGCAAGAAGGACTGCTCAATCAGGCTCACTACAGCTTTAGAGCAAGCGTTAATGCGAAGCAGTGAGCGCTAAGGCATTTGTGAGTTGCCACTGCAAAGTAGACGCATTAAAAATCCTGCTGAAATCAAATACAACAACTTGAAAGCCTTTTAAAGCTCAAGAGAGTTGAGAGTTAGAGTGCATTACAGTGCGTGCATCAGTAAGTAAGGGTGGTTAGTGGTAAATGACATTAATCATGCACCCACTCAGTGTGTTGTGGAACCTTTTGAAGTGTTGCTGAGTAAATGCTTGGGAGACCTAGAGAGAACATGAATAACACCTCATGTCAATCACAGACTCCATACTTGCACATATTATTCAATATTAAGTGCATTATATTGGAAATATTATGTTTACGTTCAGTCTTTTGCTGTGATTAATGCTTTTTTCTATTCATAAATGGAAATGTATTCATTTCAAATTAGACGATGGTTTGTACTGTATACATGTGCTTGATTTATCTTGCTTATATTTCACATTAAAGGTACTATAATGTATAAGTGAGATTTTTCCTGTCATTTTTTTTTTATGAAGCAGGTTTAGGTGCTTTAAAAACATTGAAAGTTTCAAAATGCACAGAGCCAGTTTTCAGAAATCTGCCTTTAAATGAGCACTCACAGCTTTACTACAGTTGTCCAAACAAATGTACCTTTAGTTATACTGGGCATGAAAATGAACAAGAAATTGAAGAAAACAATGGTCTAATATTTTTTTTCATGACTGTATGTAAAAGGTAGAAAGTACAGCTACCACACTGTTGCAGTCATTCCCCGGCTGCAATGACGCAGAGACGCTGAGAGTGCAGATGTGGAAGACCAGAAACACTGACCAATCAGAGCAGACTGGGCTTTTTAGGGATGGGGGCTTAAAGAGATAGACGCTTAAACAGAAGATTTATGACACGGGGTGAATACAAGCATATTCAGACGGAAAAATAACGTATATTTTAAACATTACAGCATAAACATGTTCCAAAAGTAGTCATTTGCTGTTTTTATCCTTATTTTTATTCATCTTTTTTTTCTTACACACCGTGGGACTGTGAGAATTGTTATTTCAATCTCTGTGTCTTATACATATGGAAAATTGACAATGAAGTTGACTTTGACATTGGTCAAATTAAATAATCAAAGCACACATCAAATTCATTTGTTTTCCAAAGTTGGCCTCTGTCATTTAAGGTGTTCTTGTCAGGCTGGTGTTTGTCAAAGTGTTAATTATTTTACTGATACTTTGGTTTTAATCGGTTATTTGATACTATAAAAAAGGGGTGTAACGCCATGATTGACAGCTACGATTGGTTTCGGCGGGTTTATGGGCAGGATCTAAACACTGTCACTCCACCAGCCAATTACTACTGGACTCTGGCTCCAAATGAGCAAGATGGCAGCTCACACATTGGGATAATTAAGCTTCATTTTGTACATCAGAAGGAAGTGGATACGTTGCCAGATCAGATTGTTAATTTCCAGCCAAATCACAACCCAAAACCCTGCCCGAATCAATAAAAAACAGCCAGAAAACTAGTGTAAAACTAACATAGAAAACCATTGTGCCAATCATAAGCACACATAGCTTCATATCTGCATCAAAAAAACCAATGTGGCAACACTGAAAATGCAGCCTTGTTGTCAATCGATATATAATGGTGTTCAAAATAATAGCAGTCCAATGTGACTAACCAGATTAATCCAGGTTTTTAGTATATTTTTTATTGCTACATGGCAAACAAGGTACCAGTAGGTGCAGTAGATTCTCAGAAAACCAACAAGAGCCAGCATTCGTGATATGCACACTCTTAAGGCTGTGCAATTGGGCAATTAGTTGAACGGGGTGTGTTAAAAAAAATAGCAGTGTGGCATTCAATCAGTGAGGTCATCAATTTTGTGAAAAAACAGGTTAGTTCTGTGACAGTTAGAAGACGTCTGTGTGAAGCTAATCTATTTACAAGAATCCCTCGCAAAGTCCGTCTGTTAAAAAAAAGGCATGTGCAGAAGAGGTTTCAATTTGCCAAAGAACACATCAACTGGCCTAAAGACAAATGGAGGAACATTTTGTGGACTGGTGAGAGTAAAATTCTTCTTTTTGGGTCCAAGGGCCAGTTTGTGAGACGACCCCCAAACTCTGAATTCAAGCCACAGTGCACAGTGAAGACAGTGAAGCATGGTGGTGCAAGCATCATGATATGGGCATGTTTCTCCTACTATGGTGTTGGGCCTATTTATCTCATACCAGGGATCATGGATCAGTTTGCATATGTCAAAATACTTGAAGAGGTCATGTTGCCTTATGCTGAAATGGGTGTTTCAACAAGACAATGACCCCAAACACACTAGTAAATGAGCAAAATCGTGGTTCCAAACCAACAACATTGATGTTACGGAGTGGACCTTAATCCAATTGAGAACTTGTGGGGTGACATCAAAAATGCTGTTTCTGAAGCAAAACCAAGAAATGTAAATTCATTGTGGAATGTTGTTAAACAATCTTGGAGTGGAATAACAGCTGAAAGGTGCCACAAGTTGGTTGACTCCATGTCACACAGATGTGAAGCAGTTATAAAAAACTGTGGTCATGCAACTAAATATTAGTTCAGTGATCACAGGATTGCTAAATCCTAGGAACAAAAAAGTTTGTACAAAATAGTTTTGAGTTTGTAAAGTCAATGGCAGACATCTGCTATATTTTTGAACACACCCCTTTCAACTAATTGCCCAATTGCACAGCCTTAAGAACGTGCATATCACGAATGCTGGGTCTTGTTGGTTTTCTGAGAATCCACTGCACCTACTGGTACCTTAAAAACTAGGATTAATCTGGTTAGTCACATTAGACTGCTATTATTTTGAACACTACTGCATATAGTTTCGTATATGAGCTTGAAAATGACCATAATAAGCCCCCTGTAGTGATGCCTTAAGTAACACAACAAAGCAACAAAAATGCATTATAGATCTAAATGAAGCTACTGCTTGAGCCTGCACTTCAGTGGTAAGAGAATTCATACTTGATTTTAAGCCATTACTAGGGATAAATGTGTCAGGTTTTACATCAAGTGATTGAATTAGCAGTAGGAGTTCAGCCTTGCGTTGTTGTGTAATCACGCTCATTATTTACGTAATCCTATTGGACCTCAAGATTAGAATCATGTTCCTCTGATCAGTCAGAAAATCAAAGTGGGATTACTCCGGCCGTATCATGGATTTCTAAGAAGATTAAGGGCTGAAACACTCATTATAATCTAAGAATATCGTTTATTTCCTGATTGATTGTTGATAAAGATGAAATAACTGTATATATCATAGCAGTAGTGCCCATAGCAACACAACCCTGCATGTGATGTGCTTGAAATCTGACAGTTGATTGGTGTTAACATTTTGATTTCACAGTCTGTCTGTCTATTATACTTCTCTAGAGAACAATCAGCTTGGAGATGATCAGATTTTAAAGCCATCAGTTCAATTTGACAAGAGGGAGGTGGGAGGCAGAGAAAAGAAACAGCACTGGAGTGTATGAATGGAGCAGATCTGTGTTTGCATTTATCTTGTATTACATATGTACATCTCATTTCCTCCACCCTCAGAAACAGTCTCCCAGCGTGGTTGAATCAAATTAGCTTAAGGAATTAGTGTAGAACATCCTAAAGAACTTGTAAAACATGCTACCCGACCAACTTCGGGTGTGTAATTAATCATGTTGAAATTAAAGTAACGGGAGAGGGTTTGACCTTGTCCTCAGAGAGTTAACCCATGTCCTCAGTGCAAGACTATTTTTACATTATTTTCAATTATCGTCTGAAACGGACAGGGACCCTTGAGGAAGGTAGCCTCATTTTTTGCCAAGTCTCTGTCATTGAGTCACATTACCACGTTCTTTATATAGCTGAGCTGTGGAAACACGGTCAGCTGGCGCTCACAATGTCCTTCACTTCCATTCGGCTTCAAATTTGAGGCCGGATTTGACAGCAATGTTGGGTTTTACTTGTTTCCTACATGCACTCTTTAAAATAACACAGCTAGTTTTTAACACTGTCGACAAAGATGTTAAAGTGATCAATTAAAACAAAAACAAAGGCTGTTACATATACAGCAGTCGAAAGACTAGTGTTGACAGGTATTCACAGTTTATTATTTCATGAAACTACCCTGCATAAAAATGTCACCAAAAATGTTGTAAAAAAATGACACTTGAGTAATAACATAAAAGCATTCTGCTTCCCACGTAGTGTCCAGGATAATGACTTTAGAGATACTGTCTTGTTATGCACCAAATGCTTCTTCGTTTAGTGTGACAGCATCTTAATTAATACACACTCTGGGGGTGCTGGAGTGGACTGGGTGCCTGTGGTGATTGGCAGATAGATTAATATTGTCAGACCCTGGAGACATGTGTCACATTCCACTTGAAGCCATTGCTACTTGTTTCAAGGACAATTTCCTCACCTCCACTTCTTCTATATTGCACTGTTGCTGCACTGAGAAAGGGACTATGAGGGTCAGTGTCACTGAAACCAAAGTCTTATAAGACAAATGGAGGAGGAGCACCCATGGGAGAAGGAGCATTTTGTACAAAACATACTGACACCTCTCGTTTCTGTGAAAACTGCTTCTACAACAAAAAAAGTAATCGGTATAAAATGCTTGAAGTAACCTGACCTTCTGGGTTGCTAACTACCCTTCACAAGAAGCTCTCTGTATTTTATAGTTAATTATGAATTAACAGTTCACTAAACCCCTCCCCCCAAATATAGCTTAGCAACTGTAACTAGGGTTGGCAGGCCTGTCAAGCTTCAGGTTTCTCCTCATGGATGAATGGCGTGCACGGTGTTGCAGTGGGGCACATATTCAGTATCTGCAGAGTTTGAAGGGTGGTGTCTTTATTTTAGCCTTTCTGAAACCACATGAGCAAGTCTGTAAGCTAAGCATTAAAAGAGGATTATGTTAAAATAAAAATAAAATCCAATCTATTTTTTTTCTGGGCTATGTAGCCTTAGCTTAAGTCTTTGAGCATGATCAATTGCATATTGCATACAGCTGTCAAGTGCATATTCAAAACACCTTTTTCAAGTTTTAAACTGAGTCAGCTGGAAACAGTAAGATGCTAGGAAGAAGAAGAAGAAGAAGAAAAAGAAGAAGAAGAAGAAGAAGCTAAAATTACCTTAAAGGTGGGGTACATGCTATTTTATACAGTCTATGGATACATGACATTCTGAACAATAATGGCATCCTGAGCAGTGAATGAAGTCACACTCCCTCTGCATGTTGTAATCTGAGCTTCTCTTTTCTTGGTTTTGGTAGCTGTATGTGAATGTTAGTGTATGTGAGCCCTTCCCTTTAAAACCGTTAGCCCTTCCTTTGTTCATGTCAAACTGGCTAACTTATCACCAATGCCTTGTACTGCAGACTACCGAGCCAGGGTGTGCTGGAGAATGTAGGTCATTCGACAGTCACTGTTTTTAACTACCCGGCTAGGCCTCCTGACTGTGAGTGAACCCCATTTACACTGATAGCACTTGCGCCTTGTTAGCGCTGTTAGCACCTCTGATAATTGTGTCCTCATCCACAATGGTGGTACGGCGTTACTAGCCAGATTGCCCTGCTGAGTGTGAGTTAATTAACTCCATCACTATTTGGGCTGTTGCTCGAAATGTTAGCACTGTTAGCACCGTTAGCGTGACTACCACTGCTAGTGTCTACATTCAGCTCAGCTACCTTCTTACTTGTGACAAGAGGAACTGTGTGCGACAATTGGCTGATACTCTGAATGTCAACCAACTGTCGTGTACATCCATCCAACCATCCATTTTCCTCCGCTTCTCCGGGGCCGGGTCGCGGGGGCAGCCGGCTAAGCAGGGCATTCCAGACGTCCCTCTCCCCAGCCACAACGTCCAGCTCCTCCTGGGGGACCCAGAGGCGTTCCCAGGCCAGGAGAGAGATATAATCCCTCCACCGTGTTCTGGGTCTTCCCCGGGGCCTCCTACCAGTTGGACGTGCCCGGAACACCTCTAATGGGAGGCGCCCGGGAGGCATCCTTATCAGATGTCCAAACCACCTCAGCTGACTCCTTTCGACGCCAAGGAGCAGCGGCTCTACTCCGAGCTCCCTCCGGAAGTCTGAGCTCCTCACCCTATCTCTAAGGCTGAGCCCAGCCACTTTACGGAGGAAACTCATTTCAGCCGCTTGTATCCGCGATCTTGCTCTTTCGGTCACTAACCAAAGTTCATGACCATAGGTGAGGGTTGGAACGTAGATGGACCGGTAAATCGAGAGCTTTGCCTTCCGGCTCAGCTCCTTCTTCACCACGATGGTCCGGTACAACGGTGTACAGCACCATTAAATAGCTAACTAGCAATAGGAATCTGCCAGCAACAGTCAACATTTCAGCAGGTAGAGTTGGGCTGTCTGCTTCTGTCTTAAAATGACTGAATTGAGATTGACTGTTATTATTGTAAACTGTGCCTGCACCATGCTAGAATTAAAAGCAAGAGTCACGAAAAAGACACTGACATTTATTAAGATTGAAGGTGAGAGTATTGCTTTAGTATTAGATACACTGTAAATACTGTGCATGACAGAACTTTATTGCTTGCTTCTGATTGGTATATATGAATTTCTCTCATGTTGCGGCTCTTAGGTAAAGTGAAAAATTGATTCGCCATTGATAAGTACGGCTCTTCGTTCTTGAGGCATCCTTCGTGTTTTCATTTGTTCCTGCTGTGTTTTTAAGGTCATCAAATAAATCAAATCAAAGACATGTCTGAGAGCCAGAGGTATTTCACACACAGCTTTAACTCCACCAGGGGCTATGTTTCACTTCCCAGACACCACATTTTATTTCATTTTTTTCCTTCACCTCGTTCCTTTCCCATATGGGTTCTCCTTCATGTCTGTACTCTGCTTCAACTCTGCCTTGGGCTCAACTTTGGAATGAGTCTGTCTCTGCGAGATGATTGGCGGTTGGGTTGCAGCCAGGGACAGCTGGGCTCTAAGAAACTGTCTTGGTGTTTGGAATACATTAACGGCCACCGCACTCAAGGTGCCTTGATGTAGTTGAAGAAGTCAGGCTGCCTTTGACACTCCATCTTCTTTCAATATCTTGTTTGACATTTGGGATGTAGATTTATTTCTTTCAGCATTTCCTGAAATGAATTTATTCCATCTAGTTATTTTTTTTCCCATGCCTCTGTGGTGCATTAGAATCATATTAACACATGGTTCTGTCACTCACAGGCAGTGGCATTTCTCTTGTTAAGATTGTCTGCTTATGCTTTCGTTGAAAGCACAGTTACTAAGCATCCCCCACAGTCAATCTAAACATGTTATTTATCAGGGACTGGCAGAATATGCCCCAGAGTTTTAATGCTGCATTTGTTATCAACGCTTAATTGCAGACTACATGTTTAACACTCCAGTGGGCCATGGATGATTCAAAATTGCTTCATTTGGAATGACTGCAGTGCCAGTCAATAAGAGAAGCTACATTCACTTCTAAAGCTGCATTGTCAGAATTCAAAATGACAAGAGAGAGGGAAGGCAGGATATCATTAGCAAAGACTTTCTCCCCGAGTGTCATAGGTAGTTAAAATGCATGAATGTATTTACAGTTGATCTGATACCAACAGTGTTGAGCAGCCGCGCATTCATGTGTTACAATAATGGGATTGCTTTTTCAGTAATAAACAGTTCAAGGGATTATGATTCCATAACTACTTTACTACTACTTGTCACTTGTTCGCTTTCTTACTTAAAGTTTAATTGAGTGTTGTTTTGAGTTTGGTCCAATTGGCAACCTCCATATCTGAAAAGTGCCTTCAACCTGCATTCTCTCTAATGGCCAGTAGGGGGTGACTCCACTGACTGCAAAAGTCTGATTGTATGAATGTCTATGAGAAACTGACCCGACTTCTCACTTGATTTATTACCTCAATAAACCTTATTCTAATGACTTACAGGTCTTAATTGCTAGTTTAAAGCCTTTGATCGATTTGGTTTATCTAATATTTTGTCCATGATAGTTGTATGGATAAAAAATACCAGTAATAACATAAAATAAGCTGGAAGTTAATCAATATGATTTGCTATATTGTTATTATTTATTTCCATTGTGCAACGCTCTCTGTTGATGACACATCCTTCATTAAAATGCTTCCGCTAAAACTGTTAGAAGCTTGGGCTGGTTCGCTAGCACAGAGGTTCCAAGAATCCTGAATGTAGCAAGTTCAAGAACCAGAGGTAATTTGATGGAAAGGGGACATGACAGGACCTCTGGAGTGCTTACAGTCCCTGGGGCTGATGTTAAGCTAGCTGCTTGTTAAGACACAATATCACATTCCTATTTACACATGTGTTAAATTAATGATATGTGACAGTGTTTGGAGCTGTTAAAAGACATCTTTGACAGTTAATAACGTAATGGATAAAGCAACAAAATACTTTCGCTAATGCGAGTAAAATAGCAAATTATTTTTTTTCAGTTAGTAATTGGAATTCATTATACTTAAGTGCACCATCAAGGAGAGAGCAAGTTTAATATGTCAGATTGGTGGTCAACTGGCATAGATTTGTGTGACTATGTGAAACACATCTGCTTTCATCTTACATTGTCGACTTGTTTTGGATAAGGGCAAAGTGTTTTATGGAAGGATTTTCCAATGTGAATAACATTTCACAACTGTAGTCAGAGTTATATTTATCTGGCTCTTGTGAAGATGACATTGTTGAATGTGTTGTAGCCAAGGACAGCCCTCCTCTTGCCATTTGTAGCCATGTGTTGCCCAGCTATTGAAGTTGCCTTTGCCGCTTGGCAGGTGAAAGTGTATGTGTGGCCAAGTCCCACAGTGAGTGACCTCCATGTCCTCGACCTGGCCAGAGCTGCCATCTCTGTAATGGCTATCATATCTCAGCCCCACTGTTCGTGCTATCCAATTGTGCCTTACTTTCTCTCCCTGTCCCTTGCTCTTTTTCTCTCTCTCTGCTTCAAGTTACTGTGTAATTGGTCTGTTGAAGAAGATATATGAATTTACAGGTACCCCCCCCGACAACAAATACGTCCAATTTACACAGTAAGCTCAGTGAAATGTATGTACTTTTAGAAGTGGATTCACTTAAAGAAATGTAATGGTAACATTTAGTCAATATTACCACTGATCCTATGTCTCTGTAAAATAACCACTTATTATTTGCTGAAGATTGCTGTAGTGATAATGGAATTAGCGTGCTGAAAGATAGTTCGGCCAAACAGCGGAGGCACACAACCGCCTGAGGGAGTCTCGTCAAGCCAAATAATGTATTTACGAAACATTTTGTTCTTTACAGTACATTAGGCAATTCAGTATTCCTACCCGCTTTGTGAATATCCAAAAACAATATCAGTCACAGCGACCAACTGGAGCAAGAGCAAACGCACGCACATTAATGCAAATCAGGTTAAGTGACCACTGTGTTTAGAAAAAGGAACTGGACTGTAACAGTGGGCTGTTGTCTGATATTTGTCAAATTCCTATTCTCTGTAGGAAAATTATTTTCTCCATGGTCGTGTAAATGGTTTTACCATGCAGTGAGCTGAAGTCTTGAGATGTAAAATTTGGGGTTATGTGCCTTCTAACTGATTCATGCTGGTACTGGGCATAACGCATGTCGAAGTATTTGATTAATCCTTTTCATTTTCCATTATTTTGTGTTCAAAATATGCATCTGACCTGTATATTGAAAAAGAGAATGTTCCTGCAATCCATGTTACATTTGATATTAAAATAACAAACTGAATGCATATAAAAAGGCCAAAAAGTCTGCTAAATTTCCAGCAACAGATGTTTGCAGCAGCCCTCCCTTGACTTTTTTATTTTATACACGCAAAGGGAATTTGAATGTGAAAGCCGGATTGGGCTCCTTTCCCAGTTTAAAAAAAACCGCAAAAACAGTGAGAGGTGCTGGAGTTCACAATGTGGTTGACCTCTTGAAGCAACATGTTCGGTTCACTGTTTGTGTCTGTTTTTTGAGCAATTCAGCTACACTTGTGTTGACATGGCCAGATGGCATTATTAGTTTGCTGGCTCTGAGTATTACTGAAACAACTCTTGCATTGAAAGAAGCTTGGGGAAATTTGCTGCAGTGTACTGTACTTGACACACATCAGGAATAATGTTGAGACAGTGTATTTGTGGTGCAATGACTTATTTATTCTTCAATATGTTAACAAATGATTCAGATCTGAATATAATTAAACAATCTAAATAAATACATCTTATGTATTACTGGGAAATAAGAAAAAGAAGTGCCAGCTGGCTGCAGCACACTACAGTGGCTAGGGAACACAGTGCCAGCACAGGATTAGGATTATGATGCTTAGATTTTGTGGCGGCCAATGTAATGATATTTCAGAACATATACAATACAATATGCATTGGGCTCACTAACCAGTGTTGTGTCAGACTTCCAGATCTGATAAATTGTCCCAGTGTGAAAACTAGATGCAATATTTATACAGTTACTTACAGACGAGAACATCCTGTCAAGTGCTCTTCTCGGCAGTAAACCCACAGTTTGCTATTGTTTGTTCTGTTGAGGGATGCATGTTGATAGAGTATAGTGTGCTGTACATTATTAGATCCTATAGTGCTGATCTTCATTTCAGGTCAGCTATCTTATATAACGATAAGACCCTATACCATACCACTGGCTTGCTTGTCAAAGTATAAGCTAAGCAGCAAACAGGTTTATGTTAGAATAAATGAAAAGTCTAATCTTACATTTTTGCTGTCAATACTACAACTAAATGTCTCTACACTGCAATACAAGATCAATACTGCCAATTTATTTCCATGTCTTCTACACAAATCATCAATAGTGAGAATGCTAACCTTAAGCCTGGAGCATAGATTTAGCATCAATCATGATAGCATGTTTGTAGCAATCAAGAGCCCATTCAAGACCTCTTTTGCAGAGAAAAGGAAAATAAATAAGCTGGAAACATTAAAAAGTCAGCCAGTTTTTGCATTTTAAACAAACTTAAGAAACAAATGTTATCTAAATTAGCTAGCTAGCTAGGGGGATTAAATCTGCCAGCAACAGTAGCATTTAGCTGGCAAATGCAAAGATAGTCTGCTACAAATGAGGAGTCTGCTTTTATTAAGGTTAGGCGATAACCCCAAGATGTTATGGTTAGGGTAGCTCATTGGTCAGGAGCTAGGACTTGAACAAATCAGGTACCAGTACCTCATGTTGGCATGGTCGCCTGGCTAATCTTAGCGCTTGAATGCTATGCAGGGCAGATCTAGCCAAGAACAGATCCATAATAACTGTAAATCAATGTGAAGATGGATTACTGGATCATGTTGACATACAATAGAAGGTATTCATATACATAACAGCAAATTTGCTAATTGTACTATGTGGTAGTTTGGTGTTCTGTGTCAGCCATCGTAAATATGTTCATGGCTGGGATTCTGTAGGCCTACTCCATTTGTGCTTGTGTGTTTTGTAAACACTCTGAGAACTATATGACCAAAGTACAAATATATGAGGCCTGTGGAGGTCTGGAGTACCTCTGAAAAGCTCCCACCACAGTGTCTATTTAGCATCCACGACCTCTGACCAGTCAACATTTTAAGTGCATCAGGATCCAACGCACTCAAAAACGCACAAATTACTCCCTCCTCCTAAAAGGGTCTAAATGATATGCTTTTAAGAATAATTATTCTCAAAGGCATGCAGATGAAGCAGAGCAAAAAAGAGAGGCAGAGTGCCTGTATGTCCCCGACCTTAGCTGTGATTAGCATAATTGAATTTCAAACGATCAGGGGAGTATTGAGGAAAAGTGAAGCCATTGAAAGTGTGTAAATGGTCTACAGTCTGCACACCTCCATAATCTCATCACAGAGAGTGTGGATGTGGTTGACTGGAGGGTTGATGTGTCAGGCTAAATAAAGTACATTAGGTGAAGACATGGGAGAGGGTCAAAAGGTCATTGAGGTATTCTGTATAAATCACTCTCTGATATTGTGTTACTGCCACTGAAACGCTTCAAGTTCATAAGAAGTATTAGCATGATATCCGTATCACAATTATTCGCAGTCCACAGTAATTCATTTAATGATTGATGTAATGCTATAAAATGTCACAAGAATAATGTTAATGTTTGTAGTGCATAACACCAGATATCAGAGATGTAAGCTTACATCTCTGATATCTGGTGTTATGAGACTGTTCTCCCTGGGATAACAACAGGATTTGTCATTTTATGTTTAAGTGACGAAGCCCTTTAGCGGTCGTAGTAACAATATGAAGTCAGGATGGATGGGTCGACAATTAGCTGGTACCTCCACCAAGGACGTTATGTTTTTGGTTGGTTTGTTTATTGGTTTATTTGTTTGTTTCTGTTTCACAGCAGAATTATGGAAAAAACTGATGGCTTGATTTTATTGAAGCATAAAAAGTTGTAGCATTGGCCAAATAGGACCCCATTTACTTTTAGAGCAGATGGAATCATTGGATGGATACACTAATCATTCTTCACTTTTGATAACATAGAGAGAAAGGGCACGACCTTGTCGAAGGTATGCGCTTTCTGAGTGCTGTCCCCCCCCCCCCCAAATGTCAACAGTCAGCGTTGGGTATGACTGTTATAAGGATAATATTATATATATTATATATATATATTATAAGGATCATCCACTTATCTTCAAAAAGTAGTGCATTTAAATAAAATAAATTTAAAAAGATGATTATTTTGGCATTTTTTCTTAGATAGGGACAGAGAGAATGAAGGGGATAGACATGGGAGACATGCAGCAAAGGGACCTTGGGCCGAATTTGAACCCAAGTCCACTGTGACAAGGACTCAGCCTTATTGGTACGAGGTCTTCACGTGATCCACTTCGATGCTCACAAAGAAGTAATTTGAACACAAATTAAAAGGTTTTTCTGACCATAACTACTCATAAAAGTACTCAGGCACAAGTGCTGTATTTAAAGTTTAATTTAGATAACTTGTTGGGTATTTTGATTTACTTTTTCAAGTACTTTCCAAATGTCATTCCTTCTCCTCATCACTGGCTCCATTTTCCCCTCAGCGAATCTATGCTATCTTTAATTCTTCCTACCTGTCAGTGATCTGCCGACATGTTGTCCCCCTCCATGTAAGCAGAGGGTATGTGATAATATGGAGATATACTCTCCTCTCTATGTCATTATGATAAACGACCAGAGAGGTGTGGCGGTGGGTAGGGTAGGTTTCTCCTTGTGGAGCGGTAAGCTATCGCTCAAACACGGTCTCTGGAGCTGAGATGTCCATACACATACACATAAAATCAGATTTCTCAGCAGGTGGTATTCTGTCCTTGGCAGAGGAGCGAAAAGTCAAATTGGCATACATTAGAATGATGGCTGCGGTCCCCGGGGACAGACTGTTTTTAGCTATCTGTCACTAGTCGGAAGTCAGAGCCAGCCTAAGAGTCCTCTGATAGGATTTGATTTCTGCCTCGGAGGAGACTAAATGTAATCTTAGCACTCAAAGCAGCTGCTGCCCACCTTACAATGCAGAGTAAATGAATCGCATGCCACCCGTTGAGAAACAAAAGATTCAAACTACAGGTAAGACAATTGAAATCATACTTTTGCCCAAAGCATGCATTTAACTCTATTCTTTATTGTCTATAGTTTTTTAAAGAGCAAAGAGCATCATGCATACAAACGGGTAATTAGACCTACTGATTAACCATTTCTTAACACATACCACTGTGAATCCTGGAGCATCTTTATATCCAGGTCTTCTTTTTTAAAGCTCCAGCACAGCTCATAAACAACATATGCTCACAACAATTATGGTTACCCTGGAGGCAAATTTAACCTTGAGTCCTCGCAGCAGATGTTGGCAAAAATAACAGAGATTGTAACAGCTTTGGATGCATGATTCATTGGCATTGATGAGCTCTTATATTGGTCACCGGTGTCTGCTGCTGTGCAACTTTAACAAAAAAAACTGCATGATATAAAAGACCATTACACACTTGGTTTTGCTTTAGTCCACCCACACTTTAAGGTCGAAAGATGCAAATGTGCTGGTTTGGCAGTCTGTATGTAGATGGAACTGATGCCTGTTGGAGGATGCTGAAGCAGAGGTGACACCCCTCACATTTATGGCACGAGACTGTTGGGAAAGTGCGGTATTTTAGTCTTGCCTGTCTCCTACTGTGAACCACTGAATAATAATAAGCAATATTAGTCACTGCCGTTGAACACATTTCACCATCAAATGTTCGACCTTTGTTAGAGAGTAATTTGTGTTCCACAGTGCAGCAAAAGACATTTGATCACAAGGGTCATGTTAAAATGAATAAAACATATTAAGATAGTCTGACCATTATTTTGTGATGACATGGTTTTTGTGGTGTATTTTTGCTATTTATTTGGTAAAGGGCATTGGTTTACTCCGTTTCAGGCTTGGGTTTTCTCAACTCCCTTCAGACCCTTTTTTGTCTCAAAATCAGCTGGGCATGGTCCTAATTGACTTGGATATGATGTGGTCTGGGCTACAGCCCTATCCCGGGGTTTCATCTTCGTCAAGGGCATAAGGCGCGTCTGCAGTCTTAATTAGGCTAGAAACCCATGGAATTCTGGGAGGGTTTTACCAATAAAATGGTCAATGCAAAGAAGTTAGTTTCTAAAAATGTGGATGCTTCCCACACATCTTCAACCCAGCAGCACATATCTGTAAACATACCACAGTTTCAAGGTAGGCCCCCACGATTGGTGTCACCAGTTGTGTATCTGACACAACCTCCCCTTCTGTTATGGTGTTATGGCATTAAATAATAGATAGATAGATAGATAGAGAGAGAGAGAGAGAGAGAGAGAGAGAGACAGACAGACAGACAGACAGACAGACAGACAGACTTTATTTATCCCAAGCTGGGAAATTACAGCGTAGCAGCAGCATTACACACAGAGACAATGACAACACAATTAAATAAAAAGAACAACCTAGGCATACTTCAAGCAATAAAAGATAATATACAATAAAATACAATAAAAAATAAAGTGTCTAAAGAAGGAGTATGTATTAAGGAGTAGAATAGAATTCCAGTGCAGAATAAATATGAATATACAGTATAAAAATGTTGGTGCTATGAAACAAATAAGGTGCAATGAATGGTTAGAATAGGGTTTTTGTAGATAATTTTAATGTCATAGTGAAGTTGACTTTTAACTTTTTGGATATGAAATGTAATCACCTTATAGTTTTATTCTATTCTAAGCATTTTTGTTACATTTTGTCATAATTAGGGTATTATTTCTTGAGTTAAGGCCAAAAACATTTTTTGTGAGGTCACAGTGACCTTGATCGTTGACCGCTGAAATGTAATCAGTTCATCCTTGAGTCCAAATGGAAGTTTGTGCCAGATGTAAAACACATTCCCTCAAGGTATTCCTGAGACGAGAGTAGGACAGACCTGAAGTCACAGTAAACTTTGAGCACCAAAATCTAATCTGTTCATCCTTGAGTCCAAGTGGACGTTTGTGCCAGATCTGAAGGATTTACCTCCATGAATGAGATGTTACAAGAATGGAAAAGACAGATGGGCAACCCAAAAACATATGCCTCTGGCCACACCTGTCGCAGGCACAGAGACATAAAAACTGTGCAAAATGTATTATCTATGCATTTGCTGTCCCCATCTATCACTCCAAACAAGACTACAGCCATATTCTGAGCTAAACGCTAATGTTAGCATGCTACAGTAACATGCTGATGTTTAGCAGGTTTCTGACTAGCACTTAACACAAAGGCTGATGGGAATGTCATTAGTTTGGTAAGTATTTGGTCATAAATCAAAGTGTTAGAAAATATTAAATTTGGCCAGTCAAGTTAATTAAATGTCATTCTCTGTTTGATCATGCACATAAAGAGAAAAAATAAACTGTAATCAAAGTAAGTTTACTCAAAGACTGTTCTGAGTTTTTCTTTTAGTTCATAATAATAACAGAGTGCCGAATTTCCATCTAAAAATGTTCAGTGAGCATAGTCCCTCATTGTTCCAGCAGTCACATCAGAACACTTCATTATAAATGCATGTGAGCATTCCTTGTACTCTACAGTGTAAGATCAATGCCAAAAGAGGTTATAAAATGGTAATCACATCTCATTCTATTTTCATGAGTAAGTTAATTTAAGAACAAATGGTGCACCAGGTTGACTGAATCCTGACTCTTGGGAATCTCTTTTTTTTACTTTCAAATAGGCACATCAGTATCTGTCATACTGTGAGTTGTTTCTATTATTCCCTTTAATCGTCATCAATTTGAGTCATTAAGAAGTGTATCATGAATATTAGTGAGTGAGTGAATGCTTTGGGAACTTGAATTGTCTGAACAGGCTGGAATTGAGATTAGCCTTGAGGGCAAAGTAGGTGAAATGTTGCATCCCCAGTTCAGTGCAGAGCCTGGCTAGAACGGACGGCCTTCATATGCCAGGGATGTTCTTCAATTTCTTTTTTATCTAGAATTCCTATTTTGGTGTGGAATCTTAGCAGGATGACGCACTGTAAAACCTGATCCTTCCCATTCCTAGGTTGTCAAATGCAAACTCTTTGTCACAGTCCTCAGTGTCTCATAAGTCCTATGTAAACTCACCCACGACAACATTAGTTACTCAGAGCAACTTTGGAAGTCAGCTGACCTCTTATGATGAGCGAGAGGCTTCTTGAAGGAAGGCGGATGGGGTTATTGGACATTGTCCTGTCTAAAACCAAAAGTCAACATTGGTGAATTTCTGTTGACTACTGTAGCTACGTAACAAATATATTTGTTTTAACAACAACTGTGATTTTTTTTTAGGGCTGGGACTCGATTAAAAAAAAAAATTGTTATGAAATTGGGTACACATCCCTAACTTTGGTGATCCCTTTACTTTTCCTCTAGTGTGATCATCAGGTCCAAATTTTATGACGCAATACCTGTAAAACTGATAGCTTTCTGTCAGATGTACATGTATGTCTTTCGAGCTAATTGGAACAGGTTAATAAGCCAACATGCTGAACTAAGATGGTGAATATGATAAACATTAAACCTGCTAAACACCAGACGTTCCCCCCAGAGAGCCTAAATACAGCCTCACAGTGCTGCTGTAGCTGTAGACTTTTTTTCTTGTTTTAAATATTTACAAAAACTGTGGAGAGATGGACAGAATATTAATGTGTTCAATATTTAATGACACTTAATTCACATTGTTGGCTCAGCGATGGTGGGTCTGTTGACAATCTCCATGATGGCTCTTTCAAGGACATGTTCTAATAGGCTCCATTGAGGTGAACTTCTCTCTTGCTAATGATGTCCAAGAATGTATTTCTTATGGTTTACTGCAGTTTTCCAATAAATAACCAGTACATTTATCAGAACTAAACATTGACTCACCGTAAACATTCTGTCTCCAGCAATTACTGTTTTGTTACACAATATACCCAGAGAATAATGTCTACTTTGCACATAAATTCCACTGTATTAATGATCTTAAATGGTATATGAGTTTGTGATATTAAATATTAAGTCGCACTAATGTGACAAATAAAAAACAAGAAACTTTGTTCTAATGAACTGGTGATACTTTTTAAGTTCAAGGTTTTAAGGTCATACACAGTGGACTCCTCCGGAACAATACATTTACTCACAGTTTCACAGTTAGCCATGTAGAACTTATAACAATGCCACTGCTATAATTGAGTGGAAGAATTGGAAAAAGAGTGGGCAGATTTCAGCTGTTGGAAAATCATATTTATTGAATACCCTACTTAGAAAATGTATGTAAAGACACTGGCTTTGGAAAATCGAACAACGACAAATGTAAAAAACTGAAGTATTGAGTCAATAGTCCAAACATTCCCACAGCTACACATGGGGAGGCAACACAACAGTTCTGACTACAAGACATATGTTTCCGTCAGTGACTGACATAATCAGTTCTTAACTATTGTCATTCAGAGGACAAAAGTCCTCTGGTTGCGTTGAGAGAAGTGAAAGTATATACTGGCAACATATACAGAAATTCACTAAAAAACCTATACTGACTGGGCAGTAATAGTTTTTCAGCTGGGGCGGTCTGAATCTCTCTGAATATAACTTTTTAATCCAGTTTAAGGTCACTCTATCAGAACAACCCTCTGCTCCTGCACCAATGGTTACGTTCTGCTGCAACCTCCAGAACTTGTCCCCAGACCACTTCTCCTCTATTGTCTCCTCTGCCCTACCTCCACTCAGCACATTCTCCTCTCTGAAGGCTAATGATGCCACTGACTCACTCTGCTCTACTCTGAACTCATGTCTGAACAGGCTATGTCCTTTATCTACAAGGCCTGCTCCACCCAACCAATCCCATCCATGGTTGACTGATACCCTTCGATCACAGCGCACCAAGCTCAGAGCTGCTGAAAGGAAATGGCTCAAATCCAAACTAGCCAACGATCTCATAAACATAAATTCTCAGGCAGCCTCAGCAATGCAAAGATTGCTTTTTACAATGACAAAATCAACAGTGTCAGTGACACCCGGAAACTCTTTTCCACCTTCAAATCACTACTCAACCCTCCGCCTCCTCCCCCTCCTACCTGCCTCACCACAGACACATTTGCATCCTTCTTTACAGGCAAAGTTGCAGCAATTAGCAGCCAATTCTCTGACCAGCTCACTCCCCAGCCAAATACTGTGTAGTAATACTAATACTGTGACATGTAGAAGTCCTACTACATGTCTTTCTGTATCTCAGCTGGGCGGAACTGAATCAGTTGCTAGCACCTCATTTTCTGGCTTTACACCCCTCTGAGAGTGAGGTATCCAAACTGTTGACATGTAGCCGTCCTACTACATGCTCGTTGGACCCTATACCAACAAACCTTCTTCAGTCCATTAGCCCAACCATCACGCCAGCTATCACACATGTGATTAACGCGTCACTGTCCTTCGGCACTTTTCCAACTGCATTCAAAGCAGCTCGGGTAACACCTCAAGAAACCCTCTCTCAATCCTGCTGAAGTAGAGAACTATCGCCCTCTCTCACTTCTTCCATTCTCATCCAAAACTATTGAACGGGCGGTCGCTAAGCAACTCTCAGAATTCCTCCTACAGAACAATCTTCTTGATCCAAATCAATCTGGTTTCAAAAGTGGTCATTCAACTGAAACTGCTCTGTTGTCTGTGACCTGTGTGAGCCTTAAAAGAAGCAACAGCAGGAAGTCCTCAGTTCTCATTCTGCTTGACTTGTTAGTTGTTAACCATCACATCCTCCTCTCTACTCTCTCTAAAATGGGCATCTCTGGCTTGGCTCTTTCCTGGTTTAATTCCTACCTGAAAGGATGCTCATTCAGTGTATCCTGGCATGGACAGTTGTCTACTTTGCATTGCCTCTCCACAGGGGTTCCCCAGGGCTCAGTGCTGGGACCCCTGCTATTCGCAATCTACACCACCTCTCTGGGTCAGGTTATCCGCTCACATGGCTTTTCCTATCACTGCTATGCAGATGACACTCAGCTCTTTCTGTCATTTCCTCCTGATGACCCCTCAGTCTCTGCACGGGTCTCTGACTGCCTCTCTGACATCGCCACTTGGATGAAGGCACATAACCTCCAGCTGAACCTTTAAAAAACTGAACTGAAACTTAGGTGTGATGATTGACGACCAACTCATCTTTTCCAGTCATGACGCCTCAGTTACCTGGTCATGCCGCTTTGCACTACAACATCAGAAAAATCAGACCTTACATAACTCAACATGCCACTCAACTCTTGACACAAGCTGTTGTCATTTCAAAACTTGACTACTGTAACGCCCTCCTGACAGGCCTGCCAGCCTGCACAATAAAACCGCTTCAGATGATCCAGAACGCGTCGGCGCGCCTGGTCTACAACCAGCCAAAAAGGTCACATGTCACACCGCTGCTCATTGAGCTCCACTGGCTACCTGTTGCAGCCCGCATCAAATTCAAATCTGTAATGCTCGCCTACAAAGTTGTCTCCGGTACTGCTCCTACCTACCTGAACGCCCTGATTCAGACATATGCTACCTCACGACCGTTGCGCTCTTCCAATGAACGGCGCCTGGCTCTGCCCCCTGTTGGTCAAAGGCAATCCAGACTCTTTGCATTTCTTGTTCCTCGCTGGTGGAACACACTACCAGTTTCAACCAGAGCAGGGGCGTCCCTCTCCACCTCTAAAAAACCTCCTGAACACCCAGCTCTTCAGAGAGCATCTTCTTTCCTAGCACCACTAATAGCTCTTATTGCACTATACCTTGATTGTTTGCTTTTATTCTTCCTGTAAGTTGCTTTGGATAAAAGCGTCTGCTAAATGACTAAATTTAAATGTAAATGTAATAGGTTTTCTGTAGCTTCACAATCGTTTAAACCAGGGATTCCCAAAGTGTGGTGCGTGGACCCCTGGGGGTGCGTGAGCTGCTGCTAGGGGGTGCGCGAGATGAAAAATGTAATGGCGGTCTGATAATGACACAATTACATTTTTTTCCCCCACACAATAAAGACGTGTTATTAATTAATTAATAAATACAGGCTATTCAATTTTGTGTCATTTTTTGTTCCTTTTTGCATCTATTTTGGTCATTTTTGCATCTATTTTGTTCATTTTTGCATCTATTTTTCGGTTGTTTGGTAATTTTTACATGTATTTTTTGTCAATTTGTGTCTATTTTGATAATTTTGTGTCATCTTTGGTCATTTTTGCATCTATTTTTGGTTGTTTTTGATCTTATAATGAAGCGTAGAAGAAGTTATCTTCTTGTTCTTGTATCATTTTTCCAGCCTGTGTTATGATGACGGGGTTGTTTAGCTCCACGCTCATTTAAATTTGCTGCAATTTTTGTTCAACGCAGCTCAAAATATTATAACATTTGTCCCAACTGATCTGCTTTCTGCCTCTGATCCTGAGCCTGTCATCATCCTCCACCTTTAATATGGCTATAAAAAAATCTTATTGCATTTTGTTTTTTTGAAATTTTTTGATTGGGGGTGCGTCAACACGGTTGGGACATAGAAGGGGGTGCACGGCTAAAAAAGTTTGGGAACCGCTGGTTTAAACCAATGGAATTCTTGGACTAAATATATTCTACTTCTCTGGCTGACGTCATTAAGTTGTAAGAGGCTTTCTCATCAAATTTTTAATGAATTGACTGATTATTTATATATATATATATATATATATATATACACACACAAACACACACACACATATATACATATATATACATATAGTTATATATATGTGAAAATGATGTGGTATTTTATTCTATCCAAGTGACAACCTCCGGATCTGAAAAGTGGAAGCGAGACCTTCATTCTTTCCAATGGCCAGCAGGGAGCGACTCCACTGTTTGCAATTAGAAGTGTATGAATATCTGTGAGAAAATAACCCTTTCTCTCACTTGATGTATCACTTCAGTATACATGTGTGCTATATAACTAATCTTAATTATAATAATAATTTTGAGAAATACCTTCATTGCACAACACAAGACTAAAACCCTACAGTCTACTGGTTATGTCTGTAGAGAGCTGCTGTGGTGCCTGTTTAAAAACTGTGGTCACCTCGATCTTGTGAGGTTATTATTGCTCATGTGATCATGATGTCAGAGAAAGTCTGACCATCTAATTTAACCAGACCAGACTCTTCTCGAACAAGCCTAATATGTCACTTTACTGGTAGAAAGGACTGTTAAAAGTTGAAAAAATAACCAAGAAATGTGGGTTGAATGGATTTTCAGTTCAACAATCTTTATTTTTTCCCTATTCGATTTTAAAAGTGTTATAGAGTCTCAGCGATGTACTGGAAATCTCAAAGGTTTGCGCTGTGTAGTCTCGGTAAACAACTGAGCCAAATTCAAAAATCCCAGTGCAAAGCAGGTTATTTGAATTCTCTCCCTGCCAGATGATGAAAGCTTAAGACTCTAGATATGAAACCATGATCAGTGACAGTCCAAAGCCACAGACACTCAAAGAAGATACACACACATAAAATGATAACAGGCAGTTGACAGGCAGGTGCACGTATTCACATACAAGCTCCTGTCCATCCATCTGCCAACACGTAGACACACTCAATCACACATCTTGTATCTTGTAGTACACCTTCAGATAATGCAGATGTTATGAGAGCTGAGCTTTCAGAGATCTCCTGATGCAGCAGTTCCACACTGAGCCACCATTTCTTTGCACAAATCCTTCACAGTGTGACACGTCTCAGCCTCAGGTCTTATACATTATTAAGTGTAACTACTTTATGCATCACTTGTCACCATTCCTGCTCTACATCTGCAACCAGACTCTACAACATGCTAGCTGAATGTTGTGTTTATATGTTGTATCTGAACAATTCTGTGTCAACAGTGTTATGTATGTATGTATGATGCTGTGTATTTGTACCTCTAGTTAATTATCTGCTGTCATACATTTGGCAGTAAAGCAATCATTTTATTAAAACTTGGGCTGTCTTTTCGCTGCCATTCCTCATGGTATTAATAACATTATGCTCACCTGGTTAATTGCTGAGATATGGAACGGGGCAAACTCTGAGGCGCAGTGTGGAATGCAAAAAGTCAGAAATTAATGTTTCAAACAACCCCCCAGGTTAGCTGAATTTATTTAGAAAAGAAAAAAAGATGAATGCTTAAACTATTATCCAAACTGGCACCAACAGACTACATGATAAAAACATTCTGAGCTCTTTGCATATGAAACTGTATGAGAGAGTTTGGATCATGAACTGTAGCGCTACCATTAGAGTTGAGGCAGTGTTTGATCAAAATTCTGAAGGCTGCCTGCTAATGTGCTGAATGATAATTTTAACACGCTGATATTATAAATTTTGAATATGGTCACCAACTGAGTCTAGCATGTTAACATGCTAGCATTTGGTTATTAGCACAAAACAAAGCAGAAAATATAGCCGAAGCTGATGAGATGTCTTTATTTTTGCTGGTATTTGGTCAGAAACAAAAAAGTTTTGGACCTGATGATGACACTAAATAAAAAGTGCAAAATGATTGCATATTTCATATCAATCCATCCAAATATTTGTTGAGATATTTCAGTCTGGACCATATGGGAGGACCAACTGACAAACCAACATCACCTCCCATAGAACCACAGCCTAAGTTGAATAATGGAAGTGGCAACTCCAGTGGTGTTGCCACTTCTGTGCATTGGTAACCTTTCAAAAAAGGAGTAAGAGAAGATTGTCATGGGCTTAGCATTCACTTTGAAAGATTTGGGACCTAAATTTTTGACTCCATCAAAATTTTGAAGCAGCCTGTCTTTGGGCACCAAAGCTGCTGGTGAAGTTGTCTAACGGTACAATATAAGACTGAAGATTTCACCACATTTCTCCCATGATTGACAGCTTTAGTCTCGAAAAGAGTTCAATCACATTTTCAACTTAGTTGCAGTTCCCTTGTTGTAGCTGTGTTTCTCCATCTCCACAAGT
Organism: Centropristis striata; assembly: GCF_030273125.1. Classification (NCBI taxonomy): domain Eukaryota; kingdom Metazoa; phylum Chordata; class Actinopteri; order Perciformes; family Serranidae; genus Centropristis; species Centropristis striata. The sequence continues at coordinate 10,336,010 of NC_081538.1, read as the reverse complement.
GAGTAAGAAACCAATGTTTTTTTCAGCACTGAAGGTGATTCTGTCTAGAGTCTAGATTCTTTACAATCAACAGATCATTGGCTGTATGCCCTGACAACTATTATTCACACCTTCACAATGTATTTTAAAAAGAAAAGCTACATGGTATCAAGTGTGATATAACTGCCATATTTTTGACAAATGTACCACACGAAGGCCAACTGTCACTAACATGAGAATAGCTGGTCTACTGATCCTGCTGATGTCAATAGCCCCATTTCAAATCTCTAATTATAAACTCAGATTCTTTGAGGAACCAACCTCAAGGTATTGGTCTTCACCACATTGATGCTGTTACACAATATGCATCTATGTTTGGATTAATCTTATTTGTAAAGCCAAACTGTAATACAACATGGATCACATCAGAGCACTGACGGTCATATCCCCTTATAGAAATCAAAGGCATTCATGCAGTGGCTGCCACATCTACAATAGCTTTTCCCATCTCTTGATCACAAGAATCAAAGACAGCTCTCAGAGGGGTACTGTGCTTTTGTAATCACTGTGCGCTCGCTCCAACACGATTGCCCATGCGTGAGTTAAGGGTTTCCGGCCTCTCTATGTTCCAAGTACAGTTTGATGGATGGAGGCTGGTTTGAACCCTGCTGCACCACAATGCCAAATTGCAGCTATCTGCTGATGTGTTTAAGAAATAACATTCTCCATCTCGGCCTGTCGAGATGCCAGGCTGTTTGGCCTGGCGGCGATGTATTAAATGGTATATTGATAATTGAAATCTTCGCGGCCCTTGCGATGCCTTTCTGCTGACTGTGATCTTTTAAGCAGATGGTCTCTATTACTCATGTGCAGTTGGAGAACAGAGAGGAGGAGGGGGTGGAATCAGACAGGGCTCATTTCAATTCAGATTTTATTATTTGCCAATGTGTCGAGATTCCACAAGACATGCATCAATACCTGAGCAAATCTGACAGCGCATTATCTTTATAAATACAACATATTTTATCCTTGTATTTAACATTGGTAAAGCACTTAATATTCTAAACATAGTTAGCAATTGATAAATGTGAACTTCATATGTTGCCTCTGACTATGTGCATCAGAGCTATAACCAGATCACTGCAGCGCAAATGAGAGACCTCTTTTCATTTCCATCGCCTCCGAAATATCACATTGAAGGGTAATAGCCCATTTCGTTTCGATTCCAATGGACCTCATGAGTGTATTTTCACCCATGGCGCTCAGCTAAAATAGAAATAGAACAGACTGTTGACAGTAACCAATGTCACATAATCTCCCCCTGAAGGACAAGCATCAAAGATCAATTTATTTTCCTAAATGCTATTCATATATCCATCTCTGCCGAGCGCCCAGGGACATTGCATATCAGAGTTTAAATCTAATGTTCCATGAATGGATTCTACAGAGGGGCAAAAGACAATACAGTGACAAAGCAGGCGGACACAAGAGAGAGAGGGAGAGAGAGAGAGAGAGGTGATGAATAAGCTCATGGAAAACAATGGTATGAATTGAATAGCTGCATGAAAAGTGACGTGGGAAATAGGGAAAATGTTTGTTTTCTTCAGAAAGCTATTTGCGCTGTGCCTAGAGAGGACGTCGCCCCCTGACAAAGACATAGCTGATCCACCTGTGCAACAATATGTAAATATTATGTATTAAAAAGATCAAAAACAAAGAGCAAAGTGTTATTAGATGTATCTGCGATGCATAATTAAAGCTAATTGTAAGTGTTTTTTCACCCGCACCTTTTTGGCTCCAACTGTTTTAAGTCTTTTTATAGCTCATGCAAAACCTGCTACTTCTTGCACTTCATAATTGCACAGCACACATGGGACAGGGAGGCTTTGTTTACTGTACCGCAAGCCGGCAGATCAATTTCTCTCCCACTCTGCCCCCTTTGATAATTGCTGAGCAGAAGATGTGTGTTTCGCAGTTACAATTCTGCCAGCTCTGAAACACTTTGGACAGGAATAAAAGCGAAAGGCTGCGAGGTGGATGGGAACGGGAGAGAATAAAAAGCTGGCAGCATCTTTTTGAAAATGCAAGGCCTGATATGATCAGTGAAAAATCAATACTATTAAAAATGAGGGATGGGCCAACAGAAAGCCCTTCAAAGTGTCAGATTCAATAAAAGATGGTGCTGGGATAATTAGCCAGTGTGAAGAAGCCACAGATCTCCTACATGACCTTGTGAAGAATTAATATTCGAAAGATACACCAACAGAGTGAAAGGAATTGACAGATTTGCAGTCAATCTGGGTAAGATGCTTACACTTTCTATTTGTAGTAGTATAGATGAGCTGTGTGTGGTGGACAACTTGAAAAAAGTACTCAGTGTGATTGTGTTTTTTATCTGTCATTCATTAGAAATCAGTTTGGCATATTGTTTAATTACCCAAGATTCTTGAGTTAGTTCGTTTCTTTAGAGACATCATCATTAGTCAGCCTGACAGGTAGTTTGATGGGACGACATGCAGGAAAGTGTCAGGCTGTAGTCTACATCGGTAGCGTCAAAACCACTGGCTCTCTAAATTTGGAAAGAGTTGTGTGAAGAATTCAACATTTTAATCATTAAGAGGAAGCTTTTACTATGGCTGTTTTTTCAGAAAATGATCAAAATAAAACAAGAAAATACAACATGCTCTTACTCTCAACTTGCCACACATGGCTTGGTCAGGAAACCTTGCCATCACTTGTTAATGTCATTTTGTGACACAGTATAGAAAGCGATAACATTTGTGGAGTGACATGGTTGGGGTGAGTGGATCGGTCCAACAAACACAGTTTTTCACCACCGAAAACACAACCCAGTCGCCAGAATAAATGGTAGCATTTTACATTTCATTATTAAACCACAATGCCAGAATCACAAGGTGGTACCTTGCCTTACAACCCTTCAGTTTCAGGATCCGGCACAGAGCGGGCAAGATGAACCTGATGGCGGATTACCTGACCCGGTTCTCTACCATGGCTACTCCAGGAGAGGGGGAAGGTAATGTCGCAGATCACCCTGCCTAAAACACAAAGTCATAAGTGTGCAGTTAAGAGTAGCCTGATATCTTTTGCACACACTAGAGTTAGAGCTAGAAATAGTGGCTCATGAACACTTACACAATTTATGTACATTTGTTGTTATGCATTATTTTCTTACCGCCCGCAGTACTTCCTGGTTGGTGAAAGGACCCGAGGACAGTGAATGCTGCCCTTTTATTTGCTTGTGTGGCTTGAGGGACATAATTGGGCCAGACCAATGTTTTTTTTTTCCTCTTTGTTTCAGGGCTTATTGGTTGAAGTATTGTTGTAGAATATTTATCACCATGTTGAGATAAGACTGAAATATTTGAGTGATGATGTCCAATGTACTTTCATTTATTATTTAATGGCCTGGAATGGTCTGTTCCAGAGGGAGGAGCTTAGACTTTATATTGGGAGATTTTTTTGCTCACTTAGGGTAGTCGCTGGGGGACTGCTGAGCTGTGCTGACCCTCCCGTGTAGAAAATATATTTCATTTTTTTGATGTTTTAGAAGTTTTCCTTTGATGTAAATAGTTCTTGTGGTTGACCATAATAAATGGGATTTTTGCACCTTCATTTTTTTGACTGCGGCTTGTCATTATTTTTGTAAGGCAGTTTTCCCTTACAAATTGGTTTTTGGGGGAAGTTTTCCAGTATGCCAAACGGCAACCTACCCTCACTCTGAGTCAGTGAGTGACAGTCATGGAAAAAAATATTACACCACCCTTCATTATAATGCCTTGACAAACTAAAGGTACATTTGTTTGGACAGACATATCCATGGTTTTCTTGATAATAACCAAAATCATTATCAAGAAAACCATGGAAACTGTCTAGATATCAGCTCTTAAATTAAACTCTTATCAGTTATTTTTGTTGCTATCATTATAGTTGTCCAAACAAATGTACCTTTAGTTGTAACAGGCATTAAAATGAACAAGACAATGAAGAAAACAAGAGTGGTCTAATATTTTTTTCCATGACTGTATATGCTGTATATGAATGTTTCTGAACCCTTTAGGCACCCAAGGTTAGGCACCCAAACCACTTGGTTAAGGTTGGGTAAGAGGAACAGAGTAGGGCTTAAAAAACTAATTTGAGACATAACATCCAACAACTGGACACAAAACACTAGTTCTGGACAAAACTGCCCACACTGTAAGCCTTAGTCTTGGTTTGTTGGTGGTGATTGAACGTACTCAGACCAACCTGACAGTGAACCTACATGACTACTAACAACACAATTCTTTGTCACTGGACAAAAATACATTTTCTGCTGACAACTTTTATGGAAACTGCGTCCAACCCTCACCTATGGTCATGAGCTTTGGGTAGTGACTGAAAGAACAAGAGCGGCCGAAATGAGCTTCCTGCGTAGGGTGGCTGGGCTCAGCCTTAGAGATAGGGTAAGAGGCTGAGACATCCAGAGGGAGCGCCTCCCGTTAGAGGTGTTCCAGGCACGTCCAACTGGTAGGAGGCCCCGAGGAAGACCCAGAACACGGTGGAGGGATTATATCTCTCGCCTGGCCTGGGAACGCCTTGGGGTCCCCCAGGAGGAACTGGACATTGTGGCTGGGGAGAGGGGCGCCTGGAAAGCCCTGCTTAACCTGCTGCCCCCGCGACCCGGCCCCGGATAAGCGGACGAGAATGGATGGATGGATGCGTCCAATGAGTTTTATCCAGAAGACTGCTGCTCATGCCCTTTGTGAAACCGTCACACACTTTTTATGAACCCAAACCACAATCTTTTCTTGACCCTAACCAATTACTATTGTTGCCTAAAATTAACCAAGTGGGTGAAGTCTATCAGACTATTCCTGCCAAAACTGCACTAAAAAGGGTCCCCTATCCGTTATAAAGTGACGCTAAGGGATCCTGATCAAGTGTCCATAATGTGACGAGTTGGGAGTGAAAATGTCTTACAAATAAGCTTTCTTCATTAGAATTGGAGACAACCAGTAGAAGTCTAAATTAAGAACAATTTTTGCAGTAAAAAAAAAAGTCTAACACAATTTCTGTCTGACACTTGGATGTGGCTCTTAGTTGTTTGCTGTTAAACAGTGCTAATGATCCTGGTGATAGTAATTAAGCCCTTAAGTAGCTTTGGCTGAAAATGTTGTCCTTTAGCACACCAACACAGTGCACACTACACAAAACAAGTAAAAGTCATTGCCTGTCTGCAGATATGTTAGCAGAGAGAAAAATAGTCTTTCACATTTAGATTCAATGTTTCAAAAAAAATGGGAGTTTAAGTAGCACCCAGCTTTCATGTTGTTTCTCAAAGCCCAACATCCCCAGCCATGAGGGGTGGAAAAAGGTCTAGGTAAGGAAAATATTATTACCCTTTATATCTTTGAGGAGGCAGGCATCCAATCCAGGCTCCTACCCTTGAGATATCGTAGAGGCTGGTTGTTTATGGGGCCCCTGAGTGTCACCACCAAAGTGACAGTGCAAAGGGATCCGCGGGCATGGCAATGAACTGTGTACTTCTTCAGAGAGAGGGGTAAAGAGAGGCAATTTCTAGAATGATGGGTGCCGGAGATGATGCCCAATATGCTTCAGCTCTTTAGAATTTACAGCCTCTGCAGCACTGTGTAAACAGCTGGGGAGCAAAACAGGGTGCTCTGCAATTTCCTCCTCCCTTTTTCCGTTTTTTTTTTTTATTCTTCCTTTTTTTATGCTCGGTCGGCAATGTCCTTGAGAGAACATAATTTTAGATTTCTCTGGAGAAATGCTTAACTATAGTGCCTTGCCTATTGTTTGGATGCCAATATTGCAGTTTTTTACCCGTGCATCTATCACCGGTGACAGAGCAGAATTGTTGTGCTAAATGTTTACAGGAGGGCATTCTCGCCTGTATAAGCATGCAGGGGTTAAGAATGCTGTTATGAGCAGGTGTTTAATGGATAGTTGTGGATATGACAACAAGAATTCACTGCTATCTTGATGCAAGGCCATTATTGTGAATCTTTTTTACGATGCCTGTCGGCTAAAAGAGTCCTTTCGAAGATAGAGACTCTTTGCTTTTGGAGCTATATAATACATCAAATGTATAAAATATTAGGACCAACTTCATAATACGGAGCTGTATAATCCATATCTCAGGCTGTGTTGAGGTTTAAAAAATACAATTTTTACCTGCATTGTCTTCTTTCTGTACTTCACCTTCAAAACTGAAGGAGGCTCATTTCGGGCCCTAAATCATGAGTCGGTTGTCATCATTTTATAACAGTTCTTTACTGTAGATTTTTGTAATTTTCAGATATGTTCAGAAAACTTCTTTTACACTTTTTAAAGAAAAGTTTAAACATTTCCCCTTATTAGACATTTGGGAGAGATTCAAAAGACAGTACATATCAAATATTTTCCTTCACTTCTCTTCAGAGCTTTATTCTTAGCATTATTCTGCTTAAAGTTACAATCTAAAATATCTTGGTTTGGTTCTGTTTTTGGTTCTGTTTGTTTCGCATCGCAGTTGTGTTTTTCTATCTCATGTTTGACTTTTACTTGTTTCATCGTCTGTAGTCGTCGCTCTTTTCTCTGTTTGTTTGTCACAACAGACACTAAGTTTGTATTGCTGCAAAAGGGCTATCATCAGCTGGCCATAGGCCATGATATAATGACATGAATCATCAAAATGAAAAGAAAAAAAAAACAAGTTGATTTTCTATCATAAATTAACTTCTAAAAATTGGAGTAAAATGGAATTCACATGTACGACACTTTTTCAAGTGCCCATGTCATTAATATTGAAAAATGTTGCTGTTAGGGGTGGGCGATATGGCCCTAAAAGATTATCACGATATTTCAGAGTATTATCGCGATAACGATATTCTTGACAATATCAAAAATACTGAAAAATATATAGAAAATTATTTTGTAGTCCATATAAATAAATAAAAATTGTACAACAAAATAAAAATCAATCATAAATGTAAATGTAGTGTAAATTGCAAATCTCAACAGTTGCCAAATACAAAAAAAATTACTTACTTGAGTATTAGCGAATAATAATAAAAAATAATCTTCTAGGGGGTCTGGGGGCCCCCTGGGAGAAAATTTTGTACATTTTATAGTACAATGTGATCAATCTCGTCCACTTTGAGAGCTAAATGTGAGCAAACACCTCACAAACACATCATTGCCTATTTTAATTAATTATTGTAAAGGAGAATAAAGGTTCTTCTATGTTTTATTTAAGGCATCTTATTTTGACAGTCTTCTTGTAATTTATGTGGTGGATTCTGTGCTCTTATTTTGAAAGCTGCATTTGTGAAGCGACAGGAACTAATAGTAGCTTTTTGTGATTAAAACAACTTTAATTGTTAGCTAATGTTAGCTCGCGGCTAACGAACGGCACAATGCAACAGTGTGTTTGGACCGTTTGGACCTCTGACAGGACATGTTGATAGTATTTAGATCGGCTCACGCACACGCAGACGCACAGAGAGAGAGAGAGAGGGGACGGGACTGATACATTACAGACAGGTAGGTGCTTGTTTTGAAGCGCAGTGGGAGGGCAGCTCGGTATATTCAGTGCGTGTGTGTGAATGCGTGCGCATGTCTTGGAGGAGGACAGAGAGGTGGGTCGGGGTTTAGACTGACTGACGGGTGACAGACACTGCTGAGCAGAGACACAACGCAAAATAACTTTATGTTATGAATAGTGTAGATATAGTTTCAGTAGCTTGAAATGTGACGTTAGAGCAGCACAAGAGACTCTGGCGGGCCGCCAAGGTCTAGGTAATTAATAGGAAATCCTTACGCCACTTTGTCAAGAAGTAGGGCATGTTGCCAATATCGTGATATGCATTTTTTTTACCCATAAAAAAAATATACCGGTATTATCGTGAACGATACGATATGGCACACCCCTAGTTGCTGTTATGTCCGATTTTCTTTGTCTCAGCAAAATCAATCATGGCTTCGCAGTTGCGCTAAGAGTGCAGAATTTACAGTCATGGAAAAATGATTAGACCACCCTTTTTTTCTTCAATATCTCGTTCATTTCAATGCCTGGTACAACTAAAGGTCAATTTGTTTGGACAAATATAATAACAACAAAAATAGCTCATAAGAGTTTAATTTAAGAGCTGATATCTAGACATTTTCCATTGTTTTCTTTATACTAACCAAACACAATTTTAAGCTTCATTTTGGCTACTTTTTCAACAGAAACTTTTGTAACATATGATGGAGATGATGCCTGTTGGAGAGTTTAAAATTAGATAATGCCTGTTTTTACAGTTACTTTATAGGAATAACTTTTGGCATATTTAAGCGATCTTCTAAAGAAAAAAACACATTTCAATGGGTTCAGAGGGTTAATATATAGCCTGACTTAAAAAAAACACAACTTATTTTAATGTATGTAGAACTGTTGCCAGAGTGGACACACGACTCATTGAGGTAAAACACTACAAAATGGTTGCAGTAGCACTAGGGATGGGTACCGTTCACATTTGAACCGATACGGTACCGATACCCGGTACCTGGGAATCGGTATCGGTACTCAACGGTACCAATTTTCGGTACTTTTGCGTTTGAAAATATAAACTTTAAAAAATATATCAAAACAATATAAAATCCAGGATGAGCAGTGCTTTATTGTTGAGTGAACGTGCATTTTGTAACATGAAGGTTGGAGTGTTATCAAAGAATGCAGAGGAGCGCTCTCAGGTGGCAAGTGCACGGAGAAAAAAAACAAAAAAACGGTTGCAAGTGCACGTGTGATTTGTTGTGATGACGTCGTAGCTGTGCAGCGCAGCGCCGTTCCGACAGTATTGTGGGCATAGCATGGTTGGAATAAACAAAGTTGAGTCGGGCTGCTCTGTGAACATATCGAGGATGACGCAGGAGTCTGAGGGATTTAATTTCAGCGAGGCACTTTGGAATAAAGTGGCAGGTAATATTCCTGAGTTGAAGATCGAAGTTTTAGCGGAGGACCAGAGATGCAGCAGCTAGCTGCTAGCTGTTAATGACTGATCTACAGAAGAATGGAGAAAGCAAACGGAGTAAGGAAGGTCCAATCTGGAGGCAGACTAAGGCCAAGCCCGGGTAGAGACATTGGAAAGATAGCAGCTGGCGGCGAGCAGGCCGAGAGCCGGCTGTTCGTCTCTTCGCCGGGTTGGAAGAGGGCAGCAGCTAGTGGCTAGTGGCCGCGGTGAGCAGACAGGACCAGACGAGGAGGTAAATAAAAAAAATAGTGCGATCGTCAGCACGCTTGTTAATCAAGACGTCAAATGAAAACAGGTTGAAATCAATGATCAGTTTAAAGGTACCGAAACATGGTACCGTTTGATTTTACTTGAATCAGTACTCGGTAGTACCGACGGAATTCGGTCGGTACCTATAAAAGTACCGAATTCGGTACCCATCCCTAAGTAGCACCCAATTGTTGCAATTTGCTTCAAAAATCAGATGAGTTCTTGGAGTCATAACCTAGTTAAATGTGAACACAAAGACATGATGACACATTTTAAAAATTCAGGGTGAACTGCACTTTCTTTCCACATACCATTATCCAATTTCCATCATGAACAATATCCATGAATCCAAAAATAAATTATATATATATAAAACCCTCACTTCTTATAACTTTAGAGTTTCCAGAGATTTCATCATGTTGTGAAGTTAAAGCTCTCTTCAGTATTTAACTATCCAGTGATCGTTATCCAACATCTATGGGTTCATTAAGAAACAGGAACTGCTACAAAATGTGAAGACAAAAATCTTGATAGACATGCTTTCCTTTACCTCAATAAATTTAAAGTTAAAATATATTAGAATATGTGAAAAACAAATAAACTTCATGTAAAATAAATATATTTTGTTCAGCATGTCTTGGTTTTCATGGCTTGCCAATTTACTGAGACGACTACTGAACGTCTCCAGTTCACTAGTTGCTAGGAATTCATTCCCTCTGTCAGCCGCCTCGGGGTCTGTATGCAGGATCATCCTCCACTGCACCTGCCACAGTAACACCAGCTACTGTATAATATTCTATTGACCTTTTCTGTTATATTATTGTCCACAGTTAATTGTGCATTCTTCATCAGTTCAACATGTTCTGAAAAGGGAGATTTTCACAGCATATGATAGTATTATCAACATGGGAGTGGAAAAATTAGTGTTCTATGCACATGTATGTAGGATTATTATTGGAAATCAATTAACAACACAGTAGCTGAACTGGTTGAACAGACGTGTGTTGACCTCAAGGGTTGCTTTTGTGTTTACTCTGGTTATTTAAAAAAGACAAACATCTCAGCTGACATACAATGTAAACAACTGCAGATTAATTACACTTCATGGACACACCCTGAGGTAGGTAGGTAGGTAGGTAGGTAGGTAGGTAGGTAGGTAGGTAGGTAGATAGATAGATAGATAGATAGATAGATAGATAGATAGATAGATAGATAGATAAAATACTGAGGTAGCATGAATAAAAACAACAATAGAAAAAAACACAGAATAGAACAAGGACACTTAAGAAGTTCAAAAAAGAAGATCAATAGGTAGGTAGGTAGGTAGGTCTATCTATCTATCTATCGTTTTATCTGTCTATTTTGTTGTCCATCAACCCACTCATCCACCCACCCATCCATACATCCATCCGCCCCAGTAGACCCCTGCAGCTATCTATCCAACTTCAAATTCTAAGGCTACCAAAAAAACATTCAAAATGTTCAACCCTCTAATTTTAGATATTTAAATTAACTGTATAAACTACGGCAAAAAAAACCAAAACAGTGTCTGAAAGCCAATGTACTGTATTCCACAAAGTTTTAGTTTTGTGAATATCTATTTCCTTTTCTATTTATGAGTGTTGTGGACATGACTTTCCTCGGAGGTTTGCACACATGCCAGAGGTCGAAAGAGTTCACACAGTCTCAAGCCTTGTAGGTCAATTCCCCGTCGGAAACAGCGAGAGAGCTTGTGCCAAACATCTTGAGCTCTGACCCCAAGAGAAATCTATCGCTCACTCTGGCCACTCGTCTAACTGGAAACTTTTTCAGACAACGATGCAGATCTATAGTGGTAGCTGCGGGGGTCCTCGCCTGCTGGTGCTAGCTCTTAGGGCCAAACAAGTCAACACACACTCTGCTGAGAGCAGACTTTGGCGAGCTGTGGGTTTGCTCTGAAGAAGCCCTGTTGTTGCTGCGTGTTTGCGACTGCTGGTGCACTGCCTGTACCCTACGCAGTGCAGAGAGGCATTATGCAAGGTAGCGTGGATAAGAAAGTGGTTCTGTCCACCCACAGGGATGGATCTCATGAGTGTGTCTGTGCGAGCGAGCTGTGTGTGCGGGGAGAGGATGAAATGTGGTGCTATATCTTGATGTTTTTCCTGCTGCTGTAAAAGGCTCTTGCTCATTTCTGCCCAGTGCACAGCAAACGTCCACTCAATGACCCCGACCTTTCATGTAATGCACAATAAAATGTTTAAGTGGCATAGCAGAGCCATTGAACTCTGGATAAATTGCCTCATATTTTCTGTGGCGCTCCACATTGTTCAAGATAACATAACATTCTAGTCTATGGCACAATGTAGAAGCTATAAGGTAGAACATTATGTTACAGCAAAGATTGTGTTATGGAGTAAACAAAGCTTTAGCAATATTGTCATTGCTTTATTTATACCTCCACACTGTGACTACCTCACAGCTTCCACTATAGGGTCTCTTTTTGCAAAATCCTACACGGATAAATATCTATATTACACCCTTATTTCCTCACTTCATTGTGTACTTACTTTTTGCTCACTCCCAGTATTATCTCATGAGGGAGAGGAGGTGTAAAAAAGGAAAAAAGAAAACAGAATGCATATTTCAGCCGGAGAAGTGATGTGATAGAAATGCATGATGGTGATCCATGCATATAATGGCTCTGGCATCCCAAATGAATGAGTCAGTTGCGCAACCCTTCAAACTCGTGTCGAGATACAGCATCAAACTGTCACCCATGACTTTTAATTTCGCATATTGCCCTGAGGCGTGTCAGGAGACTGAAAACCAAAACACAGAGAAATTTAACGTAAAATCGAACTTGAACTACCTTTCTTTCTGCTTGTTATGATACATAAAAGTCAGGGTAAAGCTATCTTTACCCGGCAGACTGCGCTGTACAAGACCTGCATAAATACACATGCTAAGGGGTTTGCAGATGGGCTACGGTCATTGCATTTTAAAATTTTAGTCATTTGTCCATTAAAAAAGTTTTTAAAGTGCTGTTAGTCAGATATTTTTTTAATTACAGCTTTCACAAGACTTATTTATAATTTACCTGGGCTGAATAAATCTGAGCCAGAGCTGAAACCAAACTGCCCAAAAACCTAAATGCTTCAAAGGTGGCATGGGGAAATGAATCACAGCTTTTTCTGGTTAAAATCATACATTTATAGGAAATGGGGGTTACTGTTTAAAATGAATATTTTCCATGTGAAATAAACAAGGCATGGAACAAAGTGCGACCATGCAGCTGATATGAGTGTGTGGACATCTCAGCCCTGGGTTTCCCTGCAGGGGAACACCGAATGCCTTCACACACACACACACACACACACACACACACTTATAGAGTCTGCTCACGGACAGATTACCATGATAAACATGTCTCCGGGGGAAGGGTAAGTAACAGGGTAAGATGGACACACAGTATTGGATGCTTCCCAGGTCTGCAGAGCATGTACTTCAGTGTCATTTCATATTCATATCACACACAGCAGCAGCGAGCACTGCGATTGGCAGTCGCCGCTGCTTTAATTTGATTTTAAAATACACACATACCGACAGATTTTCAATAAAAGAAGATATATTAAACCGGCGGAAAGTACATATGCTTCAAAGCAAATATTAATATGTGGTGCATATATAACAAACTATCCACACATACATATAGTTTACATTCTAACTCAGGGCTATATAAACAGCTTGAATTATTGAGAACAGAAGCAGGAGGAAATGTGTGATTATTCTGACACAACAGGACAAAGGAAGACTATTTTTGTGAGCTGTTTATGTATTTACAACGCCAGTTGTGGCTGCATTTGGCAGATTTGCAGGGGTAAATGATGCACAAGTGAAAGTGCAAGATTAATAAGTAGTTTATCCCAGAAGGGGTAACATCCCCTGCATCTTAATGTGTTCACTCTCTTTTGTGAAAAAAATGCATGCGCACACGCACACACACACACACACACACACACACACACACACACACACACACACAATATTCGACCAAAACAAAAGGCAAGTTTATCCCACAAAGCTCTTCTTTCTGTATATGATTAAATATTTCATATTTCAATGGTAGATTACATATTAGATATGTAAATGCATAACAGTCGGTCTCATGATTCACTTAAGATCAATTTAAAAAAAGAAAGAAAGGTTTTTGTAAAGTAGTGTATTGTTTCAACCTTGTTTTCACATGAATTTAATGTGCCCGCTGTCCTTCGTGCTACTCAAAAGACTGTTCACTGCAGTTTACAGCAAACAATGTCCTTTTGCAAGAAGCAAAGCTTCGGGAAAAAATGAGAGAAAAGGCAAATGAGCTGCTCATTATGCAGTCCTTCAAAGTAATTGAAAAACAGGGGGGGAAAAACAGCAATTACCCGAAACAATGTCCTGGTTACTCAGGATAATCCACAGACTTCAGCATCAATAGTTTTCATATATGGGCCATTTCTTCAGTTAAGAAGAAGCTCTAGTGAAAACTGGAGGTCTGTGGATTAACACGGACCATTTTTTTCTGGAAAGACATACTGCTGAGTCTTTTCAAATGTCATTTTTCAATGCTTTAAGCTCCACAAAAAAAACATTACATTTACCACCATTGTATCGTGGTGCTGCAGAGGTGGGTATGTCAAAAGCAGAGCTGATAAATCCAAGTCTATCTGCATGGCTCCATACCACAACTGGTGGGTGAGAAAAATGTTGTTTGTTTAGAGAAATGCCTCAAAGAATATATTTTTTAATAATTAAATAAAAAGACACAATTATTGAGTCCAGAAAAAAGAAACACATTATTGTATAGCAGACTGCAGATCATATACTTTATAAAAGAAATAGATGTAGCCAGTGCAACTGGTCAGTCCACATACCAATGGGTAAACCACAGCATTGCAACTTCCAGGTCTGTCACTTGATGCCACTGGTCCCAAAAAGACTTTTCCCCATTGACTTGCATTATGAATGACACGTCTGTAAATCAGCAGATACATTTTTTTGATGTTCAACAATTTAACAGTATAAAGTCTTAAATGGCCCTTATTTAAGTCTTTATATTCTAGAAATTAATTTAAATGTGCTAGAGCTGAGCAGTGCCCCACTAAGCAACTGTCATAGGAATGAATGGGGTCCAGTGTCCAAGGCTGTATCCAGTTTATACAGCCATTGTTTTGAAGCCTGAAATGCAGCTAACAGCTAGCTCACTTGGTTAGCAAGGTGCATCCACATTTTGGCTGGCAAAACACAAGCTTAAAAAAAATATTTTCTGGGTTAGAAAACTAGCCAACTCTTGTCTTTAGTTCAACTGAATGCTGAAGAAGACATTTCGAGGCGACTCAAATGTTACAGTTTACTTTCATGATCTGAAAATACTCTGTGAAAGGTTTTGTCAATCACAATGTAGCAACGCACTAAGGCACTAATGCTTTATCATCTGTTTACTCTAAATTGGAGATAACTTACTAAATGAGCATCATGCTGTATTGAAGAGGACCTGAAACTAGAGATTGAGACCATAAACTCATAAGGTAAAAGGTTTACTGAGGTAAAAATTCAAGTACAAAAGAGGGTCGTTTTCTCATAGACTTCTATTCAATAGACTGTATTTGCAATCAGTGGAGTTGCTCCCTGCTGGCCATTAGAAAGAATGCAGTTTTAAGAGCATTGGCTTCAATTTTCACTTGAAATGACAGGTGTAAATGGGGCATGGTGCATATCAACATGCCGACCTCTGCAGCTTTGAATTGGTGAAAATTTTCCTGCCAATAGGGGGCCTGTGTAGAACTGCCTTCCATCCATGACACTGTGTGTCCTTTCTTCTTTGTGATCATGCAGAACATTCTAGGGGCCGTCCTCCACCTAATTTGTATTTTTAGCATCTAAAATT
This sequence comes from Centropristis striata, assembly GCF_030273125.1. Taxonomy (NCBI): domain Eukaryota; kingdom Metazoa; phylum Chordata; class Actinopteri; order Perciformes; family Serranidae; genus Centropristis; species Centropristis striata. Next base: position 10,320,860 of record NC_081538.1, on the reverse strand, counting down.
ATCCACTGAGATTGCTTGAATTTCTGTGATCCTTGTCCAAGAAAATTGTTTGATGTTGAGCGTGGGGTTTTGTTGGAAATTTGCAACAGGCTCTGAATTAATATTTCCTCCATATTTTGGAAGGGCCAGCGCTGTATAGCGGTGCCAGCAGCCACCAACTGTCTCCTCTTTGAAAATGTCCTGGAAAAGAAGGCCCTTAGTGGAGTCTAAAGAAGAACAGGAGCAAAGAGGGAATACTCATCTATGTTATTTCTTAGCCTGAAAATATCAAACCTCTCTCTGACTCACACCACACATGGGGAGTGCACCAAGGTGTGTGTGTATATGTTAGTGTGTGTCACTGATTTGTACATCACCAGTGACTATTCCTGTTTGAAGATAATTCAACATGCTTCCACTACACCTGACTCGTTCTGCCTCAGCATCGAAATCAATTTTCCCTCACTCCCCACTGTAGATCCCTCTCCAAGCCTCACATCCTGCTGCCAGACTGCTCAGCTGTCCATCATGTAGAAGCCTTTAGCATCCCAGACAGTAATTGGATGTGTGCTGCACACAGGCAGTCTCCTTCATTTACATTATGCTGTGAATATCTTAGCAGAGGGAAAAGGGGAAGTTATGTGGATGTGGTTATATGTCTACATTAACATATCTACCGCTATAGGTGGAAATGTTCATATAGATCAATCTTAATAGGAACACCTGTCTCTGCCGAAGGATGAGTCATGTGAAGGGAAGAGAAGGAAAGAGCGAACATTTGCTTACCCCACTTTGTCCGGTCGTCGGCTAAGGTGACCGTGATTGAGAGCAGGAATAGGGAGGGAACTCAATTCAGCCGCTCACATTAAATTAGAAAAATTGCACAGAAAGTGAATCATGCTCTAAATCAACTTTGGTTATTGGCCCAGAGCCTCCTCTCAAGCTGTCGGTGGAGCTCAGGCCCAAAAGAACTTCCATCTGAGATGTGGTTACGTCAAACACAGCAACATGAGACGTTTTATGCCCATGCTTGCCCACTGTAGGCATCGAATATTCCATTTCTTCCACACACCTGTTGTCTATGTCTCATATGAGGAGCCAATGCTGGAAGCAGACACCAATTGGCATTATATTCCATTTATGGCACGCTACAGTGATACCAAAATACTTTCACGCTCTGTGTGACTTAGAGCTCAAACACTTTTGACAATAAACACTTTTTGAGCTGCTTTTTCAGTGTAAGATATAATTATTTATTGCCCACAAAGCAGTCGCTTCATTATTTTGGCATTAGTTGTGAAGCTGACAAAGATTTTAGGGACCGTTAAAATCACTCCATCATGAAATATTTACCACCGCCTAATTATTTGAAGCTTGGCAGCCATTTTCAAAAGCACCTCAGTGGACCAGCCAATTTCCAAATGAAAAAAAAATTCCTGTGAAGTTAGCGATGGCCCCTATTAATATTCCTCTATTGCAAATGCCAGATGATCTTCCCACACATTTAACAGTTGGGCCTTTCTGCAATTCACTGACTGACTCACAGCCCAAAAGGAAACGTCTTTATTTTTTATACAGTACAGAGGAAGAGAGCTGACGCATGCAAGAATGCGGTGGAAATACATAAACAACTACTGAAGGCTGTTGCTGTATATGAAAGAGAGTCTGTTATAACTGTAAAGTTTTAAGGTAAATATCAGCTGAAATTTGATCCTTTGAAGTGACATGTTTTTTTGACAGAGTGCATTAAATTCACTGCTGAGAGAAAAGTGCCATTTCTCCACTCCTAATGTTCTTTTCTGCTTTTGTAGTTTCTGACATGTGACTGACGGGTAGATAGTCCAGTTCCTGCTCTAAGATGTGAAAAATAAATCGACCAAAAAGTAGAAATACTGCTGGTAGTTAAGCGACAATGATTGTTGGCTTTGACTCAAATTGTTGGTTTTCAAGTGAGCTATTAAACACTTTTCAGAACCAGTGCCAATATTTTGAAGTATTTACTAAGCTGTGGCCACTCTATATATGTATAGTTTAGAATAAAAATTGATGTAAAAGAAAATCAAAGAGCACTTGAGATCAAAATGCCCGCACCCATCAACTTTTATATGTAATTTCAGCTTTCTTCTGTAGACACAGCTCCAAACTTTTAACATTTGATTTGAATATCAATCAGCTGAACTCATGGAGAGGGCTTCTGAGAAAAAATATGCAAAAATAGGAAAGATTAAAGCATTTACAGTTCAATAATGACTAAGCAAACTGCATCTGCTGATGTAGAATAGAGGACAGTGTTAGTTCAGGCGAGCACTGAAGCTCATCGTTCATGCTTTATAATCATTGGCTCATTCACAGCAGGTCAGTGTAAGCTTATGGTTGTTTTAACCAAACTTTTGTTTTTTCTTTATTTGCCATGCAGGTTACAATCAAAAAGGTTTTCGTATATTTATGACATGAATATAAAGTCATGAAATGGACAGGCTGGCTGCCTTTTTCTCTGTGTCACTGACCTGCCATGGATGAGTGAGACATTATGAGGAATTATTAGTCTAGAAGTTGTCTATTCTGCTTGCTCTATGGGCAAATAGATGGGGGAGATAAAATCTGGGTAACTTAAAACTAGGGGTGAGCGATATGATAATATCATGATATTTCTGGGTATTTTTTGCAATAACGATATTCTTGACAATATGACAAAATACTAACACATATATAGAAAATATATGTTTGGAGTTTGTATAAATTAAAATCGGACAACAAAATAAAAACCAAACAATTAAAATTTTCGTGTGAAATGCAAATCTTAAGAGTTGACAAATATAAAAAAAATACTCTTGACTCTTCAGTGCAAAATGGAAGTATTAGAAAATAATAAAAATAATACTGCAAATGTCAGAGGTGAAATGTAACTAAGTACATTTACGCATTTACTGCGTATTTAACTTCATGCATCTTATACTTCTACTTCACTACATTTTAAAGGCAAATATTGTATTTTTACTACATTTAGCTGCCAGTTTTAATTGCTTTTCAGATTGAGATTTAACATAGAAAACGTGATTAAACATTTTTATAAATCAAACCAAATTAAAGTATAATTAGATCTTGACTACTGTAACGCCCTCCTGACGGGCCTGCCAGACTGCACAATAAAACCGCTTCAGATGATCCAGAATGCGGCGGCGCGCCTGGTCTACAACCAGCCAAAAAGGTCACATGTCACACTGCTGCTCAACGAGCTCCACTGGCTACCTGTTGCAGCCCGCATCAAATTCAAATCTCTAATGCTGGCCTACAAAGCTGTCTCTGGTACTGCACCCACCTACTTGAACACCCTGATTCAGGCATATGCTACCTCACGACCACTGAGATCTTCCAATGAACGGTGCCTGGCTCTGCCACCTGTTCGTTCAAGGCAATCCAAACTCTTTGCATTTCTTGTTCCCTGTTGGTGGAACCACTACCAGTTCCCTCCAGAGCAGGGGCGTCCCTCTCTACCTTTAAAACCTCCTGAACACCCAGCTCTAGGACCTTCTCTCCTAGCACCACACCACAACTCTACTCCTTAAAGAATTGTCACTAGCACTTATTGCTGCACTAACGCCTCTTATCACAATAAAGTTAGATTGTTCCTCTTTTTCTGTAAGTCGCTTTGGATACAAGCATCTGCTAAATGACTAAATGTAAAATGTAAACTTTTTTGGCCTCATGCGCCAATGAACCACTTTCATAGGAATGAATGGTGTCCTGTCTCCAACACTGTAGCCAGTTGTCTTTATACATCCATTCATTATGACTTGACACTTCTCACTTTTTTGCATTTATGTAGAATTGGAATAATCAGAAAAGTTAGTTCTCGACTAGGACCATTTTTGAGAATGCCCTCTAAAGCCGGTAAACAACAATTTGTCGGTACAAGTTTTGGCACACGACGTGCCAAGTTGTCATAATATTACACAGAAATATGGTGGACGAAGGTAAATGTTATGTTGATGGTGAGAAACTTTCTATTATTCATGTAGTGCATATCACTTTTTGTTCACATTTCAACTGTAATATGGTATCAGACTGTAAGTTGCTGTCTTTGTAGAGTGACCAGCAATAGTTAAAAAAGTAATTTATTGGCATTGACCTTAATAACAAGTCAGGTAAAACAATATTCTAGTGGTTTTAATTGAATGAAGGTGTTTTTTTAAAACAATCTGAACAAATACATACAACTAATTACATTACATTACATTACATGTCATTTAGCAGACGCTTTTGTCCAAAGCGACTTACAATAAGTGCATTCAACCTGAAGGTACTAGACATAGACCACAGGAATCAAGTAAGTCTTCTTCTTTGTGGCACCCATGTTGTTTATGTATTTCAACCTTAAGCTCATGAACACACAGAAGTCAGAGGACAACCTAACTCGGTAAATGCGACCATCCAAGGAGCACCAGAATACAGCATTGCACTATGAAGACACTCAAAAAGTATAATTAGTCTTAAAAGTTATCGTATTTAATATTTCTTTTTGATGCAGGAAGCACAGCAGCACAACAGTCTTGCCCTCGTCCCCACCTAAGGGGGAAGTTCAATCGCTCAATGAGCTGTCTACCTTGAGACAGCATCTAGCCCGAGGCTGAAGAAACTGGCACTACAAGGCTACTACAGGCATCAAAGAAGCAGATGGCAAGCACAGGCAATCTGCCATAAAAAAGCAGTTCTGATGCTCACCCATATTTTTAAGCGTGTCTTGTCCGTACGTTTGACTGCTCGCTTATTCCTTAGTGGAAACAGCCATTTCATTCCAGTTGCTATATCTGTTCCCAATGCCAAAACACCACACTTACCATTTCATAACACATAGAGAGTGCACCATATTATCTGCTCCACTGCACTTACATTCAAGTGACTCTTGAAACCAGAAAGACCAGGCTGGGCTATAAATAGGTTTCATACAAGGACACGTTTGAATGGATGCAGGGGTTTCAGTGATTAAACTTGTGACATTCGAGTTGCAGGATGGACTCCTTAATTATATGGCACTATGACACTATGACACATCTTAAGTAGCTCCACAAGAGTACGTTTAAGTTAATGATTTACAGTACCAGTCAAAGGATTGGACACACCTTCTCATTCAATGGTTTGTCTTTATTTTATTATATTTCCACACTGTGCATCATTAGTGGTGTAGTCTAAAACACATTAAGAAGGCAAGAAACTCCACAAATTAACTTTTGAAAAGGGGCACCTGTCAATTCAAGATGAACACCTCATGAAGGATTTCGAAGAATCTTAAATATAAAACATATTCTGGTTTATTTAACACTTTTCTTTTTCACAACATAATTCTATATGTGCTCTTTTATAGTCTTGATGCATTCAGTGTTAATCTACAATGTAGAAAATAATAAAGATAAAGAAAAACCATTGAATGAGAAGGTGTGTCCAAACTTTTGACTGGTACTGTATGTCAGTGGTTCTCAACCTTTTTGAGTCGCGACCCCCAATTTAACATTATGGTGAAATTATGTAACTTAATATTAATTTTCTGCATTTATATTTTTCCAAAATGATTTGGCGACCCCCAGAAATCATCTCGCAACGCCAATTGGGGTCAGGACCCCAAGGCTGAGAATGGCTGCTGTATGTAATACAACGTACTATGGCCAAACAATGAAATGTCTAATTCAAAACTATATCATACATCAAATCTAAATTTTAAACAATCCTTAACCTATAACCCTCACTTTGGATGATTTATTTCAGCTTCCTGTGCTTGTGAAGACATTTTATGTTCTTGAACACAGAAGCATAGAAACTGACACAGACGGACATCTCCACTGTGGCCCTTTATTGTTACATTTAAGCCATACTAGCCGCAATGGTTTTCAGTCAGTCGCCCAGTCCAAAATTTCTCAACAACCATTGGTTGGATAGCCACAAAACTTGGTACAGATTAGCGGCGTCAAGATTTTGATGGTAAATTGGAAATCCACTCAAAGGAGCCTTCAGTTTCAATCACCAAATTCAAAAGCTGCATCAGTGATTCTCACACAATTTTTATTTATTTTTTTATTTCTAGCCCCTCCTACTATAAGTAACTTTCACGACCCCTTTACATTTCAGGTAGCACCACCATCAGGAGGTGTTTCCCACACATAGACTTTACTCAGGCTACCAAAGTGTATTCAGTGACCCATTATAGTATTTTCATTTAGATTTTTTATTGTCTCAAGAGTGCCAGCCATCTGTGATTGAACAACATGCAGCACATTGATTCAGACCCTCTTGTTCTTGTTTCCCATCTCCACTACCCCCTCCACCATGCACACTCAAAACATCATCACATGTGCTCAATGCCAGACATAGCGTTAGCTGCTAGCATGCAGACACATAATCTAATAGGAAACACTGTATCAGGACAAACTTTTAATTGATCTAATACTTACACTGATAAATATCTGTAGAACTAATGTCATTCTCATTAGCCCTCAGCTGTACTTTAGTGCTTATCTTCAAATGTAAGCATGCTAGGACACTTAACTCAGAAATCAGTAAACCTGCTAAGTTGCAGCCTATGATTGTCATTGGAAGCATGTTAGCCTGTAGCTCTTAGCACCACTCATAGAGCATTAGCCTTAGCATGGCTGTAGACTCTTAGTCATCTTTTGTCTTTTCGTTTTTATGTTTGTTTCTCTATTGGAGGCACTAAATCAAAGTGGCTTGACAAGAACAAAAGGAAGGTACAGCCCTTTCACACACAAACCCCCTAAATGCTGATTGGAACAATGACACTGGCAGTGCCTTAAAAAACATAACACAAATCCGATGGTAAGCCCCCAAAGTTGCATGCAGACAGGAACACAGAGAGAAACACATGCCTCTTTTGTCTCTCCTCCTCCGCCAAGAGTCTCCTGAGAACCTCTGAGGCCCTGTTCCCGTGACGACAGGATTTGGCAGCCGGCACCCGTGTCACGCCTGTGATACAATGCCGGGGGTCGCTTGCCAGCCAATAGTAGCTCGATTCCACATTGTTCCATACTTTGTGATGTCTCGCTTCACAGCTCAGAGTGAGGATGAAGGTCTCTCTGGCAACTGGACAGATGCTGTGCTGGAGACATTACCGCTCTGTTCCTCTGACCCACCCACCCACACACACATATATCATACTATTGGTGATGTTCACCATTCACTTTAGCCTTGGGGAGGACCAGCGGACCAAGGAGGCTTCTGTGTTTCATGCACTGTTAGGTTGACTAGGGCCTCTTTATAGCTGACTCCTGCCAGTCCTGCCCAGAGTCCATGAGAGGATAACCCTGCTGGGCCATGGAGATCCCACAGCTCCCCATGGGAATGTGATGGAAAATGATGCTTACTGATGCATTATCAAGAGCTGTCTTATCAGTCTCAAAGCAGACTTAATGTGATTGAACATAAGTGAGGCTTGGGAGAGAAAAAAGAGGTGTTAATTCTCTGCAGCACTCTTTGTATTTGACATACCTCTGTGGGAACCGAGTTGATGGAGCAGAAAAACAAACAAGCGGTGAAGGTTTTTTTTTGCATTCTGAACACTTGTGTGTCACCGCGCTGACAGCTTGGCTTGTAGCCCCAGAGAGCAAAAAGGGGTTTTGGAAATGAACAGGTCCAGATTGAGATTTCCATTATCTCATGCTTGATCACCTCTCAAATTGCAATAGTTCGCCAAGACAAATCTGCTCCTTCATGCTTTGCAAGTTTTAGGTTGGATTGTTTCATTCTGTGCCTAACCGAAAAAGTCATTTTATGGGTTGTTTTAGCAAATCGTGTTATTCAGAAATGAGCCATTACTTACACTAATATGACACAAAGCTCATTCTGACCAAAGGCCCCATATTTCCCAGCCTCACTGAAGCAAGTCATATTTACATGATAAAGACTTCTTCATCTAGCAGATCTACTTATATCCACAGTTCCCTTCAAGCCTTTTATCAGTTAGTCTGTGAATGTGTGCTGCATGCCCCCTCCTCTGTGCAATGTTCCTCAGATCCAAGACACTACTGGCAGGGCACGATCATCTCATTACGCCAAATACTGAATTTTTAATGGGTCATTATGGTCGGCCATTTTCCGGCAGCGGTTCTGTCAGTGCAAACAGGTGGAATAGGGTTCCGTCAGGTCAGCGTCTGCACAGGCAAAATATCTCAACTGATCCCCATCTTTATCCTGTCTGCCAAATGAAAAAAAACGACAGGGGATAAAAGCTTGCTGCTGCCATATCAGAGCCAGATCTTGACCCCTAATGTCCTTGTGGAATGGCTGCAAGGGGGACGCTACCTTTCAAAAGCCATCAATTTATTTCAGGGTGAGGCTAAAGCTAATTTCAACAGCCCTCAAAGGATTTGCTGATATAATAGATTACGCAGAGCAGCATTATAACCCCGGCGTGCTGTATGCCATTAGACTTGTTTGTACTGCATTACCGATTCAATCTTATTTAAATGTACTCTAGTAATTAGGCCCTACAGTAATTATAGGGAATGATTGTATTAATGCAAACTTGAAAATTGAGAATTGACAAATGCAGGCTTAGCAACTGAATTCCAAATTCAACTCATATTTATTCATGTTTTTTCGGGGTGGTTCGCTGTTCATCAGAAAGACAAGCACCGGTGTTCCAGACCAAACGCCAAGAGCAAGAGACCATTAAGTCTTAAGAGACTTGCAGTAGATGTCGGTGAAGAAAAACAGACCGAGAGAAAGAAGGGAAGAGAGAGAGAGAGAGAGAGAGAGAGAGAGAGAGAGAGTGGGTAAAAGAAAGAGAGAGTGCAGAGTCCGATCAATATTCAAACTGCAAAATGAATTTGACTGGAGCGAGAACTTCTCATCAAATGGGAAAAGAAATTGGATATGAAAGATGACCTGCCATAAAATCCGATATCCCACAATGCCATCTGTCAGACAGCGGCTGGGGAATAATGACAACGGCTAATGAAAGTTGAGCCCTGGTTCGGCTGTGGTTTAAATCAGCTCCTTGCTGCGGCTGCCTCGCTTTGCTGACTCAGTGCCCTGTCCTCTATCCAACCCAGCTGGATGCCACAGAACAAAAGAGCGGGAAACCCTCAACGTTATCCCAAATTGCTTCAAACAGAAAGGAGATGGGCAGTTTGTGAAATTACTCAGGTCCTGGACGAGGTCCGTACTCACCTCAGATTTAGGATGTTTTCACACCAGCACTTTTTAGTAAGGTTAAATTGGACTCTGGTTTGTTTTTTCCCACTGGTGTGATTCGTTTGGGCAAGTGTGAACACAGCAATTGCAGAACAAAACAATCGCATGAAACCTTTTGAGGTGGTGGTCTGGTGGTGGTCATAGACGAACTCGGGTTTCAAAGGGATCCAACCTTGATCTGACCCAACTACCAGGTGTAAACGGCTGCTATAGCCAGGTGTGCTTTGCATTCTGGGACAGCGTTGTGCATGAACCATAGACTGTATGAATAATGGACGTAGTTAGCGTGATGTCACCCGTTGGTTTGTGGCCCGTTTGAGGCATCGAGTTCAGTGTTACTCTTGTCGCCATCTTGACCATATTTGGACTGTGGAGGAGCGTGAGGGACGTGACGTCACCTACACGCCTCTCTACACGCTGCTAATCCATGTTAGCATTAACTTGAGCATTAACTGGGATGTTCATTTTGGCTAGCAAAAAACGGTAAAAAAAAAAAAAAACAGCAAAAAAGTATGCACTACTTACCGAAGAAAAATGAACAGCGACCAAATATATGTATATATATAAATCATACAATTCTTTATCTCCTTTTTTCTTCTAAATGGGGCCATTATTTACACTATTAATATCAAATTGTCTTGAAGAAGATTTTTCTACTAGTGATTGAGACCATAGTGTTGTCCTAAAAAACATTTCTGAGGTAATAAATCAACTGAAAAGCTTCTCATTTTCTATTGAAAGGAATGGACCAAAATACTTTTGCAGCTGCCGTCAGTGCCCCCCTGCTGGAGTCTTTGGTAGGATGCTGCTTAAGGCACTTTGTGGTTTGCCTCACTGCTCAGACTTGGAGGTTGCCGCCTGGCATAAACGTGTTACAATAGAAAGCTTAATATTTTGCAAAATATGTATGTGAAACTGATGGTAAACGATGCTCAGACGGCATGTCGGTGTTGTGTCAGTCTGTTCCCCTGTTGAATAGTGTTCCCCTTCTGTTGAACTGATGTGTCCAGCAGTGTTCCCCAGCATGGAAAGGTTTGGTTGAGAGGTTGGGGGAAAACAAGGCAACACATCACCGAGCAATATCTAGTGCAACACAGCTATTGCAAAAGTTACTGTTAAAGCCAGGTCATATGAATTATGAATTATGAATAATGAATATATATTTTTTGTTTTCCCAACAAATCAATACAGCTTACAATGGAAAAGTTCACATTTTTATGCAAACTGTGCCCACTGGGTCTAAAAAAAAGTCAGAATGTCAAACACTGGCAAAAACTGGCCATGAGAAGCATGGATAAAAGAAAGAGAAAAAATTAACATGAACTAGTTACATTTTTTGACCAGTTCAAAATTCAAGACTGTAAGTTATGAACGTAAACTAGCTCAATATAATCTGTATGACATTTGAGCTTGCTCCTGTGAAATGTGAACTTGCACAACACTGTTCTGGGTTGTTGAAGAGCACATAAACACAAACCGGAGCAGCTCGCGTAGCAGCAGGTAGCTGGAGATTTTCATAGCAGTGTTTCTCTCACAGAAATATGCATTGGTTAGTCAGTCTGGCTCCTGACACAGACACATCTGACTAATGGGCAAAGTGAACATTCTGGTTGGTAGAAATGCCTTTTGGTTGGCAGGTTTAAAGACTCATCAACTGATTTGAATCCACAGCGAACAAACTATTTGTGTGAAAAACCAGGCGGCAACTCTCCGGGTCAAAGCAGTGAGGCAAACCAGGAAGTACCTTAAGCTGCATTCTACCAAAGATTTCAGCAGGGGGTGCTGACGGTGGCTGCAGAAGCATTTGGGTCCATTCATTTCAATACAAAATGAGAAAACTTCTCACTTGATTTATTATCTCAGAAATGTTTTTTTAGGACAACACTATGGTCTCAACCGCTAGTTTAAAAAATTCTTAAAGAAAATCTGAATTTAATAGTGTAAATAATAGCCCCATTTAGAAGAAAATAGAAGATAAAGAATTGTATGATTTGGGGCGTGGCTACCTTTGATTGACAGGTCACTAACAAGGCGAGCCGTCATCAGGAGAGAAGCAGAACAATGGGTATCCACGGCACTGTGTCAATAAAGTTATATATAACATTATATATATTTTAAAAAAGATCGGTCTGGTCTCATAAGGTTGACCCTTTCACTGTATTTTCACTTAATGACAGTTTATTTGAACATTTTGTTCAGTAAAAATGTCTTGCTCAGCGTTTGGTTGGACTAACAGACACTCCAAGGAGTCGCTGTTTTCTTAGGTAAGTAACAAACATTTTGTTTTTTACCAAAACTAACATCTCTGTTAATAACGGGTGACGTTTCGGTCACTACATCCATTATTTATACAGTCTTTGATGAAAACGCCCGAGCAGAGCGGTCAGAGGTCAGCATCAGTTACAGGACAGCAGTAGAGGAACTGTTGGTGACGATGACTCTTCAGCAGGACAGATACTATCTGTCATGGTTGCTTAAACTTCCAGTTGATGGACAATCTCTGTGCCAACCTGCTGCAAAAAAAAAAAGTATCTGATGTCCCAGGTGAAATATGGTGTCTGCTTCATCCTTTTAGGCCCGAATTCCTACAAAGCTTGTTTTTGTTGCCTCTTCTCTACGACTCTCAAACATTTGTTTTGAACAACACAAAATATTTATGCCATTACATTCCTTGACAAGAGTAGAAATGCATTAAAGAGACTAATAAAAGTTAAGCTGTAATGGAAAAGGAAAGAATTGTGATATTTTTCTAGTTTAATATATTTATTCTCTAAAACGTGCCCTAACATTGCACAACGTAAAATTCAAAGAAGTGTAGAAGCTTGGGAAGGTTGCCAGTCTCTATAAATGTGCTGTTTGTTTATGGTCATTACAGGTATGCATCAAAGTAAATAGTTTATTTAAATGCTGGGTGTTAAAGCAGAAAAATGAGAGTAGACAAAGGCAAAGACAAATACATTCCTAAATGCAGCTATCTCTGTCTTGTATTTTTGATGTAAGATCCCTTTTAAACAGGATCTTTTCTTCTCTTACCTCCAAATAATGTCTTAACACACAATTTATAAAATAATCACATCCAGGCAAACAAAAGTGCAATTATCAAAGGGAAAGTTTGGATTTATTAAAGTGGTGTTTCGTGAGCTACTCATCCATAGTCAGTGTATCTCCTACAGTTAAGATAAACAATGTACTACAGTGGATGGGGGCAGCAGCAACACGTATTTTAGCTACAAATCAGTGTAGGATATATTTAGAATATATTTAAAAGCTTTCCATGCCAGAAGGCACTGTTTAAGTTTGCGCATGGGGAACAGTAGCCATAATCTATACTGTTGTCAAAGCATAGACTGTATATAAGTAATGGACGGAGTCACAGTGACGTCACCCATTGGTTTGTGGACTGCCCGTTGGAAGCCTCGAGTTCAGCGTTATACTCGTCGCCATCTTGCGTCGCCATCTTGTTTCCGATACGCGGAGCAGACCTAATTTGGACTGTGCCGGAGCGCGAGGGATCTGACGACACTGACTACAACCTCTCTACACCGGCAGCCCGACTGAGAGAAGCTGCGGCTAATTAATGTTAGCATTAATTGGAGCATTAACTGGGATGTTAGTTTTGGCTAGCAAAAAAACAAACAAAATGTATCTTTCTTATCTCAGAAAACTGAGCAGCGACTCCTTGGAGTGTCTGTTAGTCCAACCAAACACTGAACAAGACATTTTTACTGAACAAAACGTTCAAATAAACTGTCATTAACTGAGCATACAGTGTGAAAGGGTCAAAGTTATGAGACCAAATCGGTAAACGTCCTCTTTTCTATCTATATATCGTTATATATAACTTTATTGACACCTTGCCGTGGATACGCATTGCTCTGCTTCTCTCCTGGTGACGGCTCGCCTTGTCAGTGACCTGTAGCCACGCCCCCAAATCATACGATTCTTTATCTTCTATTTTCTTCTAAATAGGGCCATTATTAGAACTATTGACATCAAATTGTCTTGAAGATGATTTTTTACTAGCGATTGAGACCATATTGTTGTCCTGAAAAATTTTTCTGAGGTAATAAATCAAGTTCAAATTTTGCAACTTTGCACCCCCTGCTGGAATTTTTGGTGGATTGCAGGCTTAAGGCACTTCCTGGTTGGCCTCCATGCTCAGACACGGAGATTGCCGCCTGTGTCAAAGCCACCAGACTCCATTGACAAGAGTAATTTTACCTTGCAGAACAGTGAATATGCTAGTCTGCTTCTGCCGCTGCCTCTGTCGTATGCTTGTGTTATTGTGTGACTTTGGTGAATGTGAACTAAATCCTTCAAACACTGAAGTCACACAATAACACAAACAAACCAACCCATCAAGGCAGCAGTAGACCAGCAACACTGGTGTTCTGTAAGGTAAAATCACTTTTTTTTTTTTAATCGATTGAGTCTGGTGGCTGTGACAAGAGCATGGAACTGCTTTATTTATTTACTTATGTAAATGAAAACAGGGACGTCTAATGACATTGTAAAGCGGTGAAAATATTCAAAATACTTATGTACACTTATGTAACTGATATTAATTTTTTTTAGGTGGCAAAAATATATTGTGATATTGCCCCTGTCTACGGCAGTACAGTGCTAAGCTTAATGCTGGTTAACCTGGCTACTTCTTTAAACTAGGGGCATGCAGACCGCCATTTATTCTAGCTAACCCTTGTGTTGTCTTAGGGGTCAAAAATGACCTGCCACTATCACTATCAGCAAAGGAAATCCCATTAACAACCTTTTTTCAACTAGAAATTCGATGACTTTCCCTAGGATGACCCCAACATGAGAAAAAGTAAAACATTGTCTTTGTTCATATTTGATACAATACAAGCTGTACACCAAACAGGGGACAAATCTTTTCTCAGGTGTCATTTTTGACGCGGCAGCTATAAAAAAAACCCACAACAAACATAAAACCATGCATGCATGAGCAAACATACACATGCACACAAAAAATCATGTTTACACATAAGCAGTACCTTTAGCAATAAAAAAAATGATTAAACAGATTAAACACAGTTTTTCTGCACTGCAAGATGGAAAACCTCAATATTCACAAAATGTGTGATGAATGGTTGTTTCTTAATGCAAATTAGATTTGGGTTTTAAAATTCAATCAAGCTGTTTTATTTAAGGGGTTAAGTGAAGGTAGGTCAATTTTGACCCTGGTGTATACAGAAAGTTAAGACAAACGTTATTACACTGACTTTAGATAAGTACCTCACACAACCCCTTTCATGAACTCCTAACTATCCCTTTAAGACACTGGATTGACTTTGTCCCTCAACTTTATCTTTAATATTTGTTTTAGCCTCCATGTGCATTTCTTGGTGATTTACAGTAAGAATTGCCTCCATAAGACCATCATGAAATTCAAAAGGTCAAGCGGTCATGTGCTGTGTATTTTTCCTGGTTCTATTAGCAGAACAACATGGATTATGCGTAAATAGCAACACCAATCTCCCATTCCTGAAATGTTTTCATTAGAGCCTTAATCTGGTATGTTTTTGCCATCGTGGCTGCTAGGAAACGCAGAGCCTTGCGGCCTTAAACTGCAGCGGAAGTGTCTGTCTTTTCAAAGCAACGTATGTAAAGTTAATGGCCTCTTAAATAAACTGTCAATCGTGCCACCGCTTGGCTTGTTTTTTTTTACCCACCCGAGTGCACAAATCTTCCGGTTTTTTTCTCCAGCCATGAAAGATATTACTCCACGCTGGGAAAGCTTTTCTCGCCTCCCCTCTCCTCCTCTGCCCACCAACCTCTACTCGATCCTCTGTCAAACAGCGGATTTAATAATTGATCCCATTTGATCCTGACGATTTCCATTTCAATCTACACCTACAGCCGGCAGATGGAGGCGCGGGGGGGCGGCTGTGGCCGGGAAATCACAAGAAGCAATGACGCTGTGTTACGACAGATTGCCAGGGTGCAAGGTGACTAATGTCAGGAGAAGGAGGTCTTATATCTTACTGTCTCATTCAAATATACACTCTGCTGTTGGGCTGTCAGCCTAAATCATGGCGCACTGGTTTCTCTGGGCCAGAAGGGGAATTAGCAATATTGAATCCGCAGTCGAATATTGAACAGCTCATAGAGTTTGGCAACTTTGGAACGGCAACTGAAGCCAGTATACAAAAAAGCACAGAAAAGGAAAAAACAGGAGGGAGTTTTCATCTTCTCCATTAGGAGTATGAGGAGTGGATGGAAGATTTATAGCAGGAAAGTGTATGAAGTACTCCAAACACCGGATAAACCATGGTGACATAACACTATTTTGTGGGTTTCTGTTGCTGCATTTCAAAGGGAAGAATATACCTCCAGCTGCAGCACTGCACTCAATGCCTTGACATACTATTTATTCCGTCAGGGCCGATGAATATCCTGAATACAGCTTTGAGGTGACTCGAGGGCAGCTGGATGCTTGTTCTTTGTCTCAGTCTCATCAGTTAAGGACATTTAGACCAGCCGTGCCCTGTTTTTTCTTCTTTTTTCATTGCCTGCGAGTATCTAAAAGCGGTTTCCTTGTTAAATATTCATGCTGCACTTCTCTTTCAGGCAGGCTAAGATTTTTTTTGAAGTGCATAAGTGCTGTATTGGTGTTCTGATGGCGGGGCGTAAATGGAGCGTGAGGACTTTGGCAGATGTGCAGCCCAGGATTCAGCTGATAACAGCCGTGTCCGTTACATGAAGGAAGAACACAGAGGCGCGCAGCTCACGACGGCAATGAGATGTCTGCTTTTGTTTGTGTGGAAGACGAAGAGAGGGAGGCGAGGAAGGAAAAACGAGGAGGTGTGAGATACTCTTGAGGGACCAGCCCTCGATAGAAGAGCTATATAACACAGAAGTATGAAATCTCACTCATTTTGTGAGTTCCCCTTTTGTGTCCTTGCACTAACCCACCCAGCAGCTCCTTACTTAAAAGCCAGAATTTGCGTGTCCTTGAGAATAACCTGCTTGTAATGAGCGCTGTGTAATCTTCCGTAGGACTTACTTTTAATTGACAAAAGAACCATCAAAGGCAACTTCATAGCTGGGACTAAGCGTAAATCATGTTTTAATTAAGGAGGATATAAGGATTCCTTTCTTCCCTCAGCGAGTAAGACTTTCCCAACGGACTGCCTTCAAATTCCACAGTAACGTTACTCCAAATAGCTTAACTAGATGCTAATTGGAGGCTGTGCTAGCCAAGACCAGGCTACATTCTTTTTAATCAATCTTTTAGGCAAAGGGGTGACAGCATTGCTTTTTCTTTTAAAAGGAGCCAAGTCGATTGCCCCAAAAACAGCACTTGTTTTAAGGCGAGGGATTTTGCAGAGGTGACAGAACAAGAAAGGTATAGAATATAATGTCAGCAAATTGTTTCTCTCAGAACTTTCATTTGGAAAAACAACTATGAAAATGGATTAAATGTGCTGTGCATTGTGAATGAAATGTAAAGAAGACTTGAAACTTCCTTATTTTCTGTCATGATGTTATCTGCTACAGCAGACCTGGGCATTAGGCGGCCCGAGGGCCGCATCTGGCCCTTTGGCTGTTCTTGTCCGGCCCGCGTGATGTTACCCGGAAATTAGAATTCAATACAAGCGCAGTGCTTTTATTTTGAAGGCGATTTATGTATGTGCTTGTATGCGTACTCCCCTGCACAAAAATGCGTTCCACAAAAAACACTGAGTTACCTTGGTACCTTGTGAAAAACACTTATTGCTTTTTGCATACAGTTCATATATTGCAGGTTTACTGCATAACATACATGCTTTATATTGTTTTTGTGGTTTGAATGCATGTTGTGTTTAAAATAAATGGAAAAGTGAGATAATGATTGGAGTTCTTACTATTTTTACTGCTATATTTGAGTTACTCCACTCTCATCATAACATGTATTCCTACCAGTAGCAGCTCAAAACCAGAAAATTTACTGCATTTCATAAAGCCATGAAATAAATGTTGAGCAGAATTAAGTTCAGGGTATTGGTCTGGCCCTCCGCAACCTTCACAGTATATCATGTGGCCCCTTGGGAAAATGTATTGCCCACCCCTGTGCTACAGGGATGTTACTGCAGTGTTTACATTACATACACTGCTACAGTCAGGAAAACCTGTAATGTGGTTGCCAATGTTGTTAATTTTTCACAATTTTGGATCTCATTCTTGCTGGAACATGTTTGATTGTGCAGTTTTTTAAAGCTTTGATTGGTGTTTTTTATGGTAAAAAGCTGCTATGCTCAAGTAAATGCTAGTATGCTCTAGTGTGCTTAAGTAAATCCTTTGGCTGCGATGATGGACCAATCAGAGCAGACGTGGCTTTTTTTGGTGAGGGAATGGTTCTTAAAGAGACAGGCACCAGTTGGAGAGAGGTGCTGCAGACATGCACAATATGAGAAAAATAATGCATTAATGACTACTAAATCATGCAAATATATTCTAGTAGAAGCCTAAATTACAAATATGAACCTGAAAGTGAGTATAATATGTCCCCTTTAACACTGCAACCTGCTGGGTCACCTTACAAAACTTTTCTCAAGATAAAGAGAGAGAGCTCCTGAAAGCAAACCAGACATGCCAGTGACATAATGAACATTGATCAGGAACCTTCCCAAAGTCCCAAGACAAAACAGAATCCTGTTATTTTGTCTGACCGAAGGAGAGCCTCAAACAACTTAAAAGTACTTATTGATTTTTGCTGAGCAATCACAGCTCACATAGAGAAGTATGATTCACAGATAACCTTGAGGTATGAATGGAGCCAACAAATCACCGCCCACAGCAGCCATCATCAGTGTACGAGTCATTAACATGTCATTTATGTATATTGGGGCGTGGGGGGGACAATAGGCCATCAGCGGGCCAGGTGGAGGAATTAAACCCGCAAATCACTTAGGATCTGCCATTTCTGCTGGCAACACGTTAGCAATAAACACAAACTCATTATTGCAGTGCACTCCTTGGCCTATAAATGTCTCCAAAGCGGAGACAGGTAATAGTGATGAGTAAAGCCTTACATCACTGTTTGGACTGATAGGCCAGAAGGGAACCCACCCGGCATCTGTGTGTATTCCACCGAAATGCCTGAAATGGCAGCTGCAATGGCCTGCGAGTTATTTGATTAGGGCTCCCTGTGGACCCATCATACTGCCACAGACAGCGAGAGAAAGAGAGAGAGAGAGAAGAGAGAGGAAGAGAGAGGGGGATGTGCTGTTGATGTTCATGAACCACAAATAACAAAGCATATTTGTGAAGGAATAGTTCAACATTTTGGGAAATATACATACGCTTTTTGCTCGATCTACATGAGCAGAAGGTTGTCATTTCTGTGCATTTAACAAGAAGCTGGGGACAGTGGGCTATTAGCTTAGCTTATCAGTAAGACTGGAAACAGGACATATGGATAGCCTGGCTCTGTCTAAGTTAACAAAATCCATCACAAGCACCACGAAAGCTCTTTAATTGACACATTATATCCTAATAAATTAAGTGTCAATTTAACAATCTGTGCTTTTACAAGGTGTTGTGTGTTGGACTATTTCTTCACTGGAAGCAGTGAATTCCTGGACAACATGAACGTCCAACACACCGTAAAGCCATAACATGTCATTTTTATAATTGGGTTTGTGTGCGTTTAGATTTAGAGGTGCTATATTGCCCGATTTTCTAATCGATTTTGTTATCATAAGATCACAATATAATGTTATTGTCTACTGGATTGTCCCAGAGAAAATACACAGAGCAACTAAAAGGGCACCTACTGGAAAAGTAATGTCATACTACTGAGGACTGTTTGGAGGACTTTATCATGGACCTTCATTTCTTATGCTTCCATGTTGGAAAGCCACATCACCAACGGCAGGCTCTTCTTATGAACGGTTCTTAGGTTCTCCTGCAATGGAATTCGTAGCTATTCCATTAAACTTTGTCAGGTGATGAAGCAATGTGCTGTTAAACACCACATAGGTCCCCTACAGGGCAGGCAGGAGGGATGGTGATTGACACACAAACCAAGGATTTTAAACCAGAAGAAGGTTGTTTGTGTCCTATTGTTGGAAGTTATATCCAGAAATATATATTTTAAGCAACCTTGTCCTTTTTCTTAACCTTAACCAAGTCTTGTTGCTGCCTAAATGTACGGTGGCCCTGAGAGCTCACAGCGCTGCAACTTAAGAAAACACATGCAAATACACAAAACACAAGCAATTTTAGAAAACATCTTCATAAATTTGACAACACAAGCGCAGCATTTAGAAAATGTGCTGCAAAGACCGCAACACAACAGAATGTTTCCAGAGGATACTTAAAAGTGATGCACTTGTGATATTATCACTAACGTTAGCGGCCGATCAACGCATGCTAACATTAGCGACATTATGACATTACATCACATCCTAACATTAGGAAACACTTCTGTTGTGTTGTGGTCTTTGCAGCGTGTTTTCTAAATGCTGCGCTTGTGTTGTCAAATTTATGTTTTCTCAATTTGCTTCTGTTTTGTGTATTTGCATGTGTTTTCTTAAATTGCAGCACTGTGAGGTCTCAGGTCCACTGTATAAATGCAACTGTTCACAACATTTGTTTGTAACTTGCCGCGGTGGACATATTTCATCGAATATACAATCAGCTGTGCAGCTATGTAGTCACTGACGCCGAGACCAGCAGAAAGGTTGGTGATGTCTGCGTACACAAATCCAATCTGATCACTTGCAAGTAACAGTGCGGACGCCTGTCTTAAAGATCTGATATGAGGAAGCTCCTGGTCGAAAAAAAGTCTACCACACAACACCCTGTAAAAACCTTAAATTGACAGTTTTGCACTTCAGTTTGTGTGTAGAACAAATAAACACGATGTGATTTGTTAAGTGGGGAGCCTGTGAGCTGTAGGCAGGTTTTATTTTCTTTGGACAGAGCCAGTCTAGCTATTGTCCCTTATTTTCAGTTTTTATGCTAATCTAAGCAAACAGCCACTGGCTCTAGCTTCATGTTGAACACAGACATAAGAGTGGTATCAATCATCTCATCTAAATCTAGGCAAGAAGGAAATAAAGCGCATTTCCGAAAATGTTTAACAGTTCCTCTAATTTATGACAGTACGTGACAGTTTGTTATGGTTAATTCATTTCAAATGTAGCCCACCCTTTCGTGTATTAATATGCTAAAGGGGATAAAAGGTAGATTTTTCCCCTCTTAAATGCAAAGTGTCCCATCAATTGGCAAACAATCTCATCTAGCTAGGCCTTTAACCTTGAAAGCTGGCATCAGATGCAAAGGCAAGTTTTATAATTCAGGGCTGGATACTGAAAGAAAACAGTGAGTCACTGTTCATTTACATCTGTAGCAGCATGCCCTCTGGTGATATCTGGGCAAATGACTAATTCTGGACTCTAACAGTTTTTTTTCTCAACTGTACCTAAGCTAATACACACACAAGACCTACATATACTCGTGCAGACTTAAAGCACACTTGCCACATCAGAGCAACGCTCACATTTCGCCAGCCCACCCATGCACACATCACACACAGTCGCTAATGAATGGCACCACTAATTAGCCTCCTTCCTTTCTTCTGCCTCCCACTCCCTTAACACAGGATCACAGAGTGTGGGTCGGTCGTTCTCAGTGTGGAGGGCAGACTATTCACTAGAGAGCCCTTTACTGCCGAAATCACCAAGATGCCGGTGAGCAGCTTGTCTGATTAGCACTGATTACTCTCTAATTGGAGTTCTCCAAAACACGATGACCTCTGCTTTGTTTACTGATGGGATTAATCACAGTCTGGCAGAATTAGAAATCCCAACTGAATTCATTCCTTCCTCATTATTTGAAGGCTGCATAGCTCAGCCCCCTGCCCCTCACCACCCTGCCTCCTTTCTTGATGGATGCTGAGTGGACGACAAATTAATACAAATGCTGAGCATTTTCAACGCAAGCCGTGTGTGAAGACTGGGGGGATCCTTGGCCTTGTCACTGTCCACCTACATGATTTTTCATCCCATTCTCTAAAACACATGACCGCATAGGTCCTATCCTCACATTTGACCGACTCAAGTGGAGATGTAATGTAATGGTTGCTGTTAAATACATTGTTCATTTTAAGAAAAAAAAATCCATGTTTGGTAAGGTTTCGGCAACAAAACTACTTAACGTTACTTAAGGCTACTTTCTTAAGGTTAGTAAAAAGACTACATGGTTAGGTGTAGCAAAAGATATAAATATACAACATAGAGGTTACATAGCTACTAGGGGTGTAAAGACACATCGATCCATCTGCATCAATGCAATGTCCAACATATCAATATCTATAAAACATGATTTTGTTTTGTTTTGAGAAGTAAGCAGAGCACACAGATAAAAGCTATCTATGGAACGGTCTATGTTCATATTTGAAAGAAGTTAACCCCAAAAAAACATTTGCATAAATGTAATGTGGCACTTTATAATGTACAGAAGGTCATTTTTATTCTTTGTATTAAAAAAACATGATTTTCATGTAATTTTCTTTTTTTTCTTCATTTAAATGTCTGGAAGAGCTCAGAAATAAAATGGTAAATCATATTTTAGTTGTTTTTTGTGAGTTGATATAAATGTAACAGGTTGTGTTAAATGGGCGTTTCATATGGTATCATATTGATTGCAGGTCCCTGAATCAAACCAAATCGAAGTCGTACTGCGGCAGACTTTATGATATTGGGAAATATCATATCGTTGTCTGATGAACCGATCTAATATTGTGTCGTGATGAAACCCATGATTTACCCCCAATTGGCTACGTATCAGAAGTCAATGCAACATTTATTTATTTGAATTTACATAAATTATGTTCCACATGGGACACAAACACTGGTCTCCTTGGTCAACTTCCTGATTTTTTTATGTAAAAGTAAATAAATAGACGTAACTCCTGGAATTGAAGTAGTTGGGTTGGTGATGTAAAGTGTAATGTAGACATGATAAAGCTACACACAGGCTATAAATGTAAGTTAGGTTATGGAAATACAAATAATAATGCTGACTTTTGGTTTCACAGAGGACACAAACAGTCTCCTGGGTCAAAGTGGATCGGTGAACCTTGTTCTTTTTACTCCATATGCTTGATTCAGTCTTTGCTTTTACAAAGGCTTTGCTTGTTGTGTTTTTTGTGGGAGTGGGATAGGACAGGAAAACCCCCACTCATGTCACCCTCTATACGAACATATATATTGGGCGTTTTAAGCTGCTGTACAAATGGCACATGAAGTCTTTTTTGGGGGGAGGACAGTCTCTGATTTTCAGGTTTGAACCAACAGTTGGTCTGCCTCTGTTACTGTCACTCTAAATTAAAGAGGATTCATGTGGTTTCATATTTGCGCTCCCATGAAGGTGCAGAGGGTTTATTAAAGCCATTACACATAATGTGATGACCAGGGATGATCAGTTAATGTTGATGTCAATGATTTTATGCTTTTATTGTGTTAAATATTGCATGTTATATTATATAGGGTAAGACCATTTGTGACGGTTATGAAATTTAATTTCATCACACAAACGTGACTGGCCTTCAGATGCTTCTGTGGTTTGGGTCCAGCTAAACTTATAAATTATTGACATTGTAATTAACCAATTTGAATCAACATTTCAGTATCTGTGTGACAGGTATAAAAAAAATGACAAGAAGCCAGTAATTTATGCTAAATTGTGTCTTTTTAAAGTGATCAAGACCCTCCACTGCACACCAGGGTCTGCTGAGCTTGTTTGGCAATAATGATAGCTCTCTTTACAAAACCAGTGATTTATTATCGGCTACAAACCCCCAATTAGTGAGATTTTGGCTGTTTTCTCGAATGACTACTTTAGTGATTTTCAATCTAATCTTAATGTTCTTGTTTATATACGCCATTACTCCTATCAATACTCTTTGTATAGCATAGGCAGGCTCTGTTCACCACACCTAGACTTGATGCAGTCACAGGCTGAGCAAGAAAAACTGCAGTTCTTCAGGCTTTTTGCAGTCTCTCTGTGTCATCTAGTGAATAATGAGAGATCTTTGGGATGAAATTGAGTCGTTCCTCCACTTATCATCCCATTCTTGCATCATCAAGTGAAGGATTTAGGCATGAGCTTTTTACAACCTTCACATACTGTAGATGTGCCAAAAGGTTACAGGCATATAAGGCTTTATTAGGCTGAGAATGGGCAAAGTGTCTGTTAAAAGTACTGAGAGTGCAGAAAAAGGAAGACAAAGTGTTGAAATCAACAACCTTTAAGTTTGAGTGACCGCTTCAGACAAGGTTGGTAACTGATGACATAAGCCCAGAAGAGCAGTTACATGTGTAGACAGGTACAAAGACAAAAACACAGACACGTGCGGATAGATCTGGTGTGACAGGCACAAAACCAGCCAGCAAGCGAGTTGACGGAGCAGATGCTCGGGGACGGGCCCGGGCTCGCAGCCGTCACAACCACGGAGTGTGTTGTCAGTGCGGAGAGGTTGATGGCAACATCACAGATCCCACTTAAGAGCCTGCTCGGGAGTGCCGGCCGATCCAGGGGGACAGAGGCAGGCAGCCGGCGTGGCTGTGTGGCTGGCACTGGCAGGAAATGATCAGGTTTTCAATGATGTTGCTAACATCTGTCACCCCTTCAGCTATCAGGCCATACCACTCAGACTACACTACTAGACATGTCCATGCTATAGCGTTCATTCATCAAATATTAATAAAAGGTTTCTATTTTTCTGGAAAATCTTCAATGTATAGTTTGATATTTTACGTCAGGGGTGGGCAATTAATTTTCCCAAGGGGCCACATGACCAATACCACAAAGGTTACGGGGGCCGGACCAAAACTCTGAACTAAATTCTGCTCAGTATTAATTTAACCACTTTATGAAATACAGTAAATTATCTGGTTTTGAGCTGCTATTGATAACAACACATGTTATGATAAGACTGTTAATGTGGAGTAAATCAAATATATAATTAAAAAGTAGTAAATACTCCAATCACTATATCACTTTTCCATTTATTTTAAACACAACTGTAAATTACCTTTAGCAAGGTTCCTATTGGTGTATTTATATTATACAGCTTGTTTTTCATCTTTGTACATTTTCTAAGTGTTTTACAATGTTGTGATGCTTTTATTTTGAAAAGGTGCTGTCCAGTGTGAAACGGGTGCTTTAATTTTGAAAGGTAGTGACAGGAAGTAACAGGTGGAACGGTTAAATGAAAAACGAACAGTAAATAATAACGAGTGCGTAGTAATTCATATAAAGTTGATATAAAGTATGAAAAAGGCTTCTATAGTGGCTGGCTGACACTTAACCTGTTAATTGTTAATTTATTAACTTTTTAGGTGTTTAATAGGTGTTTTTGACAAGGTACCTCGGTAACTCGGGTAACTTATACGTAAATCGCCTTCAAAATAAAAGCACTGCGGTTGTATTGATTTCTAATTTCTGGGTAACCTCATGCGGGCAGGACAAGGACAGCCAATGGGCCGCCCAATGCCCAGGTCTGTTTTACCTCATCACTTTCAATGTCGATTTAGAGTTAGACAAGTTTCTGTCTATTAAATATGAAGCTAGATCCAGGAGGTGATTAGCCTAGCTTAGCATAAAGACTGAAAGCAGGGGGAAACAGCTAGTCTGGCTCTCTTTTCAAAGTTCAAAAATATGTCTAACAACACCTTTAAAGCCCAATAACTTTTTCTACAAGGAGTTCTGGGGCCAGGGGCAGTGTTGGTGTCAGTGCAGACTCTATTTAACTGGTTTAACCACTGTCCCAAACCATCCTGAAATACAATTAAACTGTCCTGAAGTAAATGCAGGCCATCCAAAATATAAAATTACTATTTTTCTAATAATCAAAACAAGTGATGCGTGGAATGAAGAAAACACCATGAAAATGAATAAATAATTAAGTATCTCACATTTTCTAAAAATATTTTATACATATACTGCATATTAATTGAATGAATCATATCATGTACAGTATTTAATTCATAAACCAAAGGGTTTCTTTTTCAATCACAGTACCTTTTTAAAGTAAAAGGGGGGAAGTTTCTATTTATTCAAGAGAATATACATAATTTCTTTCATTGTGCGATATGTACAAAAAAAAAAGCTGGCCCAACGGTCACATTAGTAAGGTGTTAGTAAAATCACTTCTAATGAGAATTGATAACAACAGCTGCACTAAAACACAGGCCTACTTATTGTGATAACAGGCGTAAGCTTTTCAAAAAAAATTTCAACAAGAAGCATGTTTTTGATAGTTCTGAACATCTGCATTGTCTTGATAACTGAAGTAACACTGAATCACTGAGGAAATAAAGGCTGGTTAACTCTGTCTAAAAGCATTTATTTGGTCTCATTTCTATTTTCATGTGTATATATGTGCATATATGTTTTCAATAATGCATGCATGAAACAAAATTGTGATTTACCTAATGTATATCTCTTCAAAAGAGCTGTTTTACCTATTCAAGACAATATAAGTTGATGTGGAAATGGCAGCAAATATGATCAGGAACGTTGAGTTCGACTTGGGTCATGATGGTTTGTCATTTTTTAAAAAGTGGGTCGCCAGAAACAAAGTTTGTGAAACATTGGATGAATAAAATGATATGCAACATGTTAACTAGTGAGCTGAGAGGTGCTGATACAGTGGAGGTGTACTTTTGAACTTGGAGCAGAGCCAGGCCAGCTGTTTCCTCCTGCTTCATGCTAAGCTATGCTAATTGTCTCCTGGCTCCGGTTCAATACTTAACAAGTGGTATCGACTTATTTTCTCTTACACCTGGCAACAAAAGCCAATTAGTGTACATCCCAAAATATCAACCTTTTTAATTAAAGCAATTCTTATAATGTCGCTTGAAGTTGTCCTCATCTCTTGATAATAAGTAACATTAAGGCACTGTAGCTGTTTTATTTAATTATTTTTAGAAGTGTTATGAGTCAGAACTAAATACATCAGTACCAGCCACAATATAGTGTTCATCCATTTGAGGAGTTTCAGTGAAATCTGGTATTCCATTAACAGGGACAGATTTAAACATGTAAGAGAGCCTGCGTGCCACAACTGACTGACATCAATACATTATGGAGAGCTTAATGGAACAGGTTTTTTCTGCTTGATAATCTGAGGACATTTTCCATTAGGCTAATTGCAAAACAGCAAATTTACAAAACGGCACAGAAAAGTTAATGGTTATGGGTCTTTGCTGCAAAAACTTCCCACAAGTGTCGCCCTTTATTGACATTTGTGTCCCACTCAAAACACGTCTGGATCCAATAAGGGTGCACAGCACATAGCCCGGCAGATGCAACCAAGGACAATGCTGCCAACCGTTTACTCACCCAGATTCAACTCAGATAAGAAAAAAAAGTTGAACATGGAAGAATAAGAAGCCATAGTGAGTCAAACATACAGTTCAAAGGGTTTTCACATGACTTGATGTGCAAATCATTCTTCATCTCTCTCCATGCTGTCTGGGATCCCGGGGTTGAAAAGATCTATCATCAATAAAAGCGAGCCTGACAATTTATGATGAGCGAACAGTGCGATGTCATTTGAACATCATCAAAGATGCATCAGCTCCGAATGGTTAAAGAGAGAACAGCTCGCTCACATCACACAAGGCCCTGCTGAGCACACTTTTTAGCCTCTTCCAAGCCTGAACCAAATTGCCTTATCTTGTGTGGAAAATGATAGAGCTGCTATTACCAACGGGGGATTCTAAAACATTTAACTGACAGCTTCCAATTACACACCTATTGATTACAGTAGATTTCTCCTTCGCCGTCTCGCCTCCGCCATACGTACCATCTGTATCTTTCTTTGCCCTTCTTCAGATGACAAGATAGCGGGGCTGAGCTGCCCCACGGATCAAAATTTCCAACCCCTAGTTTTGAAGCATGAAAAAAGATACATAAAAAAAATAAAAAATAGAGAGAAATTACACAGAACAGCAGAGCGGAGCAGAGTATAGTACCCAAAGTGCCTGGCTGACAATAATTGCAGAAAACAGTGGTAATGGCTCACAATTGCACTTGTATGCTTTGTACCCTGTGATCAAAAAGGCTGTGGACATTTTTACAGTAGCGTTTAACTGCAGTATGGCACACACGCTGGGCTTTTTGTAGCTTTTTGAAAGGTGGCAGAAATGCACAATATTGCATGTAAATGTTTAGTTCTTTTCAAGCCTTTCACGTGGCTTTTACAAGCATACATAACACTTTTTGTTAAATACGTAGGTATAAAATAATCTCTTATCGAGGTGGGAAAAATGATTAAGGACATGGTTATATATCCTTCAATATTGCCTGTTGTATTTACATTCATACAGTCATGGAAAAAAAATATTAGACAATTGTTTTCTTCAATTTCTTGCTCATTTTAATACCTGGTACAACTAAAGGTACATTTTTTTGGACAATATAATGATAACGACAAAAATAGCTGATAAGAGTTTAATTTAAGAGATGATATTTAGACATTTTCCATGCTTTTCTTGATAATAACCAAAATCATTATCAACAAAACCATGGAAAATGTCTAGATATCAGCTCTTAAATTAAACTCTTATCAGATATTGTTGTTGTTATCATTATACTTGTCCAAACAAATGTACATTTAGTTGTACCAGGTATTAAATTAGCAAGAAAGCAAGGAGAAAACAAGTGTGGTCTCATAATTTTTGCTGTGACTGTATTTGTTTACATAAAAACATTTTAGCCAACATGATACCAGAAAAAAAGTGCAGGTTTTTTCCTGCTATTGTAAGACTTTGGCGCGGCGCCTAGACGTTTATGTACCGCACCAAAGCTGAAAGAACAGAAAAACAACATGTGGAGACATATTTTCTATCTTTTTCTGGTTGCATTGACAACTAGAATTACTGCCTCGTTGTTGTATGCCTCCGACAACCAGCCAAGTTACAGATTACAACCATCACAGTAGACAATGCTTCAAACATTGGTGATGCTGCAAGAAAAGCTACAAATTATACAATAATGTATATAAATTTGTGCACTCTCTCAATTATGAATTTGATGCATTTTGTTTTTAAGTTTGAAACAACTTTTTTTGGATCCCTGTTGTAGACATTTATGTGAAATTCTGTCATATCATCAATTCTTGAGTATAAAAACATCACGTATAAATGTGATTTGTAAGGTCACAGTGATTTCGACCTTTGACTGCCAAAATCTAATCAGTCGAATGTGAGTTTGTGCCAAATTTGATGAAATTCCCTCAAGATGTAACTGAAATATTGAGAGTGGGAGGGGTAGGAGGTCACAGAGGTCTTGACCTCTGACCTCTGACTGCCTGAATCTGATCAGTTCATCCTAGAGTTCATCCTAGTGGACGCTTATGCCAAATTTGAAATCCCTCAAGGTGTTTCTGAAATATGGTGTTCAAAGGAATATGATGGATGTGAGGTCACAGTGAGGGTTAGACCAAAAAAACTCTCAATTCTGAATTTCATACTTTCTTTTTATTTCCTTGCACGGCGTCCAAACATATTTGGAATCAGGGTTGTGCATAACGTGTCCGGCCAAGAGGCGTAATAAAAACGTTGTAACTTGTTGATGCTGTTGTTACTTTTATCTGAGTTATGATTAAAGCTCATTAGTTTGCACTTTTTGCGAACAAAGGTGAAAGTAGATTGGCAGCATATTGCCTTATAGGGAATGAATGACAGAACCCCTGTGCCAAATGCTTAATATTTATTTACAGAAAATTAATGGAGCCCGAGAGTCATTTTTTTATTTATTGTTTTGGTTGTGTGGTTTTATTTTATTTCATGTTTTAAGTATATTATTTTCACATTCCAATTGCAATTTCTGAATATTCAAAGTAAAGTTAATTTCTCATTGAAAGGTGTAATTTCATTATTATGCTTTTATATCATCATCATCCCAGTGG
This sequence comes from Centropristis striata, assembly GCF_030273125.1. Classification (NCBI taxonomy): domain Eukaryota; kingdom Metazoa; phylum Chordata; class Actinopteri; order Perciformes; family Serranidae; genus Centropristis; species Centropristis striata. The sequence continues at coordinate 10,291,753 of NC_081538.1, read as the reverse complement.
CAATAAAAGGTATACAAAATGACAATATATTGTTTATCACAATTATTCATGGGAAAATATATCATGCAATCAAAGTAGTTATTGTGACAGGCCTAATGTATATTTTTCCCATCACAAAAATGGAGTAAAACAAGAAGAAATAAATATTCCCAGTGGCCCGTGCTCTCTGAACGACCCTGATATTTAAATAAACCACGGCCTGGTCCGACCGAGCTTGTCCTGACAGAACTGTGCTTACAAGCGGAATGCAAACGACATAATTGGCTATGTAAAACTCTTGCTCTATTAGATGAGCGGAGCATGGTGCCTGATAGCCTTCATCACCGCTAAAGCTCTTCATTAATCTCCATCCACAAGGTCAAGGAGTTGCCCTGTACAAGACAAATGAATTAAAGCTCTGCCATGAAGAAATGAACCCTGTGTGACCGAATGACAGGGGAGCCACGCAGTTTTTGTGAAAGACCGTTATCGCAGTAAGCTGCAATGTTACAAAAGAGACCATTATTTTGTTTGAAGAGTGGAGATCATGAAGTCAGTGCATGTCTTCCATTTCCTCATGTTGCGTGCAGAGGTCTAACTTTATTTTTCTTGTTTTGAAGACCCCTTAAGCCTCAAACCCTTCAGGAAAACTCAACTGTTCCTCCAAATGTAGTAAAAAAACAACTCTGGGCATTACCAAAGCTTTTATGTGCACAGCGCCTGACCCTGAAATAATTCCCCCCTCCACCAATCCAGGCTTCCACTCAAGAGGTAAAGGTTAGCCTCCAAGCCAGCATTTAATGTAGAGGAAAAATATTGCGCGCCTACACAAATAAATCAAAATGCATTTTAGGACAAGTCTGCACTTATTCATAACCCCCAGGAGCACACACACACACACACACACACACACACACACACACACACACACACTATGTCCCTCCTATGAGAAGCAGCCAACACAAAAGCCGCATTGATTATAGCAGAAATTTGTGCTTTCATTACTTCTCATATCCTCGGAGGTCCCCTTCACTCTCTGAGTGTGCACGGGGGTGTGGAAGTGCAGTTGTGCCCTTTTCCTACCAGTTTTTTAATCAGCTTTTGCTAATGGCAGATGCAATGAACACATTCCTATAGCCAGCTCTTGTAGTTTATCAATAGGTTCAGGTCAGCTGCAGGGCACTCACCCTTCTGAAAGACACTCACTTATTAAGGTCTGTGATCAAAAGTGCTTTGGCTGATGATAAGATGGGGTTATATTCATGAAATACGCCTCTTTAATAAATCCTTTCCCATCTGCCTAAATAGATGCTTTTGAGCTATTACATCTTGTCCTCAGAGGACAAGGGGAATCGAAATCTTAATGGGGCTGGATTGCCGCCGCCGTTGTCGGGAGGTTTTAATGACGGACATTTTAGCGAAGAAATGACCGGAGAAAAATGGATGAGAGTTGACTGGAGAACAAGGCGGAGAAGCAAGTGGCCTGACCTCAATTACATGTGAGCCCTCCCAGCAGTGGCTTTGCTTGAGTTTGCACCACACCTGCAGATATGCAGATAGGTCCTCACTCTGTGCATACATGCTCCTGCACATAAGAAAAGGAAGTGTATTAAACTTGGACCATTCTAGGTAAGAAAATGACTGAATTGCAATGAATAATTTAAAGAAAAAAGGCTGTAAAAACATAGCTGTAAAGGTGCCAGTGTGTGTGGTAGGAACAAGAAGGAGGACATTTATTTACTACACTGGCAGCCAATACATCTTACATTCATTACATTCACACAGGGTCACAAGTACAAACACATACTACAGACTGTACTCATTCATGCTCACAGGAAGCAGGAGCAATAACGGAGCGGAAAAACTGGGCAAGGTCAGCCAGGCAACTTCTCTTCATCACACACATGAATAGAGAGGCCGTGCTGTTGTCCCCACTCGTCAATATCAGCAAGATCACATCATATGCTTTCATATACGGCCTTGAAGCACTAACACACACTTTGCCGTAATGATTTAAACTCCGTGCACATGCTGTGTCAACGTGATGCTTCTCTTGCTCGCTAAATGAGCAACATCATTTGTTCTGGTACGACTGCTGGTGGTGCATGTGAAACTTGACTCCCCATAGCTAAAAATCATTACCAGTCTATGGCGTGTGTGTGTGTGTGTGTGTGTGTGTGTTAGTGCCCAGTGGGAGGGACAAGGGTGCATGTTTGCCCCAGGCACTTATAAGACAAGTGACTATAGTGTTGCATGTACACATCATGTGTTGCAGCATGAAACTGAATTCAAAAGGTTAGATTTCTATCAGATATTCACATTCAGGAATATGCTTTATAATAATATATATTATATTAAAAATGTATTTTTGCACAATATAAAAGCTGCATGCACATTACTCTTGATTTGTTTCTTTATCTGACCTGCTGCTACATAATCCTCCTCATTGAAACACATTTCTTCCTCACACCCTGCAGAACTATAACTCGCCTTCACATTATTGGATTGAATATATTCCTCGCTAAACAAAAAACATCTTGAAAATTCATCATTTTGATTAAAATGACTGCAAAGTTGCTCAATATTGACTCGCAACTCAAACTGAATAATTCTCTGCGCCTGTTTTTATGACCTTTTTAAAAATTACGGCTGTGCCTCTTGGCCCGCTGGCTGCACGTGATGCGCAGCTTGGCCGCACCGAGCACCACTTAACAGCTGCAGCCCAGAAAAGACATTTCAGATAAGTTGAGCTCAGTGGGTGAAAGCTCCCGTAGAGGACCCTGTAACCCTGCTTTATTGTCCCAACAACCGGCGGTAATGTCACACCTCAATGTGGAACTTAGCCTTGACACCTCACACACTGGCTTGATGCCCTGCGGGGGTTTAAACACACCACCGGGACTAGTTACCGTGTCCTGGCGAATGACACTCACGAGCAAGGTGACTCAGTGCATGCCCTGCTGTAAATGGCTCTATAGTACTTCACATCAGATGGATAGTTGTGTGTTTTTTGTACAAGTGTGTGCGTCCTTACCTGTAACAAGCTCTCCCTCTCTCCGGTTTACTGGTTAATAGGATGCATGACATCAGTCTGAGGAAGAGAGCAGTGACAAAAATAAAAATGGCAGCACTGTGATCACGGCTTGTCACAACAAGGAGCTTTGGTGAAGTGAATCACATGAGAAAATTAAACTTTAAAACATCCTTTTCTTCAAATAAATAAAAGCAGTTTTATTAATCATGCAAAAATAGAATCAAAAGCTAATTTGATTTGCATGTCATGTTAAGTTAGCATGTCATTTAAAACATTCCACTAAAAGTTAAAATACTAATACAAAGTGGCTTTTTTGAGGTGAAGTCTGCAAGCTGCTTCAGGCAGCCACCTCCACTCTGTTGCTTTCATGTCTGCTGCACACACACACTGGTCAGATACTGCATACTGCTGCATGCTGCTACAGCTGACAATTCAAAAGCTCACTCTACACCCCAGCATCCACCTGTAGGCACTGACTCCATCTCAAATCATCTGAACACCAATTCAAGTCAAGTCAATTTTATTTATATAGCCCAGAATCACAAATCACAGATTTGCCTCAAAGGGCTTTACAGACTGAACATGGTTTCTACAGCACTTTTTTTTGTAAATAGTGTGTTCACACTGGTAAAGAATGTGAATTAAAACCAAATGGAATACAGACGAATTCTGTCTTTTTTTTTTGTGTGTGCTTCTGATAGATACTGTTCTCCCACAATGCATTGCACAACTCCTGAAAGAGCTTGGAAAACAAGAAGGAAAAAAAGGCATTCAATTAAAAAAATAGACATTTTGCTTTCTGGTTGTGAAGTTTAAAGGCAGTTACTTTCTTAAATTGTTATTTGATAGACATCTGATGTCATACATAGTGTATTCCTTTCCGTTAGGTGAGTAGCGATTGAGTATGATGGCTGTTTTTATGAATGAATTGCTTAAACTCGCCACAAATTAGACTTGACTCAAGAATTCGCAAACCCTTGAGCCTTTTGAGTTTATTTACTTGAAATCTCCTATATATGATACCATCTGAATTTTCTTTTATTCTTGTGTAATGATGTTATTCCCCGTAGTATCATTTCATTGTTGTTAGACCATTTAAAAAAACAAAAAATTGACCTCACTGTATATAATGACCTGTTGTGACCTCTAGGATAATCACAGCCTCAGGAAACTTACAAGCACAAACTAGAGACCTAGAGTATTCAGTAGATGTACGGCTTTACGAGGTATATTTACAATAAGAAGGTTTCTCAGCAGTTTTCAGAACTTCAGCTGTCAGATTATGTATACCACTTCTATGTGGCATCTAGTGTTGACCCGCTATCTCCCCCTAAAAGCCTACTGCCCACCCAAGGAGTGATGAGGAAACCTTATAAGGAACCTTGATGCCAAACATCAGTATCACATGACAACTTATTGTAACAATACGTCTCGCAGCAGACGATGTTCTTTGATAAAGCCCTTAAAATGTATCCAGATACTGGCACTTTATAAAAACACTTGCTCTAAGAAATAGATGCATGCAACAAAAGGAGCACATGTGGCTTAAAGGCAGCGACAAAAGCTAGTTTAGCTAGTTAGATGTACTTACTATACTTAATTTGAGTATGCAGGGTGTTCCGATTCAGATCGCAACGAAAAGAAGTGTACCTAAAGGACCCGGATGTTGCCCTCATAACAGTCAAAACGCTGAGTGTGGAACGATGTACACTATACGCACTCAACGGCCGCCAACTTGTCTACGTAGCGCAAGAGGCGGAGCCAGGCAGAGAGCCGCTCAGCTCGCAAAAAATGTTTGTAATTCTCCACATTTGCTGCGTTAATGGAGCCATATTGCCGGAGTGTAGAAGTAAAGATTAAACAACACAAAGGATAATTTTTTCGCCGTTCAAAGCCGGAAGTTTTTCGCGGGTGACAAGCGTCATTTCCGGTAAGTGCACCACGGAGTATTAGATTTGGAACAACACTCACCTGCTGAAATCTGCGTACTTAGTAAGTGCGGATAGTGTACTGCGTTTAAGTGTACTCATGAAAGTATGGGTATTGGAACACAGCATCAGTTATGTGGAATTATATTAATCAAAACCTTTTGACAGCGAGTCATGACTAGTCTCTCACCTGTCCACAGGAAGTTAGTAAGACAGAGATAATATCAAAGCATCTTTTCTCTCTTTCCCCATAACAGTGTCAACAGTGCGGCTCTCATGTTGTCCTTTGCATTGCAAAATGTTATTGAAATACCTCTCTGTAATTTGTGCTGCAGTAAATGGAAATACATTTGATGATTGACTCTGAGAAAGTCGACTTAACAAATCAAATTTCCAGACATTTTTCATGTTTTGATGAAGACTAATGAGCATCCTAATTATTCATAATTATAATAATGATTGCATAGATTCTGTTTGTGTCTTTCAAATGAGTAGATATATTTCTACCTGCAGCCCTGTTTCAACACAAGTCAATTTTTTTTTACAAAACAAATCAAATAATTGCAAACAGAGGAACTGTAAATGTGTTGCACACTCAAATACACATCCACTCAAGTGCACATACGCATTCAAAGGAACAGAGGCTTTATCTGGAAGATAAAAACAGCTCTATCCGGGCATTGGCTCCCAGCACTAGAAGATAACACTGGAAATTAGAGCGTATAAAAGCTTCCCCACTGGGAGCGCTGTCAATGGGTTTACTGGCAAATTTTACACAGTGTGTGTGTACTCATGTGTGTCCATGTGCGATTATACTTTATGCATGTATTGTGCATGCAGCATACACTTGTGTATGCTCATACAGGTGCACAGTTCATGTGTGAGTGTGTGTGGCGTGTGTCTAAGTGGGAGAGTAGAAGCATCTGGAGATTTTATCCTGATCCCTCCCTTCCTCTTTGCGTCTCCCTCCCCTTTTTCTCACTCCTGTTCGTTCTCTGTCACTCTTTCTCATGGTTTGATTTGAGGCAGAACTCAATTCCTCAATTCCACACCCTGAGTGTTGTTGATAAGGGCCCCGCTCGCTGCAGTCGGGCCCCAGAGAGGGACACAGCATGCACTCAGAATGGCAGAAAATCGAATTCCTCAAGACAATGAGGTCCATTTGTAGAGTTAAGCCGGATGAAAGGCCCATATTTAGCCAGCCACTGTTTCAGCCACCATCTCCCTGTTTCCCATTGTCGGCCAGAGAAAAATAAAAGCTTATTTGAAAGAAAGAAAAGTTGTGAAAATGTGTTTTGGCTCCAATAATTAGCAGAGAAGCCAGCTGGACTGCTGATGTTTTATTCTACATGCTTTCTCTTCCTATTTTCACATATTTATGCATTTCATTCTATAGATGATTGACAGATACTTTTATCGCTTTTCTTTATAGTGCATTGACGGAAAATAACAAGAAACTAATTATCATAGAGAGGATTACTCTTTTTTTTTTTTTTAATAAAAAGTGAATGAGGAAATGAATGATGCTGGACTATTATTGTGTCAATCAACACAGTTAATTTATTTTAAGTAGGAACAATTCAGCATTGAATATGAGAAAATTCAAAAAGTATTGCAGTCGTGCTATCTCCAAAAGAAACATGATCAGATTCCCCAAAATATACTGTAAATACAATAAAAGTTGCTAATTGATAACATGAGCAGCTTAATGCAAGATAATAAGCGTAAATGGGATGTTACACTGCGGCCCATGAGTGTTCACTGGAGCAGACAATCATTAGTTCCAGTTATTCCTCATTAACTATATGTCCCATTGATTCCTCCAATGGTGCGGTAAATGGAACAGACCTCAGTCAATGATCTGCCTGCAAACAATCTCTTTGATTGGGAAGTGACATCATCCACAAGTAAGTCAGTGCCAGCTCTTGAATTCAGTTCTGTGTCACACAGGCTTCACCTTCTGGAGCCACTAAAATGGAAATGATGATGTCGACAAGCTTGGACTCCTAATTCTGTATTAAAATAACAATTTTCCAATGCAGTTGTTAATACTTTGGAATGATGATTCAACCAGTTTAATGGTGATCCAAGCCATGAATATGCTTAAAGGGACAGTACACCCCCAAAATAAGTAATACATATCTTTCTTCCCAACTCGAGGCCTATAGATTACTCCAGATTGTTTTGGCACGGTTCGCAGAATGTCAAAGATATCAGCCGTAGAATTGCCTGCACTCTGAAATATAATGAAACTTGATGACACTTTGTTCTCTCCATGTCGTCCAGCTTTCTCCCACAGTCCAAAGACATACAGCTTTGGTTTAATTGGTGACTCTAAAACAGGGGTGGGCAATTAATTTTCCCAAGGGGCCACATGACCAATACCACGAAGGTTGCGGGGGCCGAACCAAAACTCGGAACTAAATTCTCCTTAATATTAATTTAATTGCTTGATAAAATACAGTAAATTATCTGGTTTTGAGCTGCTACTGATAAGAATACATGTTATGATAAGACTGTTAATGTGGAGTAAATCAAATATAGCAGTAAAAAATAGTAAATACTCCAATCACTATATCACTTTTCCATTTATTTAAACACAACTGTAAATCACCTTTAGCAAGGTTCCTCTTGGTGTATTTGTCTCATATAGCTTGTTTTTTCATGTTTGTAAATTTTCAAGGTGTTTTACAATGTTGTGATGCTTTTATTTTGAAAAGGCGCCGTCCAGTGTGAAATGGGTGCTTTTATTTGAAAGGTAGTGACAGGAAATAACAGGTAGAACGGTAAAAATTAAAAACGAACAGTAAATTATAATGAGTGTGTCATAATTCATATAAAGTTGATATAAAGTATGAAAAAGGCTTCTATAGTGGCTGGCTGACAGGACACAAGGTTTGTTAAAGTTTATTTTCTCCTGTCATATATATTAGTGGCTATATTTGTTTTAACTTAAGTAAAAGTGCTTGTTTGCTCAAGTGCTAATGCTAATGTTTGTTAGGCAGCCAACGGGCCAGATGTGGCCCGTGGGCCACACAATGCCCAGGTCTGTTCTAAATCATCTGTAGGTGGCAATGAGAGCATGATAGTCTCTACCTCCCTGCCGCCAGAGTTCAGATTAAGTGGTTAAGGATAATGGATGGGTGGATAAATGACATTTGGCTTGTGGTACTCCATGCAACAAAAAAACCCAAAACATTTAAAAACTCAACAGCAATGTCTCTTTCCAGAAATCATGACAGAATAATGCACAGAGTTGTGTGAGAAGTTTTTTTATGTTGACACGAAACAAAACATGAAACATGAAACTACGCAAAATAAGGTATGTGGATTATCTTGAGTAAACAGGTCATGGTTTCTGAGAGCGAAATGACATCTACAGTCATGGAAAAAATTGAAGAGCTGATATCTAGACATTTTCCATGGTTTTCTTGGTAATTATTTTGGTTATTATCAAGAAAACCATGGAAAATGTCTAGATATCAGCTCTTCAATTAAACTCTCATCAGCTATTTTTGTTGTTATATATTTATATATATATCATACATTAGATAAGAAAACAATGGTCTGATTATTGTTTCCATGACTGTACTTCCCTTACATTGGAAGAAGGCAGACATCTCTTCGGTCTAAATGTCCAACAGTCGGCAGGTCACATCAAAACAATACAGATTGATAAATAGCACTACAGGTAACAGGAAGAAATATGCATGTTTGATTTGAGGGTGAATTGTCCTTTAGAACTGACAGTCACACAATATTGTCTGAAGGAAAAATGAACAGGCTTTTTACTTCTAGAATCAGGGCCGTTTGAAATGGCTCCATCTGCTTCAAAAGGCTATTTTACAGAATTGAGCTGTACATTATATTGTAATATCATCAGAATCACTTCCATGTCAAGCTCCTAATCTAATAAATAGAATTTCAAGCAGGCTGCGTTTACAGCAATCCAGAAGACCATACGGAGGAGGCAAAACGAGTTTGGGGTATGGTACTGGCGTGTGAGCTGAATAAAAAAGGGGGAAAACAATTTTACCCCTCAACTGATAAAAATGATTAAACAGAGACGTGATCCAGCTCAAACTAGGTGAAAATCAGCATAAACGATATTTAGATTTATTTTGCATTAAAATGTCTACGGATATGGTGCAGTGAAAAAAGAGAAATAAAGATCAATTGTGGAATAAAGTGCAGGAACAACCCTTTTATTTCCCTGTCAATGTGGTTCAATAAGGCTCCCTGCAGTTTGAAGTGCAGGAAAAGCAATGCAGATGACCACCAATTGCCCTGACTCTTCACCTCCTTCCAATCAACTCCTCCTCCTCCTCGTCCCTCGCTGTTTCCTCCCAGTTGAGCTGCAGCTGAGACAGCCCTATAATGATGACTTTTAATGGCCCCTAGACCTGCTGCGATCCGCAAACGCTTCTACATGCACTGCTGCCATTTTCCTCTGATGCATGCTCGCTGCCTCTCTGACAGCCTCCCACTGAGCGATTGGGAGGAGAGGAAGAAGGAGAGAGACGTGAAAAGAAAGACAGACGGAGGAGCCACTGCCTGTCTTTACATGAAAGCAGAAACAAAAGAAAAAAGCTTGTTTTATATGTGAACCACGGTGTCACTTTCTCACTTTCTTCTTTCTGGTGTCTTTGTCATTTATTTTGTTGCGGAGGAAAAATTGGAGATGAAACGGAGGTAGGTAAGGAGGAGCAAACACAGACTTGATGACTTGTGTGTTTTTGGCATGGCCAATAAGAGGAAGGGGTGCTGTTTTATTGGCATTGATTGGAGCATTATAATGTGCATTGTTGCAAGATTATTGCATTAACTGGCCTGACTTAATCACATTACGAATGCGAGAGAAGAGAATGGAGTATGTCATACCCTTGCAGATACACACATCATAGCTTTGGCCTTTCTGCTCGATTGGTTTATTTGGCGGTATTCCAGGCAGCTACAAGAACTGCAGGAAGTTTGCTGACTTCACTGACAAATGGACTTTTATTTCTTGAAAGGGGAAGGCAACTTTTCGTGGTGATGATTTATGTTGTGTTTCTGTCCTCAATGACTGTGGCGATCTACCCTACTGGAGTCCCTCGGATTTTAGATTCGACCTATTGTTTCAGAGCGCTCCGAGATGACATGCCTTTGTTCTCTAAAACAATGAGAAGAGATCAATTGAAAAATACAATTTCTGTGGTAAACGAACATTTTTGCTGCAAGCTAAATTCCTCAAAAGTTAGCTAAAGTTCTCCTGGCACCTGACCCCCGCTAAAGGAAGTGTTCCTGAGAGGAAGTGACATGGCAGGCCGAAGTGAGGATCGTTTTTAGTTGGTATGCCTTCTACGCCTCATTGCCCCATGACCTGCTTTATGCAAGCGCCCTCGCAGTTCGAGGAGACAAATTGTGCCTCGTCAGTATCTATAAAAACCAGTGTTCCTTAGAGCCCAGCTCGGGCTGCTCTAGAGGTTAATTGACCCCAGGCAGTCTACCTCCCTCCACCCCAGTCAGGGGGCCACTCAGCTTGAGTACTGAAGCTCTCGAAGCTGGGCTCTCATGTGGGAGTCTACGCCTTTTCCCATTTCCTCCTGAACCACAGGCTTTTAACTGTGTTGTCTCTCTTTCCCCTCTAACTCTATTTGTCTGTCTCAGTCTATCTCTGTGTTTTCTCTCACTTTATCTGTGTATACTTCTCCACGCAATAAGACATTTCGCTCCTCAGAGAGATGTGCTGAGGTCTGCTGCCAGGACCCCACCTGTTCACCACAGGCCCCTGCACCTCCTAGCTGCCCTCATTAGTGCCTGGGTGAATACTGATGCTCTGCATGTATCCGTCTCCATGTCGATCATAGCCACAATACATCAGGTGTCAATTACGGCCGCATGCAGGCAGAGATGTGGACTCAAATGGACTGAAGTCAATGTTTTGATGACTCACAACTTGATGGTAAATAAAGGACAAGAGACTTGACTTGAAAGTTAAAGATTTGTGACTTGACTTGAGACATGATGCCTCGAATGACTCGTCTGTGTTTGTATTTTTGGTTTATGCATGTGCCAAGAGTCATGACTTTTGGACTCAAGAGTTTCACATGTGAAAGAAAAGGACAAACTGCTGACTACAAGACAGGCTCATCAAATATTTCAGGCTATAACATCAGACTTTGTTTATCATTTGAAGACTCATTCAGATCGGTGGGTGTCTGCAGAGCCATCAGGGGGCGCAATGCCAGCGCCACAAATGGGAAAGTGTAACTTTCACTATTTTTTATAACTAGTTGGTACTATTATTTCTTAATTAAAAAAAATCTCATGTTGATTTAAATGCAAAGCAAAGACTATTTAACAGAAATAATATAATATGTTTGTAATGTTACTACATTACGTCGCCACTCTTCCCATTACAGTGGCTGCTGCTGAAAGAAGCTTCTCTAAGCTCAAACTCAAAACTTACCTGGGATCTACTATGATGCAAGAACGTCTCAGTGGACTTTACATCATAAGCATAAATCATGTGGTCTCAAATCAGTTGTCATATGATGATGTTGTAGATGATTGTGCAGCAAGAAAGACCAGGAGAGAAAGGCTGTAGCAGGTGATGAGGGGATGGTGTACAGTAATTTGTAAGTCTGCCACAACCACTTCCTTAAGGTTGAGCACCAAAACTACTATCCTAAGTTCAGGAAAAAAGAACAGGGTTTGGCTTAAAACAACACTATTTCCATAAGTAACTTCCAATAACGGGACATGAACAGGTGTCTCCTGGTTGAAAGAGTTGGGGTTTGCTTAAGGTAAAGCCCCTAAACCACTGCCCTAAAGTTGGGAAGAAATAAGGTTAAGCTTAAAAAAACTGTTTATGGATGTAACTTCCAACAACACGACACAAACACCAGACTCCTGGTTGAAAGAGCTGGGGTTTGACCCATGCACCACCAATCCCAACTGCTCGTGGAATATGTACAAATTCCAGTACTGTTCGTAGAAAATCATACTACGAATCTAGCTAACGTTTTATCACGATTATTGCTATAAAGAAGCGACTTGGACCAAATTACTTGAGTCACATGTCTGGAGTTGGACTCATCCTGCAGATGGTTTTGGGCGTGCCCAGCAACAAGCTCTAAACCATCCAAGAGATGAAACAGCTGGATGAAAATTGGGTTTTGTGGGAGTAAAAAAAATACTTTGCGACACCAATGTAGAAGCTTTCGAATTCACCAAATCCACAGTGAAGCTTCCTGTGCAGATGGAGTAATTCTACGGTGGATAAAAAACTCACAATGCAAAAACCCTCAACAGGTTTGGTAAGCATCACCACGGCCACAATCTCAAAGCCCCGAGCTTTCCTAAACTGATAAATACATACTCTCACACACACTGAAGACCCATGGTTTTCTCTTCAGCAGTCAGAGAATTTCAAAAAGCCTCATTCTCTGCTGTGATAATTACCCATGCTGCTCTCCGATGGAACATTTGCATAATCATCATCAGCCATTCACAGAGGACACACAAAGGATTATAATGAGGCAACAGAGAAACAAGAAGCATTTCAGGAAGCCATTGAAGAGTCGCACTGAGAGGGCAGTCATTGTCGCCCAATATTGAGAACGAAACGCCACCAAACAGGAAGAGAGATGTAATATTCGTCTCTTTAGGGGGAAAGAAATCACAAAATTGCTCGGGCCAATGTGTCCCCAAGGGTCTGTGTTGTGTAAGTCAGCGTAGCATTCTCAGGTTGCTGAGATGCTGAATTTGTGGAGAGTTGGTGGAGAGGTGAGCCAGCGAGTGGGAAGTGAAAAAAAAATCCTCTTATCCTTAACAAACTTGCTGTTGCAACAATCACAGTAGGTGGAAGCAGCAGGAGCTGTCAGATACACCTGCCTTTAAATCCACAGTTATTTCTCCAAACTTTGTTCTACCTGCTAAAGCATGAGTTCTTGTGCAAAGCAGCAGATGTCAGGTAAACTTTATTTTACTGCACTATGTAAATGAGCGTAAACTCTGCATATGATGCGTACTCACATACCTTAACGCAGACATATTCTGGTTTTATACACTGACCTGAATGCCTGATGCAGTATTAAAAAGATGGGGAAAAAACAACAATCTGTAGTGAATTACCCTTTTCAATGCACAGGAAATTAAAGAAATGAATGAGCCAATTCCAGGTTGTGGGAGATGTGAGCTTATTAAAAAAAAGAGATGATTTCCTTCCACCTTCAACAGCTGTGTGCAGGGGCTCAGGTGTGTTTGATGTCTCTGGAGGCTACTGGATCTTATAAAGCTTTTTCATGAAAGGTTCAACACAACAGCTCTATATTCCTGTCAACTGAATCACAAGGAAGCTGGAAAGCACTGCAACATTAGCTGAGTCACAGTGGATTTTTAAAGGCTGATATAATAATGATAGTAGGAAGGATAGCAGGAAAAAGACGATACTGGCTTCATCGCCCGATATCACTTGTCAGCCTTGCTGTTAAATCATCAGTTCCTCGGGACTGCAAAGGTTAAGCCCACATTTTCTAAGAATTATGTGTTGTGGGTTTTTAATGAAGTGGAGGATTGCTTTCGGGAAAGAAAAACATTTAGAATGTACTCTAGATTAGAAAATGTTTGTCACACAATTACAACAAGATCTCCAACCTAAATGACATAATAGACAATACCACCCACAACGACACATATGAGCATATGTCAAAATGAGCAGGATTAGGACAAAAAACAAAACATCCTGTTAACATTGAAAATCCACTGGGCCTGTCCGCGGCGTGTTGCGTGAGTGGCGCATACACTGTAAAAAAAGATAAACAATAGCTACTCAATAAAATTGAGGCAAAAGATTGCACGCAATATTATTAATTAAATCTAACCATGTTACAAGTTGAGTTAATAGCAACTTAACAGGAAGTGCCTGTCAATTAAAAACGGACGAATTCTATTGTGTTGGATTCATTCACAATTCTCTTGATTTAGAATTACATACACATAAAGATTCTATTTAATGTGATCAAAATAAGTAGATTCTATCTCAAACATTTTTATATTAAAGTTACTTAAACAACTGCCTCAAAATCAAGGACGCATTTATATTTAATACATTTTATTATGACTACAGAATAATTTATTACAGTGTATTTGGTCCATCCTCCACACTGCGTCGACACCCACCGGGAGCATTTAAAAAGCGGCGCGTCCCGCGTGTGCCACAGTGTTTACATTTTTCTCACAGTGTTAACTTGCTGATTTGATCGTTTCGTCAATTTTGCTCTTCTATCCTGGGTAAGTTCCAGGCCTTCTCCTTCACTGTCCTGTCCTTGTGAAAAGGATTGTTATTCATATAAGACATTAGACTTTTCCACTTCGGTAATGAATCTTTAGTCACCCATCTCTCCTTGTGACCTGCTTCCAACTGACATCTGGCTTGGTGCCACAGGTTGTGTCGTTGATCTAGCGACGTGCAATAAGACCCGAAGTCTGCTTATGGTGTTTGCTCTGCAATTTTTCTCTCTGACTTCCTGTCAGAATGATTCGCTCTCTGCCCAGCGTGATGCATCGCGTCAAGCGCCAAAAATAGAACAGACGCGTAATGCACGTGGAGGTTAGGCGTAAAAAGACAGTTTAAACAGTAAATAAATGTATATAAATGCTTGAAGTGGAGTAGTTACGAGGGTCAAGTGAGCCACGGACGTTACATAAACAATATAAGTTACGTAAAAAGTCATTTACTTTCGTTTTCACACGGGACACGACCATGGATGTGTTATAAACTGGATAAAGCACTGCTGCTAAGCCTTGCAGCATTTTTTTTTCCCAGAGGTCACTGCTCAGCAAAAAATCCCTCTGCACTCCAAAAAGCATTTTCCTTATAAACGCCCACTATAAAAGAGATGTGTGTAAAACTGTTGACAGGACACCTTGAACAACAAGTGAAGTTGATTATGACTCTCTATTAAAATCTAAATTAAAATGTTTTGACCCTTGAAGTTTGTACTTTTTGTAGAACTTTCCTCAAGCTGATTGAAGCTATTATGGGTGGGGCACATACAGGATCATCTCAATAAATTAGAATATGGTGTAAAAGTCCATTTCTAGTAGTTCAAGTCAAACAGCCCCAAACAAGTATTGAGTCATATAGATGGACATAATTTTCAGAGGCCAACTTTTCCATATTAAACATACTTTCTAAAATTGGTCTTTCGTAATATTACTTTTTTTTTTTTTGAGACACTGAATTTTAGGTCTTCATTTAATGTAAGCCATAATCATTATAATTAGAAGAAATTTAATAAATTAAGACATGAAATGTTTCATTCTATGTGTAATGGATCTATATAATGTGTTATTTTCACTTTTTTATTTGAGTTACTGACATAAATAAACTTTTCTATGATATTCTAATTTATTGAGATGCACCTGTATTCAGTGGGCTGCATTAGGTGGGGGTAAACGTGAAAACTAGAAAACTAGAAAACTTTTTGGGCATATGCACCAGGCAAGCAATCCAGCTATGGGTCCTGTATCCGGTTCGAAGACATCCATGGAGCAGCAGTTACCTTCAGTCTCAATAATGCCAAACTACCGCTTATAATGTTGTAAAATATCCTTTCAACCTTTCATTTCCAGGTTGGACTCTCTGGTCGCTTGTGTAAGATTTTATGAGGACCGATGGAGCGCACAACACAATCTTTGTCAGCCAGAAAGGGCATTACCCTTCATCAACCCTTCCAATGCTGAGAGCAGGATATGTAATATTTTTGTCTTTTCAGAGGGTCACTGTGTTAGTTGGATCATGAAGTCATAAATTCTTGCTGTGACTTGAATGTGATAAAAATGGCGGACTACACGTTGGATAGAAACCAATCATAGCTTGCTGTGTATCAGAGCAAGGTAACCGATATCTCTGGTCACCCGGCAGCACAAACATTATTTTTCTTTTACTCCGTTATAGTATCTGTTGTACTGGGAAGACAGTGGAAGAGCGTCATGGAAGTCGTCAAGGCAGAAGAGGCAAAAAAACCCTCTAGCATGTTAGTCTTTTTGTCAGCACGACATGAGGTGTCCCATGCTGCATTGATTTCCTTCCACTGCACACACCAGTGTCTCGTAGCCCCTTTAACACTGATGTGTTTTTGCCCAGTGGGTCCTTGTAGTGTCTCTCAGATAAGTACCAGTTTCAGAACTCTCCAGGTCAAATTGTTTCATCAAAAGAGCGGTGATAAAGATACTTCTGTTCGTCTCAATGGGGGAAAAAAGTAATTGATCTTTTTTTGCACTGTCTTAGGGACAAAAAAAACCTTCAGTCAAGCTTTTTTCCCCCACAGATAGGGATTACTTAACTAGAAAACCTATGTGTGCACATCAAAGAGAATGGCATGAGCAGTGATCAACAGGCCCTACAACCTCCCATGTGGAATTGTTCAAAATAAATGCATCTGCACTTTGAAGTGAAAAGAGCTTTATTTATTGGATAGTGGGACAGGGAACTGATAACCAGGCACGAAAGGGGAAGATCACAGCAAGGGTCTAGCACGCAACCCAGGGAATGACTTATTAAGGCTCCATACTGTGTCGGCTTAAACATTAATGTTAAACTAACGACTTTAACGGCTAACACCGTGAATCAATAATTCAGGTTAAGATAATCATGTATGCTTGCTGGGTTTGACGTATCAAAACATTAGGCTTGCACGGTGATACCACACGTGAACAAACGAGGTTAAACCCCGGGTCTGGAGAAGCCGTCTTTGTCTCCCTGACTTGATAAATTCATGTTGCGTAAGGCTGCTTGCCCTTCAACTGATGGGTGAGATCTGGTTTATGTAAACAACAAGCGAATTATGCATTCAGCCACTGAGTCGGATGTGAGCAACATCTGCCCACTGTACTGTGCAGTCGGCTAGCTTATTCGAAGAGCGCTGGCGGAACAGCCGACCTGTGGGGAGAAGAGCAGGAGTGCCATCCCTGAGCTGTTTCTCTTCAAAAAAACATCCTGCATGCCTGCTGGTGTCCCCCTCCCTCCCTTCCTTCCCTTCTCTCTCTCCCTTTTCAGCTCCCTCACTTCACAAAACTCCCCCATGAAGGGACTTGTCATCTGTACACCTCCTCCTTGTCATGTTTTTCCTTCCACTCCCTCCCTCCTCCCTGTAACTTTCACTTGCTCTGCCTCGTCTTCCTCGGAGCCGGTCCGTAGTGACAGCGCTGCCTCTTCCTCTGGATGCTGTCGGGCTGACAGGGAGGAGGGAAGGCCCAGAAAGCACAGAGAGACCTGCTTGCACTCTCGCCAAGACAGGCAAGGAGGGAAAACACAGAAAGAGAGATAGTGAAGGAGAAGGAGAGCAGGCATGCAGGGGAGGGGACTTAAAAGAATTAAAGGGAGAAAAGAGGCAGATTCGTCTCAGAGAGACAAAGCGGGAGAAAAAAGGAGAGATATGGTAAGATAGAGCGAGTGATTAAGAAAAAGAGATAAAGAAGGGAGCAGAGAGCAGAGAGTGTGCAGTCAGGGCTGTGGGGATATGAAACATCCTCAGGCAATATTCCTCAGCCTCAGCTCTCTCACGGTGAAAAGACAAAAACTTGGCTTTTATGCCGTAAACTTTGCTTGCGTTGTAGACAGGGCTTAGGAGTGAGAGCAGCGCGGTGAGGATGATGAGGAATACAAATGTTAACTCTCCTTTGACTGCATAACATAGGCCCATAGTAGCGCATTAAGTTGTTACTTGTGAGGTGTGATCTTTTTTGACAAGGGCATCAGAGCAACCACCGCATGCTGCCAAAGAGGTTGAGCACAATGAACTCATAGCCAGGCTGACCTGCTGACACACACTTCATCATTCATTACAGTACAAACCCCCTCGGTGATACATATCCTGTTTGTTTGTTTAAATACAGAGAATGGATATTTTTTTTACAAAGTGAGATAAGTGATTGTTTGCTAAACCTCCCCTGAACAGTAATTGTCCAGTCATTGCTTGGCAGCTGCAACTAGGCACAGCAGGTCTGTCTAGCTTTCGAGCATTTTTTTCTCAAAAAACAAGAGAAAAGTGTAAGGAAGATAACAAACTCCCTTACTCCCTAAGAGTTAGCATATCCTTAACTAACTAGAATGGCACTGGGAAACTGTAGAACTCTACCAAAGACAATGCTGAATGAATGTGTTTATTGGATGGTGCCAAGTCCACATCTGGGAACTTCTTCTTCCGATTTTGGTGTGTTCACAAGCTTTTTATTGTAATGTGGAAACATCAAGGACATAACAGAGAAGATGTGTTGTATTTTATTGCTCAGAGCAGTCAAAGAATATGTAAATAGCTGTTTCCAGTATTTACGTGATAATGAAAAGCACAGGAAATGGATCAAACGAGTCATAAAATATGTACCAATGTTTTTGCCAACCCTCCAAGTTGTTCTTCTGACTTGAGGGTGTAATCATATGAATTTACCAAGTCAGGAGCTCATTTTTATTGGGTTTTTCCTTGGTCGATGCTATACTCTTCCACCAGGTTTCATGGATATCAGGCCAGTAGTTTTACTGTTATTCTGCTGACAAACAAACCATCGGTGTTAACCAACACTAAAGTCCCTTTTCATGGTTAGCACACTCACTGTGGAGCATGGTCCTGGATGCTGGATTCAGCTTGGTTACTAATGATAAGCTCAGTATTACATTTGCAAAACACATCGGTTAGCCCTGATACAAACCTTTTCTCTTCTAACAATGAAAGGGTACAGTATAGTTTGAAATAAATTGTAATTAGCAGCTGAACAGGCTTACATTTGAAGCAAATGATTTTTGCTTGTGACACTTAGGATACTAGGACTAACTAGCTCTACAATGCAATTTGAGACCAATTACCGTTTTGTTATCTCTGTGTTTTTATCAACTGCCGACTTTTTCACTCTGACATGCAGCTTTAGCCTCAGCTTTTAAGCATGGTGTCATGTATGTATTCTGGTGGAGTCTCATTTTGAAATATCAACTCATTAAAAAGTCTCTCAGAGACAATGTTTAAACATTAAGCTAGTTAGATTCACCTGTTAACAACTGCCAATGAGAGTTGTTATTTTTGTTGGAACAAGTGTCTCCCTTTGTCTGAAATCAAAGACCTATTGTTTAAAATGACAAAGACTTTGAGTGGTAAATCTTCCGTCATTATCACTGTGATTGCATGTGTGCTGTGCCAGAACAAAAGACAGGCATACTGATTGTGGCTGAGGTGAGGGAGGGGCTTGGTGACTGGTCAGATAACTGAAAAATTGACCACATAAGTGTTTTTTTTGAAGAAGCTGCTACGCCTCAGTTTTAAAATCTCCTGCATATTGATTAGCACTTGATGTACTCTCTGGGCTTTTTTTTCTGACCACACTTGGAGATTGTGCCTCAGGCTGTGAAGTGTGTATGCGTCTGTGTGTGCATGTGTGTGTGGGAGGTTCAGAGAGGTGTGTGGGCGCAACTGAAGCATTATGACTGCTTTAGAAGAACAAGGTCTGCAGAGCTAACATGACAAGTCTCTCACTCTTTCTCATTCTTCCGCTCCCTGTCACTCTTTCTTCCTCTGTCATCATTATGAAGTAAATTGGCCTGCCGCACAACAGCCAGATAGTCTTTTAATGTGAAGTAGGTCATCACATACTGTGGCATAATGACTCACTCAGGATCCAGCATGCGGACGCCAAGCATTTGTCCATTTCATCATTAGAGATGTCTACTTGCACGTACTGTGAATGTGATGCAAATTGGTGAAGTCTAAGTGATGTTTTGCTGTTTAATCGCTCCAGGAGGTAATGCAAAGAGGCCAATTTTCTATCCTACACATCTCATTATGTCACAGTTTTATTTACATACAGTAGGAGAGGATATTTTTATAATTTCAACATGAAACGGATTATGTGTAAAATCACAGATAGCATGCTGTTTTTAAACCCATTCAGGATCATTACTTGTGGGGTTATTCTTATGTCATCCATCACAGAAGTATGATTATCAGGAAGAAAATACAATTTCCCTCTGTTGTTTATAAAGGGCGCTAGGTTTAATGCAATCAGACACAGCGGGATACAGAAACGAGAAAAAGAACAACAAAACAGGCACAAGATATATCTGTGTTTCTTTCTTTTTTCTTATTCTCGGCACATGCGAAGCAAATATCGAGAGAATAAAGAGCATAATTGGAATTTGAGACCTGAGTTTTGGAGTCTGCAAAGGTCCAGGTTTGTCATTTCTTCGGGGCTTTAACCAAAGCACAGGCTGCCTGTTCTGTCTTAGACAGATAGACGCTGTGAGCTCAAACCTGCACCGTGAGTCTTAACTATTATTTAAAGAATCACCCATGAGGGCTAATGCTTGACGTCACTGCCATTGTAGTGGGTGTGATTAGCTAGAAATAGATTTGGAATCAGAGCTAAGAATGGCATCTTCAAGGGAATGTGATTAGTGTGATCCTGAAAGGCCTCCAGCACTGGAGGATATTGATAAATTACAACTTGGAGGTGTACTATATTTATTTCCGCTTCTGATTGAAATGACCATGTAGATAAAAGTGTCATTTAAACTTTCAAAATAAGGTCTTCCAAATAAACAGTGTGCAGCTGGTTGAGAGTAGCCACAATCGTTAGACAGAAAAAGGAAATAGTGCTTTTAACTAAGATTTAACCTCATCAAATACAAGTTGTCACAGAGGTCAGCTCCAGTGCGTGTAGCTCCAAACATTTGATCAAATATTCAAGGACAACGTCTATGATATGGCCAGAATTTTAATTTGAAACATTCAAATAATCAACAGCATGTGAAGAAGTGACAGTTTTGATGTTACGTCAAATACGTTATGTATTTTGTTGCTGAGATATCTCCTAAAATGAGCATACTAGCCAGCTAGCCCCAGCTTCTCCTGTCTTTTTATATCACTACCATTATCTCCAGGGGTGATGGTGAGTCATTGTAGCATCTAGTCTGCCCTCAGTCTAACATTAGGAGGACAAAGAAGTCGAGGTTGTCAATCATGTTGAAGGTACAGCCCCCAGCTAGTCGCACAGTAAACACAAAGATGGCTGACGCTCTTGGCAATTAACCATTTTTCCTTATCCCAACCACCCACTCTGGGCAAGAAACCAAAGAAAACAAGGGATATATAAAAGGAGGCAAACATTAGCGTGCTGGAGTCAGCTCTTGGTGAATAAGGTTTGACGCTAAACATGCAATTTTTGTACACTGGAAAGTTCCATCTAATGTTGGCTGTTTAGCGAAACATATCTTTAGTGCAACTAATGGCAGTTATTCTCAAACACATTCCAAATGATGTTGATATGATGATGATGATGATGATGAGTGTTTTCTTGCTAAAATTTAGTTAAGCAAGGTACAACGTAAACAGCAGACCAATGGCAAACATGAAGATTATAAAATGGTAGTGATACTTGACCATTCAGTTCAGTTTTCGCTTATTCCTGCCCAGCTGATTGATTTTTCAAATAACTTGTGATGGTAAATTTAGATTACATGGGCCTAGAATCAGACTGACTGTATGTGTATGTAGATTGTTTCACCGTATCATAATTACTTGGCATTGTTAGCGAGATGAAGTAAGATCCCTATACAGTTCTCTATACATTTTTATGGACATTGAAAGGTCCATTATGTGATGAAATGATGCCTCCTAATTTGTTTGGAGTTTGTGGGCAGGAAATACACATTGCGCCTTTAAAGAAAATCAAAAGGCAAACTCTGCTATTTGGTTGACACAGTATTTCTTGTTACCTGTAATAAGCAATCAGCTTCCTTGAATTTCCTTCAATAATTGGACTTTGCTTTGAAGAAAGAAAAATCAGTCTCATCCAAAGATAGCGTCACATTAGACTGTGTCCCCGCTGCACCAGCAAAGGCTTTATTTGCTGGAATAAGTTTCCAGGTTTGTGGAAAACTACATTTTTAAAAAATGAAATTGCCTGATTTCTAAATAGATCATTTTTGCAGCGTACAATGCGGCTGTATTCTTCAGACCGCAGCAATCTGAGGAAAGACACTAAAGCCTTGGGGTGGTTTTGTGAGGGATATGTATTGTTTGAGTAACACTGTGCAGAATAGACAGTGGTCTCTTTGTATACAGCTTTTCTCTCAAGACGAATATTCCTCTGTAGATCTCCCCATAGACTCTCTACAGTGAGGAACGGACAACTACAGTTTTTATTAAACATATAAGACAATGGTAGTGAATATAGCTGGAACTCCATATAGAAATGCAGATGCAGGCTGTTCACACAGTGCCTGAGGAGAGCGAACATATTGCTTGGAGACAGAGATCTATGCAGCGGATACAGGTTTCTGTGAAATAAACTATTCAGGTGCTTTAAATACTTTGCCTTCATCTTTGATTCTATGCACAATATTTATCAAAAGCAAAGTTATAGTCTATTGAATAAAACTTTATTCAATACAAGTGCCATGACTGCTGGCAGTACACAGAACAGTTTACAGATCTCCACCGCCTCAGCAGAGAACAGATCATTTTCTTTATGTCACTTGTAAAAGACCCATTTATAACTGTGAAATTCAGTCAATAAATTCTACTGCCCTCTGCGGCCTTTTCTCCCCCTGCGGAACACATCGCAAAATGTCACCATGAAACGCCTTCAGAATATTCCCCAAACTCTGCAATAAACAAGAATGAGCGAGAACATAAGTCACACTGTAAACACCTCAGGCCCTTTCAAAGGAAGCTCCCTCTCCTCCAAAATAATGTTTCATTGCATCAAACGTAATGCAGATTTTTTGCACAGCGGGGTGATATACTGTTTTTTGTCCATGAAAGATCCTTACTCCTCCTTGACACTGCCAAGCTGTGTTGGAGGAGTTTTATGAGTGCACCCTTGACTGGCTTCATGAGGTGTGAAGTCACCACGGTCAACTTAAACAGTAAAGGTTTGAGGCAAAAATGCAGAATCAGCTGTGGGTATAGTGCCATCGATGCCCCTTCACCCTGAACATCCTAAAGAGGTTCTGTTCTCTGGAAGAATGTGGGTGTTCAGGAACAATAAGTAGGACTTGAAATATTCACAGGCTACTTTTCAAGCATTTACAGAATCTTGTGTAAGACAGGAGTTACTGTGCAGAAGGTTAAACAGACCGACAGCCCACGTGGTAAAGTGTTTTTCCATTTCTTTGTCAGCAACTATATTCCTCGCTTGAATAAAATAAAGCACCCTCCAGGTGTGCTGGAACTCTACTAATGTTCAGCATCTGAATTTACCTTTTTTGACAGAAGAAAAGACGAAAATGAATGTACTTTGAAGCAGGTTTACAGGTGATCAAACGCAAATACATTTTTGTCCGGTTGTCTTAACTAACAGGACGCTAATGCTCAAGTTAGTACCAGCTGACACAGTAAAACCAATAGCTGCAATCAAATAACAAATACATATCTTCAGAAATTAGTCCTATGGCTTTGTCCACTTTTCTCGAAGCCCTTTCATATTTTTTGGACAGTAGTGATGTTCAGTCGTTCAGATCCCTTGCCACAAAGCATTCATGAGATGTGATTATACACAAAGTAAATGCAAAAACATGAGTAGACACAAAATTCATGCATGCCAATGGTGATCCTGAAGACACGGCAGTTGCATCTTTGTACAGGTAAAAAAAAATAAACTCAAAGTTCAACTTCTTCATCAAATTTTTGGTGAATTGTCGTCTTTGCATTGACTTTGTATGCATGTTTTGCTCCTCACAAAAAATCTGCTTTGGGTTTGCTTGAAAACACCTTTAGACATAACAAAACCTAAATTATAAAATGGATGGCTGGAATCAAGCAATCTGATTGGTTGTTAGCTGTGGTATAAATCCTGTATGCCACGGCTATGACATTCAATTCCTCGATACAATTTTACAGCACTCCGCTTTTATCTTTTTATACGAGGTGCTTGGGACTTAACCTGGCGTTACTAAGCAACCAAAACAGCTTTGATCTCCCATTAGTATCAAACTGGCTTTCTAGCTACAAAATGGAAACATTTATGGTCAACTTGGACCTCCGTGGTGGCCTAACTATGGACTAAATACATGAAAAGAGACCTCTGAAAATCTATATCCTTTCAGTCTATGTGTATCAGTGAATGTTCTTAAGAGAAAGAGAAATCTCCTGACAGCGTCTCAGCCGTCACCCAGCTTAGCACATTTATTTGTAAGAGCAATGCTTTACAGATGATTTTTTAAAAAGTAGACACTATTTAAATTGGAATATATCCATCACATTATTATTGCCATAGTTGGTAACCGTCCGATTTGCGTCGGGCCAAACATCGCCCCTTAGCCATGGTATAATCCCAGCATACTATGGCCTGTTGTGAGCTATTGCTGACATGGATCATCCAAACGGATACAAAACAATAATTTTCCTGTTTATGAGTCAAGTTTTTTTGTTAGATTATCTTCATTAACTTCAAACAAGAATGGGATTGAATAAAAAACAAGACAAAAGGTTGTTTTCTGCAACCTTTGGCTGTAGAGCTGTTGCTAGTGGATTCTGTTTGTAGTCTTCTCACCCAATAATGAATCAAAGAATCAACTAATGCAATAGAGACATCAGTTTGGAGGTTTCTTCATAAATGTAGACGCTATAAAACAAACCGTATATTCCTTGTGTTTTCACAAATAAGAAGTGCTTTAGTCTATATTCAGAGTGTCACTTGATGTAATCTTCCCCGCCCCGCTGTGGTGTGAAAATCACTGTGGAGTCTCATTACCTTGTCAGGTTGTACCTTGACTGATGTTGAGTTATTGTGGGAAATATATATGTTGTCTGAGCACTTTGAAAGTGTTTATAGCTGTTCTGAAGGCCACACTAAAAGGCATTTATAAAGACATGATACTGTCTAAATATGGAGACAATTGAAAACAATTTTTATACAATCTTCATTTCAGAAATGTACAGTAATGGTAAGTTATGACCCTCCCAATAAAAGACATCGGAAAGGCGTCAGGGGAGGTTTCAGACGCTGATTGACCAGCTGACAGGCAGGGTGACTGGAGCATTTTCTAAATGCATTCCTCTAAATGGTTCACCTGTTTCCACCAATTTTGATTTGACATTCTATTGATTTTACTCTTTTCTCTAAAAAACAGAATTGGTTGTCCACCAATGACTCCCAAAACGCCATATATATATATATATATATATATATATACATATATATATATACTGTAAACAATTGTCTTGTAAATTAACAGTAAAATACTGGCAGCAGGGTTGCCAGCATTCTACTGTTAATTTTACAGTTCCCCTACTGTTATCTACTTTACAGTATGTTACTGTGATAAAACCACATACTGAAATACATTAAAATCCTGCATTTCATTGATTTTTACAGTAGACTAAAACACAGTATAGTGCTGAAGCTAGTTGAAATATTGTTGCAGTATACAATACTTTCATTACTGTCATTTTTTGTAAATACAGCATATTACTGTCTGAAAGCCAATTACTACGAATTAAGCGCTGTCTTCACTGTCACCTCAGTAATTTTAATATACCATATACTGAATGTGTTTTTTAAGTAAAATACAGCCATTAAAAATGGCTTAGAATATTGCCCAGAATGCATTGTTTTCTACAGTATAATACATTTTTAATGGAAAACAGTATGTTACTGTCACAATTTGGCTGTTTATATATCCTCACCATTTTATTTAACGATGAGAATGGTCGCAGCTTTTTAAAAAAATGGGATGTTGTCAAAAAGAATTATTTGGTTAGGTTTAGTCTCCAAATCTACTTGGTTAAGTTTAGGAAAAGATGATTTGGGCTAAAATGAGTATGTGAAAAACTTATGTATGATGTTCTTATGTTACACACTTACACTAATATGGGACATGAACAGTGGGCTCCTGGGTGAAAGTCCTGTGTGTGTTTGACTGTTTTCAGTCAGATTTAACAGACACAAACAGTCTCCTGGGTAACAGACCTGGATCTATGTGACATAGTTATTGTCGAGTTATATGGGTCTTTTTTTCTACCAATGTCTGCTTCTTTCTTCGTCTTTTGATTATGTTCTATTTTTCGCATTGCAATTTATTTTTCAACATGACAGTTTTGATGCAAATTAGTTTTTTCAGGTTGATAACATTCAAAAGAACACACACACACACACACACACACACACACACACACACACACACACACACACACACACACACAAACATTAAATATTGCTGTTAATGACAAACATTTCATGCTGGATTACATATTCACATCAGCATTAGTATTTTTTCTCTAATGAATGAAAAATAAGTCATTAATGGCTTCGGGATTTGTTTTTCTTTGTTTCACAAATAAAGACATTTTTTAATCTGAATATTATCCACCAAAGTTGCCATTTTTCTACCTGGATCAGCTGGAAGAGTGAGTCAGTTAAGTTCACCTGACCCTTAACAGCTCAATAAATTATGTTATTAGGCTCCTCAAACACAATGCAACCAGTAACTGACTACTAGTGATACTACATTCAACTTATAACATAAATTAATTTCAAAGTCTGACTTTTGTATTTATGTGGCGTACTGACGCAGTTACTTGTTGACTGTTTTTCTCACATGGTCTCCTGGGTGAAAGTCCTTTGTCTGTTTGACACATCCATTATTTGGCAATATGGCCATAATCTTCTATCCCGATATAAGTAATTTCATATCTCAATAACGACATATATCATGATAAAGCTTGTTTACTTGTTATTCGGTTAATAAATTGTCTATATGTAATAACTAGAGTCTATTTTTGCCTTTTTAGATTTTCCTAAATGACTTAGATGTTGCATTAATGTAATTCGGCCGCTGGTTTTGGACAATGCGATACATTAGACAATACACTATACAAAAATATACACAACAAGCATTTTTGTATTGTTTAGATATCAAATTCGACACACAATATTTGTTTTTATCACGATATGATGCCAATGACAGACGATAAATTATTGTATTGAATTATAGCCCAGCTCTATTTCCGACTCTTAATACTGCGTCAGCCTGACTTCCTCTTTTATTCCCGTCATAATTCCTACTGCCACTAGAGGGCGTGGGATAACAATAAAAGTAAATATGGCTTGCATGGATGACCTCTATAGCCCTTTTTTTTTTAGGTTAATATGGTATGGAGAGGGTGCATAAAAATGATTCATGATTAGATGTATAACAGGACTACTATTCAAACAAGAAAGTACAAAATATGGGGAAGAAATGTTTAACAATATTCCACAGGCATCAATAAAGAAAGCTATTAATTAATATGAAGCATTTTAAAGAGGTAGGTAGTTTAGAAATAATCACAAACACATCCAAGCATCTTAGATAAAGACAAGAACAGTTCTGTTTTGGTATTTTTCAGAATATGTATTTACAATTGTGTGTGTGTGTGTGTGTGTGTGTGTGTTCTGTCTATTTATAACATACATGCTAATAAAAAACAACAAATGTGTCACCCTGTCAGGTAGCCTGTCATCCTGTTACTCAAGCTGGCAGACAGGCCCAACAATAAAAGCCTGAAAGATTGACATTTCCTGCAGAAATTTGCTTCATTATTATGGCGCGATATCACAGACTGACTTTTATTTCACTACATGTAAACCAGACGAGGTTCACTCAATATACTTGACCATATCAGTGTACGGTACACACTACAGCTTCTACTAGAGGCTCAGCATTGTTATTGGACCTGTACTGAATTAAAACTGAAAGCTGAAAGGACATTGTCCCATTATCACACACAGGAGACAGCTTGCACATTCACAGACATCACAAATCCCAAGTTGCATTAGGAAAAATGCAGAATAGGCAAAGGAAGGGGATAATATGGGAGGTATTTCAAAAATTGCATAATTATTTAAGTTTGAGTGAGCAGCACCTGGGGCATGGAAAAACCCTCTGCATCCAATTAAAGAAAACTGTCTTAATAGTCTCATGGAATTATATTTATTCATAAAGGTCACCCATTTATGAGTAAACTTTCTTATAAATGTTTCATGCAATTAACATGAAATTTGAATAATTACTACTGTAGATTCAAAGGGGGATATTGACCCAGTGAAACTCCCAAAACTCCCTGAGGCTTTACGGAAATGTGAATGACACCAAGAAAGAACACGGTGGTGTACAGGGAGGGTTGTGTGTATTAAGACTTTGCCCCATCCTAACAGCCTCAGGTAGTACAGTTGGATCAGAACCCTTTGGGCTGTCAGATGAGGTACGTCTCTTTCTCCGAGGCTGCGGATAACCCTGCCCGACCTCCAGGAACATCAGTTTGTAGAACATTGTGTTAGAAATCCTCCTGGGATCTGAGTCTGGAGCTCTAGAGCTAATAGGTACAGATATCCATTTTCTTCCCTGCCTGCGCCTTCTTCCTCGTTCCCCCTGCACTGCAAAAAATGTCCATCTCAAATGTACTCGCACGGAAAGTGGCAGCTGCTTACCAGGCTGCCACAGTTTGACATGAGATCAACTCCAACTACTGCAGCAAGAGGCGCAGCAGCACGCCACTTGTGCTTTTGGCATTTCTCGTTTAATGGGTAGAAGTTGACATGTCAAGTCAAACTGCACAATGAAATAGTCAAAGCTAAAATACCTTTACTAAATATCTAAAAAAAAGAAGTAAACACATGTTGGCTTCAGCACAGCTTGTGTTATTAAAGTCTCTCCATTTAGCTTATTATTACTTTATTTAGACGGTTGATCTTAACTGTGCACAACGACCAGACTGGACTCCTCTCAAAGTCGCAATATAGGTTGTTTATACAGGCAGCAAAAAACGACTCGTATTTACGTTTTAGGCTGTCCTCCGCCAACATCTTGCTGTTGTAGCAGTAATGATTGAAGGCTGATGTGGAGTTTAAATGACAGATGCCACTCTCGGGGTGAACAGGTCAAAGAAAAAACGTGAACTGTCACCTAGGAGAACGGGCTTCAAGTCACATGTGAAAACAAAAGTAAACTTTTAACGTGACTTGCTTTTTTTAAAGTAACATCTGTGGTTGAATCAGGTTTTTTAAATAACTTCTGTGGTTCATGTCGTCCTCGAAACTACTTCACTTCCCTAACCCTTACGCCTTACCAGGAAGTTTTTAACCCTAAACCTAGATCAGTGATTTTGTTGCCTAAATTCACCGAATCTGCAGCCTTTTTTACAACCGTTAACCATACGTGTCTGAATAAATGACGTGTGTGCTATTTTTAGAACGTTCCGCTGTACTGCGAACTGCTTTTGACAAACGTTCATATGAGTTGTTATGGATGATGGTTATGGGTTATTTGTCGGTTAGGTTTGAGATCTTGTTGCAATGATGTATGTGGAGATTGACACAAGAAAACAGTTTTCAAATTCATCTGCTGA
Organism: Centropristis striata; assembly: GCF_030273125.1. Taxonomy (NCBI): domain Eukaryota; kingdom Metazoa; phylum Chordata; class Actinopteri; order Perciformes; family Serranidae; genus Centropristis; species Centropristis striata. The sequence continues at coordinate 10,262,450 of NC_081538.1, read as the reverse complement.
AGAATGAAAGCTTCTCCACGCTCACATTGTGTCTCAGTGTAACACATATTTGCACGGGCAGGATTTTGTGACATGACTGCAAGATTGGAAGACAATCGTGATCCAATTCAGCCACCGGGGCACATACACTGTCATGGAAAAAAATATTGGACCACCCATGTTTTCTTCAATTTCTTGTTCATTTTAATCCCTGTTTGGACAAATATAATGAAAACAACAAAAATAGCTGATAAGAGTTTAATTTAAGAGCTGATATTTAGACATTTTCCATGGTTTTATTGCTAATAACCAAAATCATTATGACTGTATATTATTATATTTTTACTTATGTAATTGAGCTTTTTTTGTGTGGAAAAGTTTTTTTTTATGTCTAAAAACATGGATCTTGCTCCAAAATATCCACATTTTCTTTGGTCGATTCTTTCTTTGACTATCGTGTTTTTGAGGAGATGTGTTGTTGACACACACATTCCTATTTAATGTTACTGAGGGAATTAGTAACTGTGACAATTAGTACACAGTGTGCAGGGTTTTCTCTGCCATTACAGGCTTAGACGCAGCACACAAGCTGTTTTGGGTTCTGCCGAAGCTAATTGGATGACAAATCAATGTGCAGAGCATCAAAACTAACTAACTAACTTTTAACAGATCTAATGGTTGCAGTCGGTCCCCAGTGGACTTCTTCAGCAAGTTTTGCTTTTGAGCTTTATGGCCGTGGTGTATTTAATATCTGCTCTTGCTTGTCAAAATGTTTGTACACAGATATGGTAATAATAATGATCCAAAATGATGTGAATTTTTTTTACCACAATTTTCGAATTATGCACATGAAAGACCTCAAGATGTTAAACATTAGACAGCATAATTATAGGAGTTCCTCTCATGATGAAACTGCATAAATACTTAAGAAATTGTTCTGAACACCACATTTCACTAAACATATTTACTCAATACTATAATTATGTTCACATTATAGCGTCTTTGAAGCTTTTCCATTTCATGTTACTCTATACTTCAAGGTACAGATCATGGGAATTCACTTTACTTTTAATATAGGGATAAAACACCTTAAAGAACATTTTTTTTATATTGTTAGTACATTTGACTTATAATACTTTCCCCTGCACAAGTTTGACTTGTATTTTAACATTTTTACAGTGTGTACAGTCTATAATTACTGCTTCTACCATTTCTCTTTGGTGTCTTAAACATATTTATTTGTTAATGTGTTATTACAGCATGTCATACAGTAGGCACTTCTAGATTTTTAATGACTGTTCTGTGTGAAAGTACTTTGTTTTAACTGATTTAAGCATTATTAAGGGATTTAATAGTAAAACCTTTAGATTTAACAAGTGGTTTCAAGTACATTTATGTCGTAAGATTGCTGATCTAGTTATGGCTTTTCAAATAGTTGGTGCAAACTCATTTCTTTAAGTGCCAGCATGGTCAGGCGGACCATCAAAAATGGACAGGTCATTATGTAATGTTTTGTCATGATTCCCAGCAAACAATTCAAGGTTTAATTTCATCATCTTTCCAATTTATTGCCTAACTAGAATGAGGGTCTTGTTAATCCGGATATTTTTTGCAGCGTGCTTCACCTCCAACAGAAGAAGACATAGATGAGAACAGGCTTCTGGGAGATGACTGACGGCTCCTCTCAGCCAATCAGAGCAGGGATGCTGCGAGCACCTCGCCTGCTTCTCTGACGCTATTGGCTGTCCTCTGGAGAGTCGGGGTTTGTTCTGATATTAATGACTGCTGAGGAGACGGCGGCGCATCTATGTGGTCCGCCTGACACTTGATCGAGAGGAGAGATGCCGCTGTGAAGACGGGAAGGGAAGGGCACAGGGAACACATGAAGCTCTCTGCACACTAACCTCCTTTTGGACTCCGCCGTGTGTGTATTTTTTTAAAATTTGGTTTCCCCTTCATGCAGAAGAAGCCGTGTGTTTTTTGCTGTGTAAGAACTGATTTCTCATCAGCTGCGTAAAAAAAAAAAAAAAATCAGAAGAGCTCACATTGTTGACTGGCTTTATGTTGCGCGCTGGGGCTCGCTCGTCATTGGAGCAGCGCACTTGATGGGAATATAGACAACAGCTTCGAGGGGCTATCATGGTTGAATCGGGTAAGTTTACTCTCTTTACTCCTGAAATGCATTCCTGTCGTTTGATACACATCGCACGGCTGCATCTGCGCAACGCATTTTCCAAGTTCATGAAAAACGCCTGAATTCAGTGATTCTGGAAACCAGACGTGGAGTCTTTTGCCATTAAATTATTGTACAATTGATCTTCTCGAACGCAAATCAGTCATGCGGAATTGCAGAAATATTGCAGGATAATTATTCCCATGACTGGCCTCGAACCTTCACTTGACGTGGAGACGCGCTTTTTTTGCGCAACTATGTAGGATGCGCCTCAATCAGACTCCGGATTTATCCTGGACTCTGTTCAGGCTACCAAAAGGCTAATTAATTAGTGAAATTCGAGGCGGACTTTCGTCTGTGTGTGTGTGTGTGTGTGTGTGTGTGTGTATGGAGTGATGGACTGGCAGTTTAATGTCCCCGGGTCCTGCTTAGTGAGCGCACACCAGACACGTCTCGAAGAAATCCACAGAATGGTGCCCCCCCTGTCCTCCTCCTCCTGCTGCTCAGCCCTCTCTGTTAAACCTTCCTGTTGCAAACACAGAAGCGATAAATGCCACGAAAGTGCGTTGCGCGCACCCGGGCTTCTTTTTGAACACTATCACACACACACCATGTCGTTGCACGTTGCATTCAGGGCTTTTGTGTAATTAACAGAGCCACTGAGAGACATCTTGGAGCGCATTCACGATCATCACTTCACCTGCTTGTGCCCGTACACCCACACATGCACAGATCCGGCTGGAGAGAGAGAGAGAAGGGAGAAAGAGAAAGAGAGAGAGGGGGAAGGTATTCACTAATCCCTTAACTGCATTGGGGCGTCTCTCTATCCCATTTTTGTCTCACACTCTCCCCTCTGTCCAAAATGTATGTCATCCAAGCAGATGTGGAACTCATGAATATTTCACAGGCAGATAAACAGATAATGGCCGATAATGACAAATGTGATTTTCACTATTGGGGGGGGCTACTGAATGTGATTGCTGTAATCTTTGCGTGTGTGTGTGTGTGCTTGTTCCCCGGTGATGGATACAATAGATTTTGGCCTCCACGGTGCCGAATGACTCACCCAAAGCAGCTGCTCAATATGAAACACACAGTCAAATGCCACATGAGGGCCATTGTGCCCTCACATCAGACACCATGCCACACTGAGAAAACCCACTCACTACTGTATGCATTGTTCCCACTTTGTATTATGTGACTGCCTGCTGGTTTAGCCAGGGCCGTTTGAGCTTCAAATTGTAATGTTCCGACATCAGAATTTCCACGTATGATGCTTTTTTTTCTGCTAACATCGTCGTCCCAAACATATTAAGTATTGAGTCTTAATATTGTAGCCACGTTGCAGTCCCCGTCCCCATGGTGATATAAACAGTAAAGCAAAGCAGTAATGGGTTGCTTTATTAATTTGGGCACATTTGTTCAAAAACAAATCGATATTACATGTCCACACTAAGTCATACACTTAAAGTGAGTGGCTTTGCGAATTGCCTATTGATCTGCGTGTGAATCAGTGAGAAGCTGTGTGTGTATGTGTGTGTGTGGAGTAGGGGGGTGATGTGGAAAAGGTATTGTGCCTGCAGTGGCCTTGTGGAGGCTTGGAGAGCATGATAGGCAGCACAGTGTGGGTGTTCCATATTCATCTGTCTATAGGCAGAGGGCAGCAGGTTCCTGTGAGGTGACGGATGTGTGGGTGTAGAGCTATACTACCGGTCCAGAGTTAAAGTGGAGTTCAGGAAGACTGTACTACTGCACCATGGAAATCAAATTAATCACAAGATCTTTTTTTTCCATAATGGTGGTAACAAGATGCCTGAGGATCTATCGAGGCTCCTGAGTGAAATGCATGTAAACATATTCACTAGACGGCTGCAGGGGATCAGCCTGTGCAGCCAAGCAGAGGCTCTCTGATAGCATCCTGCTCCCAAACAAACACAGGCACCCATTAAAGCGGGAATAGGCAGAGACAGAGGGCAAAAGGAACAAGGGAAGAAGACAGTGCATGTTTTTATTTTAACTTTTTTTTATATTATTGGGTCTGGTGGAGGGACTGTGTAAAACCCGAATTCTAGACAAAGGCAGAAGAAAGAGAAACAAAGGATCAAAATTTGGTTTGATGGCAGCTTCCATGACATTTTGATGTTCAGTTCATATCAAAGGTCAGAATGGGATTAGGCACCTCCTTTCTATACGGTGACATTTACATTCACATTGTCGGTATTTAGCTAGCACACGTGCTTAGATAAAACAACATGGTTCCAGTGCAACAGCACGCTCTAAAAGCTTTATTCTTCTAAAAACGTTCATGTATAATAGATAAATGTCAGGTACTTGGAAAACAACAACTAAGACTCATGCTGATGCTCACAAAACAAAAGAAGAGAAAATCAAAGCTATTAAGCGCTAATTAGTCTGCTATTCTGCAGATTCTTATCAGAGCTGGACATGATAGGGACATATGCCCATATTGCAGTTTCAAACATGAGCAGAGAAGACAGAGGACATCTGAGGGCTACTGCTGTGCTGTCCATCTGTTCTGCATGCAGATTGATACATATAGGCCCTCAGTGCACTAATGAAAAGCTTGGAGGATGTTGTATCATGAGACCAAACCAAAAGTGTTCATTAGGGCTGGATTAAAACAATAAAGAATGTCTACTGTATATGTATTTTTAATCAATATCCAGTGGCCAAACTGTGTTACAGCAATATAACACATCATCAGGACAAAGCTTTATGTTCTGGAACCTTGCACGTAGGACCAAATCATAGAAAAACAAGTTTTAATTCACACAGTAGTGTAAAAAAGGATATGCTTTTACCACGCGGTTATTTCATATCGATAATTTATTTATTGCATTACCACAAAACATGCTAGATCTTGCAATATTTTTGTTATCGAGATATGAATACCATTTTGTCCACATTGCCCAGCCTTTGTGTTCATGCATTGATGGAGCTGCAATAACATATGCATGCATGTTCCTGCACGCGTTGCCTGCTTTTGCAAACGTGCAGAAATATGCACATAAATGCCCATATATAAAGCAAAGGCTGCCTCCCAATCAGCCGTTGTGTGCCTTTAAGCCTTTGAATAGACACAATGCCATGGTGCCATTTCAGAGTGCCATATCTTTCATCTGTTTTAGCTGAGGAGGAGTAGCAGAGAATGAAAACAGAAAGAGAAAGCCCATATCAAACCCCATGAAATCATAATAAAGAGGTCCAAGCCAGCGATAAATGCATTTCAGTGGCATATAATGATTGATTCCGTCTGCCGTAGGAACTTATTCCCTGCAGGCTTGTGGCCCCTTGACCAGCCATATATTATTCATATAAATATAGATAGCTGCGCATCTTAGAGGCAGCACACATGCCACATTTGCACCTGCAGATTCAATTTGGCTCTGACTTTGAGGGATATGCCGCTGGCTCCATTCCCCCTGCCAGTCCCCCCCCCCCCCCCAATCCCTCCTCACACCTCCCTCTTTCATTCTGGCTAGCAGCTATACATGGAACATTATGCAGATTTTTGTCAAGAGTGAGTACGATTATGTTGGGGGAGAAATGAGTGTTGGAATGTTCGCTACGCCTTTGACCTTATCAGTGGCAGCCTTAAGCTGGATACCTTGGCTTAATTTTAATAGATGCAGCACTATGCGAATTAGACAAGGGGACCTAGCTGTGCTCTTTCTCTGTGTGCTGCGTTATGCATACATTATGCCAATGAGCTTGGCTATGTTTGTTTTTTTATGTTGTCTCTCTCTGTTGGCCAAATTACGCGTGGCGGTGTCGGCAAATGTATGTTTTTCTATGTTTTTCTGCGTGTTTCTGTCGGCGGTGTGTGTTTGCATGAGTGCATGTGGGTGTGCTATAGCATTCGATAGTGCAGCATGTGTGTTCTCCCTCACTTAGCCCAAGGGTATGTCTTGTCCAGGAAAGGGTTGAAAACCCAGAGACTAGGGTCCTGTGGTTAATTTAGAAAATTGATTTTACATTAACAGCCGACTTGCTGCTGATTCATTGCCATGCGAGTGCAGATGGAAGGGGAAAGGTTTCCATCCGCTCCCACACGCACACAGATACATACAGGAAAGCTTCATTATGCATACACACTGCATAGAAGGTTCCCTTTAATGGACTCTTCCTTACCTTGGAGAAAGTATAATAGTAAATCAATGAGGTGAAGGGCAGAGGGAGGGACAGAGAAGCCTTTCAGAGGCACCCACCCACAGAGGGGCTCACCCAGAGTGTCTATCCAGAGTGGCCTGGTGGCATCAGGACATGCCCACTGTTGGGCCAGTGTCCACTGTGTCTTCAAGCATCTTAGCTCACTTTTGTTCTCTTGCTATCAAATTTTAAGAAACTACTCACCCCAGAAAGACAAATACAATACTCTGCTCAAAAACTGCTTTGTATTTATAGCAAGAAGGATGTTAGCAGAAAAAAAATCACTGTTGAGAAACCATGGCTCTATGAAAACGACTTATCTCCAAAACATCACCTGCCTTGTTTTGAGCCTTGTGACAATCCAATGGTTTTAATGTTTTTTTCATATTAAAAATAGGGCTGCAACTCACGATTACGGTATTTCTCAATTCATCCCTTGGTCTCCAAAATGTCAGAAAATGATGAAACTTTTCCATTTCAGTTTCTCAAAATCAACTCAGATGTCTTTAAATGTCTTCTTTTGTCAATTCAAACCCCAAATATATTCAGTTTAATATGACAGAGAAAAGCAGGAAATCTTCAAATTGAGTGGCTGAAAACAGCATTTTCTTGCTTTAATGATTAATAAATTATCTTCTGTCGATTGACCAATCAATAAGTCAACCAGCTGTTGCAGCTGTAATTAAAAAAGCTAGGAATGCTTTTAAGTATATCAATAAAATTGGAGATACATGGTTTTGTTTGGACAGCCGTGATCAGCTACAGTCAGACACATCTGTTCTGCATTATTGCTAAGTGACTGTCTGTAATATGAAGAAATGAAGATGAAACGAGTATAGGTGCAGTGAGAAATAGACAACAAACGCTAATGTTCTCCTTATAATTCTATTGGTTTTTTGATCTATAAAAAGTTGATCAGTGTTTCCCGAAGCCAAAAGATGACATCCACAAATTTTGTCCACAACTTAAAGACATTCAGTTTACTGTCAGAGAAGTAAAGAAACTAGAAAACATTCACATTTAAGAACCCAAACTAGTTGAAATCAAAATAGTTGGCGACCCATTTAATAGGTGGCAAGTTATTTTTTTTAAATTAGTTGCCTCTGCTTCGGTATAAAGTGTAGAGAAGAGGTGAGCTTAAGATCAGCGCTGATGTGTTTCTGGTGGATGCAGACCAAACCTCGTTCTGTAGACTTTAAGGCAGTGAGAGTCAAAATCAAGCCCGTAGGCCAGATCGGCTGACAAGTGACTTGCCAAACATTATTCGCAATTACAATAAAGTAATTCATGCTGTGAGTAAAAAAAAACCCATCAAAACCGAGTTAATATAAAAAAACAGTGCCAAGGGCGGGTCTCCTGGAACCTCTGACAGAGATGAAGGCTAAAGATACTATTGATTGTGTTCCTGGTGGCAGCAGCATTCCAACATCTGATTGGTTTCATGATGGAAGAGGTTCCAGCCATGTTTAATGTTGTATAAACACTTTCAAATGTTACCAAAGCATTTAAAATTGAAATGCAGTAAAATACCTGATTCATATCATCCTAATGTGAATCATTGTGCCAAGTTCATTTTGATAACGAGTTGATGTTTAATTAATTTTATCTGATAAATATCATTAATGTTTATTTATTAAATGGCCTCTTGGTTGCTTTCATTTTGCAGAAGTGGCCCCGGGACAAAGCATGTTAAGTATTCCTGCTTTTGGGGGTTACCAGAAAGTTTTCAAGCTTGAGCCAAAAGAAACTGAAACAGACAGGCGTTTGTAATTAGGAAATAGCAGCTACAGAGAAGAACAGTCAGACGGTATGCAGATAGACTAGATTTGGCACAGCAGGGATGACAAGTATTGAGAAGGCAATTAGGCCGACAGCAAAGGAGCAACGAGACAGTAGGATGCCCAGGAAGAAAGACGGGAACCTGGATATGCAGGGAGACTAAATTAAATGCCTACTTTCCAAGTAGTCTGCGGCTCGGGTGGATCGTGATGCAAGCGGGGAACGTAAGGAGAAATGCTCACCATAAGGGTTCTGAAGAGCACAGACAAATGTGAAAAGGACAAGGTTTATAAAAAGAGATGAGGGGGTTGAGAAAAGGGGAGGAAGAAGAAAGAGGCTGAGAGGGGGGGGGGGGGGGGGGGGGGGGGGGTGACTTGAAGAAGAAAGCCTTGCGTGGCTTATTACCAGTGGATCAAAATTCCCAGTGAACCATTTCTACTATACACAGGCTATATTCTCCTGAAAGAGGAGGCAATACGGCAGCGCCCTACTTTCCACTTACACTTGACCTTTATGTCTTCCACCCAGTTCTACCACAGTGAGTGTAATGTCTACCTCTTAGCAGATGCAATACTGCCTTGTTACAACTTAAACCGTGCAGGCCTCATAATCATCTCCCCGAGGGCCAATATGCTCCCCACCTACATCTAGACTTATTTCCCAGCTCACAGCTCACAAATGTTCTCTCTTCGTGCCTGCCATAAGCCTCACAGAACTTGTGTTTTGTGTAATGAATGATTTTATTTTTTACACAATCTGTAGGTCAAGCTGTCGCCACATAGGGCATTCATGAGCACCCAACCTGCGACAAAGCAATCATCTTTACTTCCCCGCTCCGCTAAACCCCATCCAAGCCCTGTGAAGCGAGGGGGAGGATTTATAGCTCATTTCAATAAACAGCATAAAACAAACAGTTGTGCCCGGCTTTTTGGCGGCGCGGCCGACCTGAGTCAGGCTCGCCTGAATTAGCACCGCAGAGCCACCAGGACCGCTGCATTCTGCCCCTGCTGTGCACACTCATTAATTTAAAGTGGTCATATCTCACTGGTCTCTAATCAAACTGTATTTGTGCCATTACTGTCCGGAACAGCCACGGTGTTAGTATAATGGAGGTGGCCCGGTGGGAAAGTAAGTGTGAGGTGTTGCCAAGATCTGAATGGAAAAGCTTTTCACCTTGACAGCAGCTGAACCTCTTAAAATGTAGCCACGTTGCAATTCAGGTCCATCATGATTAGTTTGCAGCCATTTCCAAATGGTTTCCAAATAGTACATTTTGGGCACATAAGTCATGAAATCCACTCGGTTCATAAAGTTTGTGCCTGTGTCAAATGCACATTACTCTCAAATAGGGTTTTTTTTTACATGGTGACAACAATAAGCCAACCTAAATGTGAAGCATTTTAATGAGGACAGGTTGCAGGTTTTCCAGTAATGTCAAATGTCACGCTAATTAAGAGTGAATCTGTGACTAACGAGGACATGGTGGTGTATAATGGTGATGCAATGAGAGTCATTTCTCAACAGCTTCTCAGTTGGAATATGTCAATAAATATTCGGATATAGTAGCTCGCAGCTCTTCATGGTGATGCAACAACACCTCCATATAAATGATCGCCAAATTTAATACTAAAATGAAAATCTGCCTTATATCCCCCAAACTTGGGACATTGTTTAAAACAAAATAAAAATGGAATCGGATTCAAAATACAGTGTGTATTTACACAACCAAAGGTTTATCAGTTTTAACATAAAAACATAAATAAACTCTCTTTTTTTCAGTTAAATCAGGTCACAAAGGATGAGCAAAGTATCAAACTTTTTTTTATTTATGTTAAAGACAATGTCCAATTTTCTTTTAAAATCAGGGTTGAGTTTTTAGTTGCAGCAGGCATCTTTTTTTTTCAAACAAAGAACTCTGATGACTCATTTCCACATAGTTCTTTGTGTAAATTTGTCCATTCATTCCTATGGGAACCTCTATAATCTCAAATGTGTCAGTGAAATTTCTTCAGCTTTTTGTTGTTGTTGTTTTATTTGGGTCCGCAGTTTCCCTCAAGTACATTGAACATTTTGAACTATTGCTGCAGATTTCAGACAGACTGTTTGCACTGTATGGCACAGGAAGTTAGCATAAAATGGTGTGGAATTAGTGAATTAGATGTCCTGTTCACATGGTCTGACCAAAACATCACTTAGTAGGTTTAAGCCTATGTTCTTGGTGTAACATATGGCGGTAAACAAAGCTAGCTGTATTTCTCACAGTTAATGCAGTACTGAAACAAGCCAGACAACAGCAGCTTGTTTGCTGTAATGTTCACAGTCAGGATTAACACTGGTGAAAGTGAAAAGCCCATGGGCTAGACTGTCAGCTTGCTACTGTAATGGAGGTGCTTTGGAGACCATGGCTTGAATGATTGCCCCCCCTCCTCCTCTGACACATGGGAACTCGTGTTAGCTCCATGAGTGAACACCTTAGCCTGACCTATAAAAGGCTTCCATTGGCTGCCCGAACAAATGTCAAAGCTCAGGTTTAATGTGGAAGTGCAGTTAGACATTAAGTTACATGAGAACCCATTTCAAGCCCTCCAGGTTATATTACCAGCTGGTTATGTATCTCTGCACACAAGATTTCCAAAGGCTTTTCTAGGCAGAGATTACACACATCCATCTTTTAATTCTATTTACCCCAACCATATTAACCACATTACTCTTTATGTAGCCAAAACCAAGTTATTGCCACTTAACGGCAAATACACCAGCATGTTTTTTCGCTTGGAAGCCGGCGTTTTCTCCCAATGTTTGCTTGGCTGATTCTTCTACTTCGTGGTCTTGCAAAGGTTAATATTTCCTGCATTGACAGCATTCTCAGGGTCACCAAAGGTTAATACACCACCAATGATACTATGACAAGCTCCACCTCTGGCGAGTCATTCTGTCCTCCAGATCTCGTCTCTCCCTTCTCCCTCCCCTCTCCACCTCAATTACCGGCAACTGAGCAGCGGATTGTGGGAAATTAGCTCTACATCGTAGCAGTGGGTGTGTGTGGGGGGCTGCGGCTGGGTAGCTTGACTGGACCTCTCACTAATAGGTTAGTACAAGTGTGTGGACTCAATAGTAGCAGCAGTCACGGTGCAAGGCCCCGAGAATATAGACTGCCTCTTCACTGGGCCTCACATAATGCACTCGTACAATACCAATTTACCTGTTCAACTGCCTGTGCATGATGAGGAGAGTTCACTTAAGATGATGCAGTTTGGTACAATATTTCAACTTCATAACAAAGTGGAGTGAAATGCAGTTTCTGTACACTTAGCGAGCCCAATTTCTCCAGCCAAACAAGCATTCTTAATGGATGGCTCTGTTGTTGAAAGCTTTTCAATTTTGCTGATGTGTTAACACATCTTGAATAACTACACCAAGCTCCGAAGATGTTCCACTTGTCATTAACATTCAGCTAATCTAAAAGCATGCATTGTATAAACATTTTCTTAGTTGCATTACAGAGCCGTCCATTGTCTTTATTCCAAACTGTTTTATTACATAACTTAGACTCTGCACTGTAACGCTCAGGCGGTAAAGCATGCCTGAGGTCTCAGTACATTCAGACACATTGCCATACAAGATGTCACCTCTGATACAGTCAGCTTCTTCTTACACACTGCAAAAAAGCCAACTTGTATTTTTTGCCTAAAACAGTGATTTAAGTTGGTGAAACTTGGAAATATAAATTATTGACATTTAGGGCAATTATGTAAGTAAGCACAACAAATGAAGAATGATTATTGTTTTAAGTTGGGGTTCACAACAAGGGACAATAGTTCTGCTAACTCTTATTTCTTTGTTGTGAAATGCGGGAAAGTGTTGAAATTCGGTCATTAGCGAAAGCTAGCGGCTAACTGATGCTAGCGGCGCTGCTTGTTACAGCTACAAGAGTATCCATTAGCATATCAATGCTAACTCAAAATTGTAGTCGTAACATTAGCTGACATTTCATAGCGGCGTTACAATCGTGCCAATTCAGCAAATTGCAGAAGTTAGCAGAAGTAAGGATTAAAAGTTATTACAATGTAAAATTGGAAATTAGTACAACTTACAGTTGAGTTGACAAAAATCTGAATTCAGAGTTGAGCAAACTCAAAAACCAAACTTAAAATATTTAGTTTAATTGTCCAACTTATAATTGTATCGAAGTTTGTTGCCTTGAAATTTTGAGTTCACCCAACTTTTCTTTTTTTGCAGTGTAATTGACTCCCAATGCTTTCCTTCAGCAGGCCTTGACTGGGAATATTATTATTTCTGGGACAATGAAAGGAATGTAATCTGGTCTTGCTCCCAGAGTCAAAGTAAATAGTGGCATAAATTGGAAATCAGCATTAATAAAAATAATTTGGAGTTTAAATCTCAATTTCAAGTGTATTGGCTGAGTTTACTGAACGTTCTGTCAATGATAGAGCCTGAAGTATAAATCTGCCCTTGACTAGAGGAGATATTAGGTCCATTAAATGTCCACATCATTGGAAGAAACGTGCAAGTTATTTTGTCATTTTAAAAATAATGTAATCTTTAGTTTCTGGTTGGATGTTTAGTCTAAACCAAGCAGCAACCTCCTGGACTGATAAATGAAGTGTCAAACTCTGCTGTTCCTCCAATGGCCATGTGAGTAAATCCCCATAGACTTCCAAATCAAAATGCCCAACTTTACAGCAGAGATAAACATGTTTCCAGCCTGATATGGCCAAATAATTTGATACTAACAAAAGTGATTAGTTTGATCATGAGATAATTAATTCGTCACATTTGGTGATCAAGCTGAAAATTCCCCAGGGTCAGCTTCTCAAATGAGAATTTATTTTCTTTACTCTTCTATAACATCTTATGTTTCGGCTAGGTCTGTTGGTTGGACAAAACAAACAATAGAAATATTTCAGGTTTGGGGTGTTTTAACCATTTTATAGACTATAAATGAAGTGATAATAGAGAGAATGATCCGTCTCATAAATAACCTTCCAAACTGCTTACAGTGGAGTGGTGGGGTTTGGAAAATAACACACAATGGTTGGCACAATAAGGCCTGAAATCTATATTTTCATGAAGCAAGTGTTGGATTATCATTAACAGAATTGTATCCTCATTAATTAGCAGGGAAATATGCTGCATTTGCTGGCCACACCATCTTGCAAATTGTCCAGTAAAGCCTTCCTAATCCCAGCCTAGATTTTCGCCAATGTGGGACAACAGACATTAACATTAAACTAAAGACAATAATTAATTCCCTTTTTCAAGCTGTTTCTAGCCCCTCCTTACCAGCAGTGATGCCCTCCTTACATCTATCACTAGGCCTTAGTAAAAATCCGATGAAGTAACACCTGATTTAATGTGTTGTAAAAATAGGGCAGGGCTAAGTCTGATTATACACCAACACTTCACATTCATAGCTGCGAAGCCTCTGACGGAAGATATCGATCACAAAACAGAAGCCACAGCCTCAAAATGTCCCCAAAGACACAATGAACATCGTCTGTAAAACAAATAACAGCACCCTGTCAGAGCCTCCTACAGTGATTGCACAATAAAGCCATGCAATAATAGTTAACCTGACCGCATTACAACGCTGGTAATTGTGATTACTGAAGAGAGAAGCCAAAGCGAGCAGAGGTGAGACCCAAATGCTGTAGGCTGAATTACAGACTCTGGCCTGTGTTTCCAGGGTGCGGATCAACTGCATAGCCCACAATGAAGAGCCAGTGCTGAGGGAGAGAAGCTAAACCCTGTTTATCAGAATGCTCTGGGTGTTGCAGCTTATTAAAGTGCCAGGTGCTTTTGAAAAATAATGCTGCCCCCTCTCTTTCTCTCTCACTCTCCTCCATGTCTCCCATACAAGACTCAAGCCAATGCCGGAGCAGAGGTTGAGGAATGAACCCTTGGCTTGGCTTTGCCAGCGGGGGCAAACTGCAGCGTTTTCTGCTGCCTTCTGAAGTTATTATTTATTTATTTATTTTATCACCCCCCCCCATCACACACACACACACACACACACACACACACACACATCTCCCCTGTGGCCACTGAGGTGGCGACGGCAAGGTTGATGAAATGAAACCATTTCTCTCCCTTTTTGTTCTCACTTTCCAGCCTCCGTCACACTTCTTCTCTTGATTCCTTCCATTTCATCCCCTGTCTCTCTCGACTTTTCCCCATGATGTGCTGCATGCTCTTATAGGCTCGAAATATCACAAGCACCATCGAACCCATCTGTTCAATAAGAGGCAGTTACATACGACAAATTACATGGTACACTTCAACTGTGGCGCTTCTGCCATAGCAGGAGAGAACGGAACATGAAAATTGTGATGGTAAAATAGACACTACACGAAAAAAGAGATATTTGACTTGCAAGCAAGAGGATGACTCATTGTTCTATTTGTAATCTACAGCATGTCCTTTTTTCCTCTGATCATTTCATGCTTGTATAAAGATATTTACATAGAATTCAATCAACATTTGTTACTTAAAGAATGTCAACCTCTGTGCTACATCATAAAAGGCAGATAATCAAAGGACACAATCTGGCCACTTTGTTTAATTGTTTGTCTTGTAATATTTATTCAAGCTTTTACTGTGATATGTGCCACATTTCATAACAGGGCTAATCACTATGAACTATAGCATTAGCCTTTACCAGTTTCTGGCTCTGCATTAATTGTCACTGAAACAATCCTGGACATGTTCTGCTAAAAAGGCTGGGCAATAATTCAATACAATGATTTATCCTCTCTACGGAATGGTAGCGTGATTCATTAATACAGTATATGGCCATATCATCATACATGATTACACTGCCTAAATTTATAATAATAAACACATCCTCAGCTTTCTCAGGGAATATTATGTATTTGTATTTTTTTCTATCATTTTGCACTAAAGTTCATAATTAAGTACATTTTCATTTGTCAATTATTTAATTATGCAAAAATAGGCATTACCATTTGTTTTTTTTTCATATGGACTATATCACGATAGAAGATTTTGGACACCCAGCCCTACTCTCTTAAATAGAGTTTTGTTGCGCATCTACCTGTATGTTATATATAGAGCCTTAATCTTTCACTTGATTTAGACGTCTGTTGTGTCCAAAATGTGTCCACTAATTTAAGTATCCAAATTCGGAGTGGAAAATGTGCCCTCAATTAGTTCTCCCACAACACATATAAACTACTTTCTGCAAACTATCCATTTAAGTTTTGCTATAATTGATGCAAAAAGTTCTGATGCACACGTGTGAGTGATGATGCAACATGGCACTGAGTCACAAGTGTTGAGACTAGTGAATGAGTGAGACCTTTCAGGCACAGTTAAGGTGTTACTTGGTTTTTAATGTGTCATTTCGAAGAACTCTGTAAATGTCATTTAACAAAGCCTCACATAGATCTCCTTTTGACCTTTAATTATTGTAATTTGCAAACATGTGTGTCCATGTTTTAAGCCTTTAGCCCTGTGTGTGTGTGTGTGTGTGTGTGTGTGTATTCACCATGACATAGCTATTTGCAATATTTGCTATTTGTGGCCACTGATAACCTGCACAACCTGTATTTTCCAAAAATGTTAAATCCTATTATCATGCTGATTTGCTGATTGCACAGATTAATTATGCCAACACAAATATGCATTTTCTTTTTCATGGCTGTCGGTTGCTGCGGATTTGAACAAACAGGTGCACGCTGCATCTGTGTCAAATGCTTCGTTTGCATGTGCGGCCTGTCTCACTGTGGTGTATGTTATTGGCTGCCCATTTACTTGTTGCCATAGTGACTGACATATTCCAGTGTCTTTAAGCAGCTTGCCCTAAAGGCTAATGCTTAAGCCCTAGGATGTCTGCCATTTAAGAATCTTAATAAAGCCTTCTCTTTAACCAAGAATAGACTCACACTGCTAACATCAGTATTGAATGCCATATTGTGGGGGCACACCGGTGCGTCCCCAGAATGAAGTCTAAAAGGTCAAGCAGATATAAATCGACGGTCCTATATCTTAAAGGGAGCATGTCCAAATGTCAACATGCATCAGTGTGCCTATAACAAATGTCAATATGCCCAAATCCTTCTTTTATAAAAATTCTCTGTCCAGTGCCATGTAATACTCACACTGCTTCTCTCTATCTGTTTGTCTTACACAGGTAGGAATGGACTGGGCTGTGGACTCTGGGAGCTAGTGACGACAATCAATGAGGACATCCGTCTTTAAAGCAAGAGCAGATTTTTTCATGGATACCTATGAATGTGCTCAGCATAAGTCCTTTGAGGTATAATATCAGACCATCCTTTTTTCTTTTTTCCCCCTCCCACCTTCTTGGATCTGCCTGACTGCAGCCTTCGCCCCGAACCTTGACACCCACAGGCAACATTGAGTGATTGGTCATTACACCCAAGGGCGTCTACACACAGCAAGACAGGAAAAAAACCCTAGGGAGCCCCGCTGCAGTTTGTGGTGGTGGCGGTGGCAGGGGCGGTGAGTCAATCGCCTCAGCAGCTGCAGCAAATGATTCATTATTTGTAAAGTTAACAGCTCAGACCACTTAATCTACAAGGACCAATTTCTTACTGGAGGGAATCGGTCCAATATGAAGGACGTGTCATTCGTGGATCGTCTTTTTGTCGGCTTGGCCATGGCCTCTTTTGTTGTGGCCACAGAGGAGAGGCCTGATTGCCCGAAGCTCTGTGTATGTGAGATTAGACCCTGGTTTTCTCCAAGTTCGGTGTATATGGAGGCGCAGACAGTTGACTGTAATGACTTGGGACTCTTTAGCCTGCCGGAACAATTACCGGCCGGCACACAAGTACTATTACTACAAACAAACAATGTTGCCAAGATTGACAAACCCTTGGATTACCTGGCCAACATCACAGAGATTGATTTATCGCAAAACAACTTATCCTCCATCAGTGACGTCCACCTGGGGAATCTTCCCCAGCTGCTGTCCCTTCACATGGAGGAAAATTGGATACGAGAGTTGCCGGAGCGAAGTCTTGCTGAGGTGGCTAACCTTCAGGAGCTCTACATGAATCACAACCTCATCTCCTCCATTTCCCCGATGGCTTTCCAGGGGCTCAGCAACCTTGTGCGGCTTCACCTCAATTCTAACAAGCTGAAGGCCATTAAAAGAGAGTGGTTTGACCCCATGCCAAATCTGGAGATCCTGATGATTGGTGAGAATCCTATTCTTTCTGTAGATGATATGAACTTCAAGCCCCTCAGTAACCTCCGCAGTCTTGTTCTCACCAGAATGAATCTGTCCCAGCTTCCTGACGATGCCCTGGCCGGTCTTGATAACTTAGAGAGCATCTCGTTCTATGATAATATTTTCCCTGAGGTGCCTCATTCTGCACTGAGAAATGTAAAAAATCTTAAGTTCTTGGATCTAAACAAAAACCCAATTGCAAGGATACAGAGAGGAGACTTTGTGGATATGCTCCATCTGAAAGAACTGGGGATTAATAGCATGCCAGAGCTAGTTTCCATCGACAGCTTTGCCCTAAATAACCTCCCAGAGCTGACCAAAATAGAAGCCACCAACAATCCTAAACTCTCCTATATCCATCCTAATGCTTTCTACAAACTACCACGGCTGGAAACCCTAATGCTAAACGGCAATGCGCTCAGTGCCCTCCACAGGATTACTGTCGAGTCACTCCCAAATCTCAGAGAGGTTAGCATGCACAGCAACCCCATCCGCTGTGACTGTGTAGTCCGCTGGATGAACATGAACAAGACCAACCTTCGCTTCATGGAGCCTGATTCGCTG
The DNA here is from genome assembly GCF_030273125.1 of Centropristis striata. Taxonomy (NCBI): domain Eukaryota; kingdom Metazoa; phylum Chordata; class Actinopteri; order Perciformes; family Serranidae; genus Centropristis; species Centropristis striata. The sequence goes on along the minus strand of NC_081538.1, from coordinate 10,244,550 downwards.
TACTGTGTGGAGCCCCCGGAGTACGAGGGCCAGCATGTCCGACAGGTGCACTTCAGGGAGATGATGGAGATTTGTCTGCCACTCATCTCTCCCGAAAGCATGCCTGGGCATATTAAAGCACAGAACGGGAGCTCCGTGTCACTCCACTGTCGGGCCTTCGCTGAACCAGAGCCGGACATCTACTGGATCACCCCGTCTGGCACCAGGGTCCTGCCTAACACCGTGTCTGACAAGTTCTACATGCACCCAGAGGGAACTTTTGACATCTATGATATAACAGAAAACGAAGCTGGTCTTTACACCTGCGTGGCCCATAACCTGGTTGGAGCTGATCTTAAATCTGTCTCAGTGGAGGTGAATGGATATTTCCCCCAACCTGCAAATGGTTCCCTGGATGTCAAAATCAAATCAGTGGAGACAAACTCCATCCTGGTTTCATGGCAGGCCGGCCACGGCACCCTAGCTCCCAACATTAAATGGTACACAGGGTCAGATGCTAACCATCCCACCACAGCGTTTACCACCAGGGTTCCATCTGACATCCAGGTCTACAACCTCACCCATCTCTCCCCCGCCACTTTGTACAAAGTATGTGTGGAGGCCGGCAGCATCCACTACAACCACGACACCAAATGTGTCAATGTCACCACTAAGGGATTAGAGCTGGCAGCCAAGGACACAGAAAAATGGGACGCAGCGGTAATCACCGTCTTTGGTGTGCTCTTGGCTGTGATTTCAGTGGCATGCCTGCTTATTTATGTGTCTCTGAGGAACCACCACCTTTATGGGGATATAAGGAAATGCGACTCCAAAGCTCCGCTGACACCAGTGGAAGCTACCGGTATGCAATCTCCTTTCTTTACAAAGCTGTGGGTTTCGGGTAAGGGACTGCCAAGTGGAGTGAAAGTGAAAGCCACAGTCATAAATGTATCTGACAATGCCTTTTAAGAAGCGCAGCTTTGTAGAGCACCACACACCAACTACACTGAATGGACAAGGCCATGTGCAGGGCTGGACAAATATGTAGTACTGTTTCAAAGGCCTACCCATTGCTGGTCCCCTGCTCAGATACACTGGCAAAACTATTATTGGACTGGGATGGAACAGTTTAAAGATAGACTACATGCACTCCCAGTTTCAACCCCAGCTGAAGTGGTGGCTTTGTAACCGTTACATCAAACCAAGCTAACATCAACAGAAAGGGGCATTTACTGCAAAACCATATATTTCAGAACCATTCATACAGAGATGCAGGCAGAGAAAAGAAGGTGAAGACGATGGTGATGATGATGATGATGGTCAACTCTCTTGTAATTGACTGTTAAATGTGTTCAGAGTTGTGGAACTGTCCGTGTGGTCCCAAGCAATACCGTCTGTGCTTTGTCAAACATCCATAGACGAGTTAGAGATACAGTAATAACACCTGTCTATTATGGGAAGGGAGATTTAGTAGAGTAGACAAATTACAGTGACTATGGTGTAAGCCTTTTGATGAAATATAAACCCCCCCTTTTCTATTTAAAATGGATTCTTGATTTTTCATGGAAATATTGTTATATATTCTATTATGTTGATGTAATGACAAATCCTCTGTATCTGAACAGTTTAAATGGGTTTTAAAGTAAGGCAAGGAGCAGACTACTTTGATTACAACGTCACATTAAGCTTAATGAAATTCAGCTACAAAGTGAGTATCTAGAGAGGACATTTGCCAAATGGCTGTTTATGCTGTGTAGTTCTCATTGCAACGGTGACTAGGAAAATAATGCGTTGGACTTCAAAAAAAGTGTAACAGGTTGATTAAAACTGAGGTGATTGATGTGTTGTCTCCTCACGAAGCGGTCTGTTATGCCCTGGTAAGTGCCTACAACAAGAACTACATGAGGTAAACAGAGAAGAAACGGAAGAAACAGCAAAACATGGCCATGTCATCATTGCAGAATCACAAGCTATTCTCCGGTACTTTTAGTGGAAATACTTTCTCAGTATTTTTAGCATACATATTTTAAGAAAACATTTCGTTGTTGCTTTGGGTGTAAAGTTAAAAAGCCATTTTTATATTAACTGTACTATATGTGATCAATGGGCACAACAGACTAATTAAGAAAAGTGCTAAGAAAAAAATAAATGTCATTGTTTCTTTTACAAACAATTGCCTACTTTTCTCCTTTGCTTTCTTCTCATATTTGTCATAATGCGCCTTGGTTATTTCAAACCCAACTGCATGGTATTATAATTACACTACTTTCATTTTCATGAAACCATGGGTTAATTTGAACTGTGCAATTACTTATATTTGACTTTTCAACTGCAAGCATGTAAAACAAACTATTGATAATGAGGATGTAGTGCAGAGGGAGTCTTTTGAGAAAGATCACGGGGGAAAAGTCAGGAGACTTTAGCTGAATGGTTGAGTGGTTGTTCTAACCCTGGGAAGAAGAAAAAAAAAACAGCAACAAAAGAACAGAACTCATTAGCCGCCTCATTAAGAACATGTTCGTCCTTCAGCTGGTCTGAATATAGTCACTGTGCTGCAGCTACAGCTGCTGCTGCCTGTGCTTAGACAGGGACACAGCGTCCCTACGACAGAGAGATAAAGTACAGTAGTGAAAAGTCAACGCAGGGTGGGACAGAGCCCAGCCTCAGCTTTAGGACTCACATTTTATTTGTCTTACTGAATTATCCAGCACGCAGAACATTTCACATGAGAAAGCCAAGCATGATGAATGGCTGTCAGAGGCAGAGTGACACGGTGGATTTATCAAACAGGGCCTAACACTCATACATCAGGCCAGCCTTCAGCACCATGGACAGAGGCTTTTAGAGCCGAGCCATCTGTCAAAGACAAGGGGAGTTAAAATATGACGCGCCATGCTCCTCAGGTAACGCTCAGGTCACACCGAGTCTGTCTCCTTGCAAATACAGGCATGAATACGGATGCACAAACAAGCCTGGCAGAGCTGAGAACGCACCAGTACCCACATATACAGAAAACATGTGTAGGTACATGTAAACATAAAGCGAAGGTCACTCAATGACACAACAGACTCATCAACAGACAGGATGCCTGCAAATCATTTTTAAAGCTCTTTTTTTTGCAGGAGTTTTTTGATAATACAGGACAGCATATTCTCTATATAATTTATCAGTAGGGGCCTAGCACTGAGGCATGTGAACCCAGTTTAATTCTACTTTTTCAATGATGCAGCTACACCCATCACTGCTAACTGTACAATAAGGTGTTCCGGCCTCCTCTTTGAAAAAGCCTACATCTATCCAAGTTGAACCTATGTAAGTAAAATATACCAATATATTTAAAAGAATAAAAATTTGTTATATTCATACTTTTCGATCATCTTTCAGTTGGTTAGAAATTGTCTCGTGCAGGACTCGTCTGGGTCAATGACAGCACTGGCAGCCAACTAGAGTTGAGTGGCTGAAATTGCGTTACCAGCTAGCTGACATCCTCGAGTGATTTTAATTCAAAAGATCTTGTGTTTTCACCCAAACAATAGCAAAAATCCAGTTTCATTAAAAGGCTTGCATGGAAACATCTGCTGCTTTCTGTTGACAACACCGGCCGCCACTCCTCTCTCCCTCCGCTGAGTGTCAGGCTGTCACATCGTGCTAGTTATTTTGCGTTGACAAAACCAAATGAAAACCTGTCAACATAATGTAAGTCAGTTAGTTGGCTGGCTGGCTAATTTCTGGTCTTTTCAGAGAAAACCGCTCACAGCTCAGGAATAAAAGACTAGACACAGAACACATTGTAAATCAGTTCCTCTCTGCATCTGGTGTGAACTGCTACAATGAATGATATGGAAGCTGCAATTAAAAGGGACCGTTTTCCATTCTACTGTGCATCTGTTAACCCGCGTTGAAGTGTCATACCGTGCACCTAATCCTACCACTGGTCGATTCTAAGTCAAAATACGCATCTAGGTTGACGTAATCGAGTGTGAGGCTAAAATACAATTATAATAACAGATTATTTCCAGTATATCTGATCATTTTAATACATTCATAGGTGTTTTTATGACTGCAAATCTAGTCTTTGAAGTCTCCAGATTTTCCAGGATGCATTGGAAGACAAACACATGAACATATACGAGCACAAACACACACAATCACTAAATCAGCTGACCTTTCATACTCGGAGGTGCAGCCGCTCCGGTCTGTCTCAGTCTGCGTGCTGGGAGAAACACAACATGACAGGCAAAGAAGCCACTAAATGAGTTCACTGACCAAACGTGTTTTTTGAGATTAAAGCATCTCATGGATATTAGCCGTAACGTTCTTCCTTTTTTTTTTTTTTCACAACTCATGATTTGATTACATACTTGAGTGAATAAGCTGAATGTTATCCAGAAACTCATCTCTCCTGCTGTCTGTCCCAATCTCATGCATTTCCACAATCTTGTTCTTCTCTCCCTCTCTCTCTCCACGCAGCTGACTCTCTCCCTCCACTGCCAGACATTTTGAGTTTCAGTGATAGCTTTTTCATTTTTTGTTTGAATTTGTACATTCAAAGCAACCTATATTAGAAAAAAACCCCTCTGGATTTAACTTAAATCCCACATGAAAAGAACCAGTGAGCTGTCACCATTTAATCCGCGGTGAGGAAGGAGAAATTATGGTTCTCGCTGAATCTTCAAATATTTCAAATATTAAAACCACCTTGTTCTATTCAAAAAAGCCATCTGCTCTGAGGCAGATATTAAAGCATGCTCTGTGAAGGCTTATAGATGGGTGTTCCTACTGGTTACATATTCATTTTAATTTTGCGAGAATCATTGTCAGGGGGCCAGAGATTTGAAGGTGCAATCCACTAGTGGGAGGTGCAAGTTCATTGGTGTATTTATTTTTTTCATTTTTAACAAAAGGCAGTCATTAAGTCAGCGGCTGGCAGGTAATTTTCCCCTCGACATTATTATAAGAACAGGAAATGTAAATGTGTGAGCCTGCTTTAATTTTATAGTATTACACAGTTGATTTAGTTGCTTTTCTACTTACTTTCACACAGCATGTGGGAAGGCATTATTTACACACTCTGCATTTGAAGCTTCTCAAAATACTATAATAGTCTATTATAATAATATAATAGACTTATTAAAAAAAAATGTTTTCCCTTTTTCTAAGGCGCAATATTTCATTGTTCCGTTATCTGAGATGAGATCCTATCCTATAGCACTGCACTGCTGCAGAAAGCAAACAATGTGCAAGCTGCTACAGGCACTTTTATATGTTTGAATTATCAGCTTATTAAAGTTACAAACTTCCACGTAGGTCAGCCAGTGTAGCTACAGGCAGCCACGCTGGAATGAAAAGTGAAAATGTCAACAGGCATTTACAATCTTGCTGCCAGCACTATGTTTAATGCCATTGCTTGCTTTTAAGAGGCCTTTATAGCCACCTATTGGAGAAACAACCGGATGACCTATGGATTGTAATAATAAAGTGAGAATTGCTTTCATGACAGAATAAAAATGGATTTGTCTCTTGGAGTCATATGACAAGAAAAAGTATTATTGTGAAGCTTTATCAATTAAACTATTTGGCTGCAGCAGTGTAGGTTTTAGTGTTTTAAATCACCTTTGATGTTACTCCTGATGACAGGTGAATTTTTCATACATACCGCGTATCATCAGTGAGCCAGAAATTGCCCAGCGCATCGCCATTCTGAACATGCATTGCTGTGTATTTCCTGAAAAGTAGAGACAGAATGTCACAGCAGATTTGGTACGGCTCGTCAAAACGCAAGCAGTCAAAAGCCATTTGTGTGTGGGCATTTCTGCTCCGTCTGGCCCCTTCCTGTCTCCATTTCCATAGCCATCACTCCCAGGGCATCTCTAATGTGCAGCTACAAATGCAGTGCACAGACACAACCACAAAAGCATGCACACATATCTACGAGCATGCAAATCCACTAACATCCATGGAAAGTCTCCCACCTAAACATAGCTGCTGTTAGTTATTTCCATTTCAAACTAACCCGACATGCACCCCATACTGTAGTTTCGTTAATGTCTCAGGAAATATCACGGTTTAATGGTATCATTGTATTGGTAGTGATGGCCAAATAAAGCTTCATGAACCATTTTCTTTATTTTTCAGAGCCCAGTAGATCACACCCACTGTTAAACAAAGGACAAATTGCACATTGAATTAACATTATTTGAGCCTTTTTTAAAAAAAAATAAGAGCGGCATCTAGTGGTTCAACTAATGGTTCAAGAAGCTACATTTGAACATCATTAGTTTATCATTGAATCCTTAAAATCGTCACTTACAGTGACCCTACAAGGAATTAAAAAAAAAAGCTTTGTATGGTTAAACAACACATTATTACAATCGTCATTTAAAACCATTTTAAAGGGAAGTGTGTGTAGAAATATATGTCTATGTGTGGGAAAAAAGGACATAAATCATATAAAACAAAGAAGTTGTTCAATTCAGTAGATCAGCGAATACACATAGTATGATAACTATCAATTTTCATGCAGTGAAACCGGTTTACAGCTGCAACCCTTGTTGATCTCACACTGATGAGAAATTTGCAAAAAAAAAAAAAAATTAAAGCCAGTCTTAAAATCAATAAACAAAAACCACTGTCTCTGATTTTCTCTTGCATGCACAATAAAAATATATGATTTTGGAAAGTTAGAGACCCAACAACAGTTTGACTGACATTGACTGGACCGCACTAAGACAAAAAGAAAAAACATGTTTTAGGAAAATAAATCAAAATGGAGTTACAGTCATGGAAAAAATTATTAGACCACCCTTGTTTTCTCCTTGGTTTCTTGTTCATTTAATGCCTGGTACAACTAAATGTACATTTGTTTGGACAAATATAATGATAACAACAAAAACAGCTCATAAGAGTTTAATTTAAGAGCTGATATCTAGACATTTTACATGGTTGTCTTGATAATGATTTTCTGTTATTATCAAGAAAACCATTAAAAATGTCTAGATATCAGCTCTTGAAATCAAACTTTTATCAGCTATTTTTGTTGTTATCATTATATTTGTCCAAACAAATGTACCTTTAGTTGAACCGGGCATTAAAATTAACAAAAATTGAAGAAAACAATGGTCTAATAATTTTCGCCATGACTGTATGATCTGATTCATAACTTGCACGATGCAACTGAAACTCTAAACATTTAAAAGAGGTTGAGTCATTGATTCATCGTGAGGAAACCAACACACTGATACATACTGCTCGATAACTCTTATGGACCACAGTGAGAAATTAACCTGGATTGAATGTGGAAATAATATTACACCACTGGGGGCTTTCTCACTAATTGAAAGAGCCATTCTTAAATCGATGATTGGTTTCCCGGGCCACTGATTGATCGCTGCCTCCCTTTGTCTGTTTTCTCTATGAAGTGTGCATGCAGCTGATCGATGCAGGGACTAATGAGTTACTCACATACATGTGCTCACATTAATGATGGATTGGTTATGGTAAAAAAAAAAAGGGAGAGGGAGGGGCACGAGACTAACAAGCAGGGACATGGATGAACACCCTTTTCTTAGGTTTTATAAAGCGTCATGACACAGATGCACCGTCGCCCCCATCAGAATCATTAGCGATACAGAGGCCATCGATATTCATGGCAGGCTGCATAAATCATCACCCAACATTAATGTGGTGTTGGTGGAAGAGCCACCTACAATTATTGTCCCACCTTTTCACTGCAGGCTAATGCTTCACACGGATTAGACCGTTAAATGACCTGCTGCAGGCAGAGAGAAGCTTTGAAGAGGAGTTGGCTAATAGTTGTTTTTTGCTGGTTACAAAATTTGAGGTCAGTCTCCGGGGGGAGATTGAAATAATGAAAGCCTATACAGCTAATATTTGCAAAAGCATGCATAAATGCTAATTTACTCTCTGGTAATTATGCACTGGCCAAATTGATAGAGCATCTGTGCCAACTGTCACAATTTTTCATTTAACCAGGGGAGGGGAGGGGGCGAGGACATGGGAAATGACAGGGACTTTTAAAAGTTTCATTGAGTTTTAGTTTTGGATGAGAGAGTTCGGTAAAGAATGCAGAAACATGTAGAAAGTGGTATTTAATTAATGCCACTTCAATTCCAAGTTTTTCTGGACTTGTTCATTTTTTCTACAAGTTTTACTTTTGCAGCAGTCACAGAGCCATAAATTGAAGGCTTTCAGAGAGCGAAAAACATAATAAGCAATTTGGCCGTGATAATGATAAGGAGCAACAACAAAATACAAAGGAGAAAGCACACAAGATGACAGGGAAGAAACAAACACACATTAATGATGCTCAGACGCAGTACAAAGCAGAAAAGTAAAGTTTGGTTTTCAGGTTGCGTAAATGCCTTAATGACTTTCTGTTTCTGTTGACCACGAAGTGAGGTCACAATTGGCCACAATATATCCAAAAATAAAAAAGGAATTCAATTTAAATGGAAAAAAGCTTGTGAAATCCTACTACACCAGTGATAACTGTTGGGAAGTATGTACCTGCATTACAATAAAAATGTTATTAAATTATATTTACTAATCAAAAGGTTGGTGTTTACGAAGAAGTTAGATCTGAATATATTATTTTTATTTAAAAAAAAGCTACAAAAAAAAAGGGTTTTCCCTGCTGCCGTATTAACGTAAAAGCAATTTGAAGAGCATCTGGACTAGGTGAGGGACAGGACTGTTCTTATGATTTACAAAATAAAGCAGAAAATGGTCATTTCCTGTCAGCTGAAAAGGCTCATGTCCGCTTCAACAAATGTGGCCTGACTGATTCAAGGTCATGTTTATTTTTATCCAAACTAAGTTATTGGTTCAGGTAAAGGTTTGATTTGTTATCAAATGATGCAGAACATCAGTGGGCTCTTATTTTGAAATGAAGGCAACATGGGTATGAACGGCATCTTTCATGGCTGCTGCACAGATGTTAATTATGAACTATGAAATAAAACCTGACAAAACCCTTCATAAAGCAGATTTAAGGCACTCCAAAATTAAAACGAGATGAAATTGTATGACCAGTTTCCAGCAATGTGAGCGCCAATTTATATAATTTGGGATAAAACAATTTCTATAGTCTATTAACTGCCTCCCCGGGAACTGAATAAAATTGATAATAAATGTAAACAGTTTATACTAATAATGTAAATGCATGTAACACATTTAAGTGTTTAAGAAATACCCATGATAACATGATTCAAATGAATGTCAGAAACGTTAAGTTGATTTATTTATTTATTTATTTCACTTTTTGATTATTATATTCCAAAATAAATTGGCATTGCTTCGATGTAAGATTGGTTGTTATTTTATTTTGTCATTTTTATCTAGATCTTACACTGCAAAGATGGTAAAATGACAAATCTGACAGTTTATTCAACAACAAAAACATTTTGTCTATTGTTATGAAAGATACAGCGTTTTTTTTAGGTCATCTACAAGGAAACATTTTCAACTTGCTGCTTTTCACTCTTTCTCAATAACTACAGTGATGGGAAATGTTATTAGACCACCCTTGTTTTCTTCAATTTCTTGTTCATTTTAATGCCTGGTACAACTAAAGGTACATTTATTAGGACAAATATAATGATAACAACAAATATAGCTGATAAGAGTTTAATTTAAGAGCTGATATGTAGACATTTTCCATGGTTTTCTTGATCATAACCAAAATCATTATCAAGAAAACCATGGAAAATGTCTACATATCAGCTCTTAACCCATAAGAACCCATGTTGACACCTGTGTAACAAACACTTTAAATGTTCTAGAATCTCCAATATTCAGCTTTATGCTTCACCTTAACTCATTAAGTCCCTCAGCCTGACTGTGACAAGAAGTGACTTCTCCAAATATGTGTGTGACTGGAAACAGAAATGTAAAAAAAAGAGCTAATTTCAAAAAGATTTTTTTTTTTACTTGGCTAAGTTTAAACCAATTTAAGTACATTTGACCAAATATGAACAAAAAATATGGTATACTATATGGTCCACTCTGGTATATCCCCCATAATTTTCCTTTAAGAATAAATAGGTCTGGGTTCTTATGGGTTAAATTAAACTCTTATCAGCTATATTCGTTGTTATCATTATATTTGTCCAAACAAATATACCTTTAGTTGTACCAGGAATTAAAATGAACAAGAAAGCAAGGAGAAAACAAGGGTGGTCTAATATTTTTTTCCATGACTGAATATTTAACTGTACTGATCGGTATCTCTTTTGAATCTCAGAAAAAAAAGCAAATTGTTGTCAGTTTTCTGAACTGGATTTTAGCCTCACAGTCCTTTGCCAGGCTCCAGAGACTTTGTGTACTATAGGAATGCGGCAGTAAAAGGGGCCTATGGCCTAAATAAAATGGCTGCGTGAGTCTCTTTCATCATAACGGGTGGCCTTATTCTTTGATGTAATGATGGCAGCGTTGGGTGGAGAGAGCGATGGAGTTTATTAGATGGGGGTCGGGGCTCATGAGGGCCATTCAGGGCAGGAACACATCAGTGCAGATAAAGTGCTCTGCCACTCTCCCTCCTAAGTTTCAGATTACTGCTCGTACCTGAACACACTGCAGGTGTATTAATACACGCGTTGCTCATCAGTTTAGTGGCTTGCTCAGGTTTTTATGCTAATCAAGCTAAAGAAAAAGGAGAAGATGTCTTTGTTTGCGTCTGCTGTCTGTCAGAGCTGTTTACACCCATATTTTAAACTTGCTTTCAAAATGAACACACAAACGGCGGCGGTGTCCCATCAATCATCCTCCCAACCCCCTGCTAATGTGGATGGTGGCTCTGTGTGGTTCCATATACTGTGGAGCAGCATGCGGCTCCAAGTAAGGTTACACAAAACAACCATATTGCTTCAGTTCATTACACGCTTCCCTGGAAACTGGAATAACAATAACCAAAGCCCCGTTTTTGATCTTCATTATCTTTTTGATAGATTCTCGTTTCTCTTTCTGTCCTCTCTCTCTCTTGATATTTGAGCTTCTGTCTCCCATTTTCCTCTCATCTCAAGATAAGACAAATCCACCAGTTTAGATTAGATCACGGAGAATCTGAATGACCGTTTCATGTTGATGATAATTGTGTTTTACATAAATTATCTATCTAGATTATTTGCAATTGAAATGAAGGGAGCGGGGTAGTTAACAGTCTGGCAATCTGCTCTCCTCCATAATGTACGCATCCAGAATGATGTTTCTACTGACTGAAAGCTGTTCATCTATGAAATAAAAGAAACTGAGTGACCTATTAAATTGTATTATGGTAATGGTGGAATTAGCAGCAGACTGTGGAATACCATCACATTCATTATTGTCCCAATAACAAATGATTCCCTCTCGAGCCATGTTAAAACATTTTTCTCTCACTGGGGAATAAAATGCTACCACATAGTTTTTGCGAGGGCCTACTTTTGAAGATCAGCGAAGAAAAATGTGTAGAGAAAGAGGCTAAAAAATACAAGAATATGACTAAAAGACATATTTATGCGCCCTCTGTGCGACTAGCTGTAGAGATTTGTGCCATTTGAAAAACCCCATCTCTTTTGTCAGAAGACGAAGCTTTCCTCGGTCCTCTGAAGTGCGTCCAAAAGAACATGGGTGATAACGAGGGCCTGGCTCCTCTCTCTGAGCCCTGCAGGCCATTAGCGGTCGTCTTCGCTGCATCTCGATTCTAAGAAATGACTATTTTTGTCTCGATCGGCCTCTGCTTTGGAGCCCGGAGAGGCTTGTTGCCGATCCTTCCCGCGGGCTTCAAACAGGGGGTGTAGAGGTTGAGCAAGTGCCAGTCGGCGTTCGGGACTCTGGCGGAGGATTAGCAAGGTGAGAAAATGTGAGAAGGGTTGTTGAGCCTGATCAGAATCAAATGGGAACTGAGGTAATGAGGGGGGATTCAATCAAAGGAACGAGACTGCTCTTAGAACAAAGAGGTCTTAAGCCCACAGCAGTCAGGAGACACAGACAGAGATACTCTGATATAACTCAACCAAAGACATATTAGTGTGTGATTCAGGTGGGTCGCCAAATGAATGGATGCCAGTATAATAAAGGCAAGATTTAATGACATCCTGACTTTGGTTACATGCACTAAATATTCTGGGTTTTGTCCTGATTCCAAAAAAATTGGATTTGGATTTTCATTCTAAGCTGTATAATGGTAATGACATGTCCTGCTAATGATCCAGTTTACATGCCATCGTGCATACTTTAAAAAAAAAAATAGCAAACCATGGTAACCCAATTTACAACAGGCCTTATCTACAAATTGAGAGAATAATAACAATTTGGGCTTAATTAAATCTCCCTGTACATTTTTACTGCTATTTCTGCATCACCTCATATTATTTGGAATGGGTAAACCAGCTACATTTAGGTTTGATAAAAGACAACTTTGCTTTGTGCAAGTTATTAAAAACATATACAACTTTTAAATACACTGTTTCCCATAAAGTTGGACTCATTTTGTTTTCAGACACAATCATCTGTTTATTCCTATTTAAATGCATCAGTTGTCAAAACCATTTGATAGAAAGAGGTAAAAAAAATATTTTATTCCAGCTATATGAGCAACAGTGTACTTACAGTGCACAAAATCTGTTATAAATAAGCCCCCAGGCTCTCATTCTGTACACTAGCCTTTCATATTAGGTTCAATCTTCTATAATAATAATAATAATAATAATAATAATAATAATTATAAGAAGAAGAAGAAAAATAATAATTCAAGTACAATAATGAGAACAAACACTCAGTACTATCAAATACATGCTTTTAGTTAGGTTTTTACCTAAGTGAGGTTTTTTGAAATGCTCCTTCTAATTGTCAGAACCAGGAGGCTGGTGTTTAGGTGCAGCTGTTGTTATCAAACCCTCAATCAATTCAAACAGTGAACAATCAATTTGTTCATCTGAATCAGATCTCATTAAATATCGCTTTACTTACAACCTGCTAATGGGACAAATGGGTCTTCTTGCTGTTTAGTACTTATTTCATAATAGAGGAAATTCTGCTAATTTATTTGACAAGCTCTCCTTACTCAGTCCCTAACATGTTGTTTATCATGCCAAAATGTGGAAAATTGAACGGCTGGAGCAACTTGTACCATTTCGCACCAAAATAGGATTTTTAAAAAGGTTTTCCATCAGCAGTGGACTTCCTTGATGGCAGCCTCGCTCTTTAAAAGGCTGTTGTTGCCATTTTTGTGCTCAAAAATAAAAAAAAATAAAAAAATCCTGTTGATATCCAAGTCTTTCATAATGTTTAAAAGTAGATGTGTTTTTTTCTTCTGAGCAGAAAAGTGGGCTTTTTTGGCATGCATCTCTACCCCAGCCCTGCAAACTGTTGGCTAGTTGTGTCCATAACCATAGCAATGCACAAAGCTGAGGCTGTGATGCAAAAAATGCCATAAAACCCCATATTAAGATGCATCTGGAGATGTGCTGCATAGATGTCCAAAAAAAGGCATGAATAAAATCTGCATGTCTAAATTGGAAAATGAAATATCTAAATGGAATATGCTGTTTATGTGACCCTATGGAATTCACAAAAACTAAACATTAGTGTGCATGTAAATGTAGTCAGTGATTCACCTGAGAGACCTTTTTATCTTTAAATTTAACCATCATGTTGCTTTCTCCCCTCATATAAATTGTTTTACCCCAAACCAGTGTTTTTACTCATCACTCATACAGCTGGTTGATTTCTTGTCATCTCCCTCCCCCGCTCGCACACTGTATTTTCATAGTTCAATAGTCCAAATTGGATATTGTTTATGATGCATGATATTGAAAGCAGACAGACTCCTGAGGGACCGGCGACAGTCTCGTCGACTGACTGAACAAGCTAACAAACAGATCCAAGTGATTTTTGTTGATACTCGGAGGCATGTAGCTCCCCGAGCACAACAAAGGGACATTCATTCTATATTTATGCCACCACTGAAGTGTCAGAAATATTGATGACCCTGGGCAGAAATTAGCCTGCTTGTCAAAATAGAATAGTGCAAATTCAGAGTTTTTTTCCCCCCTTTCATCCCGCGCGGCGCTTGCAGTCTTTGCAACACTCATCAAGTAACCAGAAATTGTGAGTGAACAAGCACAAAGCCCCGACACACTGAATCATTGTCAGTCTAAATTTAAACTAAACACATCTGTCATATTGTGTCACTAATGCACAAAAATGCTCCAAGGTTATGAAAGTTACTTGCTTAATTGAAGTGAGACAACTTGTGTTCTCTTAGTGCCATTAGGGAATTTCAGTATCAGCTTGTATCTGTCACTAAACAGAAATGTGAAAATAAATGAGACCAGATTGACGTTTTGAACCGTGATCTGGGCTGAGGCAAATTGTTCAGGGGCTGGCACTCCCTCTTTTGTTTATGTTTACTTTGCTAACTGAGTTAGAGAACTCTTATCCAAAATCACTTTTCACAGGCTCAGACTTGTAAGTAACAGATGAAAGCATTGATTCCCGTCTTCGATCGATTCCTTTATTTCCTTGACTCAAAGTTCACCATCAAACTCTTAACCGCGAACAGCCAGGCCAGGCGGAGAAAACCATCAAAGAATAACAACGAAAAACATCAGCGCCCGCAGAAGACAATGGCAATTGATCAGGCATTCGGCGAGAGAGGTGGCATCTCTCCTATCAGATTCATTAGTTTTCCGGCCGCTCTGACATTTCCATTTGCACACTCCAATTGACAAAATAAAATACCCGTTCGGCTCTCATCCCTCAGCTCCACGCCGGGTAATCACTCCTCCACTGCACCATACACTCTCACCCCCTCTCTGCCTCCATCCCTCCATCCCTCAGAGTGCAGCCTCATCATGACGGAATATGAAACAAACAGAATGTGCCGCGTTTTTTTTTTTTTGCAGACGAGTATGCATGCCACCGAGCATCCCTTCAATCTGGGGTCACTTGAACAAATCACCTCAGGGAAGGGCACACTTCAACTTTTCATTTTGCTCCCATCACCACCTCTCTCGTCTCTTTGTCTCTCTCTGTTGGCCTCTCTTGCTCATCCTGCATACCTAAACAAGTCCTCCCAAGTGCAGCCATCTCCTAGAATCATCATCAGCATCTCCCTGCCAGGCTATCGACTGGCCACACACTCGCAGGGAGTCTCTCAGCCATCCATTTCATTTAGACGCAACTTTTTGACTCCTTCACATTAGGGGTCAAACAGGCTCCTTTCAAAAGAGACTCAGAATGGAGGTAAATTATACAAATTGAGTGGCAGGAGGGAAGGGAGTGAGGCTGAGGCTCGGCGGCTCTGTGAACCCAGACGACCTCGGGTTTTCTTAATGATGTCTTTGCCAAGCCAGATGGAGACACATTGGATGATTATGCGGCAGAACGGACAGAAATCTCTCGCTCTTGCTTTTTCTTTCTACACCCCTCCATCGCCACCACATCCTCCCAAACATCCATCACCCTGCTGTTTCTCTCTCTCTCTCCCCCTCCATCTCCTTCTTTCTCCATTCCACTATACAGTCATCCTCCTCCTCTCCCTCCTCCTCTCCCTCCTCCTCTCCCTCTCTATACATTCATCTTCCCACTCCCGCACTCTCTCAGAACTCCACCCATTTGGAGCGGTGGCAACACGCTGAGAGACTCTGGTCAAATCTGATGATGCTCCCTTCCAACAGTGGCATTTAATCAATCGAAATCTTATTTTGGGGATGAGCAGAGAGGAAGTTGTTTTTTTCATGAGCTGCTCTATAATAGAATAATACAGCCAGAAGGCCAGGTCCCTCATCACCGGGGACTCCATAGATTGAGGTGATCGAGTTGTTTGAAGATGAATTTTGAATACTGCCTACACTGGCTGGCAGGTTGTGCTCAACTCTAACTCAGTTGAAATTATGTAATAAGATATAAAAATGTCAATTAAAAATGGAAATTAGAGTGAAAAAAAAAAAGCTAATATTGCTTTGAAGCGAGTCAAATTTGCATAAAACGTGTTTAGGGAAATCTGAGGGTTTGTATTAGTGTGAGTAACAGTAAACAGTTTGTTTTAAAGCCAGAATTGTCGCTATTTAGATCAGGCATAGATAAAACCAACAAAACCAGCAAATGATATTGCATGTTTTCATTCACTGTAGTTTAACCAGCTTAAAGTCCCATTTAGATCTATATCTCCTTTTTCAAGAGACCTGGTCAAGAGGGCAGCATGAAATATAAACAGCACAAACAGGCTGAGACACAGGCCCCAATTCAAACACAATAAAAGAGAACTGACATTGTTCGCTTCTGATGCATGACAGTAATATTCATTGTTTGGAAATGCCATCAAGAGACACATATCCTATGCCTGGAAACCAGACGGATCTGCAAGTTCATGTTTTATTTGCTCTGGCAGATGCTTCTTGTCTTCTTGACATGCTGGACAAATCCCTACTGTTTTTCTGATTTAGGACTTGTTTATGTCATGACTATACAGAGGAGTGCTATTGAGGCACAACCGATATGGTTGCAGCTGATTTGGGGCTTTCTGATATCGTTATCACGTCAATATTGAACAAACCAAAAGGATGTTTTTTGCTTAAAGAATAACAATCAGATGCATCAACTCAAAAAATACAGTAGGCTACCAGCTGTTTTTCCTGTTGCCCTTGAATTATTTTTTGGGGCCAAATTATGCCTATGTGCTGTATGATTTGCCATCTTCACAAGGTAGACCTGGTAATTGGTTGTGCATGATCCTAATTGATTGGTAAAACACTAATTTGCATTTGCAATTTTGTCTGGCAATGACAGGCTAACACAAACTGTTATACTGTTACACATCATCTCTTCACGTATACATTTATTTTCGTCATTATTAGCTGACTAAAAGTAATGTAAAGTAATGCGCAGTAATGTGCTGCCCACTGCTCCTTGCATGGTGTGTTCACTTGTGTGTAAAAAAAGATGGGATAAATGCAGAGGTTGAATTTCCCCATTGTGGGATTAATAAAGTAATCTTCTTCTTCTTCTTCTTCTTCTAAAAGCTTTAAGCACAACACCAACTTGGTCGAGATGAGGGAAACATCAAGGTTTAGGTTAAAATCAGGAAGCAAACAGGGGTTTCCTATGACATAGCTGGACATTTTCTGTACCCATCCAGACACTTTGTGGCTCTATAATGTCATGCTACTTCATTCCATTCTCCCAACGGTCAAAACAAACCAAAAAACTATTGAGGTCACCAGAGGGCTTTATTACTTAAGAAAATTAAAAAATAAAAGTTTTTGGACATTTAAAATATGGGATAACATTCTCAATAAAACCCAATATGATACATTTCAAACTGAAAATCCACAACTTCATAACCTCATAACATGAGTGACATTTTCATAAAAATAAAGATTTGTTTGTTGCACTAATTGCCCGTTGATATAACACAATATTGATTCAACCTACACACAGTTCATTAAAGCCTTGACATTTGCCGTTTTAAACATGGAGAGTCAGATCGTTGTGCCTCTGGCCGAGAAGATGAATAGAAAATAAACAATATGAAACAACATTTTAATTATACATATCGAACTTATAGTTCAAAGGAATATTGCTCATTTTATTCCAAACAGAAAAGTCTTCTAGAACACACATGCCCTTCGGCATTATGTATTAGTTGATTCCTTCCATCTGCAACACTATTGTGCGCTCACAAAGTGGGCAGTGAAGAAGAACTTTTTCACCGACTCCACTCAGAGGTAAAAACACCCCAGAGGCGTAAGACTGCAGGATATGAGCTCTGCCTCAGATCCACCATCTGACAGACAACGCCTGTTAGTTCCTCCACAACAGATGGACAGATGAATGGTGGTCAGGTGTCATACACGCACAGACACAGGCTTCCTCACACACACACACACACACACACACGTCAACCAACATGTCTTCACATGCGAGTAGAAATGCACAAAAACACACACTGTACATCAGTGGATTAAGCAGTACTGATGTTCGATACCATCGATTTCCTTTCCGATCCGATACTGAGTAAAATTCAGGATATCAATACTTTGTGCAAATACACCTAATGTGCCTGGTAAATCTAAAAAGAGTGTATTTCAAATGGCTTAAGAATGAATACAAGACATCAGAGTCACTTATTTAGCTATTTATTTTAAACTCAGAAGTATACGGACTCATTCACACTCTTCTTTTCCGCTCCGTCATTGAATTACACACACACACACACTGAGAGAGAGAAGAGTGAGCAGCAGCGTGCCACTGCGCTTATGTATTAGACACGTACCCAGGTGGAAGAAAAAGTAGTTCCTACCAGCAGCGTGTCATTTAGACAAGATCGGAATAGTTTAGTTACTTTTCAACGTATTCCTCTTAATGGTATGATGACCACAAATGGCCGAAGTATCAAAAGTATCGATGTTTTCATTTGAGAATCAATTTTAGAGCATACAGATCTGGTATCGGAAGTATCGATATTTCAGTATCGATCTGCACATCACTATTAAGCAGTATTCAGATTCCTTCCTTGAATCAAAGCAATACAACCTACTCAAACACAAGTAAAAATACTGCATTTAAAATATAGCATTATAAAGTATATTTTATTACTGTATTGATTTACTGATACATTTACAGTATGTAGAATCATACTGCATTTTAATGTTATAGTTGGTCAAGGTGGAGCTCTTTTTATTTCACTGCTATGGGTAATTGAATCTATAAAGATGTAAAGACATATAGTTTATGAGCTCATTATTGGTTTTGGATTTAAAAACATTATTTTGCAACTAACTAGGTACTGTAAGTGCAAAAGAATCTAGTGAGTCAGAGGTATAGTATTTGTGTGCAGTCCAATACCCATACCAGCATACTATTTAGTATGCCAGAAGAGCATTTAGCCCCAGTACACAGTGTGTCAAGTGCAGTATGCCAAAAATACCAACATAGCCAACTGCATCTCGTTGCATTTTGCAGGATGCATGCCAACATGTATTTCTGGCTATTCCAACTCACAATCAAGAGCAAGAGAGTCAACGTTCCAGGTGCAATGTCATGACAAAGTAGTAAGTCCCAGATGTACGCATACTTAAAGAGTATGTTCTCTGTAGGGCAGCTGAAATAAATACTTGAAGTAAAATGAAAGGGTTTGTGAATTGGTAAGCAGCATGTGTCTCTTGAACCTAGTGAAGTAGAAGCAGAAAATAGCAGTAAAACTAGAAATAAAGTAATGTACGAGGACTTTGAAATGGTACCAAAGTACAGTACTTGACTCACAGTCAATATCAAATTGAATCTGTTTTCTCTTCAATGCAACTCAACCCAGTTTGGATGAGGTTAGGGAAAGATAGAAGTCTTGATTTCCTTACATTAACTATGTTTTTTTGTAGCCAATAAAGTTATATATAATGTTATATAGATAGAAAAGAGGACATTTACCGATTTGGTCTCATAACTTTGACACTTTCACACTGTATTTTCACTTAATGACAGTTTATTTTAACGTTTTGTTCAGTAAAAATGTCTTGTTCAGTGTTTGGTTGGACTAACAGACATTCCAAGGAGTCACTGCTCAGTTTTCTGAGGTAAGAAAGATACATTTTGTTTTTGTTTTTTGCTAGCCAAAACTAACATCCCAGTTAATGCTCCAATTAATGCGAACATGAATTAGCAGCAGCTTCTCTCAGTCAGGTTGCCGGTGTAGAGAGGCGTGTAGTCAGTGTTGTCAGATCCCTCGCAGTCCTCCACAGTCCAAATATGGTCTGCTCGGCGTATCGGAAACAAGATGGCGACGAGTGTAACGCTGAACTCGAGGCTTCCAACGGGCAGTCCACAAACCAATGGGTGACGTCACGGTGACTACGTCCATTATTTATATACAGTCTATGCCTGGGACACAGGACACAAACATCCGTCCCCAGCATGTTTGGTATAAGGTAATACTCCTGCCATCGCCCTTGACCAAAGCACTGGCCTGAGAAACAGAGCTGGTCCCCAGACACTGCCACGGCTCCTAAATAGCTAGGATGGGTCAAAAAGCAGAGGACGAATTTCCTCATGACACACACAAAAGACAAAAGTAACCATGCAAATAAACCATGCACAGGAATGCACTACTGCTAGACACATACACAGATTCACACGGAGACTGATGCGGCTTTGACTGATGGTGATGATCATGACATGGCATTTGGCAGGTCATGCACACAGATGGTGGACACCTAGCGATTTCACTGGCTCACTGCGGCGTGTTAGATTTGGAGCCGGACCCTGACATTCATGCTGCGTCCTCAGGAATCGCAAGTTCAGAGGGTGGAAAAAAAGAACTGGCCCCACAGATTAACAGAACAGATGTTCTCACCTCCTCCATCACTGACAGCCAAACACATAATGACCAAAACTGACTGCAGTGAAAAGTTGGTTTAAGTTTGGACTTGACTGACAGCTGTACAATGACTTTAGCTAGTCTGTGATTGTGTGAATCAGACAGAGCCTTTATCTAGATAGAGCTCCTTTGAATTCTAGGTCTCAATTTAGCAGCACTCACTCTCAGCAGGGATCTTTCAGACTGACAGAAACCCACCTAATAAACACAGAACTATTATATTGCTCCAACACTCACATCATTTAATACATCAAAATAAGATAAAGAAATATGTGCATGACATTAACCCCAACAGAAGCGTGCCCTCATTTCATTGATATAATGCCACAGAGGGAGTGTTTATAGTGGCTGCATTTTCTCGAGACACGGTGCATACAGTAAACAGAGAGAAAAGGCCCGGCTATGATTGGAATAGCAATGACCTTTGTCGTATTGATTTTGGCTGGGGTTGCTCTAGGACGGGCTCGGGCACAGGCTTGTATGTGTCTTTGTGTGGCACGGAAATTTGTGGTTTGGCCTTTTCTTGAAATACAAACATTCCTTCAACAGAAAAAGCCATAATGCCCTAATTAGGATGTGTACTAACGGACAACAAGAGCTGCTCAGAAGAGAGTTTTCTCCCATGTTCCCACCCACTGTAAACAGAGATGGATACACTGTACCTATATGTACAGTATCCAGTATATACAGTATATGCTGTGCAACATATTACAGCACAGCCTTCATTGGCCACAATTTTTTATTTTCCCCATCCATCCATCCATCCATCCATCCATCCATCCATCCATCCATCCATCCAATCTATACATCTATACAATCTTTACTATACATACTATCTAATCTATACATACATCGGTAACACTTTATATTAAGGTCCTTGTAATAACCATTAATTAACAAGTAATAAGACCCTTGTAAGTCCTTACAAGATACTTATTAACATTGTTGTGTGTTTATAAGCTTATATAAGTGTTAATAATGGCATTACAAACACCCATAACCCACCCATTATGTCTTTGCCATGCCTTTATTAACCTTATTTTGTTTGCCTATTGATATTAAAATATACTGTATTGCTCATCTATTATAAGTTAACTATAAGTTAACTATGCTTTTTGCAACTACCGGATCTAAAGCGAGAACAATGCCTTATTACTTGTTAATGAATGGTTATTAAGGACCTTATTATAAAGCGTTACCCATACATCCAATATCAATATTCCGTCCAAGTATCCATCAACCCATCTTAGGGATCTAACCCTCTACTCATCTTCCTATCTACCCATGTACCCACCTTACACACCATAGACAACCCAATGCAATGAGGTACACAAGCTATAATCACAATTTAAGGAAAATGAAAGAGCCCCATGAGACAACCAAGAAACGTTTCAGCGCAAATTAAAGAGTCAATAAAGCCCATTACACTGCTACTTCACTGTTCTGTGATTAGGCTGTTAGTTTTCACGGTCAGCGATGGTGCTAAAGAAGACATTACCATTAAACGCTGAGACATACTGTACAACTGTGATCCAACATCCAAATGACCTAGATAGAGGATCTGTAAAAACAGGGATGCCGGAAATTAGGGTAAATGTGTTACGATCGGAAAATATCATGTTCAAAGTGGTGTCTTCTGAACTAGATTTACTGTGGAAGCAAGAAAGTGAGAGAAGAGTCGTGGGGGGTGGGCTTTAATGGGCTTCTCAGATGACTAACTAAAGGTCCCAGGCACTCTGCTGCTAATTAGTTTGATTCACCAGCCATGCTGTAAGCATTGTGGTTTGTTGTTTTGCTATTATTATTTCCTATCTTGTGTTGGCGTCCACTCTTTGAGGCTCTACTTAGTGTGCCATCTGAGGCCCTATGGAGAGGAAAATCACAGTTGGGCCCACCCTCAAGTCACACGAAAACATTGTTGTTTTCTTTCCTCCATGGTGTAAAAAGATTTCAGAAACCAGAGTAGCTTGAAATTAACTTTACTGTAAGATAGAAGAAAAAGTTAACTGAGATAAAGTGAGTTCACAGAGTACAGGAATTGCCACCAGAGACTTTCAGAGGATGTTGTAGTACAATCTCCTCATAAAGGACACTTTCCAAGCAGAGACACATTGTCCCCAAGGTTCAGCATGAATTTAGAGGTCAAAAGGCAACAAAAAGTATCTACAGAAGAACAAGAGAGGGTGGGGGGGATGTGGGGAAGGGTGTAGAGACAGAAGCAGAAGATTAAAACTATCATTTACCTTAAAAGCTGAAAACTGTAAAGTTCCGCCATGTGAATGAGTTCAATAGAATTCATCACCTTTGTCGAAAAGCGGCCTGGAAAATCAATGGAGTTTGGGCTCTAGGAGACTGGTAGTGGTTAAATACTCTGGTAATCAATAATGTAATAACATTCACAGGGGTATGTAATGACAAAGAATCCAGAGGCCCTGCCTTTAGAGCTGTTTGCTATGCAATATTGCAGCCTTTTTGGAAGGTATACAATATATACAATAATTGAATTACTCTAATTTCTTTAAATGTGACCATATTTTATTAAAGCCTTTTACCTACAACAAGATGACAACATTTTCCAATTATGGAGCAGCTATGCACCTTAGCCCTGAATCACTGTAGGAGACATAGAAGCTGGCTTTTTAAGTGAACGTAAAAATGTAATTTAAAGTTAGCTGAGCATGTGTCTTCTCATAAAACTGAAGCTACAAATATGCCAAATCTGCATGCTTTTGATTCCACAATGTGTCACTTGAGGACTATGTGATGGTTTAACTTGCTGCTGTTGAATCAAAATGGTTTTGAGCTTTGAAATGTGCTTGGTGTTAAAGCAGTACAGTAAACACACCATTTTCTAAACATTTTTTACTCTTCTGCTGACTTTGGAATTTAACTTCCATTAGAAACTTACTTGCAGAGAAAAAAAAATGCTGGGTTAGCTTCCCAGCACAATGACAACACCCTAACTGATGTCAGCGCCCGTGTTAGCCCCAGAGCCCATCTTTACCAACAAGGAAATATTAGAAATGGAATTCTGATGATTTGACAATCAGATAAAGAAAACGCAGCACACGTCTCCGGCAATGATGAGTGCCTGCAGAATAAGTGCTGTATAGAGCCTCGCAGGTGATGTACTGACTGCTGTGGTGCATTAAGCAACACTTTCAGGAAATAGCTGCTGCCTCTGCATATGTTTTCAGTATTCTGCAAGAGTGCAGTTGGGTTAAAAACAGATGTGCCACCTGCCTTTGAAAAGGAAGTTGCAGTCAGTCAAAGTTGCGAGAGAAAAAACGCGTGTGTTCTGTGTGCACAACCGATTCACTGAACTCCAAGAGTCTGAAGGGAAAAAAAGCAGAATAATTCAAAGAGTTTGGCGCTGTTGCTGCAGAACAGCTTGTATGCATTAATTATATGCAAAACCTTAAATTAAAGATTGGTACTTTTTCTTCATTCATCAGTTGTGTAGGGAAAGGCCCAGAATCATACTTGATGAAGATGAAAATAGTTGGTGATGACAAGAGTGTTACTGAGTGACAAGATGAGGGTTTTTATTTTGCTTCCTACTGCATTATTACTTGTCTCATGTGACACAAATGTAGTGTAATGAAACATGCAGCGCAGTCATGGCAGCTGGCTGCACAGATCAGCAGGTGATGGCACTGCTTGGACAGCTTTCGACGGTGTAAATGATGTAAAGCAATGCGGAACACCACGAGCAGCTTGAATGATTACAACTGCTTGGGAAATACAGGTGGAGTAAGTGTAATTAGTATCGCAAATATTTTCACAAGTTCTAATTTGTTGCATTGAAGAAAGTGTAACCGTACTTAATGGAAAAAATATGTTTTGGGTTATTTAATCATTTAAGTTATTATGATATACAATAATTATTTCATTATTATTTATGGAACTTTCACTATAATTTATGTATTCATTTTCATGTGTTATATTTAAGTTGATATTACTTGTCCCCTGGCCAAAGTTAATTAGTTCCTACCTGCCCTTGTTTTGGGGGACAAATATAGGTGAGGGGTAGTCAATCGGATGTGGTAGTTTCGCGGGGTTTCTCTTATGTTGTGACCCGTGAAGTGGAATGTTGTATGCTGTCCTGCCGATATTGGTTATTAAAGAAGATAAAGGAATAAGTGTGGAGTTATCTTGTAGCCCGCTCATCACCCATCAGCCCGAGAGACTGGAGAACGCTACCCCGACAAGAAATAAGGGTTACAAAAGCTACGCTCAGGCTAACAAACAAATTAGCTGTGAGCTAATGACAGAGGCTCTTTTCTTCTGTGTATTTCCTTTCAAGTCTCCCAGCTCTCCTACCTTTTCCTGGCTTCCCCAGGCAGCCATTAATGAGTGATATTTCACCACTGCCTGCTTTTTTTCCCTTGCTCCTGCTTTTTACCCTCTCCCCTCCCCCCCAAGATCCCCACTCATCAGTCGGCCGGTAGAGGGAAACTCGTCTGTCTCTCGCTTATCTTCCCTAACCACTGTGCAGTCATATCACCCTGACCTGACCATCCATCTTCCGCCATCTCCCTCCATCACCGTGAGTGTGTTTGTTTGTGTGTGTGTGTGTGTGTGTGTGTGTGTGTGTGTGTGTGTGTGTGTGGACCTTGAGCTGTCTGGTGGTGCTGTATTTTCCAGCCCGAAACCATCCGTGTTTCCCCTCCAACAGGCCCTGAAAACTCTCCTGCTCGCTGTCCGCGCTGGCTGAGCTCTCTTGCCTCGGAAAGATGTCTGTTTGGTCTTGTGTAATAGAGAAACAGAGCGGCGAGAGCATCAAGAGGTCCGCCTCGCTTTCAGCTCACAGTTTATTGCGGTTGATGTATCTGAAGACAACCACTGACAGCTCTGCAGCCCTTTGAACCCCACATCAAAGGATGACAAAATGGTGGGCACTGTGTGGCAATTTGATCGGTTGAAATGAGCTGCCGCCACCAGACGTGGACTATCACAGATCTGAAATTCAAAAAAGTTTACGGACTGCCTGTTACCCCGTTGCCATTGAACATCTATATCCAAATAAACTATTCTGTGACTCAGCCCTCAAAAACTGAACATTCCCATCCTATGGACAGTCTTGTCCTGATTTAAAGTAGAAGTTTCCCCAACTGGCACAAACTCTACACCACATTTGCACGATGCTAAGCTGTCCCACTTATCAGCTGCAGCATGAACTGCTGCATCTTAACTTTCATGGTTTTAAAGCTATCAAACACACATACACATGATAAAATCCTTTTGGATGTCACTATGAAATTGTGCGCCTAAATACTGCGGGGTAAATAAACAGGTGCCAGATTCGTCTTCCTGGCATTTGTCAGTTGCACAGCAATCTATTTCAAACATTTACAGAGCATAGCAGAGGTGCTCGAGCTGCGGCTAAGCAATCACTTGCTTCAGCACACTCAGAAGGAGAATTAAGATGGAACCATGATGGAAAAATGGCGCACTTTGTAGCATGTTGTTGCTCAGGAACAAATAAAGACAATATAGCTAATTTGGGAGACAGGCTGTATTCGTTGCATGCACTTTAAAAAAAAAGTAGTGCTGGAATAATCAACCGTGCCAACAGGGTTTTGGGCTTTTGCTCTGACAGATCAAACAATATAAATAAGTCATCTTGAGCGGCTTTCACTATTTTTTATATTTTAAAGATGATTCTTAATAAGTAGAATAATACAGTAGATGAATCAATATAAAAGACATCTTCAAGGGGGTTGGAACACAAGGGTTCAGATGAAAAAACATTTTTAAGCGGGATCGACATGAGTTTAGAGTGGATGATTATGTCGGTTATTAAAAAAAATACATAATGCATAATGGTACATTAAAAAGGCATAGCGTAGTCTACTACAGACGCAACAATAAGAAAACACTCAGCCTAAAACACACAACAACATCAACCGCAGAGGTAACAGACACAACACACAACACATCCATAGCTGCAACTGATCATAGCCTTTTTATTATTTATTTTTGCTTATGTTGTGTTTTATAGTATATGCATTTGTTTCTGCAATATTTGCATTCAATGTTTTTTTTTTTAAATTTTGCAGATAAACCCTTCTCAAAGCATTCTCATTTGTTTTGGGATAAAATCAGCCAGTGTAAAAGACAACTATGCTCATCTTGTATTTAGGCCAGTACGATATATATTTACCATTCTTCAGTGCCTGTATTCTTGTGTGTGTGATAATGCCAATTATTAAGCTGGTACCGTGGCCGTGTCTCTAATGATCCTGCCAGGGTCACCATGAAACCTTTCTGTAACAGAGACCTAAATGGGAAAGCCAACAAACCATCACTTTAACAGCCCACTTGTGTTCCTTTTTGTCTTCCTGTTTGTGAACCACATCTCGTTAATTGCATGCGTTACAGCGAAGACAGCCTAGAAAGTAGTTTGAGATCAAATTAATGCAAATTGCGATCGAAAATTCTGCCCCACGCAGCGTCTGCTGAGCGGGCTAGCATATTTAAACGCCAGCATCATATATCATATCTTTGACGACGAATTTGGGATGAGAATAGCAACCAGTAAAGCGAGTGGTAATGCCGGTAGTGGGACCGCCGCCAGCTATATCAGCTTGTATTTTCCTTCAGTACATGCGATGCAGCTGAAGAGGAGGTAATTAAGAGGATACACTGGCTGCATGTTCATGGACTCCTCTCTTTGTTATTTTGTTTGTGTTGTGTATGTGTGAGCGCATCGCTCCCAGGGGATGTGTGCCGTCTCTTTCTTGTGGGTAATTATGGGTAATGTAGGATGACAAAGGAGCACGGTGACATAAACAGTAAAGGGACTCCGACACTGACTTAAAGCGTCCTGATAAATACAGATGTGCAAATATTTTCTAGGAGTAGGCACATACTCCTGCAAAAGCAATCACACACACACACACTGTATAAATACACACTCATGAACGCAAACACTCAGCAGGTAATGTGTTGTGTATTCTAGCAGCTCGTTGTGGCCTCATACATTCTGCTAGTCAAGCATGTTCTATAGCATCACATCTCATCAGCTGTGATCACTGTGAGAACATTAGTTTGTGTTAGACAGGGAAGTGAAATCAGATACTGCACAGCATGTATGTTTACCCCTGTATGTCTGTGTGTACATGCTGTATGTACATTAGCATTTGTGTGTGCGTTACCTCTCTGCATGGAGCACAAGAGCCATCTCAGTGTGACCATGTGTTTGTATTTCTATCCAGCTAAGCGAGGCAATTTAGCCGGCTTGACGCATAGCAATTATACAACCGCAAATACACATGAGGAAACAATTATGAAACAACAGTGGATGTCTTTTTTTATTTTACTGATAATGGATTACCAGGACTATTTTTCATTCTAACAAGGTAAACAGACCTCTATCCATGCATGACAAGACGTTCTAACACAACAACAACAACAACAACAACAACAACAACAAGAAAACATACAGTAATTAATGCATATGTGCTGTGGTGCAACATACCATTCGGCTGTATCTTTCTCAAATATGAAGCATCAGCCAAAAGCTAGTTAGCTTAGCTTAGCAGTTAGCCTCTGTAGGGATGTAGTGGTTGTTGAATGGATTAAACAAAACAAATTAGAAATACCCATAGGTGGAAAAGGCATTCAAAACATCAGTTAAAGTACAAAAGTATCGGCATTAAAATGTACTTAAAGTATCAAAAGTAAAAGTATAAGTGTTGTTAATGTGCTCGTCCCTGGAATGTTAATTATTTCATTTTCAACACAGCGGTACTTGCATTTTTCTTGAAATGTAACAGACCCTGTATAGGAAACATGCTGAACATTTCGGTGATAGATTGCATGTGTGAAAGAGGCTTAACGTCCCCTTACCCTAACCCAAGCTGCTCCATATTATGAGTGTTATCAGTATTCCCATTAAACCTCATTAAACTAAAACTACTTATTTTTTAAATATTCAATGAAATAAAAAAATCTAATATTAGGGAGATGTCTATGAGCTACAAAATAAAAAAAAACACTACGAGGTGAAGATGGGTGGATAAAGATAACTTTGCAGGGACAAATAAAAGGAAATTAAGAAGAGACCATGTCGTTTCCCTGGTGTTCATCATTTATACATCATTCTATTTCACTTCACAGAAACACAGCAGGAGGTTCGACGCCAACACGGTGTCTGTTTGATCTGGCCATTTTTTGGATAAAGCAGCACTGCCTCATAAAACCCTGACAGGTTTTATGAGACCTACAATGCAAAAACATCCATCTTGAACAATCTTTTGAAATGCTGCAAGTCTGGTAACTTTCAAGTCAACGTGAATGAAATCAAAAACAACGTCAATGTTTGTGGATTGAAGTCATGTCAAAATGTTTTCAGATGGACTGTTATTGTATTCTATTTGTGAAATAATGCTAAATATATACACACTGTGGTTCTGCAGTGAAAAGGGGGAGGCTAGTAGTCTCCTTTGGCACATTTTCACTTGTTTTATCAGGATTTAAACACTTTTCCCCAGTCTCTAAGCCCCATATAGCCACCATACCGGATAATGATAATCCTTTACCTTCCCCCCCCTCTGCTTCTCAGGTTAGGGAATCAGTAGGCAGCCTCACCGGGAGACACACAGCTCCCCAGGCATAAATCACACACCTACACTATTTTCCATCCTGACTCCCCTTTCTTTATCCTTTTTTCTCCATTCCCTCTTACTGTCCAACCCTCCCCCCCATCTTCTTTGCACTTCTGGCTTTGCTCCTCTTTCCCTGTTTTCATCATGTTGCCACAACTCTTTCGCTATTGCTCATTTCTCCTACTTAACATTTCTCTATTTCTCTCTGTTTCCCACTGTCGCCTCGGCTCGCCTCCTCGTCCCTTTGTCTCCCTCTCGCTCGGTCTCCCGCCTCCTCCTCCAAATTTGCATCACACCATCCTTTGTCTCAAACTGCGAGAGGATGAGTAGCCACCTGCCGAGTACAGCATGGGTGTTAAAATTACACTCAAATTATTATTCACTGTTAATAAGATTTCGAGGCAAAGAGGTCAAAAGTCGGGACAGAAGGAAAAAAGACGAGTGGGCAAAGGATGAAGAACCAGAATGTGGTTTTTATTGCAGTTTTTCATCTTAGTCAGAGATACTGGAATTATTTAGGAGAAATTACCACAAATTGTGTGTGTGCCTACATACTTTATCTGTCCAGCTGCAGTGTGTATTTGTGCGCCATGTGTGGGTGTTTGAGTGTGTGAGTGTACTCTTGTGTGCACATGTGGGGCCTTAATTTCAGCCTCACCATCTAATTACTTAAATTGTGCTTACAGGTCTTATTGTACTGTACACTTTCCCTTGGAGAGCAATACCCTGTCTTCCTGCTTGCCTGCTGCATTAGCAGTAGAAATAAGCACATTAGGCAATTTTGTGCTCCATAATAAGTACTGCACCTGAGGGATGTTTTTGAGTAAAAATGTCTGGACAGAAAGAAAAACAGCTTTCTAGCCCAACCGCACTCCTCTTTTTTTTCATTCCCTCTCCTCTTTTTCTCCTCTTCTGTCCCTCATTGTGCGCACCAGGAGAGATGAGTTTCTCGATAGAAAGCCCCCCTGTTTTTGTGCCGGCCACCCCTCGCTGCTGATTGCTCTGTGATTTTACAATTATTAGTTGATGGGACAGTTCACCCTTCCAGGAAATCGTTTCTCTCAGCTTTCTCGCCAATCAACAGGTCAGATTGCTTCATGTCACCTAAAACAAAAGCACTTAAAGGAATACTCCAGGGTTGGGAAACCCCTCTCTATTTTACATTCAACACTCATGTAGCTAGCTGTGTAAAGATATGCTTTATTTACACCTACAGCTCAAACTTTCCATCTTGACTTCAAAATCAGTTAAAGGACAACAAAACCCCTAACGTACTGTCTTTCCATGTACATTTTCACTGTTTCATCAAAGTACTGGAGATTTCAGTGTAAAACTATAAAGTTAAAACAATAAGTCCTCTAAATGAAATGACAAAATAAGTTGTTTGTAAATGCCTTTTACAGTGAAACAAACTGTAAAAGCACTTTCTGATCTGATGCCTCTACAACTGTGGCATAGACTGTATGAAAGACATGGATTTATACTTCCAAGACTAAAATATGAAGCCGATGTGAAATCCTCTTACCCTGCATTCTTTTTAATGGCCAGCTGGGGGCGACTCCACTGGTTGCAAAAAGAAGTCCAATTGTATAGAAGTCTATGAGAAAATGACAATTCTTCTTAATTGATTCATTACCTCAGTGAACATGTTCATGATGAGTTTATGAGTTTCAATTCTTCTTCAATACAACATGATGTGTATTTAGTAAATTATGGTCCCATTTACAGTGAAACAGAAAAAATGGCAGGGTATGCTTTATCTTGACTTTCTTGTGATCAGCAAGTCACTATACCAACACACCTGTCAATCAGGATAAAGCCATGACAATGCATATAAAATCAGCCAATCACATGGCAGCAACTCAGTGGTTTGAGGCATGTAGACAAGATGAAGACGACCTGCTGAAGTTCATAGTGAGCGTCAGAATGGGGGAGAAAGGTGATTTAAGTGACTTTGAACGTGGTATGGCTGTTAGTCTGAGGATTTCACAAAGTGCTGATCTACTGGGATTTTCACACACAACCATCCGTAGGGTTTACAGAGAATGGTCAGAAAAAGAAAAAAAAACATCCAGTTGGACGAAATGCCTTGTTGATGCCAGAGGTCAGAGGAGAATGGCCAGACTGGTTGGAGATGATTGAAAGTCAAAAGTCAAATCACCACTCGTTTCAACCAAAGTATGCAGAAGATCATCTCTGAACACATAACATGTCCAACCTTGAAGCAGATGGGCTGCAGCAGAAGATGACAGTGACACTTTATTAGGTACACACTTCACCTAATAAAGGGGCAGGTGAGTGTACAGGGCACTGTGTTCGTATAAAAAGCTGTGAACTTGTTTTCGTCTTAGACCCTTTCACAAGGGTCAACACCAGGGTTTCAGTTCACGGAGGTAATTGGAAAATTTGGGTAATTTTCTCATTTCAGGCTAGTAAACCAGCTGGAAGCTTCAAAATGGTAGTCCACAAATCAGTGGGTGACATCATGCTGGCTACATCTACTTCTATTACACAGTCTATGGTCTGTAGCCTCCAAAACCATTACAAGTCACTGTTAAAATAAATCAGTTTTAATGATGTGACAACACTTTGGTTGGTGTTTGGTTGGATTTAGGCACATGATTGACTTGCTTAGGTGAAGCGAAACATCTTGGCCTTGGTTAAAATAAGTTAAGTTCAGGAAATGTATGGTTTGAACAGAAGATCACGCCACTGGATCGCTGTTGGGGAGAACCCGAAGAAATAAACCCTCACACAAAAACAATGCACACAGACACATACACATTACTGGGGAGTTCCCAGACTCAATTTTCCTGCAAAATCATTGCCAATAAGCTAAGTTAGGCATGCAGAAAGGAAGGAAATAAAGAAAACAGCTGATGAAAGCAGCACACAGGGACTTAGGCTGTATTGCTGACAGGGAGTATCTCAAGTCATTTAGAAGAGAAATTCCTTCACTGATTACCTATAAATTAGCTTTTGTTGGCACTTTCCCCTTTTTTACATAAAGAAGTGTTGTTTTTAAATTGTATTGCCATTAAGTAAGATGAATATTGTCCTGGTGGCCCGGGCTAAATGAGACCATTATGATGTGAAATATAACATTCACCACCTTGTTATTACTAGGAGCACAGAAAACGATACAAAACACCGAGACACCCACACCCCCACAGAACTCCACATTATATACAATATGTAAAACTACGTTCAAGGGCCACACATTACCAGGGGACTTCCACTTCATTAACTTTAGTAAGGGCCTCTGTTTTGCTGGTTTGTAGGAGGATGAGGTGTTCTAACATGTGGATGCATCTAATGAGGCGAGACGGCAGGATAGAGAAAGTGTGAAGAGTGTGTGTGTGTTTGCAACATAATCACCGGTCCAAAAACATGAGAAAGAGAGAGAGAAGTACTGATGGGAGGACAGCACCCGCGTGTGTGAGGTTTGGTTTTTTTACATGTGCGTTAAGAGCACTTCACATGTCCTCACTGATATTTCTCTCAACACGAGTGTGGTATAGCTTCAGTGAATTGCTGGAACGGGAAGATAGGGACTGAGAGTGTGATTTTGTCAAGTCTTTTATCTATCTTCAAAGCTACTTAAGGGGAAATTTAGGAAGAACAATGGGAGCATTAGGGCTCAAGTGGTTAAACTAACCTTCAGCTTTCATTTTCAAAGTTAGAGAGTCTTTTAGAAAAATATCCTCCGAATGAATATGAAAATGTGTGCAGCAGCTACAAGACTGAAATATAGGACAAAGATGCCTCTTTCATAAAAACTGCAGTTTGTATGTGCGCGTCTGTGTGAGCGGAGTACAGAATTTGGCGTCGCCTGAATAAAATATTTCCCAGGGGCCTCTCTGCTTGGCGCTTTGCTGGGGGAAAGCCTTGAGCATCTTTTCAATATCACCCCGAGAGAGAAGAAGAGCATTCATGAAGGGATTAAATGAATTGTCACCCTTCTTCCTCTCCGTCCCCGCCACCAATAACAAGGGGCTCACAGGGGCTCTCTGGGTGCAAAGGTGTCGAACGTTTGGATCAGATCACATGATTGCATGTGTGACTTTGTGCTTTGCTGGTCAATATTGGTTTCTGGGTTATTGCCATGGGGCATCACACTACAGTATTCTGCTTTGATCACATGTCTCTCTACAGCCATGATTCTACACCAACCCTTCACCTCTGCCACAAATAACTTCACGCTGCCAGCATTTGACAACAATCGATGAACCAAAATAGCTTTTTGTCATGCTTCTTTCTTCCCCTCTAAAATCTTTACGTAGTAACAGAAAAACATTTCATAATGTGTGCTTAAAAGGATTCTTCTTCCAGATCAAATCATCATCTCCCAGCTGTGCGCATTAGAGAGATCAAAGGTATGATAGAAGAATGTCAAAAATCAAAGGGAGAAATGCAATATTTCCTGAGGGTATGTTTAAGTTGTTTTTTTTTTTCCTGATCTTTTAACTTCTTCTGTACTAAAATACCATGAAATCTACATCAATAAAACAAGACATGGAGACAAGGTGCTGATCTTCGTCTTGCTGCTTCAATCGTCTGCATGACATGGAACTCGTTAATTGTCTGCTTATAAATCAACAAAACAAAATGTAAGTTTTTTTTTCTGTGTATAATAATCTAAAGCCATACATGCTAGTGAGGCTGTACTTACGCACAGTGTGTTCATCTATATCTAATGTTAATGCGAGAATGGCAACAAACTCACAATGACAGTTATGGCATGCTGATGCTAAGCAGGTATAATGTTTACCCTGTTTAACATTTTCTAATTAGTACAGCTGAAGCTGATGGGAATGTCATTTTGCAGGTTTTTGGTCATAAATCAATAGTTACTAAGATCTTTCAGTCCAGGCCATACACTGTAATAAATTATTCTGTAGTCATTTCATTTTACTTGATCAAATGTATTAAATATAAATGCGTCCTTGATTTTGAGGCAGTTGTTTAAGTAACTTTAATATAAAAATGTTTGAGATTGGGGCGTCCACTGGTGAACCACTGGTTCACACTGGTAGGGCGCTTACCACTAAGGCTGAGTCCTTGCTGCGGCGGAGCCGGGTTCGAATCCGGCCTGAGCTCCCTTTGCCGCATGTCTTCCCCTCTATCACCCCCTTTCACTCTATCACTTTCAATAAAGCATAAAAATGCCAAAAGAAATAATATTTAAAAAAAAATAAAAAAATGTTTGAGATAGAATCTACTTATTTTGACCACATTAAATATAATCTTTATGTGTATGTAATTCTAAATCAAGAGAATTTTGAATGAATCCAACACAATAGAATTAGTCCGTTTTTAATTGACAGGCACTTCCTGTTAAGTTGTTATTAACTCAACTTGTAACGTAGTTAGATTTAATTAATAATATTGCGTGCAATCTGTTGCCTCAATTTTATTGAGTAGCTATCGCTATAGCTATGTTTATCTTTTTTTTTTTTACAGTGTAGATTGTAAATGAAAATATTTTACTGAACACGTTCACACATAATCTACATATTCATTCAATTAAAAAAAGAAAAAAACTTTTTGCACTGTCCACATGCACTACCTTAAAGCACTTCATAATGGACTCAAAACTTAACCCAACGAGGGTGAAAAGGGGGTGTAAGTGTAAGATCATGGTTTACAGCTGGGATTGACTCATGATTGGTTGGTGAGGTGGGTGTACGGCGGGACCTCAACACCACGGCTCCATCTGCCCATCACTACTGTGCAGACTTCAAATGAGCAAGATCCTGTATCTGAGATATTTTGGCTTCAGTTTTGTACAGTGGGAGGAAGTGGAGCTGCGTTGTCTATCTTTATAGCCAGTCTTTGGTCTGGCCCCAAGTGGCAGACCGACCAATACTGTCATCCATAACAAGTCTCCAGCATGGCTAAAAAGTGAATATTACAGCAACAGCACCACTTTACTGGAGTTCTACTCGTTACTGTATTCAGCCTCCTTTATGATCGTATTTTTTTTTCATGATCAAACAAATTACACAAAACAAGCGTAGTGCAACTTGTATCCAATGTACCATTGTTACAAAGTGTCCATACAAGCTGAAGAGCATCTGGAGCTGATACATCACAGTGAGAGTTACCATTGTTTTAAATTACTTGTAGTGTGTCCTAAACTAAGAAATAAATAAATAAATAAATAAAGGAGAGAAAAAAATGAGCAGATGGTTTTGGCTGGAAGCTTCAGAACTGCTCTTTCAAATCAGAGCTGAATGTTGGATACTGAGCTACTCCCTGTTGCGTGGTTAATTACACCATGATACAAAAGACTGAGACCTGCTGATGACACGAGGAAGAGAGGGAAGAGGAGGAGGAGGAGGAGGAGGAGGAAGGGGAGGCAGTAATAACGCAGGCTGTAAAGCCATCAGAGCCCCAGTAAATGTTGACTGAGTGTCCTTGAGATCACGGTGGAAGGGAAGAGGGCTGTGCCTCCGTGTGTGTTCATAACAGACCCAGTGAGCTCATGTGTGCACATACGAGTCCGACATGTGCCTTGAGTGCATGTGAAGATCATTATGTGGATGATATGTGCATGCTGGTGAGCACATAGATCCTAGTGTAAAAGTGATGTGCCAGAGAGGGATAAGTGGCTAAAGACAGAAGAACTCAAGTGTGATTTAGATAATGAGGCTTTGCAGCTTTACAGATGACACTTTTGTCTTCTACAAATGCGTGACACTGTCATCATTAAACAAAGAATCATGCCCACACAAGTGGCTCAGTTATCAACGTGGGACCTTTCTTGCATTGTCTTCAACTGTCTCAGCAGTTTAATTAATCAAGCCTCGACATGCAGATTAAAAGCAGTCTTAGAAAAATATCATAATGATTAAAAGTATTAAAAGTTATTCCTCTTTGAGCTCACACATTCAATTAACCCTGGGAATGAAAACACAGAGTCCCTCACTGTAAGCAGTGTAGTTGGAGTAAATTATTAGTGTTTGTAAAGAAAACAATAAAGCTTAAGAGTGAATAAAACAGCGAATAATAAAATGCCTTCTTGTGATTCCTCTCTCTCTCTCTCTCTCTCTCACACACACACACACACACACCCTCCACCACAACAAGCCTGCAGGGTGTGAACACTGTAAGCAACTAACTAATCAGGCAGTCAGCACATGTGCAAATGCAGATAAATGAGCCATCAGTGTATGTGCGTAACTTCCTCTGCTCACTCTCAGCTGATCGCCACCTTGCATCTGTCCTATAGGACCCGGCAGGAATACCTACAATGTGTGTGTGTGAGTTAATGTGTGTTTGTAATGGTGACAGGAGCCCGCCACTCTGTTTATCCCATAATCCGCCCTCTAAGGGCGAGTGTGCTAAACACAGATTGTGCTCCCCATGTAATCTACAAGGGCATCGTCGCCAGCATACGTGCAGGCACATATGCAAACACACATGCGCGGTGCTGGGTGGCCTTGAGGTGCATTTGACAACAATAAACCTACTGTATGTTCTTTAACACAAAGACATTTATGTAAAAAAAAAAATAAAGATAACAAAAATAAACACCAAAGAAACACCTGTCTCCTTGTGCACATGCAAACACAAAGTACTGGGTGGCCTTCAGCAGCATCTGATAATTTCATTCAGCCAATCAATGCTCATCAGCCCACAGACTGGGGGGCTCTCTGAAAACATGTGCTGCTGACAAGAAACACACACACATTCTCTCTCTCTCTCTTTCTCTCTCACATACGCACCTAAACTCTCACACACTCCCTGATTGCATTGTTCACTTGCACCCATGGATGTGCGCGCACACACACACACACACACACACACACACACACACACACACACACACACACACACACACACACATACACACACACACACACACACACAAACACACACACCTCACCTCAAAGAACAGGGATAATGAGGGATTTATATGCAACTTCCTCTCTTTGCAGAATTTTGCTCAGAGTAATACAGAGAAAAACAAAAACACAAGGACACTCGGGGATCTCGGCTATAAGCCTCCTTTTGCCTCATTTTCAGCTCAATTTCAGCTGCTAAGAATTTCTTTTTTTCCTCCATTGTTCTTACTTGTGTTTCTTTCAGAGTTGGCAAATCTGGCACGTTTTGGTTTTTACATCACAATGCTCAAATTTGAAATGACTATTCTTCTGGGCGCAGCAGGCTGCGGTGATAGTAGAACATCACTAGCACAGAATAAAAGTGTGCTGAAGCCAAACTTTGTAGTACATGCATGTGGCCAATATGACAGTCTGTAAGATTAATGAAAAGAGCTTAAAGCCCCCACTGCTCGCAGTATGAGCTATATTCATACACACACACACACACACATAAAAACACACATACACAGTGATAAGGAAGTGTTCTTGCTCATTAGAGCATCTCTATCCTCAGGTTCTGTGGCCACAGGACAAATGAGCTGAGGGTGAAAGGAAGTCTCTTTCCATGTCACTTCATCTTTTTGGCTTCATCTTTGCTCTCTGAGCTCTGAAAGCTTAGTCTCTGTCCATCTTTCCCACACTGCTGTCTCCCTCTCCTCTCCTTTTGTTTGTTTCTCTTTCTGCCTCACTACACTTCCTTTGCCATCCCTCCTTCTGTGTTGATACATTAACCCTGTGTTGTACAATGCATGTACCGCTGGAGCGACTTTCTTCTCTTTGTCTGAAGCCTTTCATCTGCGTCTTCACCTGCGGGCCTCTGTGATCCCACAATGACTCAAACATTTACAAAACCCAGTTGGCCTAATTAGGCTAAATAGAATATTGAGAGAGCACAAAGGGGTTGCTTTTGTGCCTACCGTCCATAAGGATGCTTTATGAGCACTTGGAATTTCACAGGCAATTTACCCAAGGGCTGTTCTTTTCCCCAAAAAGCCCTTTTCAGCAGAGCAGGTCTACAGCGCTGAGAGTGGGCCATGCATCATCCCACGGCGTGGAGGACTGTGGAGCTACAGAGAGCTGAAGATGCCAGGAGGCTAATGTTGTCTATCATATCGTGACTTTGAATTTGTTTTTTTGAAGTCGGTGCTTCAAATTCAGACCTTAAAAAGGCTGTGCTCTGGCAATGCTGTACATGTTCGCTAATGAGAGCTGTCGAAAATCAATGCTGTGCTTTTCACCTGTGATCTAGTGGATACTTTTTATTTTTTATTGGTAGTGTGGAGATCTACTGTACCTGGTGTTTGCAGCACTGGTGTGTAGGCAGTATACAAGGGTAAAAAGTAAAAAAAAAGAACAACTTATAGTATGATTTTCAATGCTGTCAAAAAATATGCTCCTGTTTGGAGCCAACAGGGGCTCAGGGCCTACTGGTGGAACAAGCAGTGTTTTCTCAACCCTCTTTAGATTACAACCATGACAAGCTACTTATGACAAAAACATCCACAGCGTACTCTCCTACTTGCGCAATAGTTCCCCCACAGTGGAGAGCAAAGGGACTGTTAAAACTAGCACTGACGTGGGCCACCAGCCCACCTTTAAGCTTATTTTCTGTTTTAAAAAAATGTGTAGCATTAAAGCTGACCAAGTAGTGGAAGGCTTGCTAGTTAGCTGGTTGCTAATTCAGCCATGCTTTCATGCTACAGTGATTACAGTGTGGTTTGAGTTGTTAAATTTTACGTGTTTATCGACGAGCGAGTTAGCTACAGTCATGGAAATAATTATTAGACAACCATTGTTTTCTCCTTGCTTTCTTGTTCATTTTAATGCCTGGTACAGCTAAAGCAACATTTGTTTGGACAAATATAATGATAACAACAAAAAAATTGCTGATAAGAGTTTAATTTAAGAGCTGATATCTAGACATTTTCCATGATTTTGTTGATAATAATGATAATTAAATAAATAATAATAACTTTTATTTTTTAATAACCAAAAGAAAATCATGGAAAATGTCTAGATATCAGCTCTTAAATTAAACTCTTATCAGCTATTTTTGTTATTATTATTATATTTAACCAAACAAATGTACCTTTAGTTGTACCAGGCATTAAAGTGAACAAGAAATTGAAGCAATCAATGGTCTGATATTTTTTTCCATGACTGTAGCTCGTCGATACATATTGCTAATTACACCAGCTTCCATGCCATACTGTCACAAACCACCTCGAATATTGTCAAAGACTCGACAAATATTTAAACACAGCTCTTGTCAAAGTAGGCTAACTAAATATTAGATGTGCAGTATTATAGGCAATGTTCTAAATGTTGCAATAGATTCTATCATCACCTTCTATCTATCTTATCTACATGAAGGTCAGGCAGGAGATGTTAGCTTAGCTTAGCACATAGC
The DNA here is from genome assembly GCF_030273125.1 of Centropristis striata. Lineage (NCBI taxonomy): Eukaryota > Metazoa > Chordata > Actinopteri > Perciformes > Serranidae > Centropristis > Centropristis striata. The sequence goes on along the minus strand of NC_081538.1, from coordinate 10,205,289 downwards.
CTGGGAATAAAAGGGAAACAGCTAGCCTGACTCTGCAGGATAAAAAAAAAATCCACCTAAGCTAATCATCTCCTAGCTGTAGATTCATATTTAACGAGCTGTAATGCAAATAGTATTGTCCCTGCCTCCAACACTCAGCAGTGTAGCAAAAAAAATATACATTTGATCTTTTATCAGCAATTTTGTTCTTAATACATCCTATCTGAACAAGCTCCATTTTTTATCATAAAAAAAGAAAATTGAAGAAAGAATATCTCCAAATGCTGCCATTCCAAGAACTCTATAGCGGCTCACTTCAGCAATAGCAGCAACGTATCTTTTCACATTATATATATGAAGAATGGTAATCTCGCTCTGAAACTCTCTGCTGAATACTTCCTTACTGCCCATGTTGTATTTTTTACTGATTCTATTATCCGTCCCTGTCTCTCAGTGGGGGGAAGAGAGTGCCTTGTGTATTCCTTCAGAAGACAAGACGAGCTTTGAAGAGGCTCTTCTCTCTCCCCAACAGCCTTCCTAAGGATAAGGATATTTAATATGAGGAAGTGAAGAGGCCAGACGATCCAACCCCAGCCCAGCACGGTTACATCCTGTTCCATGGAACATAAAAAGCCAACGTGTCCCTGAAATGTGCATAAAACCCAAGGCCTTCAGCAATATGTAGCGCTTGATTAGATACAAAAAGGTGCATAAATGACGAGACTTAGTCTGCCTTTTGCGTCCGTCTGCAATATAGTGTGTCTGGGATTTTCTCTTTCTTTGTTGGATGGGAATGGAGAATTCAAGGCCAGCAGTGGCGGTTCTACACAGGGGCCTACAGGGGCCACTGCCCCTGTGAAGAAGCCTTTGGCCCCTGCTGTGGCCCCTGTGTCAAATTAATAATAAAATGAAAAAAATGTATAACGATGAACAATGGAACAATTCTAACCTTTTTTTTGTTCAAACAATATCTCATTGTACACAAAAGGAACCTATATATATATATATATATATATATATATATATATATATATATATATATATATATATAAAAAGAATAAAGCAAACAAACCGTGAGGTGCGGCACATGCAGCAAATCACTAACAGCCACAGTTCGGTTTCTCCATTAATGATATAATGATGATATATATATATATATACATTAATTATATATATATATATATATATATATATATATATATATTGTATATATATATATATATTGTGCACAAAAAGGAGAAATGTCATTGTCATACAAAAAAACTGTTATTGTTGGTCAGTCTCATTTAAATCAATGTATTTGTATCTTCCAAATATACTTAAATGAGATGTTTAAATGAGCTAAAATAAAGACTTTAAATGCTTAAATATCATCTTTGCCATTGCTAATGTGCACCTCTGATTAAACACTGGCCCCTCCTTGGCCCCCACAGTAAAACTGGCCTAGAACCGCCACTGAAGGCCAGAGATTTGGTTTTCTTACAGTCCTTCACTAAAATCAATCGCTTTGACAATTTATTGTTGCGCCCCACTTACAAGTATGTTACAGTGTTTAATTGATAATGAGTTTAACGTCGTCTAGCTCATGCATAACAAAGGGCTTTGTCAATTGTAATAATTACCTCAAGACAACAAGCACTTCTCAAGTGATCAAATTAGGCTGTTACACCTGCATGACTGCAGCTGCTTCTTCTGCAAACTGTGAAGCACAAATGCAGTTATTTTAGGTACAATATTGAAATAAATATAGAAAAAGCACATCTGCTCCAAAATGTAATGGGTTCTCCTTTGTCCTTCCACCAAGTTCAATGAAAATTGGGCCAGTAGTTTTTCTGTGATCCTGCTAACAAACAAGCAAATAAACAATTTAAAGATACAGTCATGGAAAAAAATATTAGACCATTGTTTTCTCTATTTTCTTGTCCACTTTAATGCCTTGTACAACTAAAGGTACATTTGTTTGGACAAATATAATGATAACAATAAAATTAGCTCATTAGAAACATTTTCATGGTTTATTTGATGATGATTTTGGTTATTACCAAGAAAATCGTGGACAATGTCTAGATATCAGCTCTTAAAATAAACACTTATCAGCTATTTTTGTTGTTATTATTAGATTTGTCCAAACAAATGTACCTTACAAATGTACCTGTAATGGCTTCTTCCTTGGCCCGTGCTACAGCCTTCACCACTCTGATGTTCTGCTGACAGACAAAAACTAACTCAACTCAAACCATAACCTCCTTGGCGAAGGTAAAAAAAAGTTGAATAAAAGGACAAGGACATTTGAGACTTGGCCACAAACTAACTGAGCAGCGTATCAGTTTGCTCTATGTGTAGGATTTATTTACACCAAATCATATAGCATAAGCTGGTGCCAAAGCACAAATCTAAATGCAGGAAAGTGAACTCAGCTACACCTCTACGTGGGAGGTTATATACAAGAACCTTATCGTACTTCCATTTCTATTATCCGTTGGAGAATGCAGCAGGCTGGCAGCAGCTCCCACTCTTGTTTATTTGCCTTTATAGATTTTTTTTTCTCCCTCTTCTTTTCTGTTTTTTTTTTCTCTAATGGAACCCGGCACTATGCCACCTGCCAAATTGTGGTGGTAGAGAGAAAGAGAAGAGCAAAATAAATACAGCCTGTGTGTGTGTGTGTGTGTGTGTGTGTGTGAAGGTGTGTTGGGGCTTGTGGGAAACCGAAAGACAATATGTGTGTGAATGTTGTGGACTTTCACAGCCTGTTATTTGTGCGCTGCTGTCAAATGAGCTCACTGTAGATAAAAAAAAGGAGCAATCAGCAGGCCACGGCATCGGAGGCCGTCTGGCAAATCAAAACACAAAGCGGAGTCTTATTGAATTGTCTTGTCGTGTCGCCCCGGCCCAGTGTTTTAAAAAGTGACCCGGTGTGGCTGAAACAAGGCCAAATGGGCTATCACAATCAATTAAGTGCTTTTGGATCTGTTTGCTTGTTTGCCAAGCCAAAAAAAGGCTACCGTTCTTCGTGGTCAATAAAGAAGGAAAAAAAAGATGATATTTGCAGAGAAAAGGAGGGGGAATACAAATGGAGAGAGATGTGCTGATGAATGTTTTCTAAAGCTGAGAGGCTCAATGTACAGAAAATCACAAGCCTGCAAAACAAATATCTTCAGTTTGCCACTCCATCCTGCTCTCATGCTCGGCTGTTATAATGAGTGCTTCGAGGGCCGTCACCTTTCAAAAGTGACTCACATGCTGATGACCACTGCAAACTGGATTGACACTTCAATGAAGTAGGATAAATAGAGGAGCACACTATTTTATTTATATATTCTTTTTGACTTATAGCTACTGAATAAAGCCCATTATTGTGCGACCCTGACTTGCATTTTAAATACATAATTTATTCATCAAAATATTGTCACTAAGAGCTCTGTTTTCGTGCCACATTTTCATCACAGGGGCTTTGAAAAAGGATTTTTTTTGATGATGCACGGCCATATAAGCATTGTTAAGCCCTAAATTAGTGATGTTGAGTTTGCTTTTCCCCATGAAGAAACCCATGAAGAATATTTTTCTCAATTTGTACAGTGTGAATCAGAATGAATTGCGAAATCAAATTACTGTGTGGTTCCTCGTTTTGCTTGTTGTCACTTCATGTCAGCATGAAAAGTGAGCAGTCTATTCAGAAGCATTTACAGGAGAAAACATTGACTGCTGAATGCTTGTAGAACGTTGTCACATTCAAAGCAAAGCAGCAAAATAATGCAGGCTCATTATAGTGCACCTGGGGCGAGGGAGAAGTGAATACATCGTCATTTGCTTTGTCTATATGTGTGTTTTTGTGTACGATGCAGAGAGTGAATGATGTGCGTGGGATGATGCATTAGCAGCGTCCTCCTTTTGCTTTATTTTCCCCTGCAAGCATCTGTGTGAATTGAAATACAAGTTTACAATATGTACGTTCCTGCACACAAAACCCAACAAATTGCGTTGTTTGCTGAAGTTGTGCAGTGGATCATGAAAATTCATCAGATGTTCTTTTGTTCACAATCTATGTATTCAATAGGCCATAAACCTACTCTTCAGTAAGTGATAAAATGTAATCCCTTAGCCATTTTTCGTTGTGTCTTAATTCATTTATCCTGTTTTGAAGACTGTTGTCTGTTGTGAGATTTTGTTTTATGTTTGTTTTATGCTTTCCTGAACTCCTCTCTCCCATTGGGTGCAATTTACAGCAAGTTTGTGGTTTGAAAAAGTGAAATAACTCTGTAACCTTGGGTATTTCTAATTGCTTTATTTTATGGTGATTTATGAACAAGAAAATGCCTGTAAACAAGTACAGACTTCATAATACTAACACAACAGTAACTGCTACCAGCCGAGAAACAGTCTGGCACAAAACCACAAACTGACCATTCTTTATGCCCTGCCTGACCTTAGCTACTGTTGCTGGGCCTGTCAAGATGTCACTTCTCACAGGGCATATATAGTTTATAATCATGACTATGGCAGGTTTACCACCCAAAATACAGTCATATATTTTTTAAAACAATGATGTCAGACCATGACATACAGAAGTGAAGCCAAATATCATGGATAAGAGCAATGGTGGCATCATTTGGAGCTAGTTAACGAGCAGTGGAGCCTTGTTACTGATGTCCCACATAACCTTTTGGTAGTCGAAACACAGCTGTCAATCTAGACCGCTTTCTATAGCATCAAATAACTAATTGAAACCAAATTTGTCCAATACATACATATATGTATATGTATATATATATATATATATACATATATATATACTTCAACATATAATCTAACAAGACATTAGAGTTTTTACCTTGCGTGCACCATCCACTGACCTCTATTGCAGCCAGTCACTTGAGGACGATGGACATTTGTGGAGCTGTCATGTTGTCCATCTTTATATAGATCTATGTTCCTAACAAGGACAAAAACTAGCTTTCATTTCCAGCTGCAGGCTGTTATTTTTCCACTGCTCTGTCTCCAGCAGTATTTAATAGCTGTAGGTAACTAGCTAATCAAGCTCATGTTTGCTCCATGGTTAACAATCTCAGGGGGATCTAAGACTAAAAGTCTCTCATTTTTTATCCATTCTCAAATACAATAAAAAAAAAAAGCCCAATCCAGCACCAAATGTGTGTAACAACTGATGTCAACCCAAAAATGCTGCAACAACTTATGGGACATAGTTGAGCACAGGGATGGATTTCAGAAAGGCATACATTAATGTTCAGTACCCTAACATGCCTTAAAAGGTATAGTTAATTAATAATTAAGTATTTTTTTTATTAGAGATTTATCATTAACAGTGCTGAGCAGCATCTCAAACTAATCTTCAGATCCCTAACTGTCAGATGATGTTCACCACTTCAATGTGGCATTTATTGTTGACCTGCTATCTCCCCTTAAACATCTACTGCCCACAGCCCCCAATTCTTAATGAAAGGGGGCAGAAGGATACATGCTTGTGATAGCTGCTAGCATGATATGCTAAAAATAAAAATAAAAAGTCCTACGCAAAAAGTTTCCATCCTTACCTGCAGCCCTACAAAATGTATCTAGCTCATGTTTCATCTTGGCCTTGGAAATAATGCTGGGTTAGGGTTACAACTGTAGATGTAGCTGTGCATTCCAGCATTAGAGTAGAGCAAATAAACACACATACATACATTTTGGTTTGGTGGTTTTTGTAAAGGGTCAACTCCAAACTCTTTAAATGCCAAACCTTCTCCTTACCACAGACATCACTTCAACATGTGGAAATATTTAAACCCTGACAGAACTGCCATATTTAGTTATGATTGCTTTGCCATGTTTAGACAGTTGTTTCTCCGACGAGGGGTTTAGCGAGTGGTCAATTGTCATCTTTTTCATTTCCGTTTTTGTTCGGATTTAACCAGATATCATGTGCTTCAGGCCTTTCTGTGATGATAAGCTGAGACAGACATGAGTGTGGCATCAATCGCCTCATCTAACTCTTGGCAAGAAAGACAATCAGCTTATTTCCCCAAAATCTTTTACTGTTCTTATAAACGTGACCCCATTTGCTTATAGCGTGATCCCATTAGCTTATCATCTACACATGGACCTCCAAAAATCCAATATGAGACATCCAGATATGTGAACCCGCACTAACAAATAACACAAGAAAGACAGAGACAGAGCTCTGAGTTCCCCTTAAGCCACCACAGGTGTTGATGGAGTGGAGAAAAAGCAGCAGAAGGGAGGGGAGTGGCATCTCCTTCAAGCAGCCAGACAGATCGTATCAGTGTGTTTGCTTGCTTGCTGCGGGCCCTGCGGTGCCATCAGATAGTATTTGATAAGACTGTGACAAGCTAAGGCAGCGAAGGTCAGGACATGATGGCAATGAGGGCAACAACAGCCGCAGTCACTGTGCTGGGGAGGGAGACTGTTGAGGGTTGGGGTCAAAGATGAAGTGGTACACCAAGGCAAAAGATGCAGCTGCTTTAGGAGATTTACAGCTTCTGAAACAAATTGCTTGGCAAGTATCGCATCTGATTCAATAGTACAAAAGTGCAGGGGATGGAAAAGTAAACGTGCACATGAGAGACAGGTTTGTTAATGCAACTTGACAGTTTTTTAAGAATTATGGTAGCCATTTAAATACCGACACAGGATTTATGAAGGATTAGGGGCTCCACAATGACATCGGGGGGCAAGCCCTCACAATTCAAGGCTGCATTTGATTTGTCTTCAATTGCCCTTTTCACGTAATCTTGATGTCACACATTGCTGCAAGGTCACGAGAGATGCACTTTTAAGCCAATCCAGACAGAGGCCCTGTCACTGCCAAGCCGATTCGAGCAATCCCCATTACGCGCACATTGTCATGCGTCGCCGCTCAGCTCAAATGAGTTACAAAGGAAGCAGGGAGAGGAAACATTAGTAGCAGCTGGATGGACTGGATGCATAAAAATATTAGAGAGTGATTTATGGGCCATGTCGATAGCCGGTTCCAGGCAAACAGCTCTGTGTAAGCAAAGGGCCCTCCGGCATCTCTATCCACCATTCTGGTACAATGGGTGACAGGGAGAGACTATGGAGCGATAATCTCTCAGCATCAATCAAAGGGAAAGTCTACCTGTGAGATACTGCCACTCATGCTAAAATTCAATCCAAAATGTATTCATTCTAAAAAATGTTTTGTTGCAACCAGCAGCTGCTGCAGCGTACTAAAGATTCTTTCGGTGACTAATACATTAGTCACGTTGTATAGAATTTTAATTACAGTGTGTCAGCGTGGCTATCACTGTAGGGTTATGGAAGGCTATTTATTATGACGTCAAACTACTTCTGTCCTATTGAACAGTATATGAATAGGTTTAAGGTGAATAACTGTTATAAGGTGCCTGTACTGCACTTTGGTCCATGTCTTATCTTCTAATATACATTCCATAGCAGACTTACATTATACCCCATGTCATTTTCCCCTGGATTACACAGAAAATCATAGAATAAATATATTAATGGATGATAATCACAGTGGCACTATTGGACTTTTTAAAGTCAGCACCAATCTCAGAACCTATCCACTGTTGGTCTGAAGGCGATTAAGCCTCTGGGGGAAAGTGTGGATTTTTCTAAGGTCCTGGTGTAGGCAGTGGATTTCTGACCAAGCCTTCCTCTACTGCATGCCAGTTAATTTTTTCAGTCCGATTAGCAACTTCAGATGAAAGAATGGAGTTGGAGTTGAGAGACGATGTCTACGGCCGGGTTGTTTCACAAGTAGCCAGTTTAGCTCAGCTAGCTCAGCTAATAAAAAGCTAAATCATTGTAATATGATAGCCAACGTGTTCCTAGATTGCATTTTGCCTCTTTTGCTCTCGACATTGACTGTTCACCTGCAGTCAGCCAAAGCTCACTCAAACGTGATTGGTCAATGCTACTTGAACTACAAACAGACTTCAAATGGGAACCAAAGAACTTCTGATCCCAAAATAAGATCCTCTTGTAGCGTCTGCATTCATATGCCGAATCCAACCTGGTCTCACAGAAATCCATGAAATAGCCACGGATTTGCTTAACTCAAAATCCGTAGAATAGCCACGGAATCACAATTTCCGTGAAACTGACACGGATTTCGCTACAATGCAAATTAATGACAGTCATATCCCAACCTGGTATTTTTTCCTATTGATTTGTGTCCAAGTCACGTGACTTTCAAGGTTCCGGTGGTCAGAACAAAAAACATGGCGGACAGTTCTCTAAACAATTGTTCATTGTTCAAACATTGTTCATTAAACAATGTTTGTTTAATGAAGATATTTGAACTAAAACAGGAAAAAATACCAGGTTGGGATATGACTGTCATTAACTTGCATTGTAGCGAAATCCGTGTCAGTTTCACGGAAATTTGAGTGATTCCGTAGCTATTCCACAGATTTTGAGTTAAGCAAATCCGTGGCTATTTCACGGATTTCTGTGAGACCAGGTTGGCCGAATCTGTTACTAGTGATTAAATTATGGATATAAGCCTGTGTTACAAACAGAATATGACTGTGAAGAGGAAGGGGCCAGGGGATGTAAGGAAAGCTGTTATTGAAATGCATTATGGGAATTGTAGGATGCAGTGATTTTGGTCTTTGACCTATACTAGAGTCTAAAAGTCAGGATAACTCAGCCACTTACATTTTGACCAATCAATCAGTGTGTTTGAACACTGTATGGAATTGCAATACCAATTTGCCAGAGTACCCCTTAAATAAGGTGCACAATTTCCAGCAGTTATACAGGAAAAGGTAATTATGCTCAAGTTAAGAGCTCTTATAATATCAACTTTTATATATGAGCTCTCTAATCAATGTAAAAGTGTTCCAGGTTAGTTTCTCAGTAAGAAGAGGTGCGGTGCTCCAGCACCATCTTTGGAGGCTGTGAGTAGGGCCATTCACACAACAGGTATTGTACAATCTGATGGCACAACAGAGCGCCTTAAGCACTTCATGTTGCACCTTGGGGGTAAAAGCCAGAGGCTCTCGGTGCTCTGTGGATGACAGCTCACCGTAGAGGGGGTGGATGGTTTCGTGTAGGACAGATTTCAGTTTAGTCCGTGCCCTCTGCCCTGCTACTGCCTCCAGGCTGTAGCAGCCAGCCTTTTTTAAAAACCAGTTTGTTTTTTCTGCTTGCCTCCTCCATCTCGGTACTGCCTCCTCTGCAAACCACAGTGAAAAACAGCACACTGGCCACCACTGATTTAACAGTGGCAAGTGAGTTTTCAGACCTGCATAGTTGCTGGCATGTGTGAATGGGTGCTTGTGAGACTGCACCATGCCTTCCTCTTTATCTCAATGTTTAGAGATGTCTATGGCTTCTTCCTTCTGAAGTCATCGACTATTTCCTTCACCATGCTGACAGCGAGCTATAGACAGCAGTATCCAAAGACAAGTTGCACCTAGTGCTCTGTAAGAGCTCAAAGACAAAATTCCCCACCAGCAACACTGGGCGTTTTCGGACAAACAGTTCATGGGACTCCCCGAGAGGAACTATCCACTGGGGAGCTGCCCCCAGAACTACATAACTTCAGGGGCTCTTTTTCTGTTACACAACCAATGGAAAGTTGAGGAGCAGTAGCCAGCCAGCATTTCGCTTTGATGAGCCAAAATCGTGTATATCTTTCATCACATACATTCAGTAAAGTCTGCTCTTCATTGTTGGACCTTTTATATGTTTTCTTCATTTTTTCCCCTGCTGTTAAAAAGAGCAGTTACCGGTGCTACATTGGCTTTGTTTTATACAATCAACATACACTTGTGTCTCTGGACCAATTATCGTACACTTAGTACAGGTCACTCAGGGTTCTTCTTGTAGTGGGAGGATAACTACTCTGAAATAAGAGCTAAAAAAAAAAACTAGTGTGTTGAACTATGATTGTTCCTAGTTTTTGCAGTGAAGACACAATAAAAAGGGACATTCTTAAAACTGTGTTTTAAGAACTATGAAAACACCTATTGTTTATTATTTCTTACTAGAGTACTAAAAAGTCAGTCTTATAACTGGTGCACACAACAACAACATTACAAAGTGCAAATATGATTTAACCCTTGTGTGCGATCAAAAATGACCCGCCACTATGTTTGTAACAGCAGAGGAAACTTCCTAGACTTTTCCTCGACTTTTCCTAGAATGACCCCAACATGAGAAAAATTAACATTGTCTTTGTTCATATTTCCATGAAAGCTGTTCACCAACAGAGTAAAAATCTTGATGAAAGGGTCGTTTTGACCCGGCAGCCATAAAATCAATTTTATACCAGAAAAAACAGAAAAACCAAGCATGCATGCACACACTTACACATGCATGCTATTCACAAAGTTTGTGATGAATGACAGGTTGTTTCTTCATGCAAGATAGATTTAGATTTTAAAATTCAATCAAGCTGCTTCATTTAAGGTGTGACCCTTAAGACAAGTGGTGTATACACAAAAGTAAAGACAACACAAAGCATTTGCTAGATGCATGCACAGCTGTAGAGTGTCTTGATCTCTTCAGTGACTACAAACTGTATGTTGCTTATCACACCTTGTCATCACCTCTGTTACTATGGCAACATTCTGTAGTCATCCCTTATATAGAGTGCTGCATGCTCTGGCCCTATCTCCTGGCAGATCTAGCCATGTAATTGTCCATTCCCGGCAGCCCAGGATGAATCTTTGGGAGGATTTGCAGCAGGATCACCAGCCATTCAGAACAACTGTCATTCATTTTACTCTGCAGCCTTGGGCCTCGGAAATCTGCGTACAGACTAACACGTGGCTTGCGTTTAAATGTAGATACATATGCACACTTGCTCATTGGTGGATATCTAGTCAAGAATAGAACTTGGATGTTCCAGGAAGCAGCGAGTTTAGAGGAGACATTTCAAGCTCTGTCTCACCGCAAGGTCACAGTCTGCAGGCGGCAGCAGTAGCAGCAATAACGGCTCTCCATCTCCCAGCTCCATTTAACTGACTGATGCTTTTTGACATGTTGGAGCAATCGAGCCAGTTAGCCTCTGGGAGGCTTCAATTAGGACCTGGACTTAATGCAGTAGAGAACTTTGCAAAGCCCTGATACGAGGTTACAGCCAGACTCAAATCAATACAGAGAACATGGTTAAAGGCAGCTGTGCTGAACCCCCTCCTTCGCAGAGCAGCTCGACAACTCGGAGATAAGTGAGTGTAGATTGTGTGAGAGGTAAAGTAGCGACAGCGTTTTTTTATGTTGCTAGCAGATGTGTATTTTAGTCAGGCTGAATGGTCCCCAGGTTGTCTTCTGAGAAAGAGTTTGAACTCTCTTAGGCAATTACATAATCCTCAGTGAAGTTGTCATCAGAATCAGCAGGTGTGTGTGTGTGACTGCTTGAACATGTGTTTGAATCTTAAAAGCACTTAAATTGGAAATTGTTTCAGCTGCACCTGTTGCCTGCATGGTGCATCACACACACACACGCACATTTTGTTCCAGAGTGATAATGAAATAAAGAAGCAGGGCTGTGAGTGACGCAGCTGTCGCACTATTTCACATCCCTTCCGACAGGTCCATTTCCTTGCAGCGCGCACGTGATTCAGCTGAGGCTCCTATATAACTGCCACTGCCACCTTGCATCGGCCCTACGTACCTGATTTATGGATAAGATGCGTGCGGTGTTACACTCCCTCAGGGACCAAGCCTATTTGATTTTGTCAGGGTCAATTAAACAGTCCACGGTGGGGCTTACAAACTGTAATATGATGAACTATGAGGAGAAACCGATGATGATTTTATTTTTTAAGGCGCTGTGATTGATTTAGCAGAAAGGAAGCTCAAATTGGGAATTAAGATTTGTAGGAAATGTAAGTATTGCACTTATTCCACATATTTGCATCAGCTTCAGTGATAAATATCAAAGGCTTAACTTTTCTTCTCAATTCTTGACTACATATTAAATTGCTAAAAACTCTTTTTTTTGTTGTTTTCATCACTGCAGTGAGTGGTAGTCTGTTCCAGCAAAAGCCGGTTTGATGGAGGAATGGAAAAACAACTTTGAGCCATGTGGACCTTGAGGTTGGCTGTATATCATTTTCCCCCCACAGCGCGAGTGCATCATTGTCTGGGCTGTAGCAGTCAGAAATGACAACAGAGGGTGACACTGAAAGGTCCCGGAGTTCAGCTGCCTGAAAATGTCACTGGGCCGGCTCTGACAGAAGCCACACAGGGAGAGGGGAGGGGATATGACAAAACAACAACCTTAAAGTGCTACAGATCTCTCTCTCATACAGATAGACTCGTGGAAATGTGAATATTTTCTTACTCCTCCTTAAATGACACACTGTCTTTTAAGCAGACTCTGGTGTCATTTAATTTAAAACATACAGACAGGAAGCTTCTCTATACTGCATTAATGTTTCATTGATGAATCGACAAAAAAAAATCAATAATTGATTTTTTTTATTCATGCAGCTTTTTAAATGTGAAGCTTTTCTGTTTGTTCTAGCTAAAAAGAAAAAAAAACAAAGCAAAAAGAAGTAAAGACTATCCTTGGGTTTTGAAAGATTATAATGAGCATTTTTTACTGTTTTCTGAGGTTTTGTACAATAAACAGTTATCTGATTAAATCGGAGAGATAGTCAGATGATTCAACAATAAAACAAATAATTTGTTGGAGCCTTTGTTTGTGCCATTTACTGACGTTAAGCTAAAATTATTCCTTGTTAAAGTTTTATAATTTTTAAGATTTTCATGAAATCAAAACCTGCTTAAACACTATGGTTGTAATTTTCATTATTAGCCATTCAATGTATTTAAAGTTGTTTTTTGTTTTTGTGTACTGGAAGAGTCCGCCATTCGCTTGATTCAAAATCACCCTCCTACACAGAAGAGATTGACAAGAAATTATGCATATCATCCATTGTTATTGTTTTTATCTATCTGATAAATAGCCTCACTATTTACTGTTCCCTTTCCCACAGTTATACAGGAACTATTGATTTAATTCATTTAAAATTTAAAAATATACATATTTAAGAAATGAACTCAACATTTGAGATTTAGATTATAATCCGTAATCATGTGTAACTCAAGTTTTGCATTTCTGAATATTGTGCTATTTTTCAAGTAATAAGTTATAAGTTAAAATAATATGCCTGTAGGAGTAAATGACAGCATGAATGGTTGTCTCTGTGTGTCAGCCCTGTGATAGTCTGGAGACCTGTCCAGGGTGTACCCCGCCTCTCGTCCAATGTCAACTGGGATTGGCTCCAGCTCGCCGTGACCCAAGTTTGGATTAGCGGTAAAGGATAATGAATGGATGGATTATTTTCAAAGAAGGTAGAACACATTTGTCCTACGGAATCTGAAGGGAATTACTTTTTTTTTATTTTGAAGTGCTGGGGGGAAAAAAATCGTGATGATAACTGAAAAAATTCAATTAAAGACATCTCTGACTACATACAGAGTCAAAATCAAGTATTTTTGCAGCATTGATTTGGAGAACTGCCGAAATGAAAGCCCCACATTTGTACTTGAAAAGCGTTTGTTTGTTTTTGTTAACCACTCTTAGATTAGATTCAACTTTATTGTCATTGCACATGTCACAAGTACACAGCAACGAAATGCAGATAGCATCTAACCAGAAGTGCATTAAGCAGTAATTGTGAATCATATTGCAATATATACAGGAATGAATTGTATAAAAATGCAGTATATATAGGTATAGATTATATAATAAATAAGATAAATAAAAAATGCAGATTTAACTGTACATTAGTGCAAGTAGATATATATATATATATATACATATACATACATACATACATATACACACATATATACATACATACACACATATATATATACACACACACACATATATATATATATATATATATATATATATGTATATAAATATATACATAGTCGTGCAATTGGAGGATACATCATGTTCATCAACATTATGTGCGCTTCCAAGACAGATGGGGAAACACTAGTTTGCTGTCACATTGAACTGCACTTGCTGTTACCATGCATTACAAGTGCCGCCAACAGTCACCTATTCATACACTAACTTACTGAGTTGAACTTTGGGGATACTGACGATGTGACAGTCACTTTGAAAGCAGACAGCATGTTTTCATGAGTGTGTGAGCTAAAGTACACATGCAGCAGTGTACAGACTGGAAGCATGTGAGGTGTGATTTCATCACAGCTTTCAATCCTTTGATATGTGACTCGGGGGAGCAGAGGGTCAATCAGAAGCATCTTTCCTCATTACACCTGACTCCCCCTCTCCTCTGCTGCTGACAGAGAGACACATATCCTACCTCTACCAGTCAGCTCTCTCAGTATGGCATCAGTCCATCCGCATGAGTAACTGTAGCGATTCCCTCAAGTCAGAATCAGTGCATCCGCTTCATCCGATTGGCTACGCACGTCAGCATCACCTAGTGTGAACAGAGAAGATAAAGAACAAGGGTTCATTGTCTGAAGTCTGGCCAAGTGCTGCAGTTTTGCCATAAAAAATAATGTAAGTACATTTCCTCTGGGTGTCAACTTATTGTTTTAGCTTATAATATTTACAAGCTCTCAAACTATTGCTATATCATGTATATGTAAAAGACATGGAAATATGGAAGTCTCCACCAAGTCTTCCATGAGGTTTTGGCAAGCTGTCAGATCCAGGTCTGAAAAGTGAAGCCAATGTAGAAGTACCTTAGACCTGCATTATGTCTAATGGCCAGCAGGGGGCGACCCCACTGGTTGCAAAAAAAAGTCAGTTTGTATGAAAGTCAAAGAGAAAGTGACCTCGCTTCTTACTTCTTAACTATAAATATTATTTCCTAAATAATTTGTCTAAAAGAAAAACAAGATAGTAACTAATACTAATATACAGACCATGGGTATTGGACATGTGTAGACTTTGTAAGACCTGGAAGTAAATGGGATCATAATTTACAAAATGAACATCATGATGTTTCAAAGAAGACCTGAAAGTTACAGTTGAGACCAATCGGAGAAACTTTTCACTGAGGTATGCATCAAGTGAGAGGTGAGGGTCATTTTCTCATATACTTCTATACAAGCAGACTTTTTGCCCCCTGCTGGCCATTAAAATGACTGCAAGTTTAAGGTACTTCTGCTTTGGCTTCATTTTGCAGACCTGTCACAATTTTTAATACAGTGTTTGTGTCTTCTTTATGTTTTCTGTCTGCTCCATCCCCATTACAATAATCTCACTGCAAAAAGGGGTGTCTAAAAACAAGATAAAAACACTAAATCTGAGGGAAATGATCTTGCTGCATGGACAGATAATTTCACTTGACAAGATGTCTTGAATTAAGACTGTTAGAACTCTAGAAATAACCATGTAACACTTAAAATAAGATATTAACAGTTTTTTTTTAATCTTGGTAAGAAACAAATAATTTGCACTGTTCCGACCCTGCCTCTCTAAAATGAGGTAGCAGGTGTATGAATACAGCCACATATCCAAGGTTACATACAGAAGCCCTCTCACACAGATGCTGCCAGCTGAATGTATGTAATTACACAACTACAAATAGACAAACACATTCAAGCACACACACAGATCACTGAGAGGTTTCCTTGGTAACCAAAGGCCATGAATGGACTTGTATTGAGCGACAGTGTTTTTAGTGCATATGACCATTTGACCACATATTGAATCCTCCTGCTCTTGGAGGAATTGATCCTTTTATCCAAAACATTGTCATTTAACTAAAAACACAAAATTGATGTTATAAAGGATGGAAAAGCAAAAACTGATGCATGTATTTTAAAACCCTGAATTTGTTCCAAACAGCTTGGATAGTTTCTTTTATGGATTACTGAGTCTATCATAAGAGCACTTCCACAGATGTTGTCTTCGCACTAGATGACTATGCAGATGACTTTCACAGCAAGTGCAGAGTTTTCAGGTATCCATTTTCATAAAGACACATTATGGTGAAGTGATGAACAATCATTTGCACCCAAAGGCGCTGCAGTGTTAATTGGAAGAGATGTTGCTATCCTCCAGCCAAAACTCAGTCAATACCATCACCTTTCAGAAACTGTACATGATCGTGAGATAGCTGCTAAATTATTAGCTACAAGGCAGAGCATGTGTCAAAGTGAGTGAGTGTGTGATTGTGAGAGAAATTGAGGTTACAGGAAATGAAAATAACCGTAGCTTGAATCTAGCTCAGGTTAATTTAAGACTATCAAGTTTGCTAATTGGTTTTAAATGAAGCCCTCTCTCTCTTGCATGTATGTCCAATTAGCAGAGTGTTCCGGATAGAATTTCTTCCCATCACTGTTTGCCAAATGCAGCAGCCGAGTACTAGTCATGAGCTGTCAATTCAATCAGAAGCTCTCTGTCAGTCTGCCTCACTCTCACTGTAAGGGAGGAGAAATGGCCTCCCGGGGGATCTTACACATTATGGTGGTTAGTACTTTTAGAGTGCTTGGAAAGAAAGCAGACTTAGCAAATGTAGAATGGAGGTATATGCACTGTAAATTCAGATCCAATCAGCATGCACTTCATTAAAAAATCTAAAAATACATCAACAAACCAAATTGATTCAAATCAGAAAATGTTATTGATGTTTTAGAGATCCCTTGTAAGAGCTACTTGTGAATCATGCATTCTGTGCTTTCTGAGAGCCTTCTTGTACTGGAGCTCATAAGAGATGCTCTTTTATGCAGCTAACCTTCACAAATAAGTGGGACTCTCTATTCCTAAGCAGCAGGTTTTAACAGCATCAAACATCCTGACTGCATGTTAGATTTAACATGATTTCATCAAAGGGGAGATATAAACAATGCGCAAAGGGAGAATGTTATTTTCTCTTCATGAAAATGTGATTGCGTCATGTCTTTTGAAGTCATTTTGACATGGATGGTGATAAAAAAAAAAAAATGCCAGCATACTCTTATGGACAGATTATTCTTCATAACCTTGGGAGTGGTGAACATAAAAATCAAAGCATGTCGTCCTGATAAAGCTTATCACATCTGCAGACATGAGGCACGGTTACAGGTTGGACTGATAGTGTCATCATACAAGGGTGTTGGAAAAGTGATCTTACATTACAGTATGTGAAGATTAGAACCCACTGTGAATGAGAAAAAAAACATGCATTTTCTCATGGGAAAAACAATAAGTAGGGGGTTTGGCAGTTTATGAGTGCAGTGCTGGGAGTTCCAATACGTGTGCCTCACTTTGGGATGAATGTCTTGATCAGTGAGAGGGGAGGAACAGGAGGCTGGGAAAACAGCTTGTACAGTCGGTATAATCAGCCCCAGCTTTGGCAGAGAGTGGCAGCGCTTTATTACTTGCCTAAGTAAATGTATAATTGAGCGAGTCACTTCATCCACTGGTGCACCAGACTACACTGCTAACACTGGCAAGACACAGACAAATTTATTTCAACTGAAATCTCAAAACTTGCCAAGGAGATGACTGATGTGCATCTGGTTAGCTCAGGATACTGAGGGCCAGTGTCACAGACGAGGCCAAAAGGAAACTTTTGGAAACTTCAACCAACCAAGGTTTTTTTTCATTGCAGAGGGACTTGCTTATTGTTTCGACAACCCATTGGTCGATGCATCAATTTAATGGTCTGACTAATAGCCCAATAGACACAAAATACACGCTGGAGTCCAGTGGCTGCTGATTTGCTTCTTAAAAAGTAATTATCTTTCATTGTTTGACAACACTGTGGTTAATGAATGGTTAGGTTTAGAGGAAGATCACTTCTTTGATCACTTCTGGGACCCAACAACAAAGGCATGGCATCCATTGCAGTGTAGGTAGTATATGCAGATACCCAGTGTTTGGCTTCTCTTCATGTCGTAAGCACCTGGAGCTTCCCATTATTTGCAAGCAGAAGTCAGCAAAATGCGTTTCGTGCTGCAGAGGATGTCAAGTCCAAGACCAAAATGTCCATTTAGGCTGTCTTGACTCATAGCAACATGTACAGACTAATCTTAAAATAGTTGTAGATTTTGCCTGTTCTTGTTTAATCTAAGTGAGATTATTCTCTTTAGTGAGATTAAATCAAACATGAAATTATTCCTTGAAGGAGACAGGTTCAACTGATGCTTAATACTGTTTGTGAGGGGTCAACATAGACTTAATAAAAGAAATAGAGGTATTTTCTGTGATATCACCCATTGGTATGGTACCATGATAGCAACCGTGAGTTTGGCTTTTTAGCCGTTATCATCTTGGGGTTTTCTTAAGCAAAAAGTGACCATTTTGGATAAGAGGTTGGACCTGACTGAGAATTCAAAGACACATATGTCCACTTATAATGGCAACTTGACTGTACCTGGCTCCACACTGTGAAGTTGCTACTAACAAAGAGATATCCCATAATTCAAGGTAACCAAAAAAAAGTTCCTTAAATGTACACAGTGCCACATTGGTACGACTCTATTCTCACTGACAGGTCAGCATGGTAGAGTTCTCTAGGCTGCATTAACACTGCCTGAATACATTTTGCAAGGCAACACATCTCCCCTTTACTTACTTACAATAGACTCCAAATTCAAGCCACATTCATGAAAGCTACTTAAATGTTCTAGATTATCTAGTTCATATTAAGGCTATAGGACGATCATAACCTAAACCCAGTCTAAGAAACCAGCACTGGAATTCCTACAACCCCAAGAGATGCAAGGTTTTTGGGGAATAGTGGAAAGCATCTCTGTCAGATTTAAACTATGTTTCCAAAAACCCTGGAAATGGTGGATAAAATTGCGCTCGGCTTCCCTGGGGAGGGTATTAAATGAAAACACTGAGATCAAACATTCCCTGCTCTTTCAATTAGATGCCATTCCACTTGAGCCCACTTGATCTTTTATGTAAAAAGCCATGTGTTTCAATTAGTTCTGATTTAGTTTGTTTTATTAAAACATAGCCTGGAGGTTGTGAGGAAAGTCAGCACATTGATGTTCATTCTGGCATTCTATCTGGAAGTCAAATGTTAAAATCATTAAACTGAACTTTTGAGGTGCAATTACACATAAAAGATGATACCTCAAGCTCATTACAACTCAATAGTATGATAGTAGCAGCTAACTTTGGGCTGATACTTACAGACCTGACATCAGTGTTCACAGTTTGCTACTGATAAATGAAGAAAAAGAACCGGTAGAACAAGATATCTTACTCTACATCATACCAGCTTGAACACAGAGCACCTCAACGTTATGGAAAGGGGAACAGAAGGGGTTTAATTTCCACAGCGCTTTCTGCATCATTAACGATGGCTTTGATTAATGGTTTACATCCACCCAAAGCCCCACCTGTGAGAATCGCAATAAAGATGATCATTTGTCGGGCCACAGCCACCTTCGATTCCCATGCATAGGTGCAAGAAAGAAAAAAATAGGCACAGGGAGTTAATTTCCACCCGCACCTGTACAAAAGTCACCACTGTTGTAAATATTTTGACTTTCTAATCAGCAATTTTGGTGCCAGTGCAGAAGGGGCACACAGTAGGCGTGTTCGATAGGGAAAATAGCCTCGCATCAATTCTCCCGTTTTCTGCCGACCTCTTCGCTGTTTGCAATCCACCCATGTAATCCATCATGGAGACATTAATTATGTACTAGGCTCTTCCAGGACAAAGACTCTAATGAAGGGCCTGTCAACACAGGCCTTTCCTGAAAACAGTGCAGTCATGGAGGTGGGAGGGATGCTCGTGCTGAGACCCCCACTTTGGATTTGATCTTGAAGAGGAAAGCGAAAACAGTTCAACTGCATTTTCAGCATCCACAATGTGATAATGCTTGCTCAGTGCACACCTGGAAATGCAAACTCTAATAGATGCACACGGACCACTGGGGGTAGAGTTAGCTTGCTCGCAATGCTACCAGACTTTATTCATGCTCATTACAGAGGAGGGAGGCTATTTTTCTATTTTTGTAACAAATTTGTCACTATCAGCATTGTTGTGGTGCAGAGGGAGATGAGTCAGAGAGTAAAGCCCTCATTTACCAGTCCATCTACGTTCTGACCCTCACCTTTGGTCATGAGCTTTGGGTTTTGGCCAAAAGAGTGAGATCACAGATACAAGTGGCAGAAATTAGTTTTCTCCAAAGGGTGGCTGCATTCAGCCTTAAAGATAGTGTGAGGAGTTCAGCCATCTAGGGGAGCTATGACTAGATCTGCTGTAACTTCACTTCAAAAAGGAGCCAATTGAGGCAGTTCAGGTTTTAACCCATCAGAGGTTTTCTGGGCAACTGGTAAGAGGCCCTGAAGTAGACCCAGAACACACTGAAGGGATTATATATCTCATCTGACCTGGGAATGCCCTGGGGTTCGCCACAAAGAGCTGGAGAATGTTGCTGGGGAGAGGGAAGGCTTAAATACTTTGGTTGGCCTGCTGCCTATGCAACCAGGGTGGGTGGGTGGGTGGATGGATGGATGGATGGATGGATGGAGAAATGGATAGATGGATTGGTGCATTCTTTTTTGATGGATTAATTCTAAGAAGGATGGATGCATCTATGGATGGATAGACGAACGGATGGATTCATTTTTGGATGGCTGGATCAACGGATAGTTTTATTAGTGCATGTATGGTTCAGTTGATGGATCGATGGATGGACCAAAGAACAGATGGATGAATTCATTTTTGGCTGGATGAAGGGATGGATTAATTAATTATTGGATGATTGATGAATGGATTCTTTAATGGATGGGTAATGTATAGATGGATGGATGGATGGATGGATGGATGGATCTTGTTTTAAACATCATTTTAATGTTGTAACAAGCCACTTGTCATAGCAGCACATCGTTGTAAGATACTACGCGTTACAAAGCAAAAAAAAAGAAATTACTCCATACTTTGAATGAATACGGAAGTCCAAATGGAGTACTTGGGTAGTCCTGTCCATCCCTATTTATTGACAAAATATAGAAACGAGACTTAGCAAGAAAGTCAGTAAGTATTGTTCCCAAGAAAAGATTGACACTACTTTCAGGTCCGTACAATTAATATGAAGCTACATCTTTGTTTTATTAGTACACAAACTAATAAAACGAGCAGGTGAAATGAGAACGAGCATGTTGTGTAAGTGAAGCTGTTCCACCTGTGATATTGCTTCTAACCATGACTCTAGTGGGATCAATAATCATGTGCCCCAGACAGACATGACATGTCAGCC
This sequence comes from Centropristis striata, assembly GCF_030273125.1. Classification (NCBI taxonomy): domain Eukaryota; kingdom Metazoa; phylum Chordata; class Actinopteri; order Perciformes; family Serranidae; genus Centropristis; species Centropristis striata. Next base: position 10,184,145 of record NC_081538.1, on the reverse strand, counting down.
AGATAAAGCACCTCCCTGCCAGCCGGCCAGAATGAGACACAAGTGTGGAGGCGGCATGATGGATGGAAGACAGACTCAGGACGGGGCTGCTGCAGGTCTGCTCTCTGCTTCCGCTGGACACCTCGCAGCTGCCGCAGCCCTCGCCGAGCTCCGAGCCTCGGAGGTGCGGAGAGATGGCTCAAGATGTGTAACTCGCGCCATAACTGAGCCGTGTGGGCTTTTGTTTCATGGCTAATTACCGCTGACTTCTGGCTCTCCCCTCCTCCTTGCTTTTTTCTCCCCTCCATCACCCTCTGCCTGCTCTGTCTTGCTGTTCACTAGTGGAAAAAGGTATTACTATTGACAGAAGAAGGTTACCCAATTTATCTTCAGGCAAAACCTCTCAGAGCTAGCTCTCTTTGTGTCTCTGTAGAGCGCAGATTGCTAGAGGGAAAAAACACATGCGCGCACGCATGCACAAGCATGCACGCATGCACGCACGCACGCACACACAGCAACGGCTACAACCAGGGTAATAATTTTGCCTTTCTTGTTTGTTTGTTTTTTAAATTCTTTCTACATATGGCTGCAACCTGAAAACCATTGGATAAATTCTAGGGTGTGATTTCGGCTGCTATAGGCCGAGAAATTTAAAGGAATCTTCTTCCAAGCGGCCTCCAGATCCAGGTGGTGTGCTTTCGATGCAGATGGTGTGATTTATCACAGAGGATGAGAAAAAAGACTAGAGGGGAAAATGGCAGATTGAAGAGAGTTTTGGTGGTTTTGACCCTTTGATGCAATTTGATTTGAGAAAGGCCTTTTGGCATTGGAAGTAATCTGCAGTTGGATGACATGGAGAATCTTGCTGCCGAGATGACATCTGACTCTCTTGAGTCATCATAGGACATCATGGAAGTGGCCAAACTTAAAGTGGCACTTCTACTTTCTCAGGAGGAACCGCCAAAGTACCCTTGAGAATGTTGCTTAAGCTATTTAATGGCCATTAGCAAACTACTGGCCGTAAAGGCGCAGCTGTGACTGTAAAAAAAAAAGCCAGTGTTTCAAAGATTAGGGACAAGTCCTCTTTTTAAAGACCACTGATGAGGTGAATCAAGGTAAAGCCATTATTCCTTATTGTCTTCACTGCCACTCACAAAGAGGCGGCAGATAAAAACAGAGGCACTTTTAAGATTTGAGACAATTGAGCTGAAGATTTATTTTTTAAATAATTGCTGTGTGTCTGTGACAAATAATTCACTTTTAGGATGATGTCCCTCTATATTTTGCAGCGTGTGGGAAAAGAAACCTCATCTTCTCTTTCAAAATAATGTTAATTCACAAGTGAGATATCTTCGTTTGAATGTGCAGAAAGGAATGTTTTTAAAAGTTTGATATTTTGGAAAATACTCTTATTGGCTATTTTGCTATGAGTTAAATGAGAAGAATTATTTTTGTGTTATGAATCTTCTCATTGAATTATTCAGGGATGCACCAATATTGATATCTATATCGGATATTGGGCCAATACTGACCGACAGTGACAAAAGGACCAATCTATTCAACTAAATGGCATTAGCATGTTAATTAATTAATAAATGTGAAATAAAAATGGGCATGGGTACGCACAAGTCTCCCCTATGTAGAAAAACATTCATTGTTACAAGCTACAGTATTAAAACGGGGGGAAAAAAGGATTAATCACGAATAATTGTGCAATTAAATAAAAAATTTCTTCTAATGGAGTAATAACCCCAGTTTTTTTTTTAAATTTTGCTTAATTTAATACATTTGAATTGTAACTACTGTTGATTCTAAACAAAGTTGTTGATGTACAATTTATCATTTAAAAAAATATTCAATAATCCAGTTAATTTGTTTGTATGTATGTACAAGGAAACAAGTGAAGCCTGATTTGTCTTACACATTTAACCCTTTATCAGGCAAAGAACTATATTTGGTAACTTCAGGTAATATTTCGAGAAAAAAGTTGCAAATTTACTAGATTAAAGTGGCAAATCTACAAGAAAAAAAGTTGCAGATTTAAGAGATTTAAAGTGGCAAATCTGTGTGGAAAAAAGTTGCAGATTTACGAGAAAAAAGAGGGAAAAAGCTTTTTTCGTATTTTTTTTTTTTACACATTCTGGCTGTATGTAATATCCTCCAATATTCTCTAGGGTTGAAATTTGGAATTTGCAAGTATTTCAATGAGTGCCCTATTAAGGGTTAAAGTGGTGAATCTGGGAGAAAAAAGTAGCTTTTTTCCCACTTTTTTCTCGTAAATCTGCAACTTTTTCGCACAGATTTGCCACTTTAAATCTCTTAAATCTGCAACTTTTTTTCTTGTAGATTTGCCACTTTACCCTAGTAAATTTGCAACTTTTTTCTCAAAATATTACCTGAAGTTACCAAATATAGTTTTTTGCCTGATAAAGGGTTAATAATGATTGCAGTCACTTCCACACAATGAGGCATACAGGATACCCAGGTAAAGCCAGGTATTGGTATCGGGAAAAAAAATCACTTGGTGCATTCCTACATCGAATTCAAATTCATTATCCGCTTATCTGCATTTGGGCGAGAGGCGGGGTACACCCAGGACAGGTCGCCAGGCTATCGCAGGGCTGACAAATAGAGACAGACACACTCTCATTTAATTTAGAGTCACCAATTAAACCTAAGTGCATGTTTTTGGACTGTGGGAGGAAGCCGGAGTACCATGTGAGAACCCACACTGACAACATGCAAACTCCACACAGAAGAGCCGCAGGCGGGAGGCGAACCGGCGACCCTCTTGCTGTGAGGCAAGCGCTAACCACTACACCACCGTGTAGCCCTAATTTAAATCCAAATAGTACAAGACAAGGTTATACTTTGCACTGTATAGCTGGATATATATGACTATAAAACAGGGGTGTGTAGAGAAAATAGCTTGTATTCAGCTAATGGTATGAAATAAGGAATCACAGCAAGCTTGGATTTAGAGAGAGTGCAAAAAAGAGGATTAGTGAAAGAGAGAGGGGCCATAAGAGGAGAGTGGAGAGCAAGGAGAAAGTGACTGACGTGTCCATGCTGAATAAATGAGGAGCAGGATGTCCACAGCTGTTAGCAACTAAACCCTGATTAAACAGTTATTAATCAGCTCAGGCCGAAGGAGTCACTCAACATTCATCAGGTTTTACCTGCTCTGCAGAGGCCACCAACACAGCCGGATTAGAAAAGGTGGACCAATAGGTGTTAAGAGATTATTTTAACTAGCATGTTGAAGGTCTGGAAGGTGAATACATCAGGGAGTGACCCTGGGAAACGTTTATACTATGTGATGTGACATAAAGAAGGGATATCTGCTGTGTCAGTTGATGGAGATTTTTTGAGGCTGATGTCTTGGAGTGATACTCGGCCGTCATCTACTCCTCCATCATCCCTTGGCGGTCCGGCCTCATGTCTGCCACAAATGCCAAACCATTCAGTAACGCAATTTATCACAACAGTCTAGATATTCTGTGTGGCAACGTTTCCTCCTCTGTCACTGCACCGGGGCGAGCTGTCAATTTGAAACCCACCTCCTGTTTTGACCTTTGTGATATTCATCCCATTAATTTCTTTTGAAGGTACACAAAAAGCTGCCAATTGCTTCTGCGTTGCGCAGATAGAAGATAGAAAAAATCGAGGAAGATTTATGGAAACAAGGCTGTTTTAGTGGAAAACACTGATTGACTGATATGGCAAGTGGGCTGCAAATTGCATGGTTTGCAGTGATGTCACTGTAAAAAGCCTGAAAAACTGTGACATATAGGAATAAACATCCTCCGCTTAGTGCTGGTGGTTTTACAAGGCTTGTGTGAAAGATCTATGAAATGTTACCGCGCCAGTATGGATTTGTCCATAAAAAATATACTGACTGAAATTAATTTATGTAAATGATGGGTGAAGGTAAGGTTTAGGGTCCCTTGAGACGTGGCATTTCATCAATTTTTGCGGCCACTTTGACATAATTGCAAGCTCTAAATCTGGGATCGGCTTGTGTGAGCTCAAACCTCACAGTGGCGTCTGACATTTATGGACGGTCACCCCCAGTGGTTAAAAGTGTGGACGGGGGTAAAATGGTAAAAAATTAAATCTTATTTTGACGTGCTGGACAAAGTCAAAGATTAGCCTGAGTGCATGAAATGTACAGAAAATTACAGGTTTGAGTGTATGAGCGTATGAAACTGAAGGAGCGTTTAATTAGAGGCTTTGCTATTGATTAAGCTGGGCAGAGGTGGGTTTTTCATGAGCTGCTTGGGCTTTTGTGGAGCAATTTATTTTGCAGCCGGCAGCAGGCAGAGAGGATCCATCCTGTAGAGAAATGAAGCTGTTGGATGAAGAAATTCAAGATAAGAAAGGCAACTGCAAGGAAGGGGAGGAGAGAGATGGAATAGAGACAGACAGATATAGATAAGATTCTTTTTTTTAATTTACTTGGTTTAACTTTACTCAATCAGAGGGGGTCCTTCTAACTTTAACTGACAGCCTGGAGAATAGCTGAAGACATGCAGTGGGAAGCTGGAGAATCAAGAACTCAATACTGAAACATAAACAGCACGAAGCCGGTGGAACCAAAAACAGAATAAGATGAAAACAATGGCTGGTGCAAGAGATCAGCATAGCAGACTATAAGTCTGCGAGTGAGTGAGTTTGTCTGTGTGTGGTGTGGTGTGGTGTGTGTGTGTGTGGTATGGTGGGGGGTATGATCATCTTGGCAGAGCAGTCCCAACAGCTGTAGTGTCTGTGAGCAGAAGCAGCAGCAGAAGCAGCAGCATCAGCAGTGGCGGCTGCAACATCTGTCTCTGCTTCTGTGCCCTTTAGTCGGCTGCAGATTTACTAACCCTTCATCACAAGAGTCCCCCTGATGAGCCCACATCTGAGCTGTGTTAAAAAATAAACAATGATCAGTTTAGATGCAACTAGAGGACTGTTCAGTGGTGCTGTGGTTATGTTTAACTCACAAAATACCCTTTACATTTACTCTGATTTACTGTATTTCCTTCAGAGTCAGTCTTTGAATAGTGCTTAGTGAATGAGGGTTTGAGTAGATGGAGAGAATTGTGGTGGACTAAGATGCTTTATGGATATTAATAAACAAGGTATACACTGCAAAAAAAGAAAAGTTGGGTGAACTCAAAATTTCAAGGCAACAAACTTCGATACAATTTTAAGTTGGACCATTAAACTAAATATTTTAAGTTTTATTTTTGAGTTTGCTCAACTCTGAATTTCTCTGGCACGATTGTAACACTGCTATGAAATGTCAGCTAATGTTGTGACCACAATTTTGAGTTAGCATTGATACGCTAATGGCTACTCTTGCAGTTGTACCAATTAGTTAGCCGCTAGCATCAGTTAGCCGCTAGCTTTCGCCAATGACCAAATTTCACAACAAAGAAATAAGGGTTAGCAGAACTATTGTCCCTTGTTGTGAACCCCAACTTAAAGATATAAGTAACAACAACACAAACGTGTTTTTGAGCAAACAACTGGCTTCCTTTGTTGTGCTAACTTACATTATTTCCCTAAATGTCAGTAATTTATATTTCCAAGTTTTACCAAATTAAATCACTGTTTTAGGCCAAAAAATACAAGTTGGCTTTTTTGCAGTGTATAGTAATCGAGTTCCTTTTTGTGAGTGAAAACAAAACCAAATAATGTAGAAGAAGCTAAAGTTACATTGTTGGTTTAGACATGTCATCCATTCTCCTGTCTATATTGGCTGTATTATCCATTTAAAGCAAAAAAGCAACAAAAATATTCCTTAAAATACATTAAAAAAATATAATATAATAAAATACTGGGCCTATAGTGTAATCAATCACAAATTATTGGATGCCATGGTTCTCAAATAACTGATGTGTTTTGAAGCTTTAGTGTAATGTTAATTTAATTTAAAATACCATAATGCTTTGTAAAATAATGATATAAAAATATATATTTAAAATATTATTTTAATTGTATTAGTGTAATGGCTGAAAATGCAATACATAAGTGTGCTCTTTAGTGTACGCAGATTTTCTCTTTACCTAAGAACAAATTCTTAATAAAAAAATAATTCATCAATTTCACATTTTTTGGGAAAAGTGCCTTGATGAAAACTTTTTTACACAATTTATAATGCAGACAATTGTGTGTTAACTATTCATGTTTTTCTTCTTTTTTTAATAGACAGCAATTGACTCAAACTAAACAGCAATCATGATTATTAATCTATTTATTTTATTTATATTTATTTTTTATATTTATTTTCTCAGTTGTCATTTATAGAATTGTGTGTATAACAATGTCAAATACTATTTAATAAAGTGTTTTGTTTGTGAAAGAAGTTCTCTAGGTACATTTGCAGAATGGTGGGAAAAAATGGTACACAATCCACATAAAATTATTATTATTATTATTTTCCATGGTTTTCTTGATAATAACAAAAATCAGTCTCAAGAAAACTATGGGAGATGTCTAGATATCAGATCTTCAATTAAACTCTTATCAGCTATTTTGTTGTTATTTTAAAATTTGTCCAAACAAATGGACCTTTAATTGTAGCAGGCATTAAAATGAACAATAAAGTGAAGAAAACAATGGTAGTCTAATAATTTTTTCCATGACTGCATATCGGCCACCATATCTGTTATTGATGAATATTCCCCCTTACAATCAGTATCGGCATCAGTCTCAAAAAACCCATATCTGGTGGGGCTCTAGAAATGTCTTCATAAGAACTGCTGGTGAATGAGGGCCATTGTTCAGCCAAGCTTTATGAAAAAGCCAGAAACAAATGTTAAATAAAGCCCTGCCACACAAAGAGGAATTCTGCGAGGGCAAGAACACAACTTTCAAAGGCAAAACAGAGCACGCTTGAGAAATTTTTGTCTCTGGACTTTTGATCAGACCCTGCAGTTTTGGCACCTATGTGATGGCATGTTCCTTAATGCTAATGTGAGTGAATAATAACAGGGAGCACACTTCAGAAATGATATTTCACATTACAGTCTTCGTATAAATGCAGTTCTTGACAAGGTCACGGGGGCTTTTCAACCTTTGGAGTATTAATTTAGTCTCAAATATAATTCTTATAATATTGAAGGGGTTTTGAAGTGATAACAGTTATTTTACCAAAAATAACACATATAAGTACATAGTCATTCTGTGTGATTCTTTCTCACTGGTGCTACTTGGCCTTGGCCCTCGTCTGCCTTCTCAATTTGCATAAATATGAGGACTTTAAAATGCCAGTGTGAAATGAAGCCACCTGATGAACTCATCCCGGGTTAGCCACCAGTCCATTAAGTTTATTAGGCTGGCAGCGAGAGCGAGCCACCATTTGAGGTTCAGCATGTGAGACACGTCTGCTTGCATCTGGCAGATAACTGAACACACGTGACGCACACGGATGTTTGAATATGCATGTGTAGCATGTACACAGACGTTAGGAATGGATAGAAATGTGTAAGCCTGTTGGCAGACACAAATAGACACACATGCTTGTATAAATACACAAATGGATTTATCAGATTAGTACTTAGAAGTGGGTTTTTATTCAATCAATCACATAAAAACTGCATGAATAAATAGTATCATCTGTGCATTCGTGCTAAATACTGTGTTTCTTCTTTACGTGATACATGTCAATAGATGAAAATTACTTATTTCAAGCATCTGGAAATTGCAAAGCACCTTCAAACTGCTCAACTAAAGTTTTTTACAATTTGCCTCTTCATACTTTCTTTTTCCTCTCTCTTTGCTACCATTTTTTAAGTCCCTGTCTCTATTGTCTCCACAAGCAGGGGTGGAAATGGGTCGAGACTCAGCCCAGAGGAGTTCCGGCAGTAAAATTTGAGCAGGAACAGAGCCCAGTTCAGGGACTAGCTCAGTAAAGGGATTTGGGCCTCTCAGGCAGCGCTTACTCACAGGTTAGGATTACGGCCATTGTTGGGGCTTCTGGGTCTGCCAGTCTCGGTGGGAGGGTGGGAGGAAGTGCTGCCTGGGAGGCTCAGCTCGCGTCAGCAAGTCTCCTTTTATGGAGTTTGAACTTATTTTAATACCACTGGTAGCAAAGCTGAGTTAGCCTGCTTGGATGAGTAAGGAACTGAACCTTGACGATTGTACCACCTAGTGTATACTCTGTCACTGTTGAAATCTGATTTGATGTGATAAAAAAACAACACATTACTTATTAGCTACAAAGCCCTCAATAACCTTGCTTCCCCATACCTTACAGACCTCCTCCAATGTCACTCCCCCACTCGCAACCTCAGATCTTCTGACGCCAACCTACTGACCCCCATCACCAGGACCAAGCACCGCACCGTTGAGGACTGAGCCTTTTCCACTGCTGCCCCAACTCTTTGAAACTCTCTCCCTGCAAACATTCGCAATTCAGACTCACTCCACTCCTTAAAAAAATCACCTCTAAAACCCACCTTTTCAAGACAGCTTACATGCAATTTTGTTTAGAATTTTAGCATGCTAATATAGTAATTAGCACTATTGACCCAGACTGGTATACCTTAAGATTTACGTAAGTGATTAAATACAGTAGTACCAATATAACATCTTAATTTATAATAAAACTACGACAACTAATCACATGATTTACATACAATTTAAGCACATTCAATGTTCTGTGATAAAATCATTGCGACTAATCTGTGTGACTGGCTCTATCTAATGCACTGAACGTGAATAATACTTAGGCTATAATTAAGCATAGTTGATAAATTATGCAGGCAGTTTTAAATGTATACACATGCAATTTTGCATCAAGGTCTTATTGCATTAAAATAACTTAAACCAGTAAGACATGTTTCCCCATGCGATACTTTGCACGGGGACGGGGAAGCTCAGCAGAGTATTGCCCCTCTATCCTTCATAATTCTGATTGGATTAAGAAATACATACAGCCATGACATAATTGCTCTCAGAACAGAAGGAAGCTCCAGCTCGACTTTCTTTCTGTGCTGGCAAACATGTAGACTGTGCTCTGCCAAAACATCCTGTTTTTTCTCCAAATATGTCAAATTATGGAAGCGAGACACCTTCACACTGTCATTTCCTTGTGACTTCAACCAACTCCAAAAACTCGTCGTCGTGACTTCAGCTGGAGCCAGGTCCGTCATGTGATCTGGATCACAACATCGGTGTTACAGGTGTCGTGCAGACAGGCTACCAGCAACTCTAACTTCCTCTCTAGAGTCCCGGGTTTCTTTTTCTCCACAGTCCTGAGCTCACTACCATGACAGACAGCTGTGCTACAGACAGAATCAAATCGAAAGTGTGGTGTTGACACGGATGAAGGGTGGTAGTCACTCAAGAGTGAGTGGAACATTTTTCAAAAACTTGCTCTATGGTTTCCCACAGAGGACTTCCAGCCACACACACACACACGATTGGTGGTTTGATGTGTGTGGTGCAGTGCTGGAGGTAGTGTTGGAGTGAGTAAACATCACTGCCATGAAGCCTCAAAAAAACATCAACACAGACAGAGAGTGGTCACTGAAACCAAGGCACTCAGAGACAGAGAAAGCTTCTATGACAAAAAGAGAGAGCGCTCCAGCATCCACATCCAAGATTAAATGATGAAATAGAAAGAAGTAGAAAAAAAACACAAGACAAGACACAACTAGGAGGGTGGAAAGTAAGAAATGTTTGCTGGCCCCTCCAAGGCACGAACGTTGCGTTTGATCTCAAGAGGAGCACGCGAGAAAGATAGCGAGCACAACACATCTCAGTAGGGCTCCTCACTCTCACACAGCCATCATGCATCCCTCCGTCCTCTCAGCAGAGAGAGGGAGAGAGAAGGCCTGATACAAACAAGGGAGGGAGGGAGATGAAGATGGAGCGAGGATGAACAAACGCTAAAGTATGATTTATGAACACTTCTCTTGCTCCGGTTTTCCACTCTCCCTGCTTCCCTGTTGTGGGGGTAAACAATGCTGATTCCTCAGAGGGAATGTGTGTACAGCCCTTCTTTCATTCCGCCTATCTCTCACATGCACACAAACACAGCGGGAGAAGAGAGCCTCTCTCTGTCTATACCTTACCCCTCCCTCCCTCCCTCCCTCCCTCTCTTGTCTTTTAGCCCAGAGATCTATTTGTGCTGACTTCCTAAAAGGCCTTCAGGGTGTCACTTGGACAGAGTGGATGGGCCTAATTGCATTTAGCAAAGTGGAAGCAGATCTGTACAAGCGTAAATGGATTGAACGTTTTTTTTATCTCACTTTATTCAATCACTCCTGTAACAAACGTGAAACTCACAATGCGTGCTTTCAACATTTTCTTCTATTTAAGAGAGCTTAATATGTATCATATTGACTTCTCGCATCCTCAGAGGCCATTTAAACAGCGCTGCAAACTTTCCAAACAGCCTTTTGACATGTTCTATTTAATCGTTGGACCTTCATTCATCTCACAGCAAGAGGCAAATCATTATGCCTCCCTCATGTCTTTACTTCCACATTGGCAGTGTGGGGTTGTATGCAAAGCAGCCCACTCACACGAGTCTTGTTTAGTGCTTTTCATAAAGGAAATCGATGCGCTTGATGGTCATAAACTGTATTTGATGATCATCTAATTTCATCTCGATAGCTGCTCAAATCTAATCAACTCTCAAGCAGAAGCTCTTTGTTCTAATGGTTCAATATCAAATGTATGGCCCGTGGCAGCTGCCCCAGGTGGCCCCGCTTATCTATTAGCTCTTTACACTCTATTGAGAGGTTTTGTGTCTAATATGCACTTTATATTTCCTCACTACACTCTGACATGGCAGCAGCTGCTTCCTTCCTCCTTCTTTGTCTACTGCCTCCAGTTGATCTGATTAATCTGGGATGTAAGGGAGTAACAAAAAGCTTTTATTGATAGCTATATCTGTGTTTGCATCCATATTCATATTTGAAAAGGGCCAAGACTAGATAGAGGTGGTTTCTGTCTACTGTCAGTTATATGCAATGTACTGTACAAGGAGTATATCATGTTTAGCTGCCAATAAAATACATTAAACTAGAATGGCACTGGGAGAGCACACCAATGGTGCATCAACATGCTCCTTGGATGGTCCCATTTCCTGAGAATGTTCTTTCAGCTCAGCTATTGTGTTTCCATGAGCTTTAACAACAAGGATACTTCAAAGATGTGTTTGTATCATATTGCTTAGAGTCGTTAAACAACACATGGTGGCTGTTTCAGCTATTTACGTGATGATGAAATGGAAAGGAAACAGATCAGGTGAGCCATGAAATATCAGCTGAGCTAAATTTCACATGAACACAGCACAGAACCTCAAACTCACCATATTGATGGAAGTGAAAAGTAATTTCTGTATTCCATAATTCAGTTCTGCTAGAAAACATATGGTAATGACACAACATAGTACTAGTGCAATATTATAGTGTTTTTTTTTCTGTTTTAAAACTGGAGGTTGTGCATGTTATAGGAGAAGACATAGATCAATTTAAAGATGGTCTGAGATGTCCATGATAAGAAAATGACTAAGGAAAAAAAGGCCATAACAGATCATTTACTTTGGCCTTAGAATTTTTTAAGACAGTAACAAGACTCAAAAACGGCATGGTCTGTTTAAATGAGACTCAGTAAATATATTTTCAGATAGTCCCTAACTTCACCTAAGCACTTTGTGTAGAGTGGCAGGCTTAAAATATCAGATCATGATTTAAAAATAATACAATAACTTCTTACTTAACTTAACTATCTACAGTCATGGAAGAAATTATTAGATCACCCTTGTTCTCTCTTTGCTTTCTTGTTCATTTTAATGCCTGGTACAACTAAATGTACATTTGTTTGGACAAATATAATGATAACAACAAAAATAGCTGATTAGAGTTTAATTTAAGAGCTGATATCTAGACATTTTCAATGGTTTTATTGATAATGATTTTGGTTATTATCAATTCATCGGCTTACATTTTGAGAAATGTGAAAAAACACAGTTGCTTCTCATAAACAAACACACTATTTGGACATGGGTAAAATATCACTCCTACTGTAGTGCTCATGAAGATCTCTTGTCTTCACCTGTCCACCAGGAGTCACTATAACGTGTCCTGCCTCACCTCATCACCTGCTAACAGCTGCTCCTCGTGTGCGATCACCCTCGGTATATTGAGGACAGATGTTTTAATGACCATCTGCCGCCCTTATCCCTCTGGATTCATTTCCCGGTCTGGCTACTTTCTCATTTGCAACTGCAATCATGTCTTTTGACTTATAAAGACTGTTTTCACCTCCTGAGTCTGCCTGTGGGCTCCAGCTCTGTGATTCACTATTGCACTCCCTCGTTCTGTCTACTCCCCTCTATCTCCCCTCCTGTGTGACCTTTCAATTGTGTGACTTGGCAGTCTCCATCTTGGGGGGTGCCATGCCTCCTTGTGAGGGTGATAATGACTGTTATCATGAATGTGAGGAGGCAGAGGCAGACGGTGGGCATATATTACAGAGCCATGTGAATAAGGGGAGCGGCAGGAGGAGAGAGGAACAGCATGCAGGTACAGTACAGAGAGGGGAATTTGGTTAAATATAACTGTCAGCATGTGGTATTTTCAAGGCTATCTATCAGCCGTAGAAGGTATTGATGGAGGTTTTCATACAATGGCGAACTGTGTGTGACAGGTTAACCCAATATTCAGGATTTAATGGACTGCCCTCTGTGCTTTTAAAATATGTTGAGTGCTTTTAAAAAAAAGTTCCAAGGCACTTATATTTTGTGTTGTTTTGTGGGCAAAATCGATTTTGTTTTGCCATGATCAATATGGCCTCCTGTCGTAAAGATCCTGATCTGTGATGTATTTGTGTTGAAAGCTACTTAAAGAAATACACATCATGCTTCTAATACTGTTTGTCTTTTTTAAACAGCTGTTTGCAGGAAGCGTAGCAATGAGTTGATATTTACAATATGTATGATTAATAATTTATGGTGCGAAAGGTTAGGTTCAGGGAAAAATAACCCAACTGTTTGAGGTTAGTGAAAAATCAATTCTTCAGTCTCCTGGGCTAACAGAACTATGACCACCAACATAAATACATAATGTTAATGATTTAAAACAATCTCCATCTCCATTCCAAGACTGTCTAAAAATGTAATTCATAGATAAAATAGACATATTACATACCAGTCTAAGAGGGAGAGGGCAAACTTAGTTTTGGATCCTTAAAAAAAACACAATACCCGGACCATGACCAAGGTTGACTAATGTTTTTGCCTGAGCTTGACTACTGTCCTTTTTAATTTTATTTTTTTTTGTCTTTTCTTTATTTCTTTGCTGATCCTTGCGCCAGTATCTGCCACAACCACATAACGTCAAAAATAAAAAATAAAGAAAAATCTCCTCCTGCTTTTGTTTACCGGGCTAATGTACTACACATTCACTCACTGAACTGGGAAAAATATAGGCTCCTCCATTCTGCATGCTATAAATTGTTTTATCTGATTTTGTGGGGAGTCAGACATGAGGACGGACATAAAGAATAACCATATAGAAATGACGGGCTTGTTAGCTCATGTAGGTCACATAGAGGCATCAGTATGAAACTGAGACTGTGTCATAACCAGTAAAAAAAAAACCAGACTGGTCTCCCCTCAAAAACGTCAATATAAGCCTTATGTACATGCAGTAAAATACGACTCACATTTAAGTTTTCGACTGTCCTCCATCGGCATCTTCGGATACAGAAGTAATGATTGACGAAGATGTCGAGTTTAGATGGCGGATGTCACAGTCGGGGTGGGGTGGGTCTAACAAACAGCGGACTCTCTCCCAGTGTGAAAACAAAAGTAAGTAACTTTTTATGTAACTTACATGGCACATGTCACCCTTGTAAACTACTTCAATTCCAGCATTTATTTACTGTTTAAACCAGGGGTCCCCAAACTTTTTTTGGTGGGGGCCACATCAGTTTTTTTTTCTGTGATGGGGGGCCGGGGTCAGTCTATAACAGGAAATGATATGGGCCAAAGTGACCACCAGTGTTATTGTGTAAATATAACGATCATTTGTTGGCCTTGGCACCACCTGTTGGTTTGCAACAAAGTAATAAAAAGTCTTCACATGTTTATTTGAAGTACCACAGATATTCCTTTTATTTTGTAGAAAATAAAAACACAAGCTGATGCCAGTTAACAATGAGGTGATGTGATTTTGTAATACGTACAGGTGAAAATAGATTCTCATTCAGAATCTATTTTCCGTTTCCACATTTTGTTGACCAACTCTCTTCCGTTAGCTTGCCTTGCCCGCGGAAACTTGACGCTTACGGCTTGGCATCACGTAGATCGGAATATACCATTGTGTGGAGGGTGAAAATTAGCTACTACTGTAAATAATTCACAACTAAGGTCAATTTTAATTAGAACGTCTACCTTAATCATTACATGTGGATATTTTATAAATTAATATATAATAAATGCAATTTAAAGAAAAACAGGCCATGTTTAGAGGGATTGTTTGGGATAGTTAAGTGGGCCACTCCAATTGCTTTGGCGGACTGGAAGTGGCCCACGGGCCGTAGTTTGGGGACCCCTGGTCTTTTATGACGCCATACCTGGACGTTTTTTACCCTAAACCTAGATCACTGGTTTTGTAGCCTAAATACACTGAAAGTGGAGCATTTTTACAACCACAAACCGTACGTGAATGTATCATGACGTATGTGCTAATTTTCTAGAAACGCTCATTTTGACAAACAATTATGTGTCTTTTTTGGTGGTATTAACATACGATCTATTCTGTCATTTAGGTTGGAGATCTTGTTGAAAACTCCTCGTAATTGCTTTTAATGTGATGTATATGTAGCAGCAAGATGAAATCCAGAAGAATGCTATTTCAAACATCTGCAGTAAGTGTAATGATGCTGTTCAATGCATTCCATGTGTCTGAATCTGCCGTTCTCTCTTTCTATGTCTGAAACGTCAAATCCGTTCATTGCTCTTAGATCATTAGAGTGCACCTACAAGTTCATGTGACTGACACTCTTGTAAGTATAATTATAGCACAAAATTACTGCTCGCTCAACCTTGAATCAATACCCTTCCCTCTTGAAACACATTTGTCTCTGTAAAAAGCAATTAAACACTGACAAATCAAAGAGCCCATTCTATGATACACCCTGCCTGCGAAACCTGCAGTGAGAGGTCAAACACTGAGCGACATGAAAGATTAAATGTATCAATAATACATTCGGGCAGAATGATTCAGTGGGGGCACATAAATGAGGCGTCGCTGCCTTGTCACATTGGGGAACAGGTGTGCCGCCGCAGAAGCTCCTGTACCGCCGCATAAGGTGTGTATATTTGGCATGTCAAATGAGCAGGTGTTGTGTATAATTCATCTTTGTTCCATATTTCATGTAGAGGAGCAGGAGAGTGGGTTTTGGAGTCTGCTGGGGGGTCTTTCTGCAAAAAGGGCTGCCAGCCTTCTGGCTCAGCGTGGTGCTCCTCTTCAGGAGGTCTCACAGCGGGATCCGGTCTCTAGGAATGTGTGTCTTGTGTGTATTTCTGTGCACAATCTAGCTGATTGTGTCCATGTTTATGTAATCTTGTGCTATTTTAGTTTCTAATGGCTTCTAAAAATGTCCCAATAGTCCAGTTCTGACCGGGACTATTTCATTTCTACACAGTGAGCCGCAAACCCCAAATTGGGATCTGCTCGTAAATAAAAGACACACTTCTCTATTACAACTCTCAAATGTATTTTTCATGCTATCTCAAAGGAACTGCAAAAGCCAAAAAAGATGAACATGAAGTAGAATAGTGGATTAATCCACGGAGGCGAGGGAATGTACGTGAACCCACTGCCAAACCCGCTTTTCAATTTGCTCTTTCAATCCAAATATTTTACTGTCAAATTGTGACAAACCTGCAGTGTCGATAAAAGGCTGATGTGAAATGGCAATAATACTATGTTAACATTTAAATTTGCTCAAATGAGACAAAAGCCTCCCTTTGTTTGAATTATACCAGATGATATTACAACTTAGTCAGCAAAAAGCAATTCAAGCGCACCACTTGAGGGAGAAAGTACAGAATGTCTTTTTCAAATAATGGCCGATGTCTCCTATAACAGCGATGAAGTGAGCCGTTGATCTGTCACTCACATGCCTAGAAGGGCTTCTGGACCATAATTGTTTCAACTTAGGCTGTAATATATGCACTGTACAGCTTACAGCAGGTTTCTTCTGAGGCTGTCAGCGGGCTGGAGGAGAGGTCTGGCTCAGCGACACACAGAAACCAGTAATGAAACAGTGGTCCAATGTATTTTTCATTTGTGTGCCAGTGCAGTGCTAAAGCTGAATTTTTATTTGAAGGACAGCATGTTGGAATTAAAATAGGACGTTGACTGGCATGCAAATGTATATGGGTGAAATTAAAATGGATTTTTTTAAAGCAGCTATACTAACTGTGTCAGATTATCAATGTGAAAGGGTTCACTAGAAGTTATGAAGCTATAGAGAATTGTCCCATGAATCAGCAGCTCCCCATGACTCTAACAAGCTCAACTGTGAGTTATAGTGTTCCAGCTCAAAACTTTACTGTTTTGGTTCACTACAACTGCTCTCATAATGTTGTTTTCAGCCTCAGTGGGCAGTTTCAATGTTTCCTCCAAGAGACATTTGACCGCAAAACAAACTTACAAACTTTAGAGCATGTTTATTGACATCTATGCTTTCATAGGAGAGACCAGGGAAGGTGGTATGACCACTTCTCTCCTGACCTTTCATGTGAAATTTCATAGTTGTGTGAAGAAGTGTGCAGAATTTTGAGCAAAAAGAACCAAGTCTAGATTTTTATAAGGACTTATAGTTTTGAAGTTTAATGTATTTTTTTAAAAAATCATACCACTAATGTGGCATTTTGTAAGAACAGTACTCTATGTATTTGAAATGATTTAATTCATTATGTGATATATCTTGCCTACAGCCCTCTGTGACCTGAGTTTGGATAATCGGTTAAGCATAATGAATGAAATATGTGATATAGTTGGAGAAATTTGGAAAATGCTGCTATTTGTACTAGATAAATAAGGATTCTCTGTAACTGTTTGTCTCAACTCCTTGAGATGTTTGTGTTCAAACTCATCCTCAGTCTCTCCTCCATAGTGTCTCTTTAACACTCCCTATGCACCATATTATTAGCAGTAGGCCTATATAACAGAGGAAGTAAATTCATCAAATTCAGTGCCCCATATTGTCATTTTCCAAGTACTTGTCAATATGCCTGAGCAGTATTTAGTCACTACAGAGCTGCATATTTCCCACAGGTGCTGTTGGAGAACAAAACAGAGCCAAAAGGAGAGTGAATGTTGAATATTACATTTACCAGGTGGCCAGGAACATACAAACCTCCAAATGAATGCTGATGTTGCTTCTTGTCTGTTGGCTGTGTAAACAAGCAACTATCAACATTATAAAGTAATATTATGTCAGTGTTTACAGCTTGTTCCATCGTCCCGCTTGACAAGAAATAAAAACAAAATAATGCTCTCATAATGATGTGGCAGATTTCTGTGAAAATGTACACATACAGTATATACATGGACCATTAGCCTGACACCGCTAGACAAAATTGTGAATCTGAATGAGTCTGGAACCTCTTAATTTAGATTCCCATGGCATTATCAACTGGTTAGGGCAACCAGTGACCAGTGGCTTAGATGGCCATTGGTTGGTTAAATACTGACACAATAGGCGCTTTAACAGAAAGTTCAACATCAGCTGCAGCCATTATGATCGTCTTCGAAAATGGCTCAACGGCACTCCTCTTAGAATCTTCGTCTCATGTTAGATAAACGATTACAACTGGCCTGGCCGCTGGAAATCTGTCCAATGCAGAGAGAGACTGAACACATCTGCAAGAGCAAAAACATGAGCTTGCAGATTCATCGCAGACAAGTGGATCATGATCTCTTAATATGATTTCTGTAATGAGAGGATTGAAGCGAGAAACAAAAACGCTGCTTATAGAACAGCTGAAGGTAGACGTAATGGCCAGTGGCTGTGATAATTGGCTGAAATACTTAATATTCACATTTCAGGCCAATGTGTGTGTTTTCTGGCGTTAAACAAGTTGATAATGAGGCACAGTGGAACAAAGTGGAACTGACATGTCTTGAAAATGGAATTGCACTGGTTCAGTTCTACTGATTGTCTTCATTACATCATGTAAAAACTGCACTCTAACGGCTCCGGTCAGGGACACTGGGGAGAGGTTTTGTGAGTTGAACAAGGGGCTTTCAGTTAAGTTTTTGCAGGGAAGGAAGAGCAAATTTGGGCCTGGAGTTTGCTCTGCAAAACTTCTTCCTGGCTCAACACCACAAATTTACAAAGAGTTTAGAATGATTATGTCTTAATTGCTTTGTTAACTATATTCTTACAGAAACCTCCAATTCCATTTTGAGAGGATATACTTTAAGATCCCTATTATGCCACTTATACGCCTTTATGTTGTGCAGATCCCGCAGTGTGATTTAAATGGGATCAGACAGTTACACAAACAACAATTAAAAGCTTGGTTAAGTTTGTTCTTCCTGATTACCACTGAAGTTCTATCCTGCATACAAAGCAGCGCCTCCACAACAAATGTCTGTTGATACGCATTTGTGATGATCAAGGCTTCATTCAAAAGCTGCCTGTGTCCCTCCCACAACACAATACACACTCGTCCAAGGCCTTTATGAATAAGGCCAGTCACTTTACAAAGACAGATGGTAATAGTCTAGTCAGTCAGGGACTAGCAGAGCCATGTGTTTGTAGTTCTCAGTTGCTTGGTCATAACAATATTCAGTCAAATGAGGTAATACATTTTGATTGGTAGACATAAGGGACATCAAAAGCCTGCCAGGGATGTAACACATCATCTCTACAGGAAGACAAACATGAGGCCTCCAACAGTCACAGCCATCCTTCATGGTTCTGGGCGAGATGGCACACTGTGATTGCTTTGCAAGGTGGTGGCGATGAAGACAAATGGAAAAGCACAATATGGTACGGTTAGCACGAAGCAGCACACTGACTGTAACAGGCAGAAGTCAGTATAAATGTCAAAGAAGATCGAAGGCCTTCTGAACGAGATATTTCCCTAAGGCCTCTGTTTGGTCTGTAAAAGCTATACACACAGCTTTGATAAGTTGTTTGATGGTCTTGAAATTTTACTTTTAAATAAAATATTTTCACAACCAATACTTTATGCCAGCCCTTTCTAAAATATTGGGTTTTTCCCCCCAACATGGATTTTTCTTCTTTTTCAGAAAGAGAAATCTAATTTGCCACCCAAAGTCTCAGGTACAGCCATGGAAAAATGCGTCAGACCATCCTTATTTTCTTCAGTTTCTTGTTCATTTTAATGCCTGGTACAACTAAAGGTACATTTGTTTGTGCTAATATAATGATAACAACAAAAATAGCTGATAAGAGTTTAATTTAAGAGCTGATATCAAGACATTTTCCATGGTTTTCTTAAAAACCAAATTAATTATCAGGAAAACCATGGAGTGTCTAGATGTCCCCGCTCTCCCCGGTCAAAGTCTGTTGCTTGTTTGACCCATCCACCACCCCAGCCTCCAACTGAGTGGTGGCCGCAATACACCGGACAATGAAATTCATAATTATAGCTCATTTTTCGCTGCCTGTACACACAACCTATATTGATGTTTAGACAGGACAGCCTGATTATTTTTGGTGATCAGTGTATGCTGATATGATATCAATCTGTAGCGGTTTGACAGTGCCAGGGTGCCAGTCAGAGCTAATCTGACAATTTTCTTTTGTATTTTTGATTTGTCAACCTTACACAGGACCCATGCCTACCCATGCATGGACCCTACTAACAACCAGAAATTAAACAACCTTTTCCAAAGGCGACCCATTAAACACAAAGCACACACACACAAGAATTTTGCAATTCAACACAGTGTATTATACAATTCAGTGCCCCCAAATACAACCCATAATTCACACAGCCCAAAACACCAAAAATAGTCTCTTTCTTCCAACCAAAAATAGTCATCTTCAGGTACCAAATAAATAAACAAAATAGTCATTTTTTTAAAATAAAAAGTTGGTCAACCAAAACCCAAACTAACTGCCGACTCTGGCGTCGAATAGACCAGCTTTGGCCACGGCTTTGTCGCCCGGTTGCCGGCAGACGTCGGAAAAGGACCATCGGTTGAAGCCTGGAGTTTTGGGGCAAGTGGATCATCCAAAGGTGAGAAGCGAACACTAAAAAATACAACACGGACTGGAAACCCGCTGCCAGGGGTTGGCAAACTAATGGAGCAGACACGGGATGGACTAGACCTCTTCCTCCTCAGTAGCCGGGGGCCGCCATCTTGAATTCCCCAAACCGGCATTTTTGTGATTTGCTGAACAGAGGGCGTGCTTGAGTATGCTTGAAGTATGACAGCATCGCTACAAATCATTCTGCTAAATCAACAGCCCATTCCTGAGTGTCTTTTAGTCCAACCAAACACTAAACAAGACACTTTTGGGCAACCGAAATTTTATAATAAATTTAGAAACACACTGTGAAAGGGTCAAAGTTCTAAGATGAAACCGCACTGGCACTGTGGTAGCGACCTGTTGATCATAAGTTATTCTTATCCTAAAGCATATGCTGCTATATCGTCTAATTCACTCTAATTAGGACCCTAATTCGCTAAAGTAACATGAGACTTTAAACTAACAACGAAGCATTTATTACTTTTATAGAATTTGTACATTTTTACATTAAGTCTTGAAAACTGTTTCTTGTGCCCTTATAACCAATAAATCACTAATATTCATGCTATCACATTTCATATATTCACAGTGAGCTGATTATCTGGTTGTCATTCATGACTGAAAATCAGGTGACATTTTGATTGGTTGTTGCCAGAATCTACACCTTCACCAGTTAACTAAAAATAGGTTCACTAACTGGGACGTTACGCAATGGTGTGTCCACAAACACATCATGTTTCTGTCTTTGTTGTTGTCCCGGAGCAAGACACTGAACTCCTACCTGCTTACTCATATAAGCACTGGATAAAAATGTCAGCTTACTGTCTAAAATGTAAATATCCAGTGGGAGGGAAAATACAACACCATAATCCAATAAAGGCAGTATCAATGGTTGTCATAACAACCTACACGCTACCTTTAATGTTGATGCCAAAAACTGAAGCTTTTATAAGATCCAATTTAAGCTAATATCCAGCATGCAGTGTTTTGTTATTTTGGAGTATATGAGGTTTTGCACTGATTTGTTTTAAACAATGAGATGGCTTCTACTCTGTCGCTGATGCTGCCTGTAAACTGCTCATTAGCTCAGGCACTGACCCTGGGCCTGTGACTCATCTGTCTGAAATCATAAACAACACACAGCGCTGCTCCCGTCCTCCACAACAGGAAGAAAATTAAAAAGAGAAAACTTGTGAAATCCAGTACAGCTTTACCGAAACATTGTCCCGAACGCGCATTGTTCTGCTGTTATGTGGAAATATTGCTGACATATCATTTGAAGGCTTCGAATACTATATTAAACAAACAATGCTGTCCAATTTCTCGAAATGGAACACTGATCACTTTGTGCGTGGTCAGAATTGAATTCTTCTGAAATGTGATATTTGAAGTGACTACACGGCGGTGAGGGGAGAGTGAAGGAAAGAGCCGTTCATAAATCATTCCTTGACATTGCTGCTTCATTACCCCAAACTCACTTTCTCCCAGCCTCTCTCTGTCTCTCATCAAAACTCCATAATCCCTGTCAAAGCTGTTTGGATTGTAGGTTAAAAGTGATTCACAAACAGGGAGAGAGAGAATGAGGGAGGACAGAGGGGAGATGGAGGGACGGAGAGGACTATAATCTGCTCAGTATGAAGCTCTGTACCACACACTCTTACGATAATTACCTCTTGCTGGCTTGCACCGGCTCCATACCTTTTTTTATAGGTGCTGGGAGCGTGCAAATGGAACTAGCTTGTAATTATAATGCTCCGAGTACAGAGAATGGTGCCCTCTGTGAGCACATTGGAAAGCTGGTCATTGGATTTCTGAGGCTGCCACCCGTTCACCAGAAATGTCAGCTTGATGGATTTAAGTCAAGGTCAAATTTGAAAGGTCTGATTAAAAACTGAGTGCTATTATGGATCAAATGGTGGGAGAGCAAAAGCAAAACAGAGTGCAGCAGAGCCGAGGACAGAGTCGTTTTCAGGCACAGCGACGTAAGATCGGTGGTCAGCAGTAAACTATGCCAAGCACAGGGGCGTCTGGCCCACGTGGGTGGAGGACGGGAACAGATATCACCTGAAGCCGATCAACATTCAGTGTGCCACAAATACATCAAGGTAGGCAAGGCCATATTCGAAAACTGTATGTAAAAAGTACTTTGACCTGCCTACATCACCATCATTCAGGGCTGGTGTGTTGAATTTTTTTATTCAACAGGATAGTTGAAGCTTATTTATTCTGCCAGCTCCTTCTCTTCACTCTGTAATAAGATAATAAGAGCAAAAAGATATACTATTTACAATAAACAGCAATCATTTCCATTCATAACAGTATTTACATCCTTATAATAGTGTGCAATTTTCTTACCAAAGTGAAATAATTATAATGCAAATGCACATACATGTAATAACAGGACAGTGAACGATACAGATCACCTCCTATTGTCACCACCTGTCAATCAACAACACACTTTCACTACATGAGGAATGGAGGACTTTTAACAATGCACCTTCACTCTACTTCAGTGTGTCTGACTGATAGTTATTTACAGGGTATGGCATGAAAATAAATTACAGAATATGTGAAAATTGCAAAACAAGACACCATTAAGGAGGCAAGAAAAGCCTGGTGGCCCGCCAGGCCTATAAAGCACTGGGGGAAACTGTACTATATACACCGAATTAAAGTAAAGTAAAAATAAATAAAATAGCGGAGCAGAGTAACACAAACAAAGAGAGCGAACACAATGCAGGAAAATAACTTCCATCCACAACGGGAGAATCCATTTCTTTAACTTTTTACAAGGGCAAAATATAAACTTAACCTGATATGTAATTACCTCTGCATACACCAAAACGGTAGAGAAAATAATTTTGCAACAAATTTACATCAGTCCTTTATAAAATGAAATATAAAAACTGGAAGTTACCCCTTACAAATGCAAAATCTTACATTCTCAGTTTGCTCCTTCAAATTAAAAGTTCTCCACATTTTCCTTATTAACATCAAAATAAAAGTTGATAATCTAGTGTAAAAAAAAACTCTGCTACACATACAGTCATGGGAAAAATGAATAGTCCATTTTTCTTCAATGTCTTGTTCATTTTAATGGCTGGTACAACTAAAGGTAATGATTTTGGTTATTATCAAGAATATTTCCATGACTGTAGATGATTCTGACTTCAATTACTTAGATCTCCAGTCTAACTTTTCCACTGCTACCAACTTTCTTTAGCACTTGATTTGGTCGCATCTATTTTTTTCCTTCAGTGGCCTGGTCAGTCTCTGGGTGGCTGGAGTTTCACTATCAGTGTCATCTGTGTGGGCACCTGTCATAGTCTCTCCTTTCCCACCAGCCTCCTACTCTCTCCTCGTCTTGATATGTAAAATAATTCACTATAGGTCGCTTCAATTAGGGAACTGTAAATGAACTGCTCCATCGTAAGGCTCTGACCTATTGATAATTCTTGAACTGCAGCCTGCGCTCTGTTATACACTGCAGGCACAACTGTCTGGCAAAATTTTTTTATAAAGTTGCATTGTAGCGGAGCTCGAGCACTTAAAAGCACCATCTGCTTTAATTCAGTATTTTCTAGGATCGAGATTGGTAGCATATATTCAGCGATAAACACTCTATAGCATTAATTATTACTTTGGCACGGTCTGAATTTGCACCTGGAACCTGCCTGAACATTGGGGAGAAGGCGTAAATACACTACTTTGGCAGTAATTGTTTGGGTCACAGGGTGGCGTCCTGAACCAAACACCCTGTAACCAACTGTTCGAAATGCATACCAAAGATTATAACCATTATGCACTCAAATGGATGCAACCACATGAAATTTTAACTCACACTCTTACAAAAATTATTCCCAGCTCTACCTGCTACTGATTAAGATTATAATTGTTATTAATTATTATTAAATTATAGAAGAAGTGCAATGCAGTGGTGCTGGGTAGCTTGTCATTATTTGCTGATTCACAAGTACAGAGAGTATTATTGCACCTTCAAGAGTGAAAAGCAGTAAAAAAAAAAAGCCAACTTGTATTTTTGCCTAAAAACAGTGATTAAAGTTGGTAAAACTTGGAAATATAAATTATTGACATTTAGGGCAATAATGTAAGTTAGCACAACAAAGGAAGCCAGTTGTATGCTCAAAAACAAGTTGGTGAGTTGTTGTTACTTATATCTTTAAGTTGGAATTCACAACAAGGGACAATAGTTCTGCTAACTCTTATTTCTTTGTTGTGAAATGCGGGAAAGCGGTGAAATTTGGTCATTAGCAAAGGCTAGCGGCTAACTGATGCTAGAGGCTAACTGATGCTAGCGGCTAACTGATGCTACCGGCGCTGCTTGTTACAGCTACAAGAGTAGCCATTAGCGTATCAATGCTAACTCAAAATTGTGGTTGCAAAATTAGCTGACATTCAGCACATTGCAGAAGTTAGCAGAAGTAAGGATTAAAAGTTATTACAATGTAAAATTATGAGTTAAAAAATCTGAATTCAGAGTTGAGCAAACTCAAAAACAAAACTTAAAATATTTAGTTTAACTGTCCAACTTAAAATTTTATCAAAGTTTGTTGCCTTGAAATTTTTAGTTCACCCAAGTTTTCTTTTTTTGCAGTGTAGTAACAATATACACTAATACTGAATTGGTGTAAGGGAATTTAACTTAACAGGAGAGCACATATAAATGAGAAATATTTCCAGTGTCCCATAACACCTCGACATGAGTTCAATCCATTGTAGAGATTTGCCAGTAGCCATGAAAAATCTAAAAAAAACTGTGTTTCTTTGGGCACTATGGTTCTGAGGGGCAAAACTGTATGACCACCCACGCTGTTAAAAGCTTCACTTTGTCACAGTACAGAGTTTGTAACAAGATTGTAGTGCTTCCATTGCTAGAGAGACAGTGTGTGGTTACCTTAAAAGCTGCTAGTAGGCAGGAGGAGGTGGGTTTGCTGGACTCTGAGTGGGAAGCTGTATTGAAAAGAAATAATACCACATCAGATCTGGTGAGGTACATGCAAAAAAAAAAAAAAAACAGTACAAATGAGCTATTCCCTTATTTTTGCACGACACAGCAGTATAATCAGGCGGATTAGCTGAGAAAGGGAAGGACATTTCAGGAAAATAATTAAAAGAGGAAAATGAACCAACATGGAATGGGGAACCTAGAGAGCATCCCTATTAAAGTGACATTTAGAATCAGTGTGCTTATCCAGCACTGGCTTTGCTGGCTATAAGTGATTCATCTCCTGGAGATAAAAGCAAACAAATGCTGCCTGGAGAGATGTCTGATGGTAGCTGTCCGTGGTGCTGAATTTACCCTTGGCTGCTTTCACTCTCTCCCTCTCTCTTCCCCAACCCTCTGTCGCTCTGTCGGCCCGTCTGTGTCCATCTGCCCTGGGCCTGTGTGTAAGCACACATTGCCAATGTCACTCAAGACTGTCAAAGCAAGGCTGCCGCAACCAGTCAGTTGAAATATAGGCAATCGCTGTGTGCACAGTGTCAGTGGTTGCAGTCAATACGTCCTTTTTACTGTTTCAATATATGCTTTAAAAGTCTCCTGGCAGAAGACATACAACAACATAGCCCTGACCTGTTCAGATAGGTGTCAACTCCATTCACACTAACATCGGCCTTTCCTATCAAAGACATCAAGCCTTCGACTATCTTCGTAGGCATGTAGCAGCCTGTGTGATTGGGAGTGTGGGAGGCAGTAGACTGCAGCTGTTGTGCAGTTAAAGACACTAGCTGATTGACAGCCCAACAGTGTGGCAATCTGGGAGATATACATCCTTTCAACAGGGAACATCTCCCCCTGCTGCAGTCACACCGCGCCTGGGAAATAAAGACCGAGCCGCAGATCTTAGAAACAGTCACACGCAGAGACAGAAAAAATAACACACGTTTACATTATGCATGCACCCCCGCAAACATGTATGATACTGCATAAACATGAACAAATGTTAGCATAGATATTTATAACAAGACAAGAGTCTATATCATGGATGTGTTGTGGGCCAATGGGCCCCTGGGTACAGACATGCTACATGCTTTATATAGTTGAAGGCTCTTTTTATATTTGTTTTGTGTTTCTTGTTGACATCACTCATCTCTCTGGTGTTGTTTTGTGTCTCGTTGTATTCCTTTAGAGTCTCTTTGTGGTCTGTCTGATTATAT
Source organism: Centropristis striata (assembly GCF_030273125.1). Lineage (NCBI taxonomy): Eukaryota > Metazoa > Chordata > Actinopteri > Perciformes > Serranidae > Centropristis > Centropristis striata. Next base: position 10,157,739 of record NC_081538.1, on the reverse strand, counting down.
TTTGCACGTCATTGTAGTTGTGTTAGTCTCTGTGGGAGTTCTGTCTCTCTTTTTAGTTGTTTTGGTCTTTTTGTGGGGGGTTTGTGTCTTCTTGTGGTTGTTTTACGTTTCTTTGTGATCAGTTTGAGTCTGTTCCTGTGCGGTGTGTTTCTCTTTGAGTGATATTATGCAGGAGAAGGCCAAGGGGGCCCCAGGTACAGTAATTCAGTAATCCATCCATGGTCTACTGCCCTGCTATTGGCTCTGTAAGGGGGCACTTGACCTAATGCTAATGTTGGCATGCTAACATGCAAGTAGTGATAATGCTAACTTGCTGATGGTTAGCTGGTATAATATTTACCATTTTCACAATTGTAGTTTAGCGTGTTGTAGGGTAGGGTGATATATCAATATAAAAGACATATCGATATTTTTAAATGTGATATGGAATTAAACCATATTGCATATATCGATAAAGTTGTAGTTCTTTTTATGTATACATGCTGCCCTTACTAGGGTTTGTCATATTTAGTTCTTTTGTAAAGTCCGTTATTCTTTTCTCATATAAATATATGTATTTCAGAAAGGGATTGCCCTATTTTATTTCATAGGGTATTTTTATTTAATATATATATTTTTTAATTTAAATGTGCACTTTAGGGAGCTTTGATTTAAATAAGGTACTCCTGTTGATATACAATATTTATGTTCACTTAAATAAAGGGTTTCAATAAAACTACTTGTGACATGTCATATTTGACTCTGACTGAACATTTGCTCTCACTTTGGGATAAAAATATGAGGATATATATCGTATATCGATATTCGGTGTAAATATAGCGGGATATGACTTTTGGTCCATATCGCCGAGCCCTTGCATGTTGGTACGTTAAAATGTCTTAAGTGACAGACAGTCCCTAGAGCCATGCCACCAGTATGCCCAAAAATATACATGCATAAACAACCCCAAAAATATATTATCATTTAAATGAACATAAAAGTACTTTGTTCATTTCTTCTCTTCACAGCGCTGTAAAATGAAATGTCGAAGCACTCAGAACAGCTGACCTGAAACCTAAAATGATGGAATCTTGGCTTTTAAAAATTTCTCGCACACTATGAAGTGTTTTTTCCCCATGATTGCACATTGTCATTTTTTTTCAATAATTGAATTTTACTAGCTGTGCAAGTACACAGCCACTGTTGATTTTATCCATACTAATTCATTAACTCATCAAAGGCTTTACTCTTTTATCTTCCGTGGTTCTAAGGCAAAACAGGCCCTTTGTTATTTCTCAGAAAATAATCCTTTGTATTCATGGCATGGATGGACAATTATAACTAATGAAGTATTACTTCAGAAGAAAAGGAAAGAGAGGGATGATTTTAATTTAGAATGTGTCAACAGTTTTTGAGAAGCATGTCAAAATGCTGCAGCGGTTTAGAAATGAACAGTGAGCTGGCTTCTTTAGGAGAGCTTACGTTCCTCTGCAGTAACACAAGCTGTCAGCTTCCTATTAAAGAGTTCTGCTCTGTGTTCAGCTGCATTTCACACATGTCAAAGAAAACATGGATCCCCCTTTGAATATGGCGTCTCTTTAAATCTATTACCATTTCTATTAGTAATTCAATTTCTTATTGCTCTAATAAGGACATTTTATGGCTTTATATAATATTCATTTCACACATTTAAAAGAGGCCCAAGGCTCACGACTGTTTCGCTGATTCTAACAGCGAGTTTCACAGTTTAGAATTCTAATTCTAGTTTTCAGTGGACTAATTTATTTCTAAAATGCCCCTCTGGTATATCGACATCAATTAAAGATGGCTGAAAGTTCAGTGCTCTGTGTGTTGGGTTATCTGGGAGCTATACTGATTTTACCCTGAATCTGACACCCACAGTGGGTGAGCCAGTCTGTCGGGGAGGGGGGGTCAAATGGTCACAGTAGTACTTTTCAAGGGGGTCATGGCTCCATCCACGGGGAGCAATGGGCTTTACTTTGTAAGCTGTACACCAGTAAGGGCTCTGAAATAATACTAGAATAACAAGAATTGATATTTGACATACAGTTTTATATTAAATATAAAATAAATTATGTTTTGGATTAAAGAGATTGAAATTCTTAATAAAGTATCTAATGCTAAAGTGTTTATTGGCCAACAGAAATCTTCACTAACTTCTTAATTTTAATCACTAACGAATATATTTAGCTGTATGTATAGTTGAACACTGGTGTACAATTTGTTTACACTGCAAAAAAAGAAAAGGTGGGTGAACTCAAAATTTCAAGGCAACAAACTTCGATAAAATTTTAAGTTGGACAATTAAACTCAATATTTTAAGTTTTGTTTTTGAGTTTGCTCAACTCTGAATTCAGATTTTTGTCAACTCAACTGTAAGTTGTACTAACTAATAATTTTACATTGTAATAACTTTTAATCCTTACTTCTGCTAACTTCCGCAATGTGCTGAATTGGCACGATTGTAACGCCACTATGAAATGTCAGCTAATGTTGCGACCACAATTTTGAGTTAGCATTGATACGCTAATGGCTACTCTTGTAGCTGTAACAAGCAGCGCCGCTAGCATCAGCTAGCCGCTAGCTTTCGCTAATGACTGAATTTCAACGTTTTCCCGCATTTCACAACAAAGAAATAAGAGTTAACAGAACTATTGTCCCTTGTTGTGAATCCCAACTTAAAGATATAAGCAACAACAACTCCCGAACTTGTTTTTGAGCAGCCAACTGGCTTCCTTTGTTGTGCTAACTTACATTATTGCCCTAAATGTCAATAATTTATATTTCCAAGTTTTACCAACTTAAATCACTGTTTTAGGCCAAAAAAATACAAGTTGGCTTTTTTGCAGTGTAGGAGATAACGGTCAACTTTCTATTCGAAGTTAAGCTAACTCAATGTTTGCTGTTTCCATTGAGGATCACTTTGGAAAAAAGTGTTTTAGTGATGCTTTTAAGTAGGGCTGGGTGATATCTCGATATAAAAAAAAATCGATATATTTTTAAATGTGATATGGAATTAGACCATATCACATATAACAATAGTTAAAATATATATATATATATATATTTCTTAATATATAAATGCTGCCCTTACTAGGGTTTGTCATATTTAGTTATTTTTTAGTCGTTATTCTTTTCTCAGATAAATGTATTCATTTCAGAAAAAAATTGGCCTATTTTATTTCATAAGCTATTTTTATTTAAGATATTTCTTTAAATGTGCACTTTATGGAGCTTTGATTTTTTTTTTTAAAGTACTCCTGTTATATAATATTTCTGTTCACTTAAACAGTTTCAATAAAACTTCTTGTGACATGTCATATCTTGCTTTGACTGAACATTTGCTCTCACTTTGCCATAAAAATATCAGTAAATATATCATATATCGATATTCAGCCTAAATATATCAGGATATAACTTTTGGTCCATATCGCCCAGCCCTTCTTTTATGCGCTCTCTTCTGGGATTTTGTGACAAAATACCCTTTGGAGTTGTTTTGCTTTATTAATTAATAACTAATCAAACCAATTTTAAATCACGTCATGACAGCTTATAAAACAGGGCTCAACGGTAAACCATTTTGAAAAATATCGTTGGTTGCCATCAGTGAAACAGCTTTTTTACCAAAGCAAATAACTAAACATGCTCACCAAAATATAGTATAATTTGAATATTTATTGCATTGGATATATTTAGATATTGCTGTTAGGGCCATAACAAGAATCAGACAACACTGCACAAAACAATAATGCATGTGTGTAAGAGATAATGGCAAGGCACATTAAGTTGTCTGACTGTGGCGTAAAAAATCTGATAACCCTTCAACATCACAAACAAATGTGCAAATGGATTCAACGGACAAAGAACAAGATGAATTGGAAGGAAACAGTCAAGGCTCCACGTCTTCAGAGCTTCAGGTTCTGTGGTGAAAACAGCACTACAGCCCAAAAAAACAACATTTGAAAGGGAGAGAAGATGAACAGGTAACAAGTGACTTGATGGCAGTGGCGGTTCTACACAGAGGCCTACAGGGGCCACTGCCCCTGTGAAGAAGCCCTGCTCTGGCCCCTGTGTCAAATTAATAAAAAAATGATCAATTTATAATAATGAACGACGGAACAATTCTCACCTATTTTTTGTTCAAACAATATCTCATTGTACACAAAAGGAACCCAGAATGTGTACGTTGTATAATAGTTTAATTGTGCCATAAAAGCTAAATATAAAGATCATTCTCACTGTACTGCACTTTCAAAATGAAAAAAAAGTAATTGTGCACAAAAATTAGAAATGTCATTGTCGTACAAAAATAACTGTTAATGTTGGTAAGTCTCATTGCTTCAATCAATGTAATTCTTCCAAATATGAGACTTTTAGCTAAAATAAAGGTTTTGAATGCTTAAATATCATTTTACGATTTTTAATGTGCCCCTCTGATTAAACACTGGCCCCTCCTTGGCCCCCACAGTAAAAGTGGTCTAGAACCGCCACTGCTTGATGGATTTATTTTAAAAAGAATATAACAACAGCGGCACTTCTGGTGTTTTTTTATTCTAGGAATTGAGAGATTTAAAATGTGTCAGACAAAACATAAACTAGACTTTTGTTTGGTTTCTGTTGTTATGCTTTTCTTCTGTTATGTAACATTATTAAGCTGACGCAAAATACCTTAATTACTGAAAATATGAGGTAAACTAAAAATGGCAACCATATTTTCAGTCTAGTCAAACGGAAAGCCAGCCTGGGCACCACTGTTAAAGTTAGTGTTGAGCCCTGTTCAATCTAAAACTGAGAAGATTGTTTAACAATTTGGCGCAGGAAGGTTTAACATTTCATGGTAATAACATTTCTATTTTACAACCAACACTTGAAATTGTCAAGGCAAGGCAGTGCATTTTATTTTTTTAAAGAGTTCACTGTCAATTATCCTGCAGGGTTTGAACCGCTGACTATTCTCTTGTGAAGCTATTCACACATCTTTTTTCTATGACATTCTCTTCTGCTGAAATTTTCTCATACAACAATTTATAACAGTTAAATGCCTGTATTGTGAGGAGACATACTTCTCCACCATGGAGAAGCACCATGAAATTCATGAACAACAGCCTCATACTACAGATCTCTGACAAACAATAAATCATGGAGTGCCACTCTCTTTCTCTCTCTCCGCTCACAGCCATGCATATGACTTTCACATTCCCTTTCATGAATAGCCTTTGCAATAAATTGAGAAAAGTCTTTTTTTTTCTGAGAATGCATTTCCTCCCCAAGTCCCTTTAGGTAACATGAGAAATCAGCAAGAAGAATGAGCTCAATTCAATTATCTTCCTCCGTACTCGGGGGTGCCAAGGAGCCTTTAACAAATTGAAGATGGCTCAGGTTGATTCAGGTAAATGGACTGACTCTCACTCAAGTATTTATGCAGGGTGGGGGGGTTACTGTTGAAAAGATGAAGGTATGATTAACCATTGAACGGGACAAAGCTCTGGAGGCCTCAACAGCAGGAGAGCAGCAGCCATCCTGCTATCGGAGAAGCTGGAGCCAAGCATTGTGTTTGTTCCACTCAGCAGGCTCTACCTTCTTTGTTCCCTTTGTTTGATGTACGGGCCTTGTCTTCTTCCAGTATACTACGTCTGGCTTTAATGTGCAACCAATGCCTTTGTCATGGTGAATCAAAAGCATTTTGTGAAGGTTGCTGCTCAAAGCTGTTCCTTCTAAACTGTAAGAGCAAAGGAACCAGTGACTCTTCATGCAAAACCCAGAGGAGATATTTCCCCCACTAGTTGGGTTGTATCATTTAGCATATGCCCACTCTATTCATTTTAGTCAGTGTGGTGACCTCAATAACAATGAGTGGGCCGATGCAGCTGCAATAGATTTTGGAGGTGACAATGTATTTTTTTTTTGTCTTGTATTCCAGTTGCAGATCTATTTTTGGCATCAAGGGTGCATGTCCGCACATAAAAAACACAAAAACCTATATACAGTCATGGAAAAAATATTAAACCACCCTTGTTTTAATTTAAGAGCTGATATCTAGACATTTTCCATGGTTTTCTTGATAATAACCAAAATCAAGAAAACCATGGAAAATGTCTAGATATCAGCTCTTAAATTAAACTTTTATGAGCTAATTTTGTTGTTATCATTATATTTGTCCAAACAAATGTCCCTTTAGTTGTACCCTGGTCTAATCATTTTTTACATGACTGTATGTATGAATGATAGAGCTGCAACTTCTGGACAAGTAATGGACCTGTTGATCGATAGAAGATTCAGCAAGTATTTAAATAATTGTTTTTCATGCAAAAATGGCAGAAAATGCAGTTTTTAGCCTCTCAAACATGGAGATTTCCTGCCTTTCTCTGTTTTATATCATCATAAACTGAATATCTTTGGTATCTTTTGTATACATTATTCACTATTTTCTGACATTTGATAGATCAAACAATTTATTAAAAAAGTGATCCGCGGATTAATCTATAATTTAAAAAAAATGCAGCCACAATGGATAGACATGTAAGGGAGTAGTTGGCCAAAAGGATTGACAGATGAAATAAGTGCTTTATGTGTGCAAAGATTAATAAAAGGAACGAAAGAAAGTAAAGCAGGTGACACTCTATAGCCAGTCGGATCCAGTTTGTTGCCGGGGCCCTGTGTGTTCCTGTGGGGAGCAATTTGCTTGTTTTCCTCCAGGCTCCAGCAGCAGCGGCAATGCCGACACCTTTTCTAGCCCCAAAATGAAGAGGCCTCTGCTGGGGAAATCACCTCTCAGTTTGGCCTCTCCACTCCTAGATCCCTCATCTCCTGCGCCGTAACCTCTGAAAGCACCCGCCGCGCGACCATTACCCAGGCACTGGGGCTTTAAGCAGGGGAAGATGGATCTAGAGGCTGTCCCCAGCCAAAGCCCCGCACATCCCTCCTCTGTATTCCACACCATTACTTGTCTCGCCGCCTGCCTAGCTTTCCTACCTCCTCTTTCTCCCTCACTGATTTTTCCCTCTTTTTTTTTGTTTTCTTAGCCACTACAGTACATGGCTGTAAAAAGATATAAATATCTGGAGGCGTGAGCCACATCCAATAAAGCAAACTGATGTGAAGGGCTGTGACAGGCGATCACACCATTTGAGGACTGTGACAGCGATTTATCCGCTCAGTTAAGGCTGGTAAGGCCTTAAAGCAGTCCACTGGAACCAGGAGACAAATGAACATAGATCTTGGTAAACTATTGTATTGGGGGTAAATGTTACATTGGTTCCATATTTACTGTATCATATAAACAGATTGTCCCTTGACCATTTCATTTTTTTTTAGGTCAGACTGTCTGAAGAGATGGTACCAGCAGAGAGTTTTGTTTATTCCCATACTGAGAGTCGGTGCTAAATAAACACCCAGCTGTCTCATACAATATGACTTTGGGTCACTGGCTCAAGTCATTTACCTGCTAATGCTGTCATATCCATTCCTTGCGCATGATGAACTGCTAATTATAAGAAACCTGAGCAAAACAAAGCGTTGATGCTGTGCTTTGATCTGCAATGTGGGGCTGTATGTGGCAGACCCAGCAGGTGGCCTGAAACAAACCTGAAAGAGAATCTCTGCCCTACCCTTCTATCACACATTCAAACATCTCCGTCTCTTATCTCCAGGACCCCACAAAACAGCCGCTCTGTGTGCGCTCAAAGTGCGACACATCAAACCGCCACGTTTAAAGGCGGACCTCAACTGTGTCGTTTTCAGGAATCTTTAAAGAAGTGAAATGACTAAGCATTTCATGCTGCGATTGTGCTTTTCACAGATTTCTGAGTCGGTACACACTGAAAGATGTTAGAAGTTGGGTATAACAAGAGTTGTACTCGTTGAATGTCAACACATAATATATAATGGCTTGACAACAGATTTATTTGTTTGTTTGGTGGCGGACACACAGTTTTCTCATAGCAGAATCACTTAGACCGAGGCTTGTAATTGACTCTGACTGGCAAGTGTTTAAAATGCGCATATTTCAATGCATATTGGCTTCTTTCCCATCTCACATGACAGGACCATGTCATTGCTGGACATCGCTAGAATTTGAATCATGCATAAGTGGACCTTTGGGAATGATCATAATTGCCACAATACAGGATCATTCAGCAACTCACACAAAGGAAAGATCAATAAAACTATAGACTATAAATGAACAGGCACATGGACCTGCTGTTGATTCTATAGATTTCTATTGACTTTACTCAGTGATACAGTATCCCTGTAATGCACCCATTACCTCATAAGCGGCTGTTTATCATGGATTATAAAGATGCCACTATAGTTCTGTCATTTCACTTAGCTCTTCTTTTCCTTGTGTTGGCGTTTGGCCAGAATGTTTAAATGTGAATGTTCAGACTCCCCACAACAGCGCACATAGTGGCACACAGGAGCCTAAAACAAAGAGGTAAAATTGACAAAATGGCTAAGTGGTCCACACAAGGCTCAAACAAAGTGGAGGAATTGATTAAATCATTATATTTCCCCAACACACAAAAAAAGAAATAAAAATTAAAGATGTCCTTTTGGATGAGTGGGCTAACACACAGACCATGTGCACTAGAAAACAGAATCTTCCATTTGGGCCCAGCACATGATATTTGTTGCACTGTGCATCGTCTCCACCGTTTCTCAACAGCCCTGAGGGGAAGAGCAGCTGGATAAAATGAGAAATACTCCCATAAATCAAAACTGTAACCATAAACCTACGGTGTAAAATGTCAAAGATGTGTCTTTGGAGAAACCTTAAAGCAGTTTCAGAGCTTCAATAGAGCATTTGACAGCAGCTTTTAGAAAGTGAGAATTTGGCCGTGAACTTGTAGGAGAATTCAATAACAAGATAGCCAAACTTTACTACTAAAGTGCTTTGAGTTTAGATAGAATGCTAAAAAATGATTTAGCATGTTGTAATTTAAGTGATCTGGACATTGGCACCTCTTCTTGACTCTGTTTTCTATCCCATGACAGCACACTCTGGCCAATCACAGGTCATTTTAGAACCAGAGTGGTCTTTTTTTTTTTTTTTACCTTGCATGGCAGCTGGATTCTCGCAATATCACTAGATTATGCAAGAATCACATATCACACAAATCTTGTCAGGCTTCAAGTAATGGGAAGGGAATGGTTTGCTCAAAACAAAGTTAGATCCTAGATCCTTAGAGAGTCTAAAACACAAAAGCATTTCAGTGATGAAGAGAAAATGTTGTTAATAGTACTCTGTTGCTAACAGTAGCCAAAGGCTCTGCAGCTGCAGCCAGTATTGACACATTTCTAAAGCTAAGACTGGAATCCCAATCAACTTGACAGCTTTGACATGAATGTGTTTTTGTGTAAAATCGGCACTCAACCATAGATATATAACTTCAATATACGTCACTCTTTATTTGATAGACAAACATTTGTAAGGCTTCACACATTATATTATGCCACACTGAATTGAATTAAAAGTAAATATATTAATTGTCATGAACACTGTTCTGCTCATCTGACAAATATCATATAATACAGTGGTAGCCTATAACAAAACAATAGACAGCCGATGAAGCTGTACTTCACATTATATTTAATAGACGTAGCTTTAAAATAAGAGCTCTGAGGCAAGGACGTCTCATGTTGTTAAATGCCTGTTGCCTTGACTCCTCTCTCCTCCCATCTCTCCCTCACCTCCTCCACCGCTTACATGTCCTGTGGGCGGGGCTAAGGAACAAGAATAAGAAGCGAGGAAAGGATTGGGGATGTACATAGTGGGACTTGGAATGTAGTTAATGTGTGTCATCACAAAGGGCTTGACAGGTCAACAAGTGTCATCTCTGAATGCTTCGTAGCTAGCTCGAGCCTCAAATCACACAATGTTAAATCAAAGGACTTCACAAGCCCACAAGTTTGCTAAGAAAATAGGACAGTTATTCTCATAGAATGGCCACTATATGACAGCAATGGGATCACAAACATGATATGGATGATTGAGATAAATGACTACTACGAGTACAGTTTGTAGTATGAGGTGCATGCATATGCCTTTGTTGGTGTGGTGGGTGGGGCTTAGGGCAGAGAGGGAGGAGCTGCAGGAGGAGGTCTGTATTTTCAAACATTCTTTATTTATTGCTTCTTTTTACATTTACATTACATGTCATTTAGCTGACGCTTTTGTCCAAAGCGACTTACAATAAGTGCATTCAACCTGATGGTACTAGACATAGACCACAGGAATCAAGTAAGTACATAACTTTAAGAGCCAACTGTCATTGCTACAGGAGTGCTATATGTTAAAGAAGAAAAGAAGAGAAGAAGAGAAAAAAAAACTAAAAAACAAAACAAAAAAGCAAAAGAAGAGCATTTTTTTAATATATATATATATGTTAGGTGACCATGACTTAACCGAGGTATTGTTGGAAGAGATAGGTCTTGAGCCTGCTGTCTGAGGTCCTGATGTCGGTGGGGAGCTCGTTCCACCATTTGGGTGCCAAGATAGAGAAAAGTCTGGAGAGGTTTTGAGGCGAGTTGACCCATGCAGGGTGGGAGTTGCCAGCTGTTTGGCTGATGCAGAGCGGAGAGGACAGGCAGGGGTGCAGAGTTTGACAAGGTCCTGGATGTAAGTACCTGAACCATTAGTAGCAGAGTACGCCAGAGCTAGAGTCTTGAAGCGTATCAGCCACTGGTAACCAGTGAAGGGAGCGGAGGAGGGGTGTTGTGTGTGAACATTTTCTTCTGGAAAACTACATACTGCAGTTTTAACCTGCTGCTAGTGCAAGAGGAAAAGGCAGTGATTCACTAAGGTCAATAGGACACACTGTCTTGGGAACATGAATGTCTGAAAAACAATTAATAGTAATCCATTATTTAGTTCATGAGATATTTCAGTTTGAGCCAAAGGGGTAGACCAGACTAACTGACACTGCAGTCTCTGTAAGCAGCTAGCATGGCTAAAAGCCCATAATACTATAGCCATGACCTCTTCTCGGTGGGGTGCTTGGCAGATACAGTACTTTCATGAGCCGTGGTTCACACCAAGAGCGTGTGGGAAAGGCTTGAAGTATGACTAAACGTGCAGGCACCTTGAGGAGGCTAAAAGCTGCAGACAAAACGACTAATGAAGGAAGTCAGGTGGAAAATGTAAGCACAGTAGTACTAACTGACCTGACAGACACCTCCAGTGTGTCTCAGTGGAGAGAACTGGTGGCATGGCCCTCTGAAGAGCTGAAGTGTTTTCTTTGTCATTTATCTGTCTGAGGGTCTTTACCCCCCCTCACCTATTTCTCTTTACATTCCCTCTCTTTGTTTTGTGCCGTCAAAATCTCTAAATATTGCTTTTCCCTTTTGTGTCCTTTTCTTGTCCGTTCACCTGTCATTCTGCGCAGCCACGATTTATTTTTTAAACATACTCAGCTTCGCACAAATGCACACATACATCGTTCCATTTCAGGGGTTACCACTCAAACCAGATCCCAGGAGTGCTGTCCCCAAAAACCCTTCTCCATCAGTGTAACATAGTGCATCTAAGTGGTGGAGCGGATATCACAGTGTGTTGCTTGACCCTCTAAAGTGACAAAAAGCACAGCGGCAGCAGCAGCAGCAGCATATAAAAGCAACATCAGCACTCTGGGCCACACTGGAGCAATTCCTTAGCACACACAGCAAACTGAACATCAAAAAGCACTGTGAAACTGTAACAAAGGAGCTGTTACACTGCCTGTTGGAGATATCTTAAATAAATTAGATTTCATTTTTAACTGTGTGTTATGTCCGTGTTTCCAGGATCGCAAAGCTGAATATTCAGAAGATGCATTTTAACATCTGTCCCCTTTATTTTTACATTCCTCCCCTCAACACAGTAACGCTGAGGGATTTTGTGCTTGTGCGTTTGCATCACACACCTCTCGGGGCATGAGGGCAATGAGCTGGCAGTAATTGGGTTTGATTTAATGCAGTAATGTATCCACCACAGCTGTCATGCTAAACAAGCTTGTGCACACAAGTACCATCTATTTACCTCTGGCATGAATGCGTTATCTCAAATGCACTGCCATGTGCTCTCAATTAAAAGCTCTGGAGTGCAGGAGTCATTTGTTTTATTCAATTCTATATCATTAACTTCCAATATATTCATAAATTAAGGTTTCTGCAGGTGTAGCTACTTAATAAATGCCATAGACTGTGTATATTACCACCATGACATCACCTATTAGTTTGTCGAGTACTTTGATTGTTTGCGTGTTTGTTTTTTGGTGGTCTCCAGCTTGTTTTTTTTGAGCCAGAAATGAACATATTTGGACTAGAAAGTGGAGAGAAGAGATCTGTGGTTTACATTACCTGTGATATTATTATTATTACCTGGGATGCCAGTCTGTGCCGTGTTTTCATAAAAGTTTGAGTTTTCTTAAAATGTTTTCGTAAAGTCCAATTGAATTTGAAGCTAAATTTTGAAATTTCATATTAAATAAAAAGGAAATTAGGGACATTTCCACTGACTGGTTTAGATAGATTAAAGAAACATACTTTTGTCAAAAGATGGCAGTGTAACGCATTGCTGTAAGCTAATGCGTTAACGGTAGACGAAGTAGAGGTCGAAGGAAGAGAAGAAGAAGTAGAAACAAGAAGCAGACATTGTGCGAGAGAGTTTAATGTTCGCTACATCAGAATTATTCAGAAGACATTATTCATTATTCATCTTATTTGAAAAAAGTTTCCATCTCCTGTTTAGCGCATTAAATATTTTTGGAAAAGACATAAAAGCACCTCAAGCAAGCCTGAAAACCTTTATGCACATTTTAGAAAATTTTATCAAATTTTCAAGCTTTCCTCATGCAAATCTTCAATGTGCAAAGAAATTTGTTGATGGCAACACGACTATAAACTAGCAGAAAACAGGCTTTTAAAAAAATTACTTGAAAAGATTAACAGCCAACTACTTAGAGTGTTTTTAAGTGCAACCACAGCCCGAACAAGACATTTTGGCTTCACTCTTCAGAGCCGAAGGTCTGGCCCTTGTTAAATGCATGAGAAAACATGCTATGTGATTTTGTAGGACGTCACTTCATGTGAATGTAGAGTTTCCATTTGGATAAGTTGAGGTGTGCTTGATGTATCCAACAAGACACTAAAAGAGTCTTCATACCGCAGAGATCACAGGGGAGGATACGCTAGACACTTCACATGCTTTATTAAAGTTTCCAAAGTGTACTCATCGACTGTTTTGTTCAAGTCTGTTGTAAGTTTCACAAGAAAACACAAACTCGTTTGGGAATCCCTCCAACTTCTCCCTTCTCTAAATGTAGGCCACCGCTAAATTAATTGTTTAATTAATCATTGACAAGAAAATTCAAATTTTTATGAAAAAGGGTGTGCAGGTGGTATTTGATTACAGCAGCGATGGAGTGGCTTGTCAGCTGCAATAACATCATCCAGGATCATCCAGGAGCATTAGTAAGTCCAAACCCATCTGTGTCTCTCCCCTGTGAGCTGCCATGTTAAAGAATACATGTCTCTGACACAGTGCACTGTCATGTCAGGAGAGATGCTAGCATCTGATGGAGACATGGAGTAAAGTGTGAGTACACAGCCACACAAACATGGGTTGGACTCTTCTTTCTTTATCTAGTGGTGACCACAAGCACATGCAAAAATGTCATGACTTTATATTCTGTGGAAATGTGCAAATGTTGGCTTAAACATTGTTCATTGACCTGATGTGAGACTGCAACCTCACGCAACGCACAACTGCATGCTTCAAGCAGACAGGAAGCACATTCCTGCACACACACACACACACACACACACACACACACACAAGTATGTATTTATCCATCTGTTCCCAATCGGGCAGCTTAGCACTTGTTCAATCTTGTAAATCAATTCATGAACAGAATTTAATTTTCATACTTCACCTTTCAATTGGGTCAGGTTCCCCCAAAGCACAAACAGTTCGCATCTAACTCACTAAACAGGTGCATAAATCATGCAGTGACCTTCTTGGGTTGGAACAGGCAGAGGAGAAGCTTGAGGTGTCCCAGGTGTATGTGTATGTTAAAACACATGAACCATATGGTTCGACTACATACATTTTTTATATCCATATAATACCCAGCCCTATGTAGATGTTTGATGCAAATGCATGTGTTTGTATGTTACATTGAGGCTTTCAAAAGTAACTCCTTTGTTTAAAAAGGAGCAGCGTGTAAGCTAGTGCTGAGGTTGCAGGTTGTAACCAACTGAACACACCAGCCCTCACCTCTCCCTTTGCATGCATGTAGAACCTATGGTGGCCATCGCTTCAACATTAACACAAGAAAGGCCCAGAATAGAGCCAGTGTTTGGTTTGTCGAGTCTGAGCTACTATAGAAACATGACAGTGTGACATAGTGGACTCTGTGGAATTGGACCAACTCCCTACATAGCTATGAATGGCTTATTCTAAGCTAATGAAACACAACAATTATTCGTTTTAGGTGATTATACACAGATTAAAACATTTCTGAATAATAATTTCCATTTCTGCCAATAGATCCCCCTGGATCAAACACACTGCTTCTTTAAATCTCAGTATGAACATCTAGGCTTCACTGACTTGCCTTAACTGACAAAGAATACGAAACAAAATGCTGTAAAAGAGACTACACAAACAGTGAGCCATAACTATAATTTAGTTTAAATGGACTGCACTAATATAGCGATTCTATCCAAAGCGATTTACACTACGGACTGCGCTCATTCACCCATTCACACACACATTCATACTGGTGGCCGGGGCTACCAGTCACACACCGATGAACGCAGCATCGGGAGCCATTTGGGGTTCAGTATCTTGCCCAAGGTTACTTCGACATGTATGCCATGGTCGGGGATCGAACCTCCGACCTTCCGATCGGTTGGTGCCCACTCTACCAATTGAGCCACAGCCGTGGCGTTTATAAAGCAAAACTGGTTGCAAACTGTCCCTCTTACAAATGGACAGCCTGACTTAGTCTGGTATGAACAACAGCTTTTAGTAGCAAATGTTGGCAAACAAATAAGTGTTTTACTGAGATTAGTAAATCAATGATGAAATTATGACTGCTTTATAGTTACAATTAACCTATAATTGCCAGTTACACACATAGTGGTCACTGCATAACAAAGTTACAAAACATAGGCATGCTTTAAGGTCATTAACAATATATGATAAGCTTGTGTTTTCATTTGGCTGTTAAACTGTATTCTTTTATCAATATAAATATTTTAAATTGTGATTCTTATTTTGACTTGTTTCTTTTAGATGTCTCTTCTCTTTCCATGCTCTCTTTAATCATTTTTATTATTTATTTTTTTATGATCTTAACTTGAAATAACCCCCAAACTAATTTTGACTACACACAGAAAACACTTTAGCAGCAATCATGGTTTAACTTTGTTAGAGATGTGCAGGGCGTTTCATTTCATCCAGGCCCAACAATTACAAATCCCACTTTCATCACTACATTCAATTAGGAACTGTTTTTAGGTCCATAAGGGACTACAGGACTACAATTTGCGACTCTAAACAACGTTAGCTATTTATTTTTATGTTAATGCACAAGTCACAGAGAAATGTAGTATTACATGAGAATGATGCGGGTTTTTTTATTCTGATAATTATCAGAATAAATGAGACAGGTCTTAAAAGCCTATTTTCATACTATGAGCAATTAATACAAGTTTATAAAATAAGTTTATTTTACTGTTGCAAGGACACTGTTCATCAAATGTAATTAAAAAAATGAAATCAATATTTACAGTTACAGAGAAAAACTCGAGACTTGAAACAAGGTTTTCAGAGAGATTAAAAACTTTTCAAACAGAATGGCGCAAATATACATAATTGCTTGTGTTATAAACAGAAACTTTAAAGCTTACCCTCTGCATCCAAAAGAAGTATATAATGACGAGCTGTACATATCTATGATGGTTATTCATAATGTTTTCCCCAAGTCGTTTTCACTTTTGATGCACATTCACAACTCTCTTCATTTTCTGTCCAATCACTTAATCAAAGCCTTTGAGAAATCAAGAGTTTAAGACAATGCAACAAAATCAGACTGACAGGCTGACGCAAGCGTTGGGCTGCTGCTCATATAACACAGCAGTGGAAATAGCTCATTCTTTCCTGCTGATTATGTAAATACCACTAGATCCCAATCTCAAAACACCATTAATCATGTCCGTATGGTTTGACTGTGTGTTATTTCAATTTCCTTGTGAAGGGCTCATTTGAGAAGCAAAGCTAATCAATTGTGTCTCATTATCGCTGCATAGATCTATGTCTGTGACACTGTACACTCAACACTATAACTCACTGATATTGACAAAAGACTGATACTTTAACAATTTACTGCTGAGGGGGATCATCAGCATGCTGGAATACCACAATAGCATCTATATTTAAGTTTTTTTCAAGCTACTTTCAATGTAAATCTAGCCTCCACAGTTATCTGAGCTAAATGCTAACAGGTTAATAATTTCACCGCTAACATGCTGATGTTTATTTAGCAGGTAAGTTTACCATGCCCACCATCATTTTTAGTGTGTTGGCAAGCTAACAACAGAATGAAATAGTAGAGATTAAATTCAGCATAAAATGTTGTGTGTTGAGGGCTACAACAACACTAGCTAGCCTGTCCGTCTCCTGTGCTGCTGTCTGCTTTCTACCTGGCTACGCAGTCGTCTAGTGGCACGGAGTGAAGTGGAATCTGGTTGAAAAAAACAACAACGAGTGGGCAGCTTCATAGCTAGCTTGCTAATTCACAATAGTTTAATGCTACGCTGCTAACAGAAAATGATTCGAACAAAGTTGTCACTCATTTGGCAAGAGTAATGTGCTTTCCTACGCTTCCACAAGAGTGTGTCAGTGAAGCATTACAGCCTGTTCTCCCGTCAAAAATGTCAATATAGTTCGGGTGTACAGGCAGCGAAAAAAAAGCTACCGTATATTAAAGAATTTCACCATCAACTATAATGCGGTCGCCGCAATCTTGCGGACATAGTAGTGATTGAAAGCCAAGCAAAGAATAAAAGGGCGCATTCCCAAACAAACGGGGGACTTTCACCCAGGAGAGCGTGTTTCCCATCCCGTGTGGAAACAAAAGTAAACAATTTTTTACTTAAGTTATGTTCTTCATGTAAGTTACGTGAATCACATTTTTTAACATAACTTGTGGCAGTCACGTGACCCGTAACTACTTAATTTCCGTTCCATTTACATACATTTATTTACTGTTTAAACTGTCCTTCATATCGCCCTTACCAGACGTATTTTGCCCTAAATCTAAGGTCAGTGGTTTTACAACGTAAATCCACAGAAACTGCATTGTTTTTTACAACCGCAGACCGTCCATTTATGCTAGCTATTAGAACGCGCCATTGTGCCGCGATACATTCATATGTGCCGTGAAACATAAGCCACGAAACGTACCTACATGCCAAAAATTGTGGTACTGACACCCGACCTACAGTTCAAAAATGATTAGACCACCCTTGTTTTCTTCAATTTCATGTTCATTTTAATGCCTGGTACAACTAAAGGTGCATTTGTTTGGACAAATATAACGATAACAACAAAAATAGCTGATAAGAGTTAAATTTAAGAGCTAATATCTAGACATTTTCCATGGTTTTCTTGATAATGATTGTTATCTATTGCTCTACATAAAAGTTATTAAAGTCAACTTCAACTGTATCTGTCTTTTACTGGACATCCTGCAGCGTGTCTGAATCTTATACTAACCAGTAGGTGAGGTCTATCATAGCCAACTGTTCAGACGGGTGTGCTTCCAAATGCTAACCATATTTTTCAAGCTCATTTCAGTTGCAATCACACTGTGATCACAAAGAAAACTTGCGAAAAGACTATTTTCGCATGGGACTATTTCTTTTTTTTACTGTTGAAATGCTGTATTGATATTATAACAACTTGGGGATAGGCCATAAAAAAAATATGTTAAAATATATTAAATAATAATGCAATGTATAGGTTTTGGTAGCCCATTGCACCACACAACATGTTCAAAACAGACTACAACTATTCCTGTGATTAAAGTTTTTTCGTGCAAGTGGCATGTGTGCACAATCGTGTGTGACGTTAGAGTGACATGTTCTTATAAGGGCTCTTTACAGAAGTTTATAAGGAAACCCCCTACAGTGGTCACAGCTCTTTGTAACGGCAACAGTACACATAAAACTGGCTGCTAGTCTGACCATCCTGCTTTATTAATTTGAATTGGAATGTCTGTTCTACTCTGATTCTTTTCTCTGATGGTTGCTAACCAGCAGAAATCACAACGTACAGCTGAGGCTGAGGGGAATTAGTTTGAAAGGGTTTTGTTATAAACCCAGTTATTAAAAAAGACAAATGAAAACAACACATGATAAATTGACATGCAGCCTTCTTGCTTTGTACACACACATTACTGGCCTATTTCTAGTTCATTGGTATTATTTGTAAATAAAGAAACCCATTTCTCCTAGTATTGTCATTGTCCCTAAACACTTGAATTCATATGTGCAGTACATAAATCATCAGAGCAACAGCTAAAACTGGCTGTTTAAATTAGTCAAGGAAATAAACAGCACATGGCACCAATACTAATGAGACTCTCACCTCTTGCTGGTGCTGGTATTTTAATTATAAATTGTTGTGCAGCATGCTTTTAATGACTCAGTTTTAATAGAAAGCACAAATTAATTGTGTACATCTTTCTACCATGCCACACTGAAATAGTCAAGGGAATTGGAATAATGAAGAATCAATGGAGCAACATATTGGATGTAGATGTTCATCAATATGGCTGTAACCAAGGAACAGCCTTGCTGCCCGGCAGGAGTTGAGGGGTGGGGGTTTGTTTTCTGTTAAGTATGTGTACAGTATATGTGCATACGCCTTCTTCCGAATTAATTAAGCCTTTAATCAGACGTTTTTTGTACTTTTTCTGATGCATAATAAATAAAAGCCTTTGCAAAGTTAGTGACCTATAAATGCAATCAGAAGGCTTTCAAACAACTACTATGCACACAGATATTGCTATTAAAAAGTGTGCTGTAGCTGAAAAGTCAAGAGAGCAACGTCTAGACGCTGTCTAAGTGAGACTGGGAAATTATTAGCATTTTCTGTCACTATGCCCACCAGGAGAAACATTTGGGGCTTGTCTGCAAGACATGTCTGCCCTGTTGCCTGGCTCCAATTGCTTTCTGTCCACTATCTCTGGTGAGGGACAGAGATCCCATATTTGAATTAACATGCAATCCACTTTGGATTGCCTTCTATGAAAATAACATGAGAGGCGAAGATGGGGAGACAGACTAATTTAAAAGCAGGCAGGAAAAAAAGCAATTGGCAACACTGATGGAGGAAGCAGGAGTTGGAGTGGAAGGCGGGGGGGAGAAGAAAGGAGAAGGGGGTCCTTTGAAAAACATGTGGCTGGTAGGAGGAGACACATCTTTGTAGTGTATATCCATATTTGAATCATGTAAAAACAGGAAAGGCTCCTGTGCTTATCAAGGTAAGCCATCCTCCAGCTCCACATTTCTCCTGTGACAGATCATAATAGTGGGCGTCTGCTGCCTCATTTTACACACAACCTGTGCAGCGATTGGATTCTGTGCCATTTAGAGTCAGGAAGCGGTCAGATGGTGAGACAGTAGGGAAGTTTGTAACAGTGTAGTTGGTGTTGTTTGGATATGTGATCCGACAGGCGGAAAAAGGAAAAAAAAAAGTGTGCTTGTGTTTCTACGTGTGAGACGACGTGCCTGTGTTCAGGACGTGACGGCCTCTGCACTTAACTCATGGGTTTATCATCATTGCTCCTGCTGGTGACAAGGTGTGTGTCGCCCACAGCTTCACAGCTGCAGGGGCGTGTGGCATGATGGGAGCTGGCTGACAAGCGGTGGGTAACCAAGCGTCAGGAGAGAAACTGCAGCGGCCAGTCATACCGGTGAGCAGGCAAAAACCAATGTCCAATCAGCTTCCTCTGAGCAGGTGCTGAAAGCAGAAAGCTGTCAGTCATGCTGAAGAGCCACTTTCACACGACTGACAAGCTCTCTTTGAATTGCCTCGGACGTTCTGTTCCGTTGATAAGATGGCACATGACATCCCCATGATGAAATGCGCTGTTGTGCTTTATTGGTGCCACCAGGAAACAGGTGACATCGCACAAATCACACTGTGTGAAAATGCTACACTCGAGGTGCAAGTGAGTCACACTTTTTCTATTTTTTTTTTTAACAAACTAATACGGATACTGGTTGCTGCAGGAAGTTCTTTTACATGATTCTATTTTTTGAATATGTGTCTCCTTATTAGACAGTGCTATATCAAGAAAAATAAATCAGGCATAAAAAGGTTAAAGTCAGCAGCCGCATTATTTTGACAAGTAGTTGTCCCGAAATAAAGGTTGTGGTTTGCATGTTTGCTGATGTGCTCGTAATCCTGTTTCATGCTCTCCTGGAGAGGAGTCGCACCATCCTCCCCAGGCATGACAATCCCACCTACAGGAGTATATCAGCAACCTCCGCAACACCAGTATGACTGATGTGTTTACGCATTCTCTTATCACATTTACCCCTCAGTATCCTCAGTGCAGACTACTCAACATTTACAGGGAGTATGATTCACGAACCATCAAGAACAGTGGTGCATTATTTGAAAACGTGGGGGCAGCTCTACTGCTGCTGCTACATTTTTCTTCATATAGCAGCATATTGACAATAAACCTCCATCCAGGATGTGAGGAAATAACAATAATCAGGTTTGAGGAATGCGTGGCACAGTTTTTGGATAGTCAACTTACTTCTCCCACAGTGGGCCCAAATGCTCAAGAGGCGGAAGTGTGGGGAGAATTCAATCACACCTACGTAATCCCATAGCGGAGGAATCCAGAAATAAATGGCAGTCTGGTAGTCATCCTCTACCTCATGATAAGTGTGACTTTCGGTTCTACTTGATAGCCCAAAAATGTACGGCGGAGAGGTCAGCCTTCAGAAAGAGAGAAAATGATTCAGGAGATAGCTGTGACAGTCGAGGTTACGCTCTCTCTCCGTGCAGATGTATGCTCAGAAAGAAAGAGAGACGGATAGGGAAAAAAAAGAGATGGAGGTGGGATGAGATAAAGAAGTGGGGGGAGAAAAGCTGTCTATTGATGCTGCTGCAAATTTTCCCCTGGCCAGCTCTGACAAAAATGGATGATTTTTATTAAGAGCCTTGGCTTTGTATCTTCCATCTCATATATCTTCTCTAACAGAGGAAGGCCATCTTTGTACCGGTCATAGGAAGACAGTGTCGCACAGCTCGTATTTTGAGGAGGGGGTGGTTTGGGGTTATAATGTGGGGAACTAAAATTTGACTTTGTCTTACTCTTCCTGTAAGAAAATATAAACTTTAATGCCACTGCAACTATTGTGCACATTTCCCTGCATTTTTCAGAATGGGATATAAATATTTTTGGACATATTAGTGGAAACAGGATCTCTGAGTGGGTATTTTCCATGGTAGTGATTCACTGACATTAGAGGGCTGCTGTTGCTAGGAGACGTGCTGTCAACTTTAGTGGTGTGCTACCAACTGGAGCATGTTGTAGTCCTGTACAGCCTAGACATGCAAAAAATGTTCAACAAAGCTCACATACTGAAGCATTATATACCTATATCAATTAAAGATATCTCCCTTTACAATATTTATGAGGATTGATCAGTTTGCATCGTTTTTAATTTGCTCGGTTCTTTCCAATCCTATTAAAGGGACAAAGCCAACATTGTGTGAATCCCTTTCCAAATACTACTTCTATACCCTGTCTGTGGCATCCCTGACAAGTCAAAAATAAATAGTGGAAATTGTTAAAAAGGTACAGTAATTCCCTCATAATAAGTACTTCCACCAGAGTTTTCTTTAGCAAACATTGAATTAAAGAGACAAAATAATATTGTATTTGCTACAGACTTTTTAGTTTTGAATGTGCTAGTAAGGTTGTCAAAAGTATGAGTACTTTGATGATACGATATCCATTGCCGATTCCATCAATAGTACACAAAGCTATAAAGAAAATAGATCTGCAGTCATACTTTAAACCCAAGGCTGCACGAATAAAACAACAAGGAATAAAATCAACTCGTGTCCTCAACTTGCTGCTTGGACTACTGAAGTACTGAGGATCGTGTTTTTATTCTAGTATTGAATGAAGGTTTAAAATTCTGATATCGTAACAACCTTATGTGCTGCTGAGAATTTTTGGCACCAGGGTGGATAGGATTGATTTAGAAGAAACTATGATGCCCATGTTCGGCGAAATGTAAAATCATGTTTGTGTCTTTTTACTGTTGGTAAAGGCCTATGGCACGGACATAAATGTCTTTCTGTTCATCCTCTGCTCAAAGCATTTGTCTGTGGAATAACGCATCGACTATTACATCACCCACAAACTCCACCACTCGGTTTCTTCCACGCTGGAATCTTAGCCCTAGATTGTTGTACTCACAGCCTAAAACCTCTGACCCCCACCCGCCACATCTCCTCCCTCCCTGGGGAGTCTCCTGGCTCTGCTTTTCTTTGTAGTACATGCTCCTCCACATCCCAATGACAGGCCCCATAAACCACCGTCGAACAAGATAGCCCACTGCTCTGCTCACTGGAGTGGCCTGTGGGATTGCCATCAAAGAACGAAGGAACAAGGGCACAAGTCGGGTCTTGTGTTGATCAATAATGTACTCTATCCACCATCGCACTATCTGTCACCTCCATTTCTGAGAAAACAACAGAATAAATAGCAGAGCCTGGATTTGTTGCTTCCAATGATGGATAATGGGTGATAACGTCGCCTTGGCAACTGTTGTGCAGTGTACATACACCATAAGGAGCTCCAGCGCTAGCTTTTCTTACTCCGAGCCGGAATATCTATTCTGTTATTGGCAGACTGTCACTGTAAACATCCTCCTATAGCTCAAACTGACAATAGAGTAAGAAAAAAGCTTCATTGCTCCCCAGCAATCTTTACAGGTTTGTGCACAATGCTATGACAACAGCCGTACAATACATTCCCCTTGAGGCCAATGTCAATAAACTAATATCTGAGGCTTTTGACTGGATAAATATCATATTTTCTTTCTCTATGCGCAGGCACATTTTGTGCAGCCAGTCACTGCATGAATCATTATGTCCCTCTGTCCACCATCTGTTTAACAGGTGACACCTGCATACACTGGGATAAACATTTCATGTGCTTTGAGAGCAAAGTAGACATCAGAGACCTTGACTGGGGCTGTATTATTCATGTTTACAATAGAGAAAACATGCAGTGTAGCCTACTTCACTGTAGTGAAAAGCCAGGAGAAAGGTCATCTAAAAGGAAACCTAAAAATAATTTCCAAGTTGGAACCCGTTCACCTGTCCTTTAGGAGTGTTCGTTGTGTGTAAACAACTGCTGCTAACCGTGTGAATACAAAGCAAGCACATTCAAAAGACAAAATGTCAAACAGCCGTACATCTAGAGCAAATCAAAACGGACGAGCCAAAGCAGAACATTTAGCCTCCTGTGGCTCTGTCTGCCTCAGAGAAATCAGTCACGGCCAACTACGGTAATGCTTGAGGGACTGCCTGCTGTCAGCCTGAGATGAGCACTCAAGAGTTTCTACCACAGGTTCCATGTGTTCTGACTCGCTGTACCCAAAATGAGCTTTTAGCTGACTGCCTGTCGGGCAGGCAAGAGCAGACCAGAACACCCTGTTTAGCTGACAAAAAACTGGGCCCGCTGAGCAGGAAAGGAGAGTGCAGGAATAGAAATCTGGTCAGTAATGGTCCTGATACAGATGAATCCTTTAAAAGGTGTTGGGGGAAAAAATATGTTGGGGTTTTTTACATGAATTACTCAGCCCATTACTTTTCTTGCACAGGGGAAAGAAAAACCTTTTTTAATCTGTCTATCAGTGATGAAATATGGCATAAAACTAACTGATTAAAGTTTGGGGAATATATGGCCATAGGTAAACAAGACTGATTTTTGATTTATTTTAACATTTTGACCATCACCATCTTGGTTTCTTGGAGCCAGAAATGACCATATTTGAATGGAGTGGTGGACCTGGGAAGGAAGAACCTAAGTTATTAAAATTCAAAATGAACTGCCAACTCTTTGTCTTTTTGTACAACCAGATGCTGAACAAGTCTGTTTTTAGCGACCAAAATGTAATGTCATTAGCTTTCATGATGGTTTCATGACATCCAACTATCAAGCACAAGATAGCCACACCCTAAAGCATATCCTGCTTTACCGTCTATTTTAATCTAAATGGAACCATTATTTACAAAACATCATGCTGTATTGAAAAAGACCTGAAACTAGCCGTTCAGACCATATTATCGTTAGGAAAATTTGGGTTATAAATCCAGTGAGAAGTAGGGTCATTTTCTTATTGACTTTCACACAAGCTGACTTCTTTTTGCAACCAGTGAAGTTGCCCTCTGCTGGCCAAAAGAAAGAATACAGTTTGAAGGCACTTCCTCATAGGCTTATCTTTTAAGAATTTGGTAATTAACATTAAAAACAAAGTACCCCTTTTTAACATGTATTTGGCATCAACATATTGGGAAAAAAATCTAAATTTTGATCTGGCGAATGGTTAATTCAAACTCGATGACAATAATTGTCAAGACGATTTTCTCAAAACCTTAAAAGTCAACCTCATGTTGAGTTTGGAAGAAAGGTCAAGGGGTCGAGGAAGTCAGGAGGAATTTAATAGCATACCATCCCAAGATGAGATATTTCATCCTGAGCCATGATTTGAGACTCTGTATCACCACACGAATTTCTGTCTTTGCCTCTGAAAGAAAGCGGTCGCTATTCTCATGACAACAATAGGTCACTTATTAGGAAAAAAAGTCCTTTGATTTTTTTTTTTTCATCTAAAGTTGCAAAAAAGTCTCCTTATTTCCAATCTGTGAAGTCTCCTTAGAGATATCTTTGCTCTGAAAATGCCTTTGTTGTTTTTTTTCCTGCAGCATCTGGACTGTCAGCGCCGCTGTGCAATGTAATGTTGTCATGATGAAGATACGCTTGTATAACGCTGCTGTCACCACAGCCATACCACAACTCCCAGAGAAAACACAAACCTGGTGATACGACAGCAAACTTCAGTCTCTTATAGCCGAATAGCAAATCACACTTTTCTTGATTGCAATGCTCTGGATTACAGAGCATAAGTGAGTGCACGACGTTACACCTATGATCACTAGACTGTACCACTAGGCAATTTTCACATCATCCACCTTATGAAAAGTAAAGTATGAAGTAGGTGAATCCAATAGATTTTGTACACTTCCAAACTAACCCACTCCAACAGAACTTCTGCAGTAAACACAGAAAAAATGTGCTACTCAGAATCATTTCAGAGGATTCAACTATATTGCACACGATTGACAAAACATGCATTTTGGAACTAGACATTCATAGAGTGACTCAAAAGTATTTAATTATTGAACATCCTTTGTATGTACTGTTCAAACAGCTGCACTGAATTCACATAAGCTTAAGACAATGTATTCGCCGACAATTCCATTATTTTAATCAGGACCTCTTCAAATTAATTAGCAAAGATTAAAAACAATGAAGGCAGAAGCGGGGATTGGAACCCCTGTTGTTTTTAATAAAAGCCGAGTTGTACAGAATTCATTCTAATGAAAGCAAAGGAACCAGCGTCTGTTCTCTTTGTGATGTGCATGAAAATAGCTTGCATACTTCCACTGACAAAAGTCTGCCGTTTAATTAATGACAAAAAAAAAAGCTTCCTCCTTTTTTTCCCCTTTCATGACAGTTGAAACGGTGTATAAAAGTACTGTTAATGAGCTCTAAATGGCCAATGAGGCCATTTGGAGTTGAAGGCAAAAGGAAAAAAGTCACTGCCATGGTCAGTGAACGCCGCCAGGTAAAAGCCTCGAGGACCAATTACTGAGCCGGTCACCTCACAGCAAGACACACAAAGGAAGATGGTCACACATATGAGTATGAGCACATCCTGCTAGTAGCTTAGGGGGGATTTTTTTTGCGCTGCTGTGTGGCCAAAGCACCAGAAGCACTGTTTCTGCAGGCAGTAATGTGCTACGCTCAGATCTGGTTTGAACAGGCATTATGGAGCCAAATGGCCACCCAAAATATCTTCAAAACTCCCAACAACAGTAGGCTAGATGATAAGGAGGCTTTGGGTTTCAGTGTAGAGAGAATATTTATGCTCCCTAATTGGGCTGCGGTGGTTGAATTCACATTGTGGGGATTGCCTTTAATTTCATCTCTCCCTGCGATACAGCTCGAGCAGTGTTTTGCTAACAACTCTTTCTTAATGGTGCATTCCTTCCGAGACTTGTATAACCCCCCCCCCCCCCTTCTGCTCCAAGGACAGCAGGGAATAAGATAAAGCAGGGCACAAAAAAAAGGACAGAAACAATGATGGCTTGAAAAGCAAAGGGTAGAAAGGGGCTCAGAGGAAGAAATGAAAAATGTAGAGAGTTAATAGAGGTTGAGAGAAGGGATTAGGAAAGAACAGAAGAGAACAAATGAATTCCACACTGTCCATTATACCAGACGCTATGTGGTGTAGTGCCACAAGCCAAATGCCCTATTTATTCCAGGCATAATTACACGGCAATGAGGCCCTGCTGATGCCCGATGCGAGGTTAAGTCGATAGGTGACCCAGATTTAAAGCAGCCGTGTCCTGTAATGGCATCTACAGTCAAAGAGCCTTGCCTGGATTCCAATAACCCATCTCATCTGTCATAATAAAAATTTAGCTTGCAATTTGTGCTGCCCACTCTGTCCCCCGCTCCCCACCTCTCATGTTCCCTTTCCTCACCCTCTCTCTCTGACTCTTGCTTTGTCCCCTACACACTCGTATAGACACACATACACAGAGTGGTTCAGTGGTAATACTTTATGTCACTGGGCTCATATCGATTCCGGAACAGTATCCACCGATTTAATTACCCATGCTGCATATAAAAAACCCTACCAACCAATCATTATGCTCTAAGCAACATGAGCCAGTGAGGCTTGCGGTATCTTGCCTAACAATCCTGTTAAAGCATAAAGCTTTTAGTGCTTTTGACCACACTCCAGAACGACTGGATCCTTGACCTCTCTGCTCACTGCCCACTCCTCCTTTTCTCTGCTTGTCTTTCTGTCCTCATACCAAGATTTTATTCTCTGACAAACATTTATTTTTCTTTTGTTATTTTTCACATAACTGTTACATTTCAGAACTCTTTCAGTATACAAATGTTTTTGGAAAATCTTAAAGGGGCAATCCAACGATTCTACTTGGACATCATTTTACTTTTGATCACAAGTAGTGAATCTATGACAAGTTCTTTTTGGACTCTGTGACTGGGTGACTCTGGATGGAGCTTTCTAAGGCTTAAGAATACCCTTATTTGCCCTAAAGATATCATCAGGGTCATCTCAGATTGTGCTTGACTTAAGGCTTTTTTTTTAAGCAGAAAGACTTTGTCAGAGCTGGAGCATGGAGGTTGACAAACTTGGGTATTTAACAGGCGGCAAACTCCGGGTCTTGGCAGTGAGGCAAACCAGAAAGTGCCACAAGCTGCCTTCTACCTAAAACTCCAGCAGGGGGGGGGGGGGGCGCTGATGGTGGCTGCAGAAGCATTTTGGTCCATTTGTTTCAATATAAAATGAGAAAACTTCTCATCTTGATTTATTACCTCATAATTTTTTTTAGGACAGACACTATGGTGGTCTCAATCACTAGTAGAAAATCTTCTTCAAGACAATTTGATGTTAATAGTGTAAATAATGGCCCCATTTAGAAGAAAATAGAAGATAAAGAATCGTATGATTTGGGGCGTGGCTACCTTTGATTGACAGGTACTAACAAGGCGAGCCGTCATCAGGAGAAAAACAGAACAATGCACATCCACGGCAGCGTGTGTATAAAGTTCTTCTTCTTCTTCTTCTTCTTCTTCTTCTTTTTCTTCTTCTTCTAAAGGACTTTATCATAACTTTGACCCTTTCACTGTACATAATGAGAGTTTATTTGAATGTTTTGGTCTTGTTCATCGTTAGATTGGACTAACAGACACTCCAAGCAGCCGCTGTTCATTTTTCTAACGTACATTTTGTTTTTGTATTTTGCCAATACTAACATCCAGTTAACACTTCTATTAATGCTAACATGAGTCACTCAGGTTTAGGTGTAGAGAGGCATGTAGTCAGTGATCAGATCCCTCTCGCTCCTCCACAGTCCAAATATGGTCTGCTTCCCGTATCGGAAACAAGATGGCGACGCAAGATGGCGACTATTGTAATGCCTCAAACAGGCCACAAACCAACGGGTGACGTCACGGTCATTACGTCCATTATTTATACAGTCTATGGTATTTTAAAAGTAGATAGTCTAACTTCTTGGGGGCAATTGGTCATCCTATTTGGGACCAAAATTCTGAATATCTCAACCTCTGCTGCTTTGATTTTGACCATTCCCTTTGTAGACTCTCTTATGAGTCCCTGAAGTCAATGGGAGTGCTGGAGTGGATCCTTGCACTTGGTTTTGAAAAGCACAAAAATCCACCAGAAGCCACAAGTTGGATTCCAGGGCTGATACCGTCTCTCAGCAGAGATGATCAAAACCACCACAGAAACTCAATCCAATATATCCTGTTGTCTATCAAATATTTTTCTTTTGATGTTTTTGATACTTTTAGGCTTAAAAAAAAAAAGCACTTTGGGTGAAGTATCAACTGAAGTTATGACTAACTGAAGAACTGACAAAAGTTGATCTAAGTGGTGTTATTTCTATAGAGTTATTTTAGGCAATATCAAATTGCATAATGTGTGACATCTTCTCCTCCTTGGTACTCTCCGTTGTGCTTGGATGGGTCAAAAGAGAGAAAAGACAAAAGAACACGGCTTAGAGTGAACAACAATGGCAAATTATGTGAGAAAACAAGCTAAAAGGCTTAGACAGCTGTCTACTTTGACTTACAGTAGTCAGTACAAAGAAGTTGAAATGATCATTCCTTGTGCAAATATCACACATATTACCTGAAATGCAGCAAACAATCCAATTATTTTTTTCTTGTACATTATCCGGACACTGTGGCTTTATCCCTGAGGTGAGGGCTGTGCAATCTATCGGAATAGTTTAGATGAAAGACAAAGGAATGTGGCATGTATGCTGGTGATTTTCATATTTGTGTAATGACTTGACCCCTAAGTCTTCATTTGAATATGATGTGAAGGCCGTCTCTCCAGGACCAGATGAAGTGGAAGCAACCAGTGTGCTTTAAAATGAATTCTGCTGTTCTGCATCAGTGTTATGTGCTGTGGTGTTTGTACCTGTCACACTTTACAGTCAAACCAGATGTCATCTGGGTTTTTGATTAGGATATAGGAATAAAAAAATATGTAATATAGTACCTCAAATTAGCGACTGTGTTAACATCACACTGATTGATCATTTAAACATGCACAAATTAGGTCTCTGGAAGGTTTGAGGCTCATTTTAGAGACGTTCCACCCGACTCACCTTATATGAAACAATTATATTCACTCAGATGTTACGAGCAAATTTTGCAATTGCAGTGCTCAAGCTACTGCAACAAATGACATTCAGAATAATCACCCAGTTTACTTTTAATCCGGATTTTGTTCAGGTAGCTATGATCATGTAAATGAAATATATATATTCTCACTAGGGATGGGTACCTTTCACATCTGAACCGATACGGTACCGATACCCGGTACCTGGGAATCGGTATCGGTACTCGGTACCAATTTTTGGTACTTTTACGTTTGTTTATGTGGTAATAAATGTTAATTTGTTTAATAATAAAATCAATTTTTTTCCATTCAACATATTTATTTCTCAAAATATAAACTTTAAAAAATATATCAAAACAATATGAAATCCAGGTTGAGTAGTGCTTTATTGTTGAGTGAACGTGCATTTTGTAACATGAAGGTTGCAGTGTTATCAAAGAATGCAGAGGAGCGCTCCCAGGTTGCAAGTGCACGGAAGAGAAAAAAAAAAACAGGTTGCAAGTGCACTTGTGATTTGTTGTGATGAGGTCGTAGCTGTGCGGCGGAGCACCGGTCAGACAGTGTTATGGGCATGGCATGGTTGGAATAAACAAAGTTGAGTCTGGCTGCTCTGTGCACATATCGAGGATGACGCAGGAGTCCGAGGGATTTAATTTCACCGAGGTAGTTTGGAGTAAAGTGGCAGGTAATATTCCTGAGTTGAAGAGTATTAGCGGAGGACCAGAGATGCAGCAGCTAGCTGCTAGCTGTTAATGACTGGTCTACAGAAGAATGGAGAGAGCAAACGGAGTAAGAAAGGCCCAATCTCAAGGCAGACGAAGGCCAAGCCCGGGTAGAGACATTGAAGAGATAGCAGCTGGCGGCTAGCAGGCCTAGAGCCGGGCTTTTCGTCTCTGCGCCGGGTTGGAAGAGGGCAACAGCTAGTGGCTGCGGTGAGCAGACAGGACCAGGCGAGGAGGTAAATAAAAAAAATGTAAAATAGTGCGATCGTCAGCACGCTTGTTAATCAAAGACGTCAAATGAAATCAATGATCAGTTTAAAGTTAACGCCGTTTAGGTACCGAAACATGGTACCGTTTGATTTTACTAAAATACCTATAAAAGTACCAATTCGGTACCCATCCCTAATTCTCACTGCATTGCATGTGCAAAAAACTGCAAGAGTCTTAACTTGTCTATGGCCACATGTGCCATCATTCTAACTTAAAAAGTCATTAACTGCCAGTAAGCAGTTTTTTCAATATTTTTTCCTGTGTTATGTGGATTCATGACTGTTGTACAGATTGCAAAAAGATAACATTACAAGGTCACAGCTTTTTAAAACCAGTATTTATATTGACAATAGATCAAATTAACACCAAGTGGCACGCATACAAAGTTAGAGGTGGTGTATTAAGCAGCTACAGAGCAACATATTTCTCTTAGGAGTTGTAAAAACCAGACCATAGCTCAAAAGGAGAGTGATAGTTAGACTTACATTCACCAGGTGGCCAGACACACAAAGTGAATGCTAATGTAGCTCTGCAACTGGTGGATGTTTAAATAAGCAACAATGTGTTCCCCATTTCCACTTAAAATGTGATAATATGTCATTGCTATTTTACAGCTTGTTTGTTATTTACAGCTTGTTTCAACTGCTCCCAAGTTGCCAAAAGAAAATCAGTGAATGCAGGCTTAATGCTTCTGGTAAATGGTCGGCAACCAAGAATATTATTTTTAATGCCGGCCAACTTAGGAACGCTGTATGTGGTCTTGTATAGTGTAGTCACCAGCTGACAAGGTGTTTCATTGGACTTGCTGATGTTGTAATAGGACAAAAGGTTCTGCAGGGATCACTTAGCTTCAGTAGCCCATTTATTGCCATTTGACAACTGACAAGCTTGTTCATCTCAGTCAGGGTAAGATGCAAAGTCATCGCTGGCTAATGGTGCAAATTCTGCAAATGGTAAGGAAGCCCATTATGATCCATTGAGGAATGTGGACAGTGAGTCGTCTCAGAGTTAAGCCAAGCTGTGTTTGCAGAATCATTCGCATCCATCTCTCCTAAAAACTCTACAGTAACGATTGCAGCGGTGAGAGAGAAAATGAGAAGTGCAGCCATTAAAACAAAGGAGCTCTGGGATTTCGTCCAATTAACATTTAACCCGGATACGATCAACTGGAGGTGGAGAATGAGGAAGGAGGAATGTGAAGTGGATTACCCCTGCCAACCATCGAAGCTGCTATTTTCTCTTAAGGATGTCAACTCGATAGCGATTTAAGTGAGAAACTGACACCAAACATTGCTTTTTAGTGTGCGAATGAATACTGGGGTCCCATGTGTGCATCAACAGATGTATATACATTTTTCTTTAACAACAGGTGGGTTTTCCCATGGCACCTGTAGTTAAAGCAAACAAAATGCAATTCCGGCTGCAGGTATACCTCAGACTTAAAAAAAACGGACGTCAAACAACACACAGAGAGACACTAAGCTGTCAATCAAAAGTGAAGAATAATTTCTCTCCCTCTGTTTCTCTCTCAGCAGTCAGTGAGCTCTGTCAGTGCCCATGCGGTGCAGGAGAAGTCATTGTTTGTGCCCATTATAAAAGTTCAGGCCCTCAGTAAAGGAGCCAGGGAAACAAGGCTCCTCAAGCTTGACAGCAAATCTTTACTAAAAGCATATAATAGGAAACTTTTTTTCCTGCCCAAATGCCAACATTATGCCAAACGCATGAGTAATGGAGGCAGGTTGCCGGGCCCATGCCACTCTGTGCTTTGATCAAATAAATATTAAAAATGGTTGCCAAAGTTACAGTATGCTTAATTGCTGCAGGTTGAATGATAAATTGGGTGGTGTGTTCTCTTAAAAACATAGGTTAATTGGCCTGTCAGACCCTGGTGTTGACTTTGCTCCAAAGCAAAGTTTCTGCTGAGTAATGCCGCGCCAAAAGCGGAAACATTCATTTAATCCCAATGGCATCTCTAACCTTTAAAACTGTAATAACAATCAAAAAGTAAGTATATATATTGGCACCATACTGTAGTTTGATTCTTTTTTTTTTATTTGAATCTAAAACAAACACTCAGTCAGTTGTTCTTGACAAAGCAAGCCGTTTCACCTAGCTCATCCCTCTCTGCCTATTCAGCATGTGAGGAGGGGGGACGACAATAAATCAAATTCCCCTCTCCTGCTGGAGTGCTCCACAGGTCCAGGAGGACAGTGTCCACTTCCTTACATTAATCTTTTAATGGACTCTCCTTCCTTCTCTTTGGCAGCTGCACTTCCCCCGACAGGTCAGCAACGATTGCCGGGGTCATTAGTCCTCTGATAGGCTGAACGATAAGATCAGCAACAATGGGGACAAGGTGTGGGAGAGACAGCGCTGAGCTTGCTACACAGCTCTGGGTTAAAGAGGAGAGTCGTCTTCGCAAGGTCGTAGGGAGAGACAGAGACAGCTGGAGTCAATTTAGCAGTGAAGAGCAGGGATTGTGTTGCAGTGCTGGTACTTCACTGTACAGAACATAGAGTGCGAATACTGTATTCTTATGATCGTGGCTTTAACGTTGTGTCTACAGTGATGAATGCATTAAACTAGACTCTTCATGTGCTTCTTCTTCACTGTGAACCCAAAGCCTTGTTACACTGTACTGACTTTAGCTCTCTTGAAATATTAAAGTTTTAAAAGCAGCTGAATAGATTTGAGGCCTTTCAGTGTGCAGCAGAATACTTAATTCATCAACTTCTCAAATGTGTTTTGTGCAACGCTGGCCTGCAGATCAAGGTCGACTTTGAATTGTGTGACTGAGTTCTCTGGTTCAGATCACAGCAGATAAGGCTGGAAAAAGCCAGATTTTCTCTTAATGAGCCCAGAGGAGACTATTTCATAAAACAAAAGGACGAGATAAGAGGGAGGATGTTTGTTCTCCAGGAAAAAGCTTTTGGCCCGTACTCTGATGCAGTTTTCACAGCCGGCCGCATCCCAGTTAAAATTAACTGCAGACAAAAACGGTTCAATCCATATTGTCCAAGGGGAACAAATGTGCGGGGGTTGATGGGTTGATAGTGGGTAAATGTATTCCTTAATCTACACTGGGGTGTAAGGGTAACTGGGTAAATGTGGCCCACTACTCACAACAAGTCCCTTGAGAGATTATACCAATTGCCATTTCAGAAATGAATTCAGTGACCTACAGTAATGTGAATTTCATTTGCAACTATTTGCCACCAGACAATTGACACAAAGTCTGTGTATGTGTGTGTGTGTGTGTGTGTGTGTTTCCTCCTATTGCCTCAATTACTGTTGAAACACAAATGTGGAACACATCTAAAATGGACACATGACAACAGTGTCACATGACATGATCTGTGACTCTGAAGTCTCTGAAGTTAGTTGGCTTCACAAAAGTGCATATTGAATATTAAATTAATGATCAGATTTGAGTCAATAGCTTTCTCTTTTTTTTATCACAGACACATCAAACCAACTTTACATTCGTCTGGACAACAGTGAAATATAACTAACAAGTATTATTTTGATGGTAATGAACTTTACATGGATATTTTTCTTTTCTTTTTTTATTAGGGCCTCGGGGCAATCGCACCGAGCACTGGTCCCTACAGCAATAGCTGTAGGGACAGTGCTCGGGGCGTTAAAGGTCAAAGGTCATAGGTTGCTGTATAAATAAATACTTGAAAAGGAATGCTTGTTGTAGGTGTGCTCCTTGTATATAATATAGTATCATAACATTACTAGTATTAATTGTTAGAAATCTCTGAATAATCACATCATAGTGTACACACACCGGCAGTAGCCCCCGTGGCCCTTTCAGAATTTCCCCAGAGGAAATTTTCTAGTTTTAATTCTTCTACTTCATTGCATTTTAGAGGTAATCATTGATGATAGCCACCTGAACCACCTGGTATGAGCCAAATCACACTGCCTAAAACTAACTATGAACGCCAACCAACCCATCCTGCAAATTGAAGAATGTGTGTACTACAGTAGTACAACTGTCAGGACAGAGACAAGGACTGAGCACCACACTGCGTTTTAAGCAAGGTTTTCATCCAAATATATATTGCTAATTATAAGCACAATTTTTAGAAAATCAGAAAAAGGAATGCAAATAATTTCTTATTTCCACCCACCGATGTTATTCAATTATTAGGATTTGGTTCATTAAGATATGCAGCTAGTGGTGCCAAACTCCATGTTGGAGTTTGTGGTGGAATATTGGACGCAAACCTGTAATATTTTCCAGCAAGCCTAGCCGAACCTGCTCGACCCTCCGGTCCCATGTATCATTGTTACATTTTGTACTTTCTCCACTATATTTGCCATAATAATCTTAAAAATACTACAAGCAAGAAGAAAATAGCAACAATTATTTTCCTTTGACAAGCTATACATTTTATTGAAATGTCATGTATCTACATGTATAGCTGTAATACAATGATCAAAATGAAATGCTACACTAATGGCCTGAGAAAGGAGTATTCTATTTTACTTCATGCACACAACACAAGACAGGAACACATCACTGGATCAGTTTAGCATGTAGTTATTCCAGCACCACCTGATGTCAGAGATACTTTTAATCCATGCACTAAAACCTAGAACTAGGTCACATATTACATTAGAGCAATAACCTCCTTCACACATCAGGTATACAGTAAATGCACTTGTGGAGAAAGCAAATGCACAGTGACTTGGCTAAGGAGTGTTACTTTCCAAATGCAGGTATAAGAAACAAAGATAGGTGCTCCTTAGATCCAAGGACAAAAAGAGACAGGTTGTACTTGCACTTAGCTTCAGCTAAGGTACACGATTTGATAGAACCTGCAACCGCTGATTCAGATTTCATCTTGCCCCACATATGTTCTTTCATCTGTAATGTCTGTATAGTTTGTTTTGTTGGATTGTTTTTGTTTTTATTTCACTTTGTATTAGAAATGTGATTCATGTGATAAATAACAAAAACCTGCTGTAAAACAGTTTTAACTCAGTCATGCCAGTTTAACTGTGACACATTAAATCTTTTTTCCTATATGACAAAATAGAATGGATAATTATTTAATTATTTTTACTCATTAAGTAGACTACTATACTTAAATACAAGTTTGAGTGGAGGACTTTAACTTGTAACCGAGTACACTGTGGTATTAATTTCACTTGAGTAAAGAAATTGTTGACTTCTTCCACCATTGGCTTAGTCATACCCAATGTTGAAAGAAAAATGATGCAATAGTCAGGCTTTAAAATCCTCCTGTTTTACTTTGAATGTTAATTTTCACCAACAGTTGCACAGCGTTTATTTAGATTCAGTTAAGACCTAAATAATGAGTTAACACTGATTAAAACCCTAAATTCTGAAATCAGCTTGCTTGCCTCCAACGCCTGACTGTATCTAATCAAGACTGTGCAGAATGAAACTACATTAAGTTATTTCTTTGCCTACAGATTGGGAGAGAAGCAGCGTGCAACATAAACACCCATGTCTTTTTACGCAAGATAACATTTATGAAGATAGATCAAGAGGAATCCTACGATGTGCCTTCTTTCGCTAAGTAATTATATTCTAGCCACTAATCAAATTATGCTACGGTTTGCATAACAGCAACCCCACAAACACGCACACACATAAAACGCAACACACGAGTCAAATTTAGTAAGCAGCGTGGGCTGTTGAACCCTCACTTAGCACAACAGCTTTCTCTCATGTTATTATTTTAGAAGACACAAAAACACTTGGACTGATTAGTTCTGGGAATAAATGATCTCTAATTAGGCTAAGTGCTTCAGAGGGAATATTTTAGAGGAAGAGGAGCCCTGAATGGCTACACACAAAAACAGGAGCTAAAACACAGAAGTATGTTGTGTTTCCTGTGATAGTGAGAGGCGGAGACACAGAGAGAGGCTGGGTGGGTGATGTGGATTGTGTAGTATTTAAATTAACAGCATTGCTTCCTCTTGTAGTTTAATTAATAAACCATGAACTTAAAAACTCATTCTAAAAGTCTGGGATTAGTCGGAGGAAATGTATGAAAATGTTAACATCAGTAATAATGTAATCTGACGTCAGCATCCAGATCACGTTTACCAGAATATTAAAGGGCTACGAGGCAATTTCTATCCCACTAGAGAGAGCAGCTTCTCTAGATGGAGCGATTACTCCTTTCTGTTATAATATAAAACCCAATGAATTTCATTCAAACAATAATTATTTCAGGTATAATCCTTGAAATTAATGCCTGGGAATAATTTAACACAAGGACACTAGAAGTAATGTATTTTACAAACAAGAACACTGGTGTGGATGTTCTGCATTTTTGCCTATTTCAACTTGTTTTGGCATATTAACTGTATGGCTGAGTATGAGCCACGTTCAACAACAACCTTATGTAAGCAGCTGTTTCCTGTAAACAGATCAGAGAAATTTACTTCACACTACCTTGTTAGCACTAAATGGCAAAGTTAGCAACTAGCTAACAAGACAAAGAGCTATAGTAAAATGATCTATTATGCATGTTCTAAAGTGCATGGCACAAATGCATTAAGGGTGCTTCAAAGTTCACTTTTGCTGGTAAAACAGTGCATAATCAGGGCATAAAGTAAAACAGAAGGGGCAGGGGGCAGGTGTTTAGTCTCAATATGGTGGATGAAGCAAATTGGAAAATTCAGCAGTTTTCTGCTGAGGAAACTGATCTGCGTTTCTCTAACTGTAGCACATAAAGTGTTAATTATTGAGTGATATAAAGATGCCTATGTATCTTTAACCATTTTTTGCAAATAAAACACTGTGTAGGGACCCCAGAATAGGGGTTTGCCATATTGTATCATTCACGATAATATCGGGTTGTTTTTTTTTATGGTTAAAAAAAAATGCATATCATGATATAGGCAACGTTCCTACTTCTTGATGTAGTGGCGTAAGGTTGAGTGTCTGTCACCAGTCAGTCAAGCTTTCAAAATAAGAGCACAGTGTGTTAAGAGAATCCACCACAGAATGTACAAGAAGACTGTCAAAATAAGATGCCTTAAATAAAACATGCAAGAACCTTTATTCTCATTTACAAAATTTCATTAAAATATGCCCCCGGAACCCCTAAATGGTTATTTTTATTATAAATATAAAATTACATTATTATTAAGAGTCAAGGGTAATTTTTTTTGTATTTGGCAACTATTGAGATTTGCATTTCAAACTACATTTTAGATTTTTATTTATTTATACAGACAAAAAAAATCATATTTTTTATATCTTTTTAAGTATTTCCTAATATTGTCTAGAATATCGTTATCGCAAAAATAGCCTGCAATATCTTGATATTCTTTTAGAGGCATATCGCCCACCCCTACTACAGAATGGAGAAATATTCAAATACAATAGGATAATAACATGTGTCCATGGGTTTTGCCCCAAACTACATAAGATTTCAAAACCAAAACATGTCAGAAACATCACATTTACACAACAATTGATACCATAAGGAAGATGAGTACACATTTTTATAGTTTTTGCTATTCACTGAAGTTTGAGCTATTTCAATAACCAAAACAACTATCGACTATATGCTGAATAGAAATGCAGCAGAAAACTGTAATGTCTTACTGAAAGGTTTTACTCTGAGCTTCTCAAGGACAACCACTGTTAAGACACAAAAGGACATATTGGAATATAAAGTGATATAATAAATAGTATATGAACCATATAGGTATACAATAGAAATGATACAATAAAAAGGAGAGAAAGGATATAATCAGGACTGAATATGTGCTGAGAGTTCAGGGTCCGACATAGAATCGCTTGCTCAAGGATAAAGCAGGTTGAGTGCTCTAACAATCTGCAAACCCAGGCCTCTCAGAAGAAGTACATATGCATGCTGCATTTAAGTGCCTTAAACGGACAAACCTTGCTGGAAAGAACAGTAAACGATCTCAAATGTTTTTGTCAGTTTGAAAAAAGTGAATTCCTATCCAAATCGAACATTAACAAGATTCCTTTTACACTCTGATTGGATCAGAAGTGACTAAAACATGAAGACAATATCATTGGAATACACTGGAAACGACACCAAAAGCTCTTCCTGCTGGGCTCCTATAGCACATGGTGTAAATAGCTGTCTCAGCGATCCCGGTCTCTGCCAGCCTGTGATTTCTAAGGAGGCTTCCGTTACACATCAAAGCAAGTGAGGGTGGTTTATTTATCTTGTAAACACATGCGCATTACTAATTACATCGCATATCACCTTAAAAGAATTCCACCTCCATCAAAGTCACGACTGTTCGATAGAGAACGATTTCTCCTCTTTTCTTCTATTCTCTCGCCAGGACGGGATTAAAAGCTGGTTATCGTTCAATTCCTTTAATGTCGCCTCTCTTCCCTGCTGCCGTTCCAAGCTAATTAAATTTCTTCCGGGGCAATGCTGTATTGGCTGGCTGACAGGTAACATTATAAAGTGTGACCTTCCTTTCGTTGTTATCCTTATGACAGCTCAGACATCGTGCTGCTGGGGAGCTGTGGGCTGAAGGCAGGACAGTCCCCAACTTTTCATGCAGCAGATACACTTGTCAAGTCACGTCGAGTCAGACTTTATTTGTTAAGCTAATTTCACACAAATAAACTGGCTGTGCTCTATATAAAATTGACAAAAAAGCATTCCTATTTTAGCATCTATTCTCTTTGCATAAACATGTTATAAAAACACTAATATAGAGAGAATAAAATACCATCAGGAATGACGTATTTGCAGAATGAACAATGACAGAAATCTAAGGTTGACTCATCCTTTTGAGTAGGAGGAGAGAGGCAGCTTTAGGTGTGTGTGTGTGTGCGTGTGCGTGTGCGTGTGTGTGTGTGTGTTGTTGCTTTCATAATGGGTTTCCACTTGGATATTCAAAGTGATGGATGTAATAAAAGCAAATGTGCTTTTTTGACATTGAAGAATGCACTGTGGGTAATTGTTACCTAAAGAGAACTTCTGAATGAAACCTTTAATCTAACCACTCATGTATCATCAACATTACCTCCATCTCAACCCTCGCCTGTGGATTTGAACGCCGATCTTTCCCCCGCTCCCAGAGTGTTTTTTTGTTATGCTTGCCTGTGTCTGTGTTTATGTGTGAGTACAATGTGTGAGGACAAGCAAGCACTATGTTCAATTGTCCGTTCACTGAGCTCAGCGGGGTGTGAGGGCCCTCTGGCCAGACAGCTCAACGCTCTGACTGGTTGTCAGGCTTCATTTCAGATCCTCAAATAATGTCTTGTTGTGCTGCTGCGGCCAAAAAAGACCAGCATTTTAGGAATCACATGAAAAATTACCGTTTCAAAATGGGACAAATAAGAAGACTGCTGACATGAAAAGCAGAGCTTGTTGTAATTTGATTCAAACACTGAAGATCTTACCTTTTCTTTTTTTTTAATAATCTACAAAAGGTAAAGCTGGGAAAAGATTATGCAGCTGTTGCTATTATAAATAATGATACAAATTTCACAATAAATAAATACACATTTCTCCCATTTAATGACTATAAAAGGGAAGCAAATGTTCTGTTTGCTGACTTTCAGTGGCTTAATTTGACCACTTTTTGCGCCGATGTAGACATGTACAGCAGGATGTGACATCACTGTTTCAGGTCTTGATGTAGGCTGTTCAAAAGATGAAAAAGAGTTGAAACTTTTAACCAAGAAATGACTTATAAACATTATTTTGATCATTGAAAAATAGTATTATATTTCAAATACTTTTTTTTTTTTTAAATCTGACCGAATCTAATTAAAAGGTACATTGCCAAACAAGTATGGCAGTTATGCTATATAATACCTGATGTAGATCTTTTTAAATAGAAACTAGAAAATGTAAATGACAGTTGTCACGACATAAAACCAATGATGAACGAACTCAAAACAATGGCCGATCATCGACCATTAAATGTTTAAATTATGCAGTCATGGAAAAAAATATTAGACCACCCTGGTTTTCTTCAATCTCTTGATAACAACAAAATAGCTCATAAGAGTTTAATTCAAGAGCTGATTTGTCCAAACAAATGTACCTTTAGTTGTACCAAGCATTAAAATGAGCAAGACTCTGAAGAAAACAATGGTCTAATGTCTAATGCCTGGTACAACTAAAGGTACATTTGTTTGGACAAATATAATGAGAACAACAAAAATAGCTGATAAGAGTTCAATTTAAGAGCTGATATCTTGACATTTTCCATGGTTTTCTTGATTACAACCAAAATCATTATCAATAAAACCATGGAAAATGTCAAGATATCAGCTCTTAAATTGAACTCTTATCAGCTATTTTTGTTGTTGTCATTGTATTTTTCCAAACAAATGTACCTTTAGTTGTACCAGGCATTAAAATGAAAAAGAAATTGAAGAAAACAAGGTCTAATAATTTTTTCCATGACTCTACATTGAATCAAATCGGAAACTAAAATTGAAAGTCTTTCTCAATTGTGGATTTGGAGAAGCATGACAGCCCTAGTTATCACTATAAGCATTCAAACACATTTTAAGCTGAACGTTAAAAACAATACCTGCTGCAGATTAAAAGAGCTCTGGAACTCAGCATTCAGACGTATTGATTTTGAACACAAACAGGTATTTTAAAAGGGGTTAACATCTGTCCCTATATTGCAGTAGCACTGGTCAAAAAAGTGCAGAATTATTTGATATTCCAAGAGGAAACAAGGTCAGCATGAGGTGCAGAAAAAAAGTCCCACATATAACATACTTGGCAGCAGCAACAGCATTTTATTTGAAATAAATACTGCAACGAAGAGCTGTTAGCATGAGCACCACCATGACAGAGAAAGCAGAGATACCACAGGCACAAATTCAAATTTTTCATAACTCTGAGAACAAGATGCCATGGCATTGGCCACACAGTTTGATTGCCCGATTGATCTTTGGGAAAAGCAATTACCAAAGATGTCAGCGAAACTTAAAAGCTGTTAGAACTAACTGGTTTATTTCCTACTGTATGCTGCCTTTTAGGAAGACAGTTCACGATATATATTTTTGGAAGTACACGTAGATGTCCATGAAGTGGAACTACAGGCCAAAAGGAGAGGAAATCTGTGTGTGCTGCCCTCAATAAGGAGCTCCTGCTGAAGGTTTTGAACTCAGACAAACTCTAACAGGCTCCACCGAAGTATTCACATCATTTTAAAGGAGCTTGCCTACCTGATAACTCTGTGTGACTGCAGGATTGAGAAACGGAAGAAGAGGAAAGAGTGAGAAAGACAGAAATGCACGCACGATGATGCAGTGGAAAAATAGAAAAAGGAGGCTGAGAAACATTCTGTCAGATAACTTTGCCAGGATTGTTTTCCCACTAACCATTTGTGCCTGTGAACACATTAGAAACAGAATTTGCCAAGAGCTTTTCAGCCAACCTCTCCAGGCTGGCAGAAAGAAATGTAGCTGCAAGTATGAAATTGTCTTCATGCTAAATTGCACATGGTTTCTCAAACCTCACAACCCGTACTGCCTTTGAGGATGACGCTCCCGGGGCTGTGCCATGCATATTTTTTATCTTTTCTCAGCTGTTATGAGTTCACATTTGAGGATTTTTGGTCCATAATGAGATTTTGAAAAGATGACACTTGGACTTTTAAAAATGATCAACAGACTAAAATTAAAACAAATCAGGATTTCTACAGAATGTGAATCAATTTAAACCCTTGGGTGAGAACAATTATTTCACAGACAGACATTCTCTTCATCTCTGTGCTTCATTAAAATAGGAAACGTTCCAAACGCTTGTTCAGTTCAGTGTGTATGAGTGGTTTTTGAAGGAGCTCCTGTCCTACAGCAGCCAATAAAGCACTCAACCGATTTATGAGTTCATTCTCCGTGACCTCTGGTGGAAAAATACAAAACATGGAATAACTGACCTTGACGCTGACCTTTCTGAACTACCGATTTTTAGATGTAACCATAACGTTTCAGTGTTACACACCAACGGTGCTCTGTTATTGGCTGCTAACAAAGATTCCTTGGCCAACTTTACTCAATCAAAAAAGAAACAAGGCGACGTTGGCCAGCAGCAACACATATTTCTCCAGATGTAGGAAATCTGCTTAAATGCTACTTGTAATTGGAAAAGGGTTGCTCATAGTGAGAATTATCATCTGAATCTGAAATTCCACTTTTGCAACATTTTAGCATCTTACTGTTCATTGTTTGGTTAAACACTGTAAACCTTAAACACCCTACACTGTCATACTATAGGCTTTATTGCAATGCAATCTGGGAGAAAAAATGTGTGATTACTATGATTACAGCCGTTTAATAAAATAATTATTCACAGGAATTTACTGACAGATTTTACAGTGTTCTGTTAAAACTTCAGTAATTTACTGACAAAAGTGAACAGCATTGTGTTGTAAATCTGCAAGACAATAGAAAAACAAAACTAGCGGTGTAGCTGCTCAAAACTTTTTACACTGCTCTGCAAAAAAAGCCAACTTGTGTTGTTTGTGATGTTTTTGGCCTTAAACAGTGATTTAAGTTGGTAAAACTTGGAAATATAAATTATTGACATTTAGGGCAATAATGTAAGTTAGCACAACAAATGAAGCCATTGTCTGCTCAAAATCAAGTTTGTGAGTTGTTGTTACTTATATCTTTAAGTTGGGGTTCAAAACAAGGGACAGTAGTTCTGCTAACTCTTATTTCTTTGTTGTGAAATGTGGGAAAGCGGTGAAATTCGGTCATTAGCGAAAGCTAGCGACTAACTGACGCTAGCGGCTAACTGACGCTAGCGGCGCTGCTTGTTAAAGCTATGCAATGCTAACTCAAAATTGTGGTCGCAACATTAGCTGACATTTCATAGCAGTGTTACAATCGTGCCAATTCAGCACATTGCAGAAGTTAGCAGAAGAAAGGATTAAAAGTTATTACAATGTCAAATTATAAGTTAGTACAACTTACAGTTGAGTTGACAAAAATCGGAATTCAGAGTTGAGCAGACTCAAAAACAAAACTTAAAACAGTTTGTTTAATTGTCCAACTTAAAATTTTATCGAAGTTTGTT
Source organism: Centropristis striata (assembly GCF_030273125.1). NCBI lineage: Eukaryota > Metazoa > Chordata > Actinopteri > Perciformes > Serranidae > Centropristis > Centropristis striata. The sequence goes on along the minus strand of NC_081538.1, from coordinate 10,114,139 downwards.
GCCTTGAAATTTTGAGTTCACCCAACTTTTCTTTTTTTGCAGTGTGTGTACTGCTGGGTTTTTTGTAGCTGCACATATGAATCTGGTTGTACGGGTGGTATAATGACATTAAAGATTCTTCTTTCTCTTCTATTCTATTCAATATACTGCAAATGTATTTCAAGTAATACACTGTTTTTCTAGAATACAGTAAGAAACTGTCATACAGCACATTGCAGGCTAAGCTGCTCCAGTCCAAAACTTTAAGTTTTTTACTTTAACTTTTAACTTTAAGTTTTACAGTGTATGCCCTGCAACTATAAAGTTTTGTTTCAATCTCACTGCTCTGATCAATCTCAAATCCAGTTGAAGGTAGTAATGGACAGATGGTTCATAAAATAACCTGACAGGTATTTTTTTGAAAGCACCTGCCCTTTCCCAAACAGTTTCTTACGAGAGCTTTTCAGATGGTTTTCTGCAACGAACCATCTGGCGCGCGAGGTTAGTTACAAAAATAATTTAAAAAAATTTGATGACTCATCCTCCATAAAGGGAAATTATATACATTTTTCTCATCAAATGGGTTTTGAGCCAATAAGCTAAAGCCTCCCATTACATGGAAAATCCCACTTGACCATTATCCACCAATCTTATCAGTATATAGCAGAACATTTTGTTGGCTCAGAAATAATTGGGTATCATTTGGTAAAAGGAAACAAAAAACTTTGGCCCCTGTTGCTTAAGTAACATTGGTGAATTGGGTGTTGGTGGAGACAAATTATTTCTTGGCAGAGAAAAATGCCTCATTATAGAAACTTACTGCTGTTATAAGGCATTGGGATATTATTCGATACTACAGAATGGCAAAAGACATGAGCCATACTTGTGTTTATATGTCTGCCATGGAATAGTCCAGCACAGGGATTCCCAAAGTGTGGTGCATGCACCCCTGGGGGTGCATGGTGGTCTGATAATTACACAATTACATTTTTTCCCCAACACAATAAAGAAGTGTAAATAAACGTTTCCTTTGTAAAATTTAAAATCAAAAACTGTAATATTAATTAAATAAATGTAGGCTATTAAAAATGCACTTCATCTTAAAATAAAGCATCGAAGAAGTTATCTTATTCCATTTTTCCTACCCGTGTTATGATGACGGGTTGTGTAACTTCCACGGTCATTTAAACTTGCTGCAATTTTTGTTCAACGCGGCTCAAAATATTATAACATTTCCCCAACTTATGTGCTTACTGCCTCTGATCCTGAGCCTGTCATCATCCTCTTTGCTCTTAAAAGTGTAAGCGTGCACATAACTTTGTTGCATTTTATTGAAAATGTGTTCAGGTTCATTCAAATGCGAGACCGCATTGTTTGATGGTGATTATTTAATTATATGTGTGTTCTCATTTGAGCATGATTAAACATGCCGCCTTTCATATGGCTATAAAAAAGCTTATTGCATTTTGGTTTTTTTGAAGGTGTGGGGGATTGGGGGTGTGTCAACACGGTTGGGACATAGAAGGGGGTGCACGGCTAAAAACGTTTGGGAACCTCTGGTCTAGCAGCCTGTCCAGGTTGTACCCACCTCTCACCCAATGTCTCCAGCCCCCCACGACCCGGGTTTGGATAAGCAGCTAAGGCTAATGAATGGATGAATGAGCCATACTGCTGTTAAAGTGAAACAGCATTGTGTTATGTGTGGTAGACTAAACTATGAATAATCTCCCTTCTAGTGTGGGAACTATGAGTGGAAACACTTTAAAATCTTATTTGTCATAGTCCTGCTTTCTACAGGGACAATATGACTACTTGGCTAAGTATCAGCATTGGTGGGAAGAACATATTGTAATGCTGTGTACTCACAGCTCACCCACTCTGGAGACTTCTACATTTAAAGGAGGAGCGGGCCGACACTGTGTTTTTGTTGTTGTTTTTTATCTTGCCCGCTGTGACGACTGGAACCCCCGTCGGACTTGGCTTTCACTTGTAGTCCTCTGTAAACTTCTCAACTTGGCACGATGTTTGCTAATTGAACAGATAGGTAACACAGGCCTGAAAACTGATGCTAAAAGGAGTCCTCGGCACAGGAGTGCCCCGTGATGCTCGCTGCAGTCTGTCCTCGGAGAGTTGAATGAGGAAGCAATAACAGCTCAGTAAACAACGCTCACCATCACAGAAAAAGAAGCGAGAGATAGAGTTTGTAAGTGTGTGACGGAGAGATACGGCTCATACTTCGTCCTCCAACCTTCGAGATATGGCTCCTATGTGTGGCGCTCCTTTGAAATAGGAGGCCAGATGAGATTTTCAATACCATAGCAGCATTCCAGCACACATTCCGAAGAAACACATTCAATAGTACAAGATTTACTGCAGATAACTACACACATGATGCCAGAGACATTGTACTGGGCCTGTTTCTCTTTTATTTGACTGCCATATTCTGAGGCACTTCAACTGACCTCAAACACAAAAAACTCACACACCACCTCCCTGTTTTGCACATAATGCTGCACACTAAAACCCACTGAAAATCACCACCTCAGGGGTCTTACTATTTATAGTTGACTCTCTAACCCTTTTCTAACCCCCCTGCCATTTCTGCAATACATATTTCCATGTTGCTCGCCTCTCTCCCTCTTATTCTCTCCTCCTATCTGCATGATGGAAACATATTTCTGGCAGCGAGCTCCTGAAACACAATTCCTCCCCTGTCGATATCCTGCTGCCTCCGTCACACCTCCATCCATCTGTCTCTCTCCTCCTCCCGGTCTCTCTCCCTGTGTGCATCTTTTACCATCTCCCTGCGCTCCCTCTCGTGTCCTGTCCAACACCCATCCTCCTGGCTGACTGATCTGTGGCCAAGACTCCCTGCATTGCGCAGAGTGTGCCCCCCCCTTCCCCCTTAACGCCACAATCACCCGCCCTACCCCGCTCCCTCCATCCCTCCATCCCTCCTCCCAGTCTATCTTCATTCTGGGCAATTTCCTTCGCTCTCTGCGGGGAGGGACTCTGATGCAGTTTGTAGTGTGAATTGCTCTCACCTTGCCCCCCTCCCCTCCCCTCCCCTCCCCTCCCTCCCACCCTCCTTACCCATGACACTGCACTGACACCCGTCCCCTCTCCCTTCGCTCATCGTCTCTCCATTTATCACACCATCTCATTCTGTCAGGTGGGGACGGTGCCTTCAAATCTCTCACAAGGATGCTGTTTTCATTAGGTGTTAACATGGAAGGCTAAACACACTAACTGGCTCACACACTCGCTCACAAACCCAGCGTACACACTTGGGCGGCACCACACAACACGCACCCAAAAGCTATTGACTGGTGACAATGGCAATAATCACCTACACTAATCCATTTAGAGCCTTTGTCATTGGTGCTAGCATGGAAGAGGGATTGAGTCAAAGTCGGCCTCAGAAACCTTGTTAAACAAAGCTAATCTGGCTACGGATTGATCTAAAGGCAGCACAAACCAAGAAGTAAACAAAAACACCCTGTGTAACACTATGTGACCGGTCCTACTGCTGCAGCACAATGTAACGTCTGACCTTCAAGATTTAATCATAATGTAAGGATAGTATAATGTCTGTGATAGCTTCTGTGATAAGTGTTGTACTATTACATGAAAATGGTGCAGTATCTGTTACCTTGAAAACTATAAACACACATCTTATGGAATCCAATGAAACGAGACTGTTCCAACAGGCCTTTCTTCCAGATATTTTTTTTAATATGGCAATTTCCAAACAATGCCTACAATCATTTTTAGATTTAGGCAATCAGAGCAGAAGTGAGGTGTCTTTGTTCAATCTCGCTTGGGCAGGGCAAATTTAAAAAAACATTATGAAATTGCTTGTGTACACCAAAGCAAAAACCAATTGGGTTTGTTGCTGATAAGCAGGCATTTATGTACACACATGATCCCACACACTAACATGCATTTGAATGCTTTTTTAGGGATTGGACTCAGCAGGGCTCTCTGTTCTTAAGGTGTGGAACTGAAACTGGACTGATGAACAGTGGATTGATTCTTTTAATGATTTTCTGTATTCTATTTCAGTGTGATTGATAAGAGCGCTCTCAAAATTGTTTTAGGTTATTAAACAGAAAATAACAACTATGCCTCAAATATGCAGACTAAATAACTGAACACTGAATAAAGTGTCATTAATTAAAGTAAACAAATCCCTTGTTCGCTACTACATCTCTAGCACGCATTCACAGTTTTACACATGCAAACAAATAGAAGCTCTGTTATTATACCTCTATGCAGTTCTTGACAAAAGCTCATTCAGGAGGCCGATGTCTGTGTTTACTTGCAGTCAGACAAGCATTTAAATAATCAAAGCCACAACTTTGCAACCAATTGAAAATGACAAAGAGCACAAAAGAAAGGAATATTAGGGAGTCATGATATGGATTTGGGGGAGTGGTGTGTTGCAGATGATAGCAAGGGATGATACTGAAATGTAAATGTAAAATAAGTAACACATTTCAAAATACAGAGAAATACATAATTTTAATCAAGGCAACTGTCTGTTACCGCTCATTTGTCAATGGCATCATATGCCCTTTGTGAATGCATCAGCTACCAGAAGTCATAACATTTTTTCAACTTTTCTTATTTAGTTTTACCACCACATTTTAAAACATGTTTAGATTTTATTTTAACCTGATGAAGAATTTTAGTTATCAGTCTGGATCTTTTTAAAGAAACAAGTTGAGCAAATGCTAGCACTAGGGATGGGCGTTTGGAAGAAACCTGTCTACTTGATTATCTATAACGTTAAAGATCAATTAATTGATTAATCCTGCATGCATACATGCGCAAAAAAAAAAAAAAGGACAAAAAGAGACTTGATCCTATTGATCGTAAGACTAACTCAGTGAGATTAAACTGTAAAGATAATGTCAAAGTGTTCAATGTTTTATGTTTTAGCCCCTGAAGAGGCATGAGGTTTGTTTTCACCTTAACACTTAAATATTAAATGTGTTTTGTGTTTAAATAAGTTTTGGATCAAATTAAACTCAGTACTTCATGCTAGCACGGTTTGATCCAGTAAGCTAGTTTCTTCCAAATGAATACTCTTGTATTTCTCTGTGTTTTATAATTGTTGTTGCATTTTTCAGTTTGAAAACTGTAGCTTTATCCAACTTAATTCTCAACTCATTGGCTGATTGACGTACGCAGAACTGAACGCTCAACGTGTTTCAGTTCAGTGATACTGATACTAGTCATAGATAAGATAAATTTAAAAAAAATACACAGATTGATTGAAAGTTCCATGTGATCGACCAAATTCTTAACGACCATTAATCAATCATCGATTAATTATTCTCATCCCTAGTTAGCAGCAGCTGTCCACTGAAGCATTGTAGACGCACTGAAGTTTCAACATGAAACTACTGTATTTAGTATTTTTACGAGTTTTAACCACAGGCTCCATTTGTTTTGGAGAGGAGATCTCTGCAGATAATTGGGCTCCTAGTAAAAACCAACTGAACGTCTTGATCTTATATTAACAGAAAAACAAGCCAAACAAGTGTTAGCTGCAGCTTGGCTCATAGCCCCTCCTGAACGTCCTCTGTTCACCAAACAGTGTTGGAGGAACAGTGATTTTTTAACATGAAACTGCTTTATTCAGTGTTTTTACAGGTTTTAATCAATGGGTCTGTTTTTTATTGGTTTGAGAAGACAAGAGCTTTGCAGATAATTTACAGTGACCACTGAATTAATCCTTACAGGAAGAAACTGACTGTGGCTGCTACAAGCTGCAGCTGGACAATATTGAAACTCTGTCTTTTGTTATTGTTTTGATTGAGAGACCCCTAGCGGCAGAAACATTACATATTGTACGTTTAATCCCTCACTCTTCTCTCTGCCCTGTCTCTTCTCAATGCTGCCTCTGTAAGCTTGATCAATAAACTGCCACTGGCTTTGTATCCATCAACAAATAACTATGCAAATAAAAATCAATGGTCCAACAACAGAAAATCACTGGCTCACCAATTAAAGGCTGGCACCTTTCCGAAAGCGCCTGTGGGCCTTACAGCCACTTTCACAAAGATGCCATGGACTGCAATAAAAAGGGCAAAAAGCCTCAGTGTTTGCAAAAAAAATGGTTTTGTCAAGCACATAAGACATTTTTTGTGTGTCTTGAAACCCTGATCGTAAAGAAATATGATCATTTCAAGAAATAGAACAACAGAATGTAAAACCATGCATGATTGTAGTACCGCAGGCATGACGCGAGGCAGTTCTCAGTGCAGACGGGCTGTTCCTCGCTGCCCTAAAGAAGCCCTTATCTGTCAGCATGGTCATTATCCCCATAATCCAAAAACACTCAGTCATTGACCTTCTTATTCAATTGGTTTACTGTTTGAGCAAATTATACACCTCAAACCCGTCAAGAGGTTTTGAGCCATTTGGAAACCCTCAAATAATCATGTTGTTACAGTCATGCAGATGGACAGACACACACAGGCACATACACACATGTATGCACTTTTGAGCACCTCTTTGATTCAACCTGTTACCCTAGCAACCACATGAAAAATGGCCACCAAGGCCTGTCATTTACAAAGCCCGGTGAAAGGTATTATGACTGGCAGACTGTGGTGATGAACAGTTGCTCAGATCTGCAGAACAGCTACACTATAAGCTCCCATTGACGGTGTGCTCACATAGTTTAAGAACATTTAATATCTTTTTAGGAAATGATAAAATGCATTACTATATGTATGATATACAATTCATAGCAATAAGAAATGGCAATAAAAATACCCTTTATGAGCAAAATTTGTTGAATGTAGCACTGAATAAAGCAGCAGATATTCTAAATGTGATATAATATGAGACAATTTTCACCCAGTAATTAATTCCCATATCCCGTGATGCTTTAATAACCATTGAAAACACACCGAAGACGTGCAGCTGGGTAAAGTGTTTCCCCATATTTCACTGCCACTAAATTGTAACATGCCTTCAGCTGTAGATTACAGTAGCACAGATGCAAAAGAGAAGAAAAAAAAAAGGAATAAAAAGAGACTAAAATAGCAATGCTTCACATCAGCCTGAGCCCCCAGCAGACTTGAGTTTTGAGATGGGTCTAAGAGATGGGCCAGCAGCAGGGTCTCAACCTCCCTCTTGCATTAATCACTGTAAAGAACATCTCAGATAGGAGACTGCAGGTCGAGGCTGGGGAATGGGGGGTGCTGAAAGTGAGGGCCAAGATGATGGAGGTTCAGGGGGGATGGCACTAAAAGAAAAGGAGGAAAGGAGAAAAGGGGGAAGGGGTGGGCTTTGATATTGAAGTACCTGCTGAGGTGATGGGTAATGAGGATTGGGGCAAGATGGTTTAGAGGTTTGGGGCCCGTGTTGCTCAGGGCTATTCTTAATAAGAAGAGGGTCCAGGTCAGGGGATTGGACACAGGAAAGAGGGAATGAAGTATAGATTTCACTTGATGTCCACTTTCCACTTAATTAAACATTATCCCTGTGACCCACACACCGGCTTGTTATGAAGTAATAAGTAAAACATATTGAGAGCAGCACTTTGTGCTTAGAAATAGTTCTCTCATCCAGCACAAAGACATTAGAAAGCAAATTACTTTAAAGGTCATCACCACCTTTAGAAAGAAAGAGGAAACCAGCTTATTATAATTAGATGCATGCTCTGAGTAGGTGTAGAACTATAAATTGTGATTTGGCAAAGCTGCTTTGTGACTATCATTGTGTGCAAACTTAAAGATAAACAATGAATTTCATTGAGTAAATACTTCAATGTGATAGGGGTCTATTATAGTGAGCTGCTAAGTTTTCCATATTAGCCTAACCCTCTGAAACCCAAGCCGTTTCAGGGTGTTTTTTGCTCTTTTTAAATTTTACTTAATGTGGCCTTGTTTTTCACTGCATTATATAAGTCCTGTAGCACAATCATGGCTACAACTGTGAACAACTAAAAATGTCTTTCATGCAGTGCAATACAGATATAATGCCACACATCATAAAAAAGAAAACGCACAAGTTGAATTTCTCTGATATATTTTTTGTTTTAATTGGAATAAAGTGGAATCTATAACTAAAACACTTTTCCAAGTGCTCACAAGTGTCACAAATGTTTGAAAAAAATTGGGTCTCTATATGCTACGGGTTTGGTTTCTGCAACATTTTAAATGGGAGATGTAGAAAAAAGTTTTTTTTTCAAGAAATGTCAAAATGTTAAGCTTTGTTTTGGTTTCTTTTGCTAACAGAAATGTTTATAACCAATGAGCCATTCAAGGACCATCAGAAAAGAAAAGAGTTCAAGGAGATGATATTTCAATGTATGTTCATAGCTTTGGTTTTTGTTGCCCCCAAAATGGTCTAAAAATCAATTATTGTAAACAAAACAACAAATTATTAGCAACTTTGGTACTTTATACGGTTTAATTGCAGTGCTTTTGTACCACCAGGTCCATTACTAACTGTTAAGTGTGTGCTAATGAGTATGTAATGCAACACTGTATAAGAGTAACCACAGCATGACAGGAGAGACGGTAATATGATGAGTGAAATCAAAGTTACCTGCAATCGTCCCAATTGGAAGGATTGTTTATCTGCCTGTAGATAATTAAATTCTTCCCAAAAACAGCTGTATTTAGGGAACGGAAGTGAATATGCTGCTTCTAGATGCTACGAAGGCTTCAGTGAACTGTTGGCATGGCCCTCAGGCAAACCACACGCACATGTACACACATCATGGGCCGGGTCATATTTCATAGCTTTAATGAATAGCTGCGGCCGCTACTGACAATCCCCCCCAGTGCAGAGAGAGAATAATAAGCTCTGCATAATAACTGTCCCTCATCAGCGTTCACTCATCATAGCACTGTACAGTGCACTCACTCCCTTATTTCCTCCTCATCTCCCCCTTCACACTTCTGTGAAGGAGGGGGTTAGTAAAGCAGAGCGAGGCAAGCGGCGAGGCTCCCATGGGAGCTGGCTACACGATGGAGCCATTATGCGGAAATAGGCTCTCGCTTTTCAGGGGCCAAAAGGGGGCATGCTTAAGTAAAGAATCTCCACTATTCACTTTCATAGTAAAGATGCAGCCACAGAGTGCTGCAAAGTATTTAATGTCTCACACACACTCGTGCATGCATTCAATAAGTACATTGAAACCACTGATATGCAAACATGCAAATTCATATGCAGGTTGACAAACACACAATCTGAGCAGGACAAAACAGACCTGAAATACACGCAGGTGTTTTACAGCCCGTAGCTCCGTTTTATTCAGTGGCAAATTCAAATTACCATCAGGTATTCTACTTGCTCCGCACATTTCCCTGCTGTTTAAAGAGTGAATGAATCTGTTGGGTAAAGGCGTTTTCATTATTCAATGCTGTTGCAGATTCAGAAAATGCTCCTGCGAGAATATTATAATGGCATCACTGCCCCATTCTTGCTCTCAAACTGCATCGCTCTCAAGACCTATTGCCAACATGGAAGGTTTGTTGTATTTCAAAATGAGGATTAAGGTTGAATAATTTATACAAATGCCTAAACAGCTCTTTACAACGGCACAAACCCATATACAACTCAGTCCAACACAGTCTCTCATTCTCTCTTTACTGTTCCGCTCACTGGCTGCAATCTCTGGCGCAAAATGAACCAAATTAATGCTACTTTACAGTTCACTATGTTATATTGGATCCACATATATCATACATTTACTCTGACATGATAGGCGATAATAAAGTCATGATCTAGTGGGAGTAATGAGGCGCTTTGAGTGTAGGCACAGTTCCCTGGGTTCATTACTAAATAACCTGATGATTTGCAAGCTACGTTCTAGTTATATTTACTGGGACTCCTTATATGGCCAATATACTGTCAGGTCTGACCATTTGAATAGAAGAGCACATATAGTATGGGGTGTATCTGACAACATGCAAGGCCAAAATCTTGACCACTTAAGATCAAAATAGAGCAGACTATATAACAACCTAAATTTGGATCACTTGGTGAATTTTAAGCTGTTTGTGATTGCCAGCTGTATGCCCAATCTGAAGAAGGGTTAGGAGAAGAAGAATACAGAAAAAAAATTACTTAATTAGAATGCATAATGTGATAAGCCCAGTTCAGACCAAAGACTGGCTATGAGACAAGTTAAAACTTGCAAATACTTGCACTGTCCAAGTCTTCAACATTCAAAAAACGTGCCACTTTACACCAATACGACTAGACAAATTGGTGTATCACCACTATTAAAATTACTCTCTGCTTTAAACATCTTCAAATCTTAGCTATAAGTACATTATAAAAGCCTGTCATGCAGACATAGCTGTCATTGTTATTTTCTTTCCTGCAAAACTGCCATATTGACCATGACTGGCTAGTAGCTAGCTAACCTTGCCTTGCTGATTCCATCACGCTTACAGAAAATGAGACGACGGAGTTCTTAATGTGCTCTCATACTTTGACATGAGCGTGTGGATGAAGCATTAAATTGTTGAAATGTACTGATTTAGCGGCTGGCTAGTTAGCTATTTTACTTTCTAGCATAATTCCACCATGCTTTAATAATAATAATAATAATAATAATAATAATAATAATCTTTACTTGAGCACTTTTCAAAACACATGTTACAAAGTCCTTTACAAAGACAAGTTAAAAACAGATATAAAATTAAAATGGAAATAACGTACTTTGTAATAACTTATTACAAATTACATAGTTCTGTACAATTAAAAGACGTTAAAGTTTGTGTAAAATAAGGAAAGGCTCTCCCCAATAAAAGTATGTTTTAAGAAGAGATTTAAAAGAGATCACTGACTCAGCCGACCTGATTTCCTCAGGCAGGTTTTTCCACAGCCTCAGGGCCCTGACTGCCAACGCTCTGTCCCCCTTAGTCTTCAGCCAAGCCTCTGGAACAGTCAGGAGACCTCTGCCTGAGGATCTCAAAGTACAGACTGGTGTTTATGGTGTTAAAAGGTCAGAGATGTAGCAGGGAGTGAGGCCATGAAGGGCCTTAACAGTAATCAGTAGAATCTTAAAATCAACTCTAAAACAGGAAGCCAGTGTAAGGACGCTGAAACAGGAGCGATGTGATCATGTCTCTTGGTTCTTGTTAAGAGTCTGGCAGCTGAATTCTGGACAATCTGGAGTCTATGAATGGATTTTTGGTGAGGTAAAAAGGCTGTTGCAGTAATCCAAGCGTAATGAGATAAAAGCATGTAAAATGGTCTCTGTGTCTTTAAAAGTTAGCATAGATTGTTTTTTAGAAATATTTCAAAGGTGATAAAAACAGCATTGCACAAGCTAATGTTAATGCCAGGTTAGGGGTAGGATTAGGGTGAAAATTACGCTGGGAGGAGAGCTTGACAGTCTCTGGAAAAGCTGTTTGGAATGACAGACTTTAGGCGTGTTTCCACTGAGTATTTTCGGAGTATTTTTTGGAAAGGGGCTGATTGTTTTGGCTCAGCCCACTAGTTAGTTCCCCTCGGCCTCTGTTCCCATACAGGTACTTTTGTAGTTCTGCAACACTTGATTATTCAGCGACAATTTTGACCGTGACATCAGTGACGCGACGATGACAACAGACCGACACGGCAAGTCCAAACAGTCGAGACCTCAACATCGTCTTCTCTTCTTTGGTTTCTTTTCTCGATTCTCTCGTCTTAGTCCTGCGTGAGAAGAAAGTTGTTTCTGTGTGTTGTATTGTACATCTCATGTCATATATTATTAGATGAAATTGTCTTTATATTTTGAATTCTGAGTTTATTGTTATTCATTTATGTATCTTTTGGATTTTGTTGTTGTTATTCAGTTATGCAAAGCACTTTGGTCAACCTTGGTTGTGTATAAGGTGCTCTAGAAATAAACGTGACCTTGACCTTGCTATCTTTATTTCTTTTAAAAAATGGCGCTATAATGTTGTGGTTGTGTCGAGTTCTACTCACGTCATATCCCGCCTCAAACATATCAGCGTCAACTAGAGAGTAGCGGCTCAGAAAAGTACCTACCTGAGGCAGGTACTTTGGGCGGATTTGGGCGGATCCTCTCTCCCAAACCACACCCATAGCGGATCACTAGAGGAAAAAGTACCTAATGGAAATGCGCCTATTGCTATAAGCCGATTGACTGTTGAACGAGGTGATGAGCCTTGTTTTCTAAAATCAGCCCCTGGCGACTTGACGAACCGAGTTGCAGGCAACACCATCAGCTGGCTGAGACTGGGTAGTTCACGTCACTGCAGCTTTTCCCTACAACAACAAAAAGTTGCAAATTTACTAGATTAAAGTGGCAAATCTACGCGAAAAAAGTCGCAGATTTATGAGAACAAAGTGGGGAAAATGCTACTTTTTTCTCCCAGATTCACCACTTTAAATCTCATTAATCGACGCATTTTTTTCTCGTAGATATGCCACATTAATCTTGTAAACTTTTTTCTCAAAATATTACCCCCCTACCGCGGGTCTGTATGGTTTTTTTTTTTTTTACACATTTTACACATTCTGGCTGTATGTAATATCCTCCAATATTCTCTAGGGTTGAAATTTGGAATTTGCAAGTATTTCAATGAGTGCCCTATTAAGGGTTAACAGTGAAGAGATATTCAGCCTACATCATTTTCACACTGAAATAAACCGGTGCACAGATATTTCAATATAGGTTATGTATAAAACATCACAAACACATTAAAGGCAATCTGTGATGGAGTATTCTCTTGTGTGGTTGGGCTGTTAAACATTCTGGATAGCACAGATTTCACTTACTTAAAAGTAGTATCATTTTTTTCTCTTCCTACCACTTGAGGGAAACATGATTAGGATGGATATACACTGTTTGTAATGTGCTAGAGACAGTCACCAAATGACCCAAGTGAGCAATCAAGTTAAAGCCTGTTATAAGTAAAGTCAAATAATGACATTAATACTAATAAGAATAATGACATTCAAGTAAGGGCATTTTTCCTGAGAGATGAAGTAGGAAAGAAAGAAGAGTCAAGGACAAGGTTTTTAGCCTGGAAGTTTTCCCACCACATCTCAAGTAAAAGTGCCTGGAGGGAGGACTTTTCAGTCGAGGTTCATTTGAACCCAAGACATTTTTCCTTGTCAGTAGAAAGGGGGCCTATTTTTATCTCTTCTCCTTGTTGAATGAACCCACAGGGAGTTTAGCCGTTCTTTCTTGATCCAGGCGGGACGGTAGGTTTAAAGGGATTCCTGTCCTTTTCCATAGGAGTCTAATGGCAACTTCAGCGCAGTGTTTCTGTTGCTGCATGTCTTCTCTGGCATCTTAAAATGTACAATGATTTCCCAAGGTCTTTTTTCCAGCTCTGTTTCTTTTAAACTCATATCTCTCATCATTTTTAAGCCTGAGTCTCTTTTTATTCATTCAGTCAGTTGAAGTTGAATTTTACAGCATTTCCAAACCACAACAGCTGTGGACTATGGTGCTTATTGACATGATCCTCAGACACACTGGTAGAAAATGGACTGATGCAATTCAACATCAATAGGCATAAAGAAACACTTTTGCACAAGTGTTACAATAGCAAAATACTACTTCTGGGCCAAACAGCCCATCCACTGAAGCTTAATATGCCATCTCTCAACACTGTTCTGTATTCACAAAGGATTTAGTTCACTTTCTCAACTCCCTTCAGTAGTTCTCTATTCCCATTTCTCTCGTCCCCTGTCTCACTATATCCCTCGCAGTTCTCCCTAAGCTCCAGGGTGTATTGTTCTTCGAGACTGGAATCATACTGGAGATTTAGAACTTGGTGGATTAGAGGAGGCAGCGTTGTCCCTGGTGGCTATTCCCTTTTGTAGAGCAGGCCCAAAAATAAAGGTCCAAAACCGCCCGAGGATAAAGGAAACAATCCATCATACAGGTTGAAGAACCCCACTTGCGGTCAGTTAAAATGATGTGTACCTGCACTGTATGTGCACCGTATGTTGTGTTAGTGTGTGCAAACATACTTTTATAGATTCAGCCAATAGAAGATACATGTCTTGGCATTTCACACAGTACTATCTCTGTATCTCAGAGGATTCACTGTAACACAGTCCTGGATCCCCTGAGAATCAGAGAGAAATTCTGGCTTATGAATCACGAGAGCCAAACTGATGGAATTTTACTGACAAAGTTTTTTTTATTCTTGCCATGATCTCCATTCAGCTAAAGTTGTCGTGCAGAGTGGATTTTGTTTGTCCAAGAGACTCACAAGAATGGCCCATATAATATCAGGTTTAGACACTGAACACATACTTAAAAAATATATCATCCATCCCAAATGTAGATGTTAGATTACATACGGGTGGCTCTCATGGATCGCGCCCAGACAGATACTCCAAGGAGTCGCTGTTCATTTTTCTGAGGTAAGTAACAAACATTTTGTTTTTGTTTTTTTCTAGCCAAAAAGAATATCCCAGTTAATGCTCCAGTTAATGCTAACATGAGTCAGTCTGGTTGAGGTGTAGAGAGGCGTGTAGTCAGTGTTGTCAGATCCCTCTCACTCCTCCACAGTCCAAATATGGTCTGCTCCCCATATTGGAAACAAGATGGCGACACAAGATGGCGACGAGTGTAACGCTGAACTCGACGCCTGCAACGGGCCACAAACCAACAGGTGACGTCACAGTCACTACGTCCATTATTTATACAATCTTTGATCGCGTCTTTATGTTTAGACAAAGGGTTATGATCCCCCCATTCCTAAATATGAGATCATCACTAAGTAATAAAAAGGGGGTATATAAAGGCCCCATTAAGAAAAGTCAGTTCATAAACAGAGCTTCTTTTTCAGTCCTAAAATGTCAAGGTCACTTTGCACCTTGCAAAGATCTACACCTGTATATCACAGTCTAGTACTGTAAGTAGTGGGTATTTTTGCAACAAGTTCTCCAAGAAGAGGTCCTGTGTCAGCACTACAAATTACGACACGTAGGTACGTATCGCGGTGCGGACCGGCTCAAGGTACAATGGCACATTCTAAAAAAATTTCAGTTTTTGTGGATTTATGTTCTATAACCACTGACCTTAGGTTTAGGGCAAAAAACTTCTGGTAAGGCCATATAAAGGACAGTTTAAACATTAAATAAATATACGTAAATTAAGAAATTAAGTCATTACAAGTATCACGTGTGTACCGCAAGTTACGTAAAAAACATACGTTACGTTCAAAATGGTTTACTTTTGTTTACACACGGGACATGAACCCTGCTCTCCTGGGAGAAAATCTGCCGCTTATTCGATCCATCCACCACCCTCTTAAACTTCGCTTTACTGTCAGTCACTACTACGTCAGCAAGATGGCAGCAGGCGCATTACAGCGGATGGCGAAATACAAAAATATATTTCGTTTTTCGCTGCCTGTACAAGCAACAATAAATTAGAATATCATAGAAAAGTTTATTTATGTCAGTCATTCAATTCAAAAAGTGGGAATAACACATTATATAAATCCATTACACACAGAGTGAAACATTTCATGTCTTAATTTATTCAATTTCTTCTAATTATAATTATTATGGCTTACATTTAATGAAGACCTAAAATTCAATGTCTCAAAAAATTTGAGTATTACAAAAGACCAATAAATAAATAATTAAAAAGTATGTTTAATCTGGAAATGTTGGCCTCTAAAATGTATGTCCATCTATATGAATCAATAGTTGGTTGGGGCTATTTGACTTGAACTACTGGAAATGGACTTTTACATCATATTCTAATGTATTGAGATGCACCTGTATATTATTGTTTTTGACGGGAGAACAGGCTGTATTTTTGGGTAGCAGCATGGTGAGGAGGTAGAGCTATGATCCACCCCTGATGAGCTGGCTGGCACCTTAAATGGCAGCCTCTGCCATGAGAGTATGAATGTGAGTGTGAATGGGTGAATGTTGGCATGTGTTGTACACTGCTTTAGATAGTAGGTGGACTGGAAAGTGTTATATAAATGCAGTCCATTTACCATTTATAAAAATGTTATGAATTCAAGTGTGCGGCAACAAAGACATTGTCTTCATTTTTATTTAGTGGATGCTATATTGTACACATGGGATATATAGAGTCAAAACTAGGCTACTCACCATCTGCTCACCCATCACAACATCACACATGGTGTTTTTTAAGAGAATGGAAAATATCACACCACCCTTATGCAACTACTGGGCCAATTATGTCTTCACAAGGTACACGTTGTTATAAACGACTTACATTACATTTACAATAACATCACTGCAAGAGAAAACATCCATCATTTTCTAATTTGTGATCAGTTGCTTAACACGCAGGCCTGTTTGTGTTCCAGCCTCCTGTTGTACACATCACACCTAAAGGCTGCTTAGAGTAACCAGAGTCATCTCCTGTCTCCTGCAACTAAGCAGCTTTTCTGTAGCAGTCAGGGATTAAACACCTTGCTTCAGGCCACTTCAACATATGATTTCTATGGTTATTACTCAGAGAGCATTACTCATTTACTTTTCTGACTGGTCTGAGGATTGGAACGGGCAGCCGTCCAACAGCCTGACAACTTATCCAGGTTACTTCTATTCAACAGGCACTGGATACGACGGCTGGTGAGAAAACTCAACAGTTATAGCCACATAAGCAAAATGGCTCTAGGGACGTCAAAAGCCAGACTGGCAGTCCAGTACTTTTTATGTGACAAATTAAAATTTTGTCCAACAGCTTGATTTTCTGTACAATGAGCATTACAGCTTCACAGCACAATAGCATGGCTATAGACTCTCTGGGGGTTATTTAGTAGAGATTTAACGGCACTTTTGTGTACAATTAAATTAAAATAGCATGTTTTGTTGCATGCAATATATTTTTATTTCATCGTTTCTGTTTCTAGGGACAAAATGAGAGTAGGGAATGTAAATTTATACAAATGCCCTCAGTACCCAATTTATCACAGCAAACTGACCACCGCAGCAGAGGAAGCTAAAATTAAACATCCGGGAAAAGCAGGTGAAAAATGCAGCACTGTTAAGCGAACAAGAGACAGCAGAAAGAAACAGTCTTTTTACCAAAAGTCACTCAATCCCTGATCTTTTTGTAGAGCTGACAACTTCGGGCTTTTCAACATTTCTCATGGTCTCAAAGCTGCCTTCTTGCAGGATGAACGCACACTTGTAATCCCAAAAGTGTCTTCTTTTCAACCAGCAGAAAACATTTTTTTCTGTGCTTCATTACTTTCCATGAGCAACACACATCATAACAGACCAATATCAGGTCTTACTTGTCCCGTTATGCAGGTCAGATGAAGTGTGGCTGAGCTCATTTACATCTATAGTTACATCTATAGGAAATAACCTGCTTAATTAAAAAAGTAAGATGTTGCATAATTTTGGTTATTTGGAAGAGGCTTAGTAAATATATTCATTTGCCTTATTTAGACATACAGAATGTATCTGGTACAACAATCTGAGGCCACACAAGGGAAATAAATAAATAAAGCAGGCCTACTGACCTACTTACAATACACCATTTCCTAATTTCATTGCCCGGATTGGTTAACAACGAACAGATCCAAATGCTTCTTATATTTATTATGTAAATTTGTGTCACCGTACAGCTTTGACACAAAGCTCTTGAAGAGTACTTTTCCAATACCATCCGCAAAAATCACTCTTAGACCTCACCGCACACAGAGAGGCGTGCACAAATGTGCAAACAAACAAAGGCGAAACCAACTTGAGGTGGCAGACAGCACACCACAGGAAATGTAAGCACTGTACACAGGGGACAGTGTCATTCAAAGTGGCATGAGGGAAAGCAGAAATTCAAAAAGAACAAAGTTCTACCTCTGAAGATGCTCGCAACTCTGCAGACATCACCACACACATGCTTCCTGCTGATGCAAACCCACGGCACGCAAGGCTAAACCAATGGAAAGCAGCTGAAAATTTGGTGTGTAGCAGCATGGGAATGAGTAATGCATGTTGAAGGCTGTCTTTGGAAGCCCTTGGAAGGATGGATGTGTGGCAGCTTGAGGCCTGGTGATCTGTCTTCCACTGTCGAGATTTATAAATACCTGAGATCTGACAGGGAGGACAGCTCCTGGATACAGACAATGCCCATGTATAACAAAGCACGCATGTGCACACAACACAAAAAAACAACACACCTGCGTTGAAACGTGCAAACACACACACGCACACAGACACACACACACGAAGAAGTGTAAATGCAGAGCACAAACACCTGCACACAAAGTTACACAGCCTCTCTGCTCAGAGACAATTTTTATTTTAAGACCACATGCTTTGAGACAATTTTTTAGAGGAGATAGGGTTCAGTCATTGCAAATTGACTGATCAATCTTCATAACTGCCCTTGGTACAAAAACAGATGTTTTTCTCTCCTCTCCATAGGACAGCTGTTAAAACGAGTCCATCCCTATTCTCCACCAGCTGCATTCAAACTTAGAATCCAGAGTGATTTGTTCCTTTTTAAAATTTAAGTTTGGGTCAGAACAGTCAAAGTCAACAGTCTTCTCTAATGGTGTTAATCATTAGTTGATCTAAACTAATGATGTGGCACAAATTAAGAGGAATAATTACGCTTTTCTCCCCCCTTTTTGCTCTCAATGTGTCAAAGCAGTGGCCTAGTTGTCTCATCATTGTCGCTGCCAATGTCAGTGTGATGGAGGTTGTCCCAAAGCGTTTAAGTGTGTGAGGATGAGGGGGCTGGAGAGAGAGAAAGAGTGCTAAACTAAGCTTTCAGATATTTTTCAAATCATTCGCTGACCAAATTGTGGTGCTCGAGTATTTATAACATACAATCAAACTGCTCTCAGGCTTCAGTCGTGCAGGGACTGATCTGCATTGTTTGCAGCAACAACACTGCAAAAAAGCCAACTTGTATTTTTTGGCCTAAAACAGTGATTTAATTTGGTAAAACTTGGAAATATAAATTATTGACATTTAGGGCAATAATGTAAGCTAGCACAACAAAGGAAGCCAGTTGTATGCTCAAAAACAAGTTGGTAAGTTGTTGTTACTTATATCTTTAAGTTGGGGTTCACAACAAGGGACAATAGTTCTGCTAACTCTTATTTCTTTCTTGTGAAATGCGGGAAAGCGGTGAAATTCGGTCATTAGCGAAAGCTAGTGGCTAACTGATGCTAGCGGCTAACTGATGCTAGCGGCGCTGCTTGTTACAGCTCCAAGAGTAGCCATTAGCGTATCAATGCGAACACAAAATTGTGGTCGCAACATTAGCTGACATTTCATATCGGCTTTACAATCGTGCCAATTCAGCACATCGCAGAAGTTAGCAGAAGTAAGGAATGAAAGTTATTACAATGTAAAATTATAAGTTAGTACAACTTACAGTTGAGTGACAAAAATCTGAATTCAGAGTTGAGCAAACTCAAAAACAAAACTTAAAATATTTAGTTTAATTGTCCAACTTAAAATTGTATCGAAGTTTGTTGCCTTGAAATTTTGAGTTCACCCAACTTTTCTTTTTTTGTAGTGAACATACTGTGAGGTTGATTGGTTTGATAAGTACATTTGAAATACATACATACATATATATACACATACATATACATACATACATATATACATACATGTATATATATTTATTTTATGTAAATATATATATATATATATATATATATATATATATATTGGTGGACTTAAACAACCCTTGATGTTTAACAAAAGATCTGTACTGAAACAGGTGACAAACTAAACTTCATAATTTACAGTAGAAGAAGTTAGAGGTAGCACAGAAGGCAGTCTTAACACACCTGACATTTCAGAGAGCCTTCCTCTTTGTTTCAGCATATGCCTCCATATCTGCGTGGTGTGTCTGCTTCCAATTAGTTGTATTGTACCAAAATCTATTAAAATTCAAGTCATCATTACCAACACTGTTGTGCATGTGTTTGTGCCTGTGTCCTCAACTGCTCCTTTATTATACTCAAAGAAAGTTTAGCAGGGAATTACAAACAGGGCTAACTTTGCTGATGCAACAACAAATTATCCTTTTAAAGTATGTCATTGAAATATATCAAGGTCAAGCTTTAGGTCATTGGACCTTCGGGTAAATTGATATAACACAGAGGAGTTGGGATTAAAATCCAAACAAATAAACTAAATGTATAAAAGCTCCAGCACGGTGTTCCCTAGAGGACAGCCGTGTCCATTATGTCCCAGAAACCTTAAGTGCATGACTGTACAAGCCATTAGCTTTGGCCCCGAACCCAGAGTATAACCATTCGATGCCACTGAGTTTATTGTTTGACATTTCAATGGTCACAAATATGATCTAAGCTGACAGCACTTACATTGTGCTTTTTAAAGTAATAGTTTGACATTTTAGGAACCACTCATATTTGCTTATTATGTCATGTATGTGTTCACCAGCTGGTTTGTTTAGCAGTTTACAGCAAGGAAATAGTCCAAAAAAATCACAACTTTTCATATATTTGGTTTTAATATGACATTTTATGTTAATATGAGATTTATTAATGATTGCAGGCAGATTTTGTCACCTTCAAACAGACCAAGCTGGCTGTTTCCAGACTTCATACCAAGTTAAATGAATTGGCCTTACATTTATCTTACAGACATGAGTCAGGGCTCAGCATTAACTTTTTGAGGCATTTGTCCTTTGGAAATTTTCCTGGCACTTTCATGCTCCGTTTGACAGTGACAGAGAGAATAAAAGGGGGAGACAGACAGGGAGACAGCAAAGGGACTTCGGGCCGGACTGGGATCCGGGTCTGCAGCCACAAGGACTCAGCACCAGTGACATACGCTTCACTGGTGAGCCACCAGGACGCCTGGGAATTTACCTTTCACTTAAAAAAAAAAACATTAGACCATTGTTTTCTTCAGTGTCTTGTTCATTTTAATGCCTCGTACAACTAAAGGCACATTTGTTTGGACAAATCAGCTCTTGAATTAAACTCTTATGAGCTATTTTGTTGTTACTGAGATTGATGAAAACAAGGGTGTTCTGATAACTTTTCTGGTATAAATGACAAGAATTTACTTTTTTCATTTTGTTTGTAAATGCAGAATGCATAATTTAAAATGCAAATAAACAATTTAAAATATACATTGCAAAAAAAAGAAAAGTTGGGTGAACTCAAAATTTCAAGGCAACAAACTCCGATAAAATTTTAAGTTGGACAATTAAACTAAATATTTTAAGTTTTGCTTTTGAGTTTGCTCAACTCTGAATTCAGATTTTTGTCAACTCAACTGTAAGTTGTACTAACTTATAATTTGACATTGTAATAACTTTTAATCCTTACTTCTGCTAACTTCTGCAATGTGCTGAATTGGCACGATTGTAACGCCGCTATTAAATGTCAGCTAATGTTGCGACCACAATTTTGAGTTAGCATTGATACGCTAATGGCTACTCTTGTAGCTGTAACAAGCAGCACCGCTAGCATCAGTTAGCCAATATAGCTTTCGCTAATGGATTTAACCGCTTTCCCGCATTTCACAACAAAGAAATAAGAGTTAGCAGAACTATTGTCCCTTTTTGTGAACCCCAACTTAAAGATATAAGTAACAACAACTCACCAACTTGTTTTTGAGCATACAACAAGCTTCTTTTGTTGTTCTAACTTACATTATTGCCCTAAATGTCAGTAATTTATATTTCCACGTTTGACCAACTTAAATCACTGTTTTGAGCCAAAAAATACAAGTTGGCTGTTTATATATAATAAAGTGTCAAAATCTAAATTATATATTTTATTAAAGTGGTTTATTTAATGTTTTCCCTGCAACAAATTCATACAATCAGCAATGCACAGTGATGCCAATGAGTGAATTTATCTTGAGAGCCAACTTATCTTCAAACCAACAATGGCAACACACAAAAGTGAGGGATAGCGAAAGAGAATGAATTCTCATAGCAATCATTAAATCACATATAATACACATGCCTGGCTTCTGAATATTTAAGAACAAGTCCCTCATTGGAACATCTGTTGGGCTGAGATCCTGTCGTCATGAAAGTTGTCTATAACACTGTGTTTAAACCCTCCCTGCTCAAAAGGACACTGGAGTGCTAGTCAGTGCCCTCAGATCCTCCTGACCATTCTCCTTGAATTGAGTACTGGTACTGGCATCTGACCTATCCAATTTTGGCCAGCAAGAGCGATCAAAGGCCTTAAATTTACTGACTGGACTGTTCCTTTGAAGGTCCCTTAGCCTCCCCTCTAAGTGAAAGATGATGGCATCGGTTTGGATCAAAACCAAATCATTTTAAACTGTTACATTATTTATTATTATTACATTATTACCACTATATTAAATTACAGGGCCAATCTACATAATCTAACGAAAACCACTTTTCTCCTTCCAGTCACTTTAGCCTGTTCTGCTTCTGAGCTTGGAACTACACTGCTCTGTATCCTCTATTGGTCTTCACTGTCTCAATCTGTTGAGCCATTTCTTTGTTGAGGGCAGGCAGTTTCCAGTCGTATGTCTCCAGCCATTCAACCGCTTGACACACAGCCTTGTTGTCTTTCTATAACTCTTTGTTCAAAAGAGCGAGAAGGTCAATGAGTCACACATTTTTGGCTCTTTCAACAACAGGTAGTAATGGTTTGGGGTTCCACTTTACTATCCTGTCCTTCTAGTCTTTTTTGTCAGCTTTTTGAAACACTTTAGAGGAGGAGACACAAAAAAAGAGAAGTCGATAGGGCACCAAATCACAAAAATGTCACGATGAGTTGATTTTTTTTGTTTGTTTTTTTTAAATTGGAGCACAATTTTTATATTAGGAGACAGCAATTTGGCCAAAATTGCATATTGACATATTGCATTGAAAAAGCAAACCACCTGTGGATATCAAGGTAGTTGCTCAAATCAGCCTCAGTTATCAATTGCTTTGTGCAGTATTTTCAGTGAAAACACTTGCAGTTTATCTACAATAATTCCACAGTACCTGCAAAGATGGCATCCACGATCCCAGAAGCGTTTTCTGACTTTATATACTCAATGGAGAGGAAACCAAGCCTGCTCCATTTTTTGTCCTCCTTGGACTACAGCTGGCACTTCTGCATAAGGACCTTTTGACCGCACACCAA
Organism: Centropristis striata; assembly: GCF_030273125.1. NCBI lineage: Eukaryota > Metazoa > Chordata > Actinopteri > Perciformes > Serranidae > Centropristis > Centropristis striata. The sequence continues at coordinate 10,091,088 of NC_081538.1, read as the reverse complement.
CATCACAGAGCAACAGTGTGTCATGTTTGAGGGCACTTGACCAAGGAAGATGAGCTGGAATGTTGCAGGAGTAATATATAGCTAGGCAAGTATTGAGGTGTTTTTTTTTTTTCCTGAAAAAGTTGAATAGGGTATGTATGGAAAAAATCCTGCAGCACACCAGGTCAGACAGTCTGAGGAGCAGTCTACTCAATTATTTTAATTTATTTTCAACACCAATGACTTTACAGATGTGTGGTGTTTAGGTAATGTCAAACTTGGATATCAAACTATAACTCTGCAAGGCTATGCAGGTGCAGCTAGCTCCCCCTGTCAGTTATCACACCCTCTGCCTCTACAGTCATGGAAAAAATATTAGACCATTTTTCTTCAATTTCTTGTTAATTTTAATGTCTGGTACAACTAAAGGTACATCTAAAGGTACATTTGTTTGGACAAATATAATGATAACAACAGAAATAGCTGATAAGAGTTTAATCTAAGAGCTGATATCTAGACATTTTCCATAGTTTAAATTATAATCAAGAAAACTATGGAAAATATCTAGATATCAGCTCTTAAATGAAACTCTTATCAGCTATTTCTGTTGTTATCATTATATTTTTCCAAGCAAATGTACATTTCGCTGTACCAGGCATTAAATCAACAATAAATAGAAGAAAACAAGGGTAGTATAATGATTTTTTCCATGACTGTATGTTTGCTCTTATCGCACTAGCTAGATTGTTTCATTTTTCTGTAAGTCCCTTTGGATAAAAGCGTCAATCAAGGCATTCTGTTGGAGTCGGACATATCGTGAGGTCAAAAATCCCTTTTTCTAAATAAGGATTCTGAATGAGTTCATCTAACTAAATGGCCGAGTAATGAGTGGTACACAATATCAGGGCGTTACATAGTGTTTTATGTTCAGATTGTTAATGACCTTTATCTTGTCCTGTGGGGAAAGTAAATTGCTCATCCTCTTGCCCTTGGAAGTGCTTCAAAATACTGCTACAAATGTGTTGGGTCTTTAGTGTGCAATAATCTGTCGGATGTCTACATTGTACAACAAGCATACAGCAGCCCTGAAGGAGGGCTGGATGTGGGCAGTTTGAGTGCCATTAGAGGGTGTGTGGGTGGCAGTAGGTGGGGTGCCATTGGGGCTGCCTACTGAGCTGTGCAGTGAGTAGATGGCCCGGGGCTCTTGTGTCAAACCTGTTTAAAAACGGTTTGGCTTATTCACCCAGTCCCCTCCACTATTTGGCCTTGCTGCTTATAGCCAAGTGATCTTTCTCCACCCACTCCACATCTCTCCGCATCACACTGTCCCCTGCAGTTTATTTTCAATTTCAGCCCAGTAAGCGTTCTTTTCCGTCCATTATCATTTACTCTGGCTCTTTTTTTGACAGACTTCCTCTGGTGCCAGCTATGAATGTCATATTTTCTGTTGAGGAAGTATTAAATACTTTTGTTATCCAAAGCGTTACATTTAAGTTTATAGGAGAACTGCAGTCTCCATCCTCCAAGCTATATGAGATCTTCTATCCAGCAGCACCAGCTGTGATACAGTGATAAAGCAATACAATATTATACAATTCCAAAGGTGCAATAAGTCAAATTTATATTGTCATGACACCATTAATATGTTGTTTAGGTGCATTTACATTCCTGGCTTTTATAATTTTCTGGGTCATGCTTGTGTGTTCTAAAAGTTCTCCTAATTATCTGGTATTTCACACACATATCATCCACCAGCAGTGTTCAGCATAATTCTGTACAGTCAACAATTTGCTATCTGCATTCTAGTCAGCAACTCATCTGTCACGTTTTTTCTTTTCTTTTAATCCCGATTTGCTGACACTTGCATATAACATATAGGCCTACATACAAGCCAAGCCACAGCGTTTATCTGTGATACATAAGCATACACACACTGCAAAAAAAGAAAAGTTCACTCAAAATTTCAAGGCAACAAACTTCGATAAAATTTTAAGTTGGACAATTAAACTAAATATTTTGTTTTTGAGTTTGTTCAACTCTGAATTTCTCTGGCACGATTGTAACGCCGCTATGAATGTCAGCTAATGTTGTGACCACAATTTTGAGTTAGCATTGATATGCTAATGGCTACTCTTGTAGCTGTAACAAGCAGCGCCGCTAGCATCAATTAGCCGCTAGCATCAGTTAGCCGCTACCATCAGTTAGCCGCTAGCATCAGTTAAACGCTAGCTTTCGCTAATGACCAAAGAAATAAGAGTTAGCAGAACTATTGCCCCTTGTTTTGAACCCCAACTTAAAGATATAAGTAACAACAACTCACAAACTTGTTTTTGAGGATAGGCCTACAACTGGCTTGCTTTGTTGTGCTAACTTACATTATTGCCCTAAATGTCAGTAATTTATATTTCCAAGTTTTACCAACTTAAATCACTGTTTTAGGCCAAAAAATACAAGTCGGCTTTTTTGCAGTGCAGTATAGCCATTGCTTGTCTGGTTCTGATTCACAGATTTCTCTCTATGCACCAGTTTTAGTTAGGGTTGTTTTAACTTAGTGCTTTCCGACCACACTGCACTTCAATGCATCTTAACTTGGCTACTGAATTTCTTTACCGCCCCCCAAGCTATGTGTTCTCGTTACCAATTGAATACTGTCCAATTTTTAATATAAGGCCTTGGTTCTTAAAAATAAATAAAAAAAATTCAATAAAATGATCATGCATGCCTCGATGCTACATAAAGACCTTGTATGATATAGTTATTTTATGAGTCTATAAAATTGAATAATAAACCTTAAAAAGGTACCACCACCCAAAACTATAACATATTTATGTATTAAAATCGGCCTCCAGGCACATTTTAAAGTATGTAAAAATAACTCTCTGCTATGTTAATATTTTGTTTAAGATGAAAAAAGAAAACAGAGGATGAAAAGGGGCTGGAAGCTACATCTATGTACTGTGTGTATAACAGTTTGAAACCCAACTGTGAAGGGTTTGTGTAGGTATAAACAGTTAATTAATGCTTTAAAAAAAACATTGTAGGGTGTTAGGTGTTGAACCAATACTCCATTGTTATGTGTTATCAACCACTGGTGCGGATAGTGAATCTAACAGTTATATACGTTTCATAAGACGTGTTGTAATAGATAACAGTTTGCTGTCTGTTATAAACAAGTTTTTATATGCTCCTCGTAAATGTTTTGAGGTTCAAATAAAGAGCTATGGGAAAGATCCAATCATGGCTCGGTTTATGTAACTTACTAAAAAAGCTTTCATCATATTCATTGATATTTCAGTGTATTTGTAACGACAGATTTGCAAACGGGGTCTTTCATGCTTTGTTCCATGCGTTCTTTTTCCTGCACTTGCGAGACGCATAGGTCTTCCTCGTCAATATCCATAACCCACACACTAACACCTCCAGGCATGTTATTTTTGTGTTGAAAGCTGTGTCCAATCTCAGATGAACGTTGAGATGTGAACCTGTATCCCAGCCCAATTGCAGGAATAGTATACAAACCATTCAAGATTCTTGGCTTTAAAATCCTGCATCTAAATCAGATGTTCACACACACACACACACACACACACACACACACACAATGTATTGTTTCAGTGTGAGAAGAAATCTGCAATCCGTGCACACAGGCCCTCTCGTACTAAATATTTCATTGACAATAAACATTGATGTGATTGATGTGAAGCCGAGTCAGTCAGAGAAGGGCAAAAGAGGAGAAAAGAGAAAGAGATGAAGATATAGATGGAGGGAGAGAGGCCCAGGAATAGAAAAAGACTGACACACTGTAGACACAAAGCAACAGAACTGATCTAGATTCTGCTCATCATGTTGCTACAATAATAGAGGTTTCGAGGTCAATGCATGCTTGAAGTGAGAACACTTCTTTAATTTTACACATTAGGGCCCAGCCTTGTTTGTAATGAGGCCCTATGAGTCATAACGCTTGCCATGTTAAAGAGGGGGCAGACATTACAGTGCTAGACGCGAAGGCCAAGCCCTCACTCCTCCAATGGGCAATTTAATTACGGCAATCAGAAGATCAAGAGTTACCGAAAACGACTTCAGCGCCACAATCCTTCTTCATATATTAAGAAACATGGCTTTGCGTGGCTCTGAAGGGCCTCCTTCTTCAACGATCATCTCATCGTTAAAAGTTTTTTTCTCCTTCTCTTGTTCTAAATGGGTGAAGAGATGGCAGCACCTCAGAGACCAAACGGCTCAGAGATCTGGGCTCTATCCCTCTCCTGTCGTCATGGTCACTCTCCAACCAGGGCTGAAATCCCCTTTCACTCACCAGTACAGTAAGGCTCATGAATAAAATATACAGGCGAACGGGAATAATAACGCAGGAGGCACAAGGTATTAATAGAACCCTTGCATTCATCTGTGACTCACAGTCATCCTCCTAAGGCTGGCCACAATTAAAGTTTAAATGAATTCTTTCAGGAATTGGCTCTTTTATAATAGCCTGGGGTTAGAAACACCTAGCATGAAGGATAAATGTTAAAACTAAATGCTCAAACTCCTCCTGACTTTTTAATGTTTCCAGCTAATTTGTTTTAAAATAAGAATCCACTAAAAGGTCTTAAATACACACATCAGTCTAAGGATAAGGCAAGAAGGCAGCAACCTAACTGTTTGTGTACACCAGGTAGACTCACAGTATTACTATTACTATTAGTATTAGTATTTCTGAAATGTGGTTATCTTTCTTGGAAGACTTCAGGTCCCTTCAGTTAGTTATATCCTGTTTTCCCGGCAACAGTAGCATGTATCTCTTTTTTTTCTCTAAAAATTGTCTTGTATATGTTCTGTTGTGTTGTGTTTTTTGCTTATTTTATTTTATTTTCTCTTGTGGTTGTATTGCCTGAACTATCCTTTTAGTAGCAATATTCACTACCTCTGCCAACAGAATGTTTCTTTTATTTCACTTGTTTAAAAACACATGCAAGGGTTTATGTACTGTACTCGTGTTGCTGTTTCTAGTGTTAAAAAAATTCCTTAAATAGAAATGTTACTCTACCTCTAACACAGGATGTGGTTAGATTTGTGTTTTAATGTCTGTATTTTCAAACGGTATGCTTCTCTTTTACCAGAGAAAATGATTTCGGAATGAGGAATAACAAACATAACACAGTCTAACACACGTTTTGTATGTGTTGAAGTTCAAAATCAATACCATGACAGAGGCACTTGTTAGTCTCAACTCTGTTATAATAACACCTTTGCTGCAACACGTTTGATGTTTCAGTCTGAACAGGTATTAAAACAACCTCTAATCCAATGTCAGGTTATGAACAGGCACCAAGCTCTTCAGGCTGAAAAATCAAAGCGCCAAAACTTGCTTCCTTATCTGGCCACTTAAGGCCGGCTTGAAAGAGAGTCAATCCTCATAGACGCTCATGTTAAAATACTGGACTTTACAGCAGAAATAAACATGGGGCTGCAGTTTCATATATCTTAAATTATATAAACCCTTTATCAGGCAAAGAACTATATTTGGTAACTTCAGGTAATATTTTGAGAAAAAAGTTGCAAATTTATTAGATTAAAATGGCAAATCTACAAGAAAAAAAGTTGCAGATTTAAGAGATTTAAAGTGGTAAATCTGCATGAAAAAGTCGCAGTTTTACGAGAAAAAAGTGGGAAAAAAGCAACTTTTTTCTCCCAGATTCACCACATTAAATCTCATAAATCTAGGCATTTTTTTCTCGTAGATTTGCCACTTTAAGCTCGTAAACTTTTTCCTCAAAATATTATTTTCATATGTTTTTTTTTTACACGTTCTGGCAGTATGTAATATCCGCCAATATTGTCTAGGGTTGAAATTTGGTATTTGCAAGTATTTCAATGAGTGCCCTATTAAGGGTTAAGGCCCTAAAATGATGCATGTTTAAAGGGTGGTCTGTATGTGACACTAAGAAAATAAATATAGCAGTAAACTGGAGTCCAAATCGGCCAATATTGGCCTATCAAGGCCCATCTACTCGGTGGTGTAGTGGTTAGCACTCTTCCCTTACAGCAAGAGGGTTGCCTGTTCGACTCCGGCCTGCGGCTCTTCTGTGTAGAGTTTGTATGTTATGTTATTGTTTGCATGCTCCCTATGTCAGTGGGTCCTATGTCTCACCGCATACTCCGGCTTCCTCCCACAGTCCAAAAACATGGACTTAGGTTTAATTGGCTCTAAATTGCCCGTAGGTTTGAATGAGAGCATGATTGTCAGCTCTGTGATAGTCTGGAGACCTGTCCAGGGTATACCCGCCTCTCGCCCAGTGCCAATTGGGATATAGGCTCCAGACCCCCGCGACCCGAGTGCGGATAAGCGGTTAAGGATAATGAATGTAAATCAGTATCCGCATCATTCTCAAAAGTCCCATATCATTTGTTATTATAACAAAATTTTCCTTTTCAATACAACAATATTTGTGCAAAAAGTCATTTTAACCTAAAATATTGAGTCAAATAGCAAGAATCATTTGAGGTAACTTCTTTTCCCTTGTTGTCTTGACATAAAATTCTTTCGCAGCATTGGCACTCAAATATTTAAGTTGAAACTATAAGTTGGGTTTTACAGTGTACAGTAAACAACTATTGCTACTCGCTACCACTGCACACTGCTCTTGTACTGCAGTTAGCACAGATAACAGCTTTGTCCATGAGTCTGTGGTTATAAATGTAAATAGTAAGCAATTAAGCCGGACATGCTAAAATTTGCACCTTTCATTGGAGCAGATAAACACACTGTTGTGCTCTTGTGTTGTGATAATGATGTGTTATTCACTATCTCTCCATGCATGATCCATTCGAGGGTAGCTAGCTGTGTCAGTGGATCAAACATCCATTTAACCTTTTATTGACCTCACACAGCGTGGGAACATACAAGTGGCTCCAATACATTCAGTATACTGACTGGTCCCCAATGACCTGCCCTGAATGGAATAAACTGCAAAAACCATCAATGGTGGGCAATGAACTTGGTTAGAAGAGATAAATACTTAATACTGCAGCTGCATAATATACTGTGTATTTGAACAGCCATGTCATGAATATTTTATTTTCTGCTTTAATAAATAGACAAAATGAACAAATATTTTAACACAACATTAGTTATTCATAAACTCATATTGTCCAGTCAAATCCAAGAAGCTGTTTAGAAATAAGAATCTCGACACAAGTTTTATTCAGGCTGGTTTGCAGATGTGTCAAAACTTTCTCTATTATTATTCATAGATGAGCATTACTAACAAACCATTTCAGGCTTAGCAAGTAGTTGTGCTCATTAAACAATGTGGTGCATGAGGGAAGATCCAGGTATATCATGGAAGCTAATAGCTGATCCTGTATACCATCATCCATCTTAATCTGCAGCTGACCAATAGACAAGCATTGTAATTGAATGTTAAGATGCACTGAAAACCCCAATACACTGACACAAAGGGATGAAACACCCAGTCTGTCATCGAGTGAGGTTTCTTTACAGTGCATATGTTTGAGCTTATGCTAGTGCATGCAGGCAATTTTCATGCATTCGTGTGCTCAGGTATGTGTGTGCTTCCAAGTGAGGCAAACACCCCCGACAGATGAGAAAGAGAAGGCTCGGGGCCCACTGGGGACCAATTTCCCCAGTCTGTTCATTACTGGGAGCAGGAGGGAACAATACTCCACAGCCCGCCAACTTCATTTGCTGCCATTTTCTCTCATTCTCTCCCTCTCCTCCTGAAACACAACGGCGCGCCACCCCGACTTCCCACAGCGCACCACTGCACGCCTGTGAAGCCGAGATTGGTTGCAGTGGGCTCTCCGAGGCTCCAAAGCTGTCGCCACTGCCTAGAATGTTTTCTCTCTCCCTTTATTTTTCATCTGTCATGTTTCTGAGAGTCAAAATAAACCAGACATCTTGGTTTTAGTTTTTTCTTGGTATTGCATGTGGGTGCTGGGAGTTTGAAGTTGGCACTGGAGAGGGGAGAGGGAGTGAGGCAAAAAGACAAAAGCAGAGATAAGCCTGCATTTGAAGGATGCTAATGCACCAAGATAGCAGCAAATGGAACTTGAATGAACTATCCTGTCATGCACTTGGTCTTTTAAAGTTTGTTTGCCTGGTTCTTCATTGCTCATGCATAAATATCTGCATATACAACACAATGAATATTTCATTTAAAAAGATGACATTAAACAAATAAAAAATCCTGAAAATGTGTCTATGGTTGGGTGCGAGACAGCATGCAGTGAAGCAGAATATGCAAACAGTGGAGAGAGGTAGCTAAAATTAGATGGCTGATGTAAAATAATGAAGCTATATCAAGCCAATGTATGCAGCATATGATGGATCCATGCTGAAAATGAGATATCATTTCACATTTCTTGCAACACTTATTCTTAGCGAGCAGGAACACAGACAAATAGAACCATCAGATGGAAATTGATCCTTTGCACGAATCAGTTTTACAGGCAGCTCACAGATGGGTGTGCTCACAGCAGCATGCCGAATAAATCAGGTTTGTAATGGCCCTTACTGCAGGCATGACAAAAAGTCTAAGAAGGGCACTGAGCCCCATATGGGCTCACGGAGCGACCAGTGACGAAGTGTTTTCCGAAGTCTGATGCCGCCTCTTGAAAATGAAGGGTATTCAGTAAGTAAGTCTCTGTGGACCCACGTTTCCTTGAACTATTTGCTTTCAAGAGTGAATATCAATGATGTCTGGGAATTACAATTTGCACTAGAAACAAACATGTTTGAAATGCTGAATAAGACACTTGACTGTGAAAAAATAAGTTTCTCTTGTCTCAAAAATTGTGTGCCTGCTTTGGTGACTCAGAGATCAATCCCCCAGGGCTCTGACTGCCAACGTTCATTGCAAATTTTGTCGTGCATCAGTTTGAGAAAATATTTAACCTTGCATTAGCCTGCAAAACAGACATTAAAACGTCTGCGAGCTCTATTTTATGCAGTTCAAATTAACATGTCAGCAAATACAAAAATGTGGATTATGTGACACGACAATACGGATGTATTTCCAACCTTTTAGATGAGTTAAGTTTCTGCAGATAAGTTGGATAATCAAGTCAGGAAAGTGACAATAGTCACACTTATTCACATATATGTCCACGAGTATTTGTCCTGTCTCTTCACAAGCAGAGATCTTGAGCTAAATATCAGCTTCTGTGCTCACGGATGTCTGTGATTGGGTCCAGACTTGTTTTCACCTTTCTGCCAAATTACTGTCATTGTGTTGAATGGCAGATGTGGGGAGCTGGTACACATCAGGCGAATTAGTATGCCCCCAGAGCGCTCAGTGCACTTTGTCAAGACGAGAGGTGATGTAAGAGGGGATAAATGTTGCAGTTTCCCCCTGACCCGGGGCTCAGCCTCCCCCGCACAGTGACACACTGCCCCCTCTGGGCTGGTAATGGAGATTATATACTTTCAACTGCACTTTTTTTTCAGTTATATCTGTAGATTTGCAGTGATGTGAGAACATTAAAGCTACAGGTCCTGTAATTAACATGATGAGTCTTTATAGCAAGGTGGGTGCTGACAGTAGTGATATAATTAGGGCCCTTCTCATTGCATATCAACCATCTTTCACTTGGCATTTTTTGTGTTTATGTGAATATGCCTGTAAATGAGATTTAAAACAACAATAACAGCAAGAACCTTGGAATTGTAGAGGGCATTTTTCTAACTTATTTTAGATTTAGATTAGATTACATTCAATTTTATTGTCATTGCACAGAGTACAGGTACTTGGACAACAAAATGCAGCAAAGTGCATATGCACAGTAGTATATATAAATGTGGTAAGAGTGTGGTATGAGGTCTGATCTCATCTCGGTACCTAATGGCAGTCCGGCTACCTCTGGCGAGCACATGGAGGACTGTGTGGCCCCCCAAAGACATGCCACCCCACACCATTACTGACCCACTGCCAAACCGGTCATGCTGGAGGATGTTACAGGCAGCAGAACGTTCTCCACGGCGTCTCCAGACTCTGTCACGTCTGTCATATGTGCTCAGTGTGAACCTGCTTTCATCTGTGAAGAGTACAGGGCGCTGGTGGTTTATTTGCCAATCTTGGTGTTCTCTGGCAAAAGCCAAACATCCTGCATGGTGTTGGACTGTAAGCACAACCCCCACCTGTGGACGTCGGGCCCTCATACCACCCTCATGGAATCTGTTCCTGACCGTTTGAGCAGACACATGCACATTTGTGGCCTGCTGGAGGTCATTTTGCAGTGCTCCTCCTGTTCCTCCTTGCACAAAGGCGGAGGTAGCGGTCCTGCTGCTGGGTTGTAGCCCTCCTGCTGCCTCCTCCACGTCTCCTGATGTACTGGCCTGTCTCCTGGTAGTGCCTCCATGCTCCGGACACTACACTGACAGACAAAGCAAACCTTCTTGCCACAGCTCGCATTGATGCGCCGTCCTGGATGAGCTGCACTACCTGAGCCACTTGTATGGGTTAAAGACTCTGTCTCATGCTACCACTAGAGTGAAAGCACCGCTAGCATTCACAAGTGACCAAAACATCAGCCAGAAAGCATAGGAACTGAGAAGTGGTCTGTGGTCACCACCTGCAGAACCACTCCTTTATTGGGGGTGTCTTGCTAATTGCCTATAGGATCCAACTGTTGTCTATTCCATTTCCACAACAGCATGTGAAAATGATTGTCAACCAGTGTTGCCTCTTAAGTGGACAGTTTAATTTCACAGAAGTGCGATTGACTGCGAGTTACATTGTGTTGTTTAAGTGTTCCCTTTATTTTTTTGAGGAGTGTATATACCAAGTGTCTATTGTCTCTGCTATGCTTCTCTTTGTGCCACATTTTCTTCTTTCTCAGGCAAGGAAGTGAAACTTCATCCTGTTAGTACAACACAAACATTATAGCACCTGCAGCACACATGTTTTATGAAAGTTGACGTGTCAAGACAGAGCCAGAGAGCAGTTTTAAATAGAAAACTTAACACTTAAAGAAATGAGAGTCTGCAAAAGGAGGATCAGTGAAGAGGGGAACTGCGACAATGTCTTGTAATATTTCTGGACCCTTGCCACAACCTTTCTAACAAGGCATGTATGGAGGGAGAGCAGAGAGTGGAAAGGTTAGTGTAGTGTTCTAAAGAGTGGATGTGCTTGTTAACTTTGAGTTAAATTTATTCATAAAGTGCTCTTAACACCAGTTTTTCACCAAGTGCTTCACAAAGAACAAAGGTCATGAATAAAGATGAAAAGACTGCTAAAAAGAGGAGAACAAGCATTTCAAAAATGTTGTGATATGGGTCAAAGCTTCTGTGGGTGGGTGTGTGTGTGTGTGTGTTTGTTGCTCCATTTTCTTAGCACAACCTAATGTTAATGCGTTTCTTAACTTGGCAGCTTATTACAGAGATGGAGCAATGATGCCCTGGAAAAGTACACTGTAGATTTGATTTTATATGAACAGATTTCAGGGTCAAAGTCATGCTGGGGTCTTTAACTGACTGTTTGAATGAAACACATTAAGGCTTAATTGCATTCTTGTAGCTTCACTGCTGGAAGAATAAGCGTAAAACCTAAAAAGTGACAATATTACTCGTGCAAGGACTGAGCCCTGAGGGACTTATTGGAGGAAAATGATTCCTTGTTTAGAGAGGAGAAATTATAATTAATCGGAAGCAGCGTACTATTGGGGGCAGGAGTTTTGTTATATAGTTGTGACTGTAACTTAAAATTTACAAAAAAAAACATTAAGAAGAGTAAAAATAATTTAGTGTATAGCTGCTAACAACCAATAGGAGTTAACTCTGGTGTCAGTTTTATTGTTGTTGAACAATATTAAGCCAACCTTGTGAATCTTCAGTGACTCATCATGACTTTTGTTCCATATGTTGCACTTCAGAACACAAAATGACACCTGTTCTCAAAATAGAGCAAAAGAGCAGACCAACACAACAACTCCTAAAGAATAGATTGGACATTTGTCTTTTTTTTTTCTTGCTAAGACAACAATGCTTAGAAAATTGGGTCAAAACTGAAACAATATTTTATGACACATTCTGTCAAAGTAAAGTACACTGTAACAAATTGCTGTAAGAAAACAGCCAAATTGTTACAGTAACATACTGTTTTCCATTAAAAAGGTATTATACTGTAGAAAACACTGCATTCTGGGCAACATTTGTAGGTATATATATGATATATATATATATATATATATATATATATATATATATATGTACAGTCATATATATATATATGGCTGTATTTTACTTAACTAACTCATTCAGTATATGGTATATTAAAATTACTGAGGTGACAGTGAAGACAGCACTTAATTCATAGTAATTGGCTTTCAGACAGTAATAGGTTCTCTTTACAAAAAGCTTGAGCACTTTACTGTGTTTTAGTCTACTGTAAAAATCAATGAAATGCAGGATTTTACTTTTTTAACTAATTCAGTATGTGATTTTATCACAGTACCATACTGTAAAGTAGATAACAGTAAGGGAACTTTAAAATTAACAGTAGAATGCTGGCAACCCTGCTGCCAGTATTTTACAGTGTAGCCTAAGTCAGCAAGCTGTTCTGATGGCGTCACGTCGCTAAATCCAACTTGTATCGCATCAGGCCATAACGAGGCTGTTAACATGAAGGAGATGTTTTTGTTTACTAGAATACTCTTGGGAGACAAAAGGAGACAGGTTAGTCTAATGGCATCATTATTAGCTTTGTAGTACTTGGACTTTCCAGGCTTCCATGCTCACCTAAAGTACCAGAACGCAGAAAATTGCTTGTTTTGACCAATTAGAAGCCTCATATTCGTTGATGAATGTTTTTTTGCATAGAAAAAATAGAATTTACACCGTCTACTGATTCCAGGCAGGAAGGAGTGTTTTCTGCTGTTTTTTTAGGCCGTCTCATTCTCCCTTTCAACAAAGGTAAATTCCAGCGTTACATGTCCACAGGTTTAGGAGTCAGGATCTGAATATGTTGTGGCAGGTGAGGTTGACTGTGGGCTGTTTGTTTTGGCAAGCTTGGAGGTGAAGCATGTCTGTGAGATTCTGCAAAAATAGAGAGAAAGACCAATTTTTCAAGCAAGCAAAACATCACTTGCCCCGTCTGCCGATGCACGAGATAGTTTAATTGAAGCATTGCTTGTATGCTTGCCGGCGTGTTACAAATGGGTATCGGGTGTTAGAAATGCGTCCTCCATGACCACGTCCTGAGTTAACCTCATCTATAAACATGGGAATTGTGAGCCGAGGACTGTAAGGATATTTTCTGTTTGGAAAAGAAAGAAAAGGGTCCGCTGGACTAATGCTCCTGAGAACAGATCAAGCTTATTGGATATCATTCATTTGAACTAAGAAGAAAGGGAACCCACTGGCACGGTCTTTGTTTGGATACTGATGAGAGGTCCATGGATACCTGGGCAGATCAAATATGAACTGCTTTGATCCAATATTTAAATCTATTTAGAATTCTAATTATACACTCCTTGCATTATGAGAAATCTAAAACAAAGGACACGTATGAGCTTGTAATTTGGAATGTAATGATATTTTCAGATGTCATGCATATGTTAATGAGTAAGATGAGTAAATAGGTAAGAAATTATTGTAAGATGCACAATTTTGAGATGTTTCCCCGTGAGCCTGAATTACAATAAGCGGGTTTTAAAAATTTACTGAATTACTGGATGAGTGAAAGTGTATGATTTTAATCTAATCACATATTCATGCATCCATGCATGTTGGGCAACTAGCATATTTACTACTATATTTCCTTTACAAGGCTGTTTTCCTTCAAACTATAGATCGGTTTGCTGCATGCATAATGTCTGTCTGTCCTTGCATTTCTTGGCTCGGCTCAGTCTGCACTCTCCCCCAGCTGATCTAGCCCTGGCTCTATGTATGTCAGCCTGAGGGGCCTGTTTGTGGATATGTCTATGTGAGTGCGCATGCGTGAATTGTGTTTGTCCTACCTGGCACAGTGCATATGATCCCCAAGGACCTTTGTGTGTGTTAGTATGTGTGTGTGCTTGCATCACTCCAGCTGTCTCCTCACATCCATCCGTCCTCTGATGACAGAACTTCACAGTGAATCTCTGCGAGCAGCTACCTTCAGGGCTCCACCCAAACAGACATACATTTCAAACAATGCTTCTTGGGACTGGAGCCAAATCACAAAGTAAAAAGTGGAACTTAGACGTCAGTGTGAGCAGAGCAACTAGCCAATGAAGCTATTTTATTTGAAACAGACCAGCATTGGCTGGACAGCAGCTTCTCCAAGATCAAGCAACTGCTGCTCCTCTGATTCAGACAGGAGGAAGCATGCCGCTGACAGGAACAGACAGCAAGCGCTTGTTTTATACGATTGTCTCACTCGTACAATAAAAGCAGGACAAACTGCTCACCCTCATTTGTTCTATTTCATATACTTTTCAGATTTTTGTCTTTTTTTTTGCCTCACTAGAAGAGATAATTCCTGATGTTATCTGGAGCAATACACCGACTTAAAGGTACAGACAGCAGTGAAAGGCTTATATTTTATTTATAGACCTTCAACATACCGTACGGAGCACAGAAGAAGAAAAATTAACCCCTATGGACATTATTAGCCCGAACATCAGACAAAAAAGCAACACACTTTTGTAAATCACAAAAAAAAAACATATAAATGAAACCTTCCCAACAAATAATGATTGGTTATAAAAAAATATGTTAAAAAAACAATAAATGAGTACAGGCAATTGTTTTGACCCCAACAACCTAAATTCCAGATCAAGACAAGAGACCATTAAATCGAGCGAGTGCAGTAAAGTCTGGAGGTCAAAGGCCCCTTTTTATACTTTCTACCTTCTTATTCCAGTGCTCTTGCTCGGACCACAACCATCTTAGAACTCAGAATTCAATTTGATCTCAATTACACACCTGTAAATTGTCATGAACCATTTTGTACGGTTGTTACATTGACAAAATCTGTCCAGAGACAAACAGGCAGACATACAGGTGCATCTCAATAAATTAGAATATGATGAAAAGTCCATTTCCAGTAGTTCAAGTCAAACAGCTCCAACCAAGTATTGAGTCATGTAGATGGACATACTTTTCAGAGGCCAACATTTCCATATTAAACATACTTTTTAAAATTGGTCTTTTGTAATATTCAATTTTTTTTTGAGACACTGAATTTTAGGTATTTATTAAATGTAAGCCATGATCATTATAACTAGAAGAAATTAAATAAATGAAGACATGAAATGTTTAATTCTGTGTGTAATGGATCTATATAATGTGTTATTTCCACTTTTTGAATTGAATTATTGACATAAATAAGCTTTCTATGATATTGTAATTTATTGAGATGCACCTGCATAAACACCTGGCAAAGGACTTAAGCACTTAAAACTGTCTCGGAGTATTATCGCTCCAGTAGGTGGCCCACACACACACGCACGCATGCACGTCACGGCTACACTTCAAAAAAAGAAAAGTTGGGTGAACTCAAAATTTCAAGGCAACAAACTTCGATAAAATTTTAAGTTGGACAATTAAACTAAATATTTTAAGTTTTGTTTTTGAGTTTACTCAACTCTGAATTTCTCTGGCACGATTGTAAAGCCGCTATGAATGTCAGCTAATGTTGTGACCACAATTTTGAGTTAGCATTGATACGCTAATGGCTACTCTTGTAGCTGTAACAAGCAGCGCCGCTAGCATCAGTTAGCCGCTAGCTTTCGCTAATGACCAAATTTCACAACAAAGAAATTAGAGTTAGCAGAACTATTGTCCCTTGTTTTGAACCCCAACTTAAAGATATAAGTAACAACAACTCACCAACTTGTTTTTGAGCATACAACTGGTTTCCTTTGTTGTGCTAACTTACATTATTGCCCTAAATGTCAGTAAAATTACTTAGTAATATTTCCAAGTTTTACCAAATTAAATCACTGTTTTAGGCCAAAAAATACAAGTTGGCTTTTTTGCAGTGTAGTAATGAAGGGAAAACTAAGGGATAAATTGTTTCCATACAAAAACTTTTTTTAATGATTTAGACAGCCTAATGTAGACATAGTGCATTACACACACACACACACACACACACACAGAAAAGTGTGAACCTGCGACTTCCCAGACCATTTAGATTATTCCTGCAAAGGAAGTGTTGACAGAGAGCTACAAGTGTGGGATCGACAGCGAGTTAATTAACAGCCACGTTTTCAGCTCCCCAAAGATAAACAACACCTGTAGGGGGGAGACAGGGTGTGTGAATTCAACCTAACACTTACAAAACTGGAGAATCTCACCGATCATGAATATGCATTAAAGTACCACACAGTGCAAATAACCCTGCGAGTGCTGTGTAACTCAACTCATTTCCTTTATGCATTACTTCTCTCTTTGTGCGCAAAATAAATTACAGGACCACATCATTTATAAAAAGCTGTTTGCATTTTTCAAAGTTCATTCCATAGTATACGCATCAATGATTTTCGCCACAAGCAAGAGTTTCAGTATTTTACTGCATTCATTTTGTTGATGATGTTTATTGCAGGTTTAACTTATTACACTGGTGGTAACAAGCTCTACAACAAACAGCTGCATTGACAGCATATTTGCCCACAGTCAAAAAATACATTAATTGGTCACGCATCACTAAAAACCAGTGGGAATCCCGGGAGGGTTTGATTTTTCACAAATAGGCTTGCATTTAGCAGGTTAGTTTGTCCTCATGAATCAGGAATAAGTGTATTTTTAAAACTGAGAGGTGAAGGTTTTCACTTCCATTTCTGCAGTTGACTCTGTGACCTCAATGTCTCTAATTAGAACAAACATGCTTTTCCTCTGATGGGGTCAGTGTGCTGTGGCTTCCCTCTATACTGATGTCTGAGCCAAGAAAACCACATATCTCCAGATCTCTATTATGAAGAAGAACCCATTCTATTTAATTGTGTTGCTCCTCTGGGTGCCAATTTACTTCCACAATGTACAATTGTGTATGTTCTGACACTGCTGCGTATACGTGACCTGAAAATGGAGAATTAGTTAATGCCATTATAAAAAGAAATATTGATTGGTGTAGCTTTGAAGCCATCTTTTATTTTTTTATTTTACAATAAGTGAGACTAAATAACATTCTTCTTCTCTGCAGCCCAGTATATGAGGAAGGATATTATTCCAAAGCACATAATTCATATAGTGCATCTTGTGCTTTATTTAGCAAGATGCTATGTCAGGGTCATGGTGGCGTGTTGTTGACCTCCTACTATGGAACAAAACTTAAAATCATAAAACATAGCAATGATCTCCCTGACCTTGAAGATGCCCTGTGAAGTTTTCTTGGAAAAATATAAAAGTTATGTTTACATTCACTGAAAACACATTGAATGTATCCATGAGGTCAAACAAACATTGAGTGCAATGTGTTAAGGTCATTATAAAACAACTGCAAGGTATTTTTTGGAATACATTACTTTGTCAACATTCATGTTTGATAGTCGTTATCGTTGTCCAAACCAAATATATCTCCATACATACCAATTCTCAATATTTGAATTAAGAATGATACTTTTTTCGGCTTGACTTGACAAACTTTAACAAAAGATAACCCAGTTTGTGTACCATGACCACAATCTTCGCCCACAGTTGTCATCCATAGTCATATCATCTGATAGTTGCCATGTGCAGATATTAAAGAAAATAAAGTACTCTGCAAATGTCTTAGACAGGTGTGAAAAAATGCCTCAAAGAAATGATGCTGGTTTGAAGGCACATTGTGGTCACAGCAAATATTGATTTGATTTAGATTTGTCTTCTGTTCACTCACTTTGCATTTTGTTCATTGATAAAAAATAAACTATTTTTGAAAGCAGTCTTATTTTACATGGTTTTTTCACACCTGTCTGAGACTTTTGCACAGTACTGTACATATTCTGTGAATATATATATATATATACACACACACACATTGGGCTAGAATATAATCTGTGGTTTGCAGAATACTCCAATAAAAGTGTCTGCCAATAATGTTGTGTTCCTTTTAAGGCTGCAACTAAAAAATAGTTTCATTATTGATTAATCTGTCAATTAGTTTCTTGATCAATTAATGAATTATTTGGTCTAGGAAATGTCAGAAAATAGTGACAAATATCTTCCCCTGTTTCTCAGACTCCAAGATGAGGTCTTTAAAGGTCTTTTCTGAACAAAATAGTTGGTGAATCTTTTTCTGACAAACAACTAATTTATTGGTTGACTATTTATTGCAGCTCTAGTTTCTAAAAGCTCAAGTAGCATCCTGCTTCATTCTTGTTTCCAGGTGCATACACTCATTCCAGAAAATTCTTAAACATGTTGAAATCTCTTTGAAATGGGTTGGAATAATCTTCCAGCCGTGGGAGCTTGTAGTAAGGCATTTAGGACTCAATTATAGACAAAAGCAAATTGATAAGACTGTGATTTTGCGCAGTGAATAGAGCAGAATAGAGTGACTCATGTAGTTGAATTTTTCTGTGAAGAATATTGTTTATCTGTTCCTTTGCCAACAAAGAGAGGCTTATGAATGGGAAGCATTACAGGACGCTAAATTCAAAGCAATCAGGCCCTTTTGATGGAGACACCATGCTAAATGATTAAGTTTCATTCTTTAAAGATTTCTGCTCCTCTGCCCAGATAACGAGGCCGGGGCAACGCGCTGTAAAATCTGCCTCAAAATCAAGATCTATGAAACTGGCACAGCAATTTGCTTCCAATTTCTTTGTAATATTTTCATTCATTCACTTCAAATACAACATAAACAACAAAGTATCACAATTTATCACACATCAGTGGTGTTTAAGTGGCGCACCATGAGAACTGTAGTTTTATGAAATAACTCAGTCTAGTGAAATCTCACATACTGTGAAATTTACATCATTGACGACAACCGCTCGCAGCATGACCCGGACACAAAGACAAATTCCATCTGATATTACCTCTAGATTGGAGTTCACCGGTCTTTAAAAAGGGGAAATGAGCAACGCAGTGAATAAAAGACGGGAAATATTCATTTCTGCACCCCACGTGGGGTGTGGTATGATATGGCTTTCATTTCTCTGCAGCAATCAAATTTGAGAGTGGAAATGGCAACAAGCATCCAAAGGCCTGCTGGTAGCAGCGTGCCTCGCAGACAAAGGCGCCGCTGGTGCCCTGCAAACGGCATGCTGCTTCCAGCAGCACTATGATGCCTTCACTGAACGGGCATAATAAATCATTTGCTGGAAGGGAGATGGAGAGAGAATCATTGGAGGGGGGGCGTGGACAGTTTTTGAGCAAGATGAAAGAAGGATGGAGAGGCGTAGAAATAAAAAGATTTGGGAGAAAAACAAAGATAAAAAGACTGACAAGAGGCCTTTATGCTTTGTTTTAGATTTTTTGCTTGATCCTCTCTGTGTTTGCTTTCTCATACTATCCACACAACACAACACTTCCAGGATAGCTTTTGTCTTAATATGAAAATGTGAATAGAATATTGATGTAACAAACCTCTGGGAAGCAGTCTTTAATGTCATCCCTATGCAATGTAAATCCACCTTGTTCTATCTGGGTGAGCACGGACAGGAAGTGCTGCTATATTTAGGAGGTAGGTTCTCTCCCATGATTAGACAAGGAGCACAACAATTAACATTTTAAAGGTTAGCCTCTCCGTAGAGGAACATGCATGCTGTCCCTAGCACTGCACATATGGCACAGTCTCTATTCTACTCTGCTTTTTGTGATGCCAGCGTTGTTTACTGCATATCTTAAGAGTTTGACACAGTTAGGATGGAACACGAGCTTAAGGTTCAGGGATAATCCCTCAGAGAGAGAAAGAAAAAAAAAGAGGAAGATTATGAGAAAATGATGAAAAACTGAGTAACATGCTGCAGGAAGGCAGTGTTTCGGCTGTGTTTCAACATAGGTAAAGAGCAGAAAAGCAGACTTCAATCAAGTGATGACTAGAGCGGGTCAAAAAAAAGCCTCTGCTGCGCCTGATCCAACTCTGATTGCATGCAATTGCCCTTGAACAACTTAAAAAATAAGAAATAAAAAAAAGACGGCAGCTTTGCCAGAAAGGCAGACAGTTGGAGGCCCATGCAAATTCTCCGTCTGGGTAGATCCAACACAATTAGCCTCTGTTGCTCACTGTCACTGTACTACAACCCCAGAGAAACGGAGGTGGGCGGAAGAGACGCCATCGCATATCTCATGTGCTTCGAATGAGACCTGAGGAAGAACCTGTCTTTTGTTCTCATCCAGGCAGAGAGCCGACTATTCCCACTTGACAACACCTCTCTCCTGCTGTACATATTGCTCAGCCTGCTCAGATGGTTTCAGAGGCCGCCATTCCCTCTGCGGTTTCTCTTTGATTCACACCCAAGTCTCTTTCGACATGCGCATGGAAAAAAGAACGATGATCATGCCCACAGCAGTCAGAATACATCATAGTTAAATAGCCTCTTCACTAAGCTGTGCATATATTTACAGAACGTGTCACTTCCACTCGAGTTTAGTTCATATGCATGAAACATAAATAGAGCGTTAACTACGAAATAGTGCCTCATGGGCACCATAAAGTGGCACCTCCTCCATGCTATATGCCTGCCAATACTGGAAGTTCACGCAGCACACTTCCATTTGTCAGGGAAGCGCACACACACAAATCACTATCAAAATACCCTGAAATGATATCATACACATGCCTGGGCTCCCAGTCAACCCAGCCCATGGGATCATGATGCTTCACTATAAGATGAGCAGTGCAGGAGATGGTGGGCAGGACATTTTCTTTTATTGGCCTGCCAAGAGATGTCATTGTACTATCAGTATGAATTGGACCTCTGCTGTTGTCACACATTGTGGTTTACTGTAGCGTGACTGCCAACGCTAGAGTGCATTACCCTCACCGCTCGCTGTTGAAAACATCAAGACCAGACCAGGCACATGAAAGAACACCAGCAGGTATATTTCATTATTTCCTGGAGCATCAAGCGTGTACGCTCCAGGAGAGGTATGCAGTTGATGGGTCTTGATGCAACCACAAAGGACATGCAATCTCCATCACTGTCATGGTATCATGGTCATCATGGTAATTGCACAGTGTAAAAGATATCACATGTGTGGTAACATACTGAGCTACACGTTGCAGTAAAGGTTATTTATTTTACCAATCTTGTTGCAGTCATGGATATGAATTGGATTTAGGTAATCATGCTATGGACAATCCATAATACCCCCTGAATCTACTTTGAATCTTGCAAAACTGCCTTTTACAACTGGAACAATCTACAAGACAACCTTTTGGACAGATTGCAGTTATATTATTTTGAAAATGCTTCAAAAAGAATATTTTTTATGCAATTTAATAGTATTCTCTGGCACTGTTGGTGGAAGGCTGTAGCATGGACCAAGGAAGCACCCATTCAATTTTGGAGCAAATCTGAATATCACAGAGCAGATTAATTTTCCCCCATTCGTTAACATTGCGAGATCAGGCGTTTGTGCTGAATTTGCTTCCAATCATATTTCATGGCTCATCTTATCGGTTTCCTTTACTCTTAGAAGTCACATGAATTCTGAGAAACAGCGACTGAATGAAACGGAATTAAATAAAGTCTGTCTAAGTCTAACATAACACGTGTAAATCCAAGGTCTTCTGGGCTTCAACCACTTCAGACTGTGAATGTCTCTAACAAATTTCATGGTAAGTAAGGAGGTAAGGTGGACCAACGGGCTGAGAGAGCCATGCCGCTAGCATCGCTGAAAAGAAAAAGAGAACATGATTTGCCAGAACGCTTTCAAGTGACATTTCCCATACTTCCACTGTCTGATGAAGACACACTACTTAATCTACATTTGCGCACATGACAATACTCCAGGGCTGCCGAAATGGAAAGAGGAGCTTGTGGGTAGGGGGAAAAGAAAATCAAAGCATCAGATCAGTACCGCGCTAATCACATTGCCATTTAGACCAAAATTGATTTCCATAGGAAGAACCCATGGCCTCGGGGCCTCCTCGGCACAGTCGCATCTTTCAGAGCCCATGGACTTATTCAATAGAAGCTAAAGGCCAGGCTGGTGTTTATAACGGAGGTAATTAGCTTAGTGTCTCGCCATTCTAAGTAGCAGCCCCTCCAAATCAATCCAGTCACTGTGACCCACTCTACACGGTCACCTGCCTCCGTTACTGACTGAGCACAGGAAGTAGTAGGCTGCATTTTGCACAATTTCAAAAGTTGCATTCAAGCACAAGGTTTGTTGAACTGATGAGTTCATAGAGAAGGTCTTTATTTTTCATTCTGAGCTGTCAATAAAACCTCTCCTTTATGCCAGAAAAGGATGCACAGAAGCTGTTGATCCAAGTGGTGAGTTTACATGATTATAGTGAAAGTGTGATAGAACATGGACAGATGGATGGATGAGTGGTTGGACAATAAGAAGAGAATGCCATAGGCAGAAGGGACGGGGAAGAAGAAGTGTATGAGCCTCTCCATAATACATTGAAGCCATGGCAACAGCAATGGCATTAGCGATAATGGTTGGGATGACAACTGAAAATACCATTTTTATTTATATATTTTATGTCTATAGATTGTTCTGTTTGGCTTCATGGGAGTGGAGCCAGGCTGACCTTGAAAGAATTCTTCAGCAGTCTCGGTAAATAAATAGAATCATTAGACCCACAACTATATGGTTCATCCATTGTAAACTGTCACAAGCCTTTTCAGGTGTCAAGATCAACAACAAAATGATGCACACACCATTATGTACTCATGTTGTTGATGTGGAGTCCCTATATGTCACAGAATGACATATTGATTGATAAATAGTCACATAAAGAACAGGCTATGAAGGGTGTTTGGAGTCCAAGGTGGAAAACAGACCCAAACACAAACACAAACCTCAAGAGAAAAAGGAAAAAATCCAGGCGATAAGAGCCGAGTGGTCCTCCAATCTTACCGGGCAGCTTGCTGTACTGTAAATATGTCCCACTTGGTGGGAATCAGTGTAAAAGGCAGCTAGCAGCTGGTGCTTAGCGGGGTCCTGCTGGCCCAAGCCCACAGCCGCCCCGACTCACTGATGAAGACAGATGGATTGGGCCACAGCCCCGACGCAGGAAACACACCCCGGAGCCGACAGATTAGAGCCAAGCCTCCAATGGAGCCCTGATAGCCCGCTGAGGGAGAGAGAACAGACTGGGCAGAGAACTAATGCTTGGTACACAGGCGCCTCTTCACGTGAACTTTTGAACCAAGAGATGATATGGAAAGAGGTCGGATGAATGTCAGCGGTTGAGAGAAACGGTGCACATCAGAACTGCCAACGCAATAAATTTTAGAATGGTCGGGAAAGTTACCAGCAGCATATCACATGTTCAACTCATTTTAGGTGGAAAACAACCATTAGCTTCTGACAAGGTTAGTGGAATCAGTTGGACAAGAACACCCTTGCATGTTCACACCAACCTCCAAGTAGCATGGTGCAGAATAGCTGTGTTGCGTGTGATACCTTTCTTTCTTCATTCTTTACTTTATGGACGGATGCCATCCAAGTGAGTTGAGAATTGGTAATGAAAGTTACTAATGGCGGGAGAATTAAATGTTTTATGCAGTCGTGCTGTGTAGAGAACACATACTTCTGCCCAACACAGAAAAGTCATGCTCGATAAATGCTGTTTGTTTAATGATTTATTTAACAGAAAGAAATGCAGATTATTGAAATTACAACACTTATATTAAAAAAATGTAAATGAGCCAACGAGTAAGCAGAGATTTTTATTATTTTTAAATAGCTTTAGAAGCCAGCTGTATATGCGTAGGGAAATGCAGATTGTTCTGTCTGTAGGCTGATGGATCTAAATATTGAACTAAAATATCACCTTTCTGAGTTAACCTTATGTTAATTGTGTTAAGGTTCAAGATATCAGTAGCTTATATTGCTGGCACTCAATACAACCCACACGGCTCATTATTTTCAAATGCACTTTCTGTTTCATTAGCGCCAGCTTCAGAGCTACCACTGCTTGAAAAATGTTACACACAGATATGCAAAATCATACAACAAGGCTAACTGATGTAACATCACTTTACCAAGCCCTCCAAAGAACCTCAATAGACAAAAATAGGCTTGCACAGCAGACAGATAGAGTGTTAAACTCATACACACTCACCATTCAATATGCATTACATGGCAGAGAGTAGCAGTGATTGCTGGATCACTCAACGTGAGACAAATTAACCATTAAAAAGCTATACTGAGTGAGATGAAAATAAGGTTTTAAACATAAACACTGACAGTGTTAGTTTTCAGATAGAACACTTCTTCCAAAATAAGGCCAAAATCCAGTCGAGTGACTGGGAGGGCTGGTGAGAGCTACGGTAGCCCCAGGAGGACAGTTTATCGATCGGTAAAACCCCTGCTAGGTGTGTTACAGTTGGCTCACCCGTATGATCTCTGATTGACTTAGTGTGATGAGGGCATAATTAAGACTGCAGCACATTGACAGATGGCTGCAGTATCACACTGTGAGTGGGTTAGAGAGAGGATGCATGGTGTGCATATTATAGCATACCGGATGGCCTTACCAAAGCATACAGTACCTAAAGATGCTAGTTGGAGTCGCAATGTACACTGCAAAAAAAGAAATGTTGGGTGAACTCAAAATTTCAAGGCAACAAACTTCGATAAAATTTTAAGTTGGACAATTAAATTAAATATTTTAAGTTTTTTTTTGAGTTGCTCAACTCTGAATTCAGATTTTTGTCAACTCAACTGTAAGTTGTACTAACTTATAATTTTACATTGTAATAACTTTTAATCCCTACTTCTGCTAACTTCTGCAATGTGCTGAATTGGCACGATTGTAGCGCTGCTATGAAATGTCAACTAATGTTGCGACCACAATTTTGAGTTAGCATTGATACGCTAATGGCTACTCTTGTAGCTGTAACAAGCAGCGTCGCTAGCATCAGTTAGCCGCTAGCATCAGTTAGCCGCTAGCTTTCGCTAATGACCAAATTTCACCGCTTTCCCGCATTTCACAACAAAGAAATAAGAGTTAGCAGAACTATTGTCCCTTGTTGTGAACCCCAACTTAAAGATATAAGTAACAACAACTCACAAACTTGTTTTTGAGCATACAACTGGCTTCCTTTGTTGTGCTAACTTACATAATTGCCCTTAATGTCAATAATTTATATTTCCAAATTTTAACAACTTAAATCACTGTTTTAGGCCAAAAAATACAAGTTGGCTTTTTTGCAGTGTATGTGCTTTTTGAAGAACTACAACTTACAAATTAGTGTTACATTTAATATGTTATGTATCTATGGATTTTATGGTTGTCAAGAGAGAAATAAAAAGTTGTGTTTCTTTTTCATTTTAAGTCAACATACTGGTCTGTAAGATAAGACACAAACAGTCCATGTTGTGTAGCATCTCATTGGTTGATGCACAGCACACACACCGAGCATGCCATTCTGACAGAGGGAGTAGCCTTAAGTAACTTCTTTTCAATCACTTCCTAAATCCTATTTTTTAGACTTGCTTTTATGTCTTACCTCTTCTTTTTACTTCTTCACTTTTTGCTTTTTTACTCCTTTTACCTTTATTTTCTGTGCATCTGAGAATGTCTTGTAATCGTTCCTGCTCTGTCTCTTATTGTTTTTCTTTTAATGTAAGAATTGTTTTCATCCTTAAAGCATTGTTCTCTGTGTAATGAACTGCTCTCTGTGGAAACACTTTGTAAACTGCTGTTATTAAAAGGTGCTATATAAATGAAGTTTATAATGGTATATAAATGGTATAAATGGTAAATGGACTGCACTTGTATATCGCCTTTTCAAGTGACCACTTGAAGCCCTACAGGTCATGATTGACCCATTCACACACAGAGTCATACACTGGTGGCCAAGGTGCCACCTGCCACTCTGCTAATTAACATTCATACACCGATGATGCAGCATCAGGATTTGGGGTTCAGTATCTTGCCCAAGGAAACTACAACATGTCAGGTCATGGCCAGGGATCGGCCCATTAACCTTCTGATCAGTGTGTGACCACTCTATGAATGATGATTTTATTTACACTGATCGGAGCTGAAAAAAGGGAGAATGGTGTAACCTGACAGAGACGCCAATGTGTAGCCTAACATAGAAAAAATGGTGTTTTGACACATACACCAGTTGTGTGTTATCCTTAAATTACTTTACATTTTTCTATGTTACTTTTGAATTAAACTTGCAATTGCAAGATCCTGGAACATTGAATTTCTCCTCATTTCTACCACTTGGTTCAAGTGAATAATAGAAGTGAATCAGCTGCAGCTGTCTGATCAGCTTTTTAAATAGACATGTAAAGACACATTACAGTCGTAGACACATTTTTCTAGGTCATGCACAGGCAAACTACAAGTGTTGCTATATATTTAATGTGATAGTACAGGACTTTGTAATTGCCTGACAAAACGGGAAAAACACACGATTGCTCAGAAAGTAGAACACATCCCTGCAGTGGATTCCTGCATGTCAACGAACATATTTTAAATATTACTTTTCCTTTATGATTGGCTGATATGTTCCAAACTATGAGGACCTCCTGGGTCATCTAAGACAGCTTCACTTACTGTACTCAGAGGTGCCATGATAGAGAAGCAACATTAATAGTTTGTGCACTATACAGCTCTCAGCCCCTTCAAGAAATGTCTAACTTTCCTGTTTGCCACTGCAGTTAATTGTGTTCA
Source organism: Centropristis striata (assembly GCF_030273125.1). NCBI lineage: Eukaryota > Metazoa > Chordata > Actinopteri > Perciformes > Serranidae > Centropristis > Centropristis striata. The sequence continues at coordinate 10,064,365 of NC_081538.1, read as the reverse complement.
ATTTCTCACTGCTCTGTGATCGCAATTATTCTCCTGTTATGACATTTTTATACCAGTGTAGTTTATTTTTCATCCACTTAGTTGAATGAATGTTTTCAAACCACACTCACACAGTACGTCTTTTAATATTGCCTTGTATTTCTTTGTGCCATACATTTAACAATAAAGCTCACAAGGTTTTTCTCTGACATGCATGCAACAGTACAACAAGTAAAGAAGAGCTGTGAAGGCAGGAAATTTTTTATTTTTTATTTTTTTTATATACATTTTTATCCCACGATTTTGTAACCCATTTATTTATTTATCACCCCAGGAGTTGTCACTTGACAGGCAGTGGCGGCTCTACACAGGGGCCTACAGGGGCCACTGCCCCTGTGAAGAAGCCCTTGGCCCCTGCTGTGGCCCGTGTCAAATTAATAATAATTATAATTTAATTAATAATGATGGACGACGGAACAATTCTTACTTATTTTTTGTTTAAACAATATCGCATTGTGCACAAAAGGAACCCAGAATGTGTACATTGTATAATAGCTTAATTGTGCAATAAAAGCTTATATAAAAAAAGATCATTCTCACTATACTGCACTTTCAAAATAAAAAAAAAGTAATTGTAATTGTAATTAAAAGTAATTGTGCACAAAAATGAGAAATGCCATTGTCGTGCAAAAATAATTATTGTTGGTAAGTCTCATTGTTTCAATCAGTGTATCTGATCTTCCAAATATATTTAAATGAGATTTTTAAATGAGCTAAAATAAAGGTTTCAAATGCTTAAATATCATATTTGCTGTTTTTAATGTGCCCCTCTGATTAAACACTGGCCCCTGCTTGGCCCCCACAGTAAAACTGGTCTAGAACCGCCACTGTTGACAGGGGGAGATTCCCCGGTAGGACGTAGCGCGTGGGAGGTTCACGTTTTTCCCACCGGTCCCTCTCCCCCCCATCAGGCGCCCCGACTGACCAGAGGGAGGCACTATAGCGACCAGGATCAATGCATGTTTTTGTGAGAGGTCCCTGTAAGGGGATCCTCGGGGGACATGGGTAGAACATGCAAACTCCACACAGAAAGGCCCTTTTGCCGTCACCGACCAGCGCTACGGACACCGGAGACATGGAGGTGGGGACACGCCTCCAACGCCCACAGCGTCCTGGCGGGAATCAAACCCAGGACTTTCTAGCTGCGCCACCGTGCCCCCCGAAGAAGGCAGAAAATTGAAGACAGTTACAGAGTTTATAGAGAGTTTCCTAAAATTAAATTTGCAGTTTGTTAATATTAACTAATATTAGCAACCAAAAGCATCTTAGGAGCTAGTCACATCAAGTTGTACGGTAGAACTACCTGTCAACGGACTACATCAAAACTCCACAAATGTTTTGTAGAACAATAAAAACGAAATATGGTCGAGGATAAACATTCATCATATATCGTGGAACTTTACTGTCTTACACGGCGGGTCTGCTCATTGTGTTTACTTCCATTTACCAGATTTCATCCAAGCTTTTATTCTCCCTGTCTTATGTTTAGTTTTGCCCCATCCAAATACGATAAAAAAAAAAGTTAATAGAAGAGAGGAACCTCAGGGAGCAGATGAGAAAACAGTAGTCACGATTCAAGCCACATACAATTTGATGACATGACCAGAAAAATCAATAGGAATTCATTGTGAGAAACCCCCTCAGAGCTTCACTGCCAGAACAAAAGAACAATCCAGTGCTGTCTAGCTGAAGCGGTAATAGCCCAGTAAAGTCATTCTCCTGCAGGAATCAAACCATGCGTGCTCAAGCAGTGCATTATCCTTCTCGTGGCTCACCCCCCGCCGCCAGCTGCCCCCCCACCCCACCCATCTCATAGCCTGCCGCTACATTCTGACAGCGTTTTCTTTTGAAACAACATTTACAATTTGAGGGCAGTCGAAAACAAGCAGCGAAATGAAAAGTTTGCACAAAGGCAAAGAAACAAAAGTGCTTCTGCTGTTCTTTTGGCAGCCAGTTAGCTGCTTTTGTTGAACTCTGCAGAGAAGTCATAACCACTTTGTAAATTCAAGGCAGAAACATGCAGCTGCTGCTAGCTCTCCAGCTGCTGTTAACTCTGATGCCAAGCTCTGATTTAAGGGCCTGTATGCTGCAAACACCATTGTTGGATGCCAGTGTGTATGAATCTTCAAACGTTACTTGTATTTATAGAATCAACATATCTTAGAAAAAAACACTATTGGCAGAGACGATGCCAGCTACAGATGGTTTCAACGGTTCCAACGAAATGTACACTGCAGATTGTGTTGTGAAATCTGACCCCTATAGACTGTGATTCCACACAATTCCCTTGTGTAGCTGGTGTTTTCTCTAGTCTTCCTGAATGCTCTCTAATTTTTTCAGGGTTTTTTTTCCTCAAGCTCTTCTCCACTGTTTTCAGCATCAGACAGAGATGGATGCCATCATTTGCTGCAGTTTTTCAAAAAGGTTTTCTTGTCAATACTTTGTTTCTCTCCGGGGTGGAAATGTTCTCATAAGTTCTGAATATGAACTAGTATTTGCAGGTTTAGCTAGCCATGCCATAATGTCCATTCACAATTTAACAAGTGAAGAGAACTATACATCCCTCCCAAAATTATAGTTAATCATACATTAATTACCCTGTTACCTTGAATTCACTAAGAAAGCATTGTATTTCATGCATGCCTCCAAGGTGAACAGAGAACACAAAAACTGAGAAAAGTTCTAAAGAAAGCCAATGGTGCTTCATTTAACAACAGAAAAGCTCTAACCCTCTGCAAAGCTTGTCCATTCTGCCAATGTATACATACATCTCATTTTAATTGACTGCAAACTGAGGGGTGTCAAACATGTGGCCCGAGGGTCAGAGCCAGCCGGACGGAGGATCCACTCCGGCCCACTGGATGACTTGATGAGTATGCAATGCAATGCTATTCCTATTCGTCCAATGGGGGTCGGGCTGTCTTTATAAGCAGGCCGTATGTTGGGTTTACAGTAACTTTTTACTTTTAATGCGTAACTTTTTTCAAGTAAAGAGTAAAGTAAGGGATTACAATTACTTTCCCGCAAGCAGGCTGCGTTACTGCGTTACTAAACCGCGATTATGTTTGTGAGAGTGTCTCATGACAATCACGTATGAGCGGTGCAACGTCAGTGGTAACAAACACGTGTGTCAACAAGAGATGGAGTGCGGGAGAGAGCAGGACCATGCAGCGTTTAATGCCTGGAAGTACCGACATTACTTTAAGTTTGACTCGGTAAAATGTGACAAAAACATTAACGTCCGCTGTACACTCTGCGTGGGAAGAAAACGTATCTACATCGAAAAATTCCACCTCAAATCTGAGCAAGAACCTAGCAAGCTGGCACAGGAATGTGAAACTCTGCATAGATCCAGCATGAGTATGAGGTTTATCAATAAGAAAAAGAGGAGTAAAGTAAAATGCTGCTTCAGAGGCTGTTACCCCCTCATCAGAATACACTTATTTCAAAGAAACAAAACAATGAATACTTATTGCGGTCAAATTTAAAGATATTGAACAGTGTGCAAAATATTGTCAATCAGCAACTTTAGTACAAAACTATCTGTATCAGACTTCTAACTTAAAACAATATTGGTGTAAGCCTGTTGCTGGAGTAAACAAATAAATTCAGCCCAAAACTGAGATCAATAATAAGAGGCTTTATATTCTATAAGAAGCTGATTGAATGTCTTCATGATGAGGTAGAAGTGTCGGTTTTGAAAAACAAATGCACTGTCTCCCTGTATATATGCCAAAATATTTGCTATATATGCAGCTGAATTACAGACCGGGGAGCATCCAGGTAGGATAGAAATGTCATCTTTCAAGCATCACTCTACAGGGAAGGTTGGCCGCTTCATTTTAAACTTGAAATATGCAATATTTTACCAATTACATCACTCTCAAGGCAGGGTAATTCCCCTTTAAGCTTATTAAATTGTACTCTAACTCAAGCTACCTCTGCTCAAAGTAGCCTACTTCCTACTGACAGAGGTTTACTTCCCCACTGCCATCTTTCTCACCATTATGTGAGCTTGAAGCTGGTTATATAACTTAACAGCAAATCCTTATGGGGACAACACTTCAAAATGTCACCTGACCATATGTTTATTCATGTGTGTAGGAGAAACAAGAAAGGCCTCTTCACAGCAGAACCAGCCAGGCTGAACTAAGGCGATCACCCAAGAGAGCAGAGATGGAGAGAGCCTAACATTTAATTTAATATACACCCCCACGGAGAATGGGGGCGGGTGACAGCGAGAGGTTAGATAAGGGCGAAGGAGTACCTTTTAGCATGGTTGGCCTGATGCAAGTCTTGATGCAGCTGCCCTCTGGTCCTGCAGACTACTGAACCACAGGGGTTGAAGTGGGAGCCAGGATCCAGAAGCCTTGGTGGGCACGAAAGCATAGTAAACAGGGTCGCCATTTGCTGACCTTCAGCGGATGACTCACTGAAAGGATAGGGGCATATGATAATGAGAGAACTGCAGTAGTGTGGTTCAAGTGCTGGATAAAATAGTCTCAAGAGACACTAGGCATTGGATTAGCATACAGAGCAATGCTATTACGTTTAATTATTTTTGGGTGAATTGCTGTCACAGGAAGTCTTAATGTATTTTATAGAAGTTCCTGCAACTTAACCCTTAACATCTGACTTCCATATATTCGCCAAACTTTTAGGTTTAAGATGCTTTCATGTTCCTTTCCACATTATCCATCAATATCATATATGGTGTATATATACAGTCATGGAAAAAATGATTAGACCACCCTTGTTTCCTTAAATTTCTTGTTCATTTTAATGCCTGGTTCAATAAAATGATATAGCTGATAAGAGTTTAATTTAAGAGCTGATATCGAGACATTTTCCATGGTTTTATTGATAATGATTTTGGTTATTACGAAGAAAACCATGGAAAATGTCTAGATATCAGCTCTAAAATAAAACTCTTATCAGCAATTTTTGTTGTTATCTTTATATTTGTCCAAACAAATGTTCCTTTTAGTTGTACCAGGCATTAAAATGAACAAGAAATTGAAGGGAAATGTCCATGATTTAAATTATATCAGCTTGTTCCATCAATGTCTACAGGCTGCATGAAATATAATCCACTTATTTCTTGTAAAAGAATAACACCTTGCTTTAACCCTGAATGTGAAGAGGATCATAGTGCTGTGACATTATATTGGACAAAGGCATTCAGGTTACAGTAATGGCTCTTAAGTAGTCCTGACCACTAAGTTTTGAAGGAAGGCCTTTACTTTGTGTAAAGTATCCTCACTATTCTTCTGTTTATTCTACTGTGGCTGTTTCAGTGTATGCCACACCAAATACTGTGGAGTAGAGGCAGTTTGAAATGTAATCCAACAGAAATGCAGAGATAAGAGTCTGTTCATGGCAGTGTACACTCAAAAAAATAACTCATTGGATGAAGTCAATTAAATTGTGGGCAGAATTTCCATCCAACACATATATGTAGCCCAAACTCAAAACAAATGCATCGATGCAATATAATGTATTTGAGTTAACGAGCTCACTTTTTTTTTTTTTTTTTTACATTTGGTCGCACTCAAATTAAAAACATGTATGTATTGTATTAAAATTGAGTTACCTCAACTCATGTATGTCAAGGAGAGCTAAAATAAAGAAATTGTGTTCGTTCAACCTAAAAACATAGAATTGGAAAACTGAAACTCATTCTTTTTGGGTTGAAGGGAAGGACAGGGGAGTAAATTAATACATTTTAGGTTACACTTCTTAAACTACTTTTGATTTGATTTTAATTGATATATTTTCATTAGATAAACAATACATTAATGTGTCACATCTAAGAAGGGCTTGAATCATTTTTTTGAGTGTACCTCAAAAGCGCAGATATGTATAATTTACTAATGGCACATGTAAGGTTCTCAAAAGTATCGAGAGGATATCGAGGTTGTACTTTTACACATTTGATAGTATCGATAGTCCTCAAGCTTGAAAAAACCCAAACAGATCTTTAATCAGATAATGCAGGTTGTTAATTTAAAAAAAATGTCCTACTTGCTGCATTAGCAAAAAAGGTGTCAAGTATTGTTTTTTATATTAGTGTTGTATCAAAGTTCAAATTATTGGTGTTGGTATACTGGTATTGTGACAACCTTAAACAGGACTACATCTGAAAGAAATGTATTGATATATACATTTACATATATAGAACAAGCTGATAAAACCTATTTAAGTCATGGACATTTTTCCCTTCAATTTCTTGTTCACTTTAATGCCTGGTACAACTAAAGGTACATTTGTTTGGACAAATATAATGATAACAACAAAAATAGCTGATAAGAGTTTAATTTAAGAGCTGATATCTAGACATTTTCCATGGTTTTCTTGATAATAACCTAAATCATTATCAAGAAAACCATGGAAAATGTCTAGATATCAAGTCTTTTCACTGGAGAGTTTCCCTTTAAATGTGTACAATCATGAGGATTATTTGCTTAGTGTTATAGGTAATTTAACAAACTTGAACTTAAAAATGACTTGGGATATTTGCTTGTTTTCTGAGATATGGGTTGTAGCACAATCACACACTGGACACATCCATTTCCATTTCATTTGGTGCTATTCCACCAAACAAGCTTTCTATCTGTAGATTGATCATTTAAAAAAAGGTGCCGAATCTAATTGAATTTCTTTATTTTTTTACAACCATAAAGTACTTTATTTTCAAAACATTTACTTGTGTGATAAAAGAAAACAAATGCTTTTAACAGTGAAGTAATTCTCCTCTATGTTGTCAGCACAAGGGTTGAACCCTGCGCTACAGCTCACTGCAGTGATTTTAGAAAAACACAGACACACAAATCTGCAGCAAGAAATACAGTACGTCTCCTCCCGGAATACACACTCACACACACGTACATGAGCAAACACACACACCTGCATTCCCCTGATCTCTTTTTGTCTTGTACTCCTCTTCAGCATTCAAAGCATTTGAAACTAGCAGTCAACTCTTCATTCAGCTGAGGCAACAGTCCTCCTCTGAGGACAGCACAAGTCAAAAAATTAAACTTCACTCATCGTACCATTAAAAACAACCTGGAGTATTTGAAGCTGTCAGGTGAAAATCCCCCCATAAGCTGCCGAACACAACAGAGCAGATATACGAGTGGAGCAGAAAGATAAAACACGCCATCTATTCTTGCGAGTTTCTCTTTGAAACTTCTCTTCAGTGTGCCTCGGAGATGGAGGTTCTTTGCTCCCTGCAGAGCTGCTCCAGCTTCTCCTCTCCCTGGAGAGATTTGCAGAGCGAGACAAACACCTTGGGTTTCTCTGCGGCTGTGTGTTCTCCAAAATTCGCCCCTGGCAATTTTAAATTAATACCTAGCACTGCCTTTCCCCTGATAATTATGTATCATCACCCATGAATGCTATAAATGGAGAATGTTTAGTGCTTTTATAATAGGGCTAAACTGTTCGGCAAAAAATCTTGTACTGCATGTAATGAATGTTGCATCTTTTAGCAATGTGTTGAACGTCTGTACAATTACAGGGAGCTCTGCAGGTTCAAAATATTTACATGTTATTACCGCTCTGTGCCTTCCAGCTATGGCTCCTTTTGTTATAAGGAAGCTATCTGTGCCCACAAATGTAAAATGTCAACGTCTGGGATCAGCAGAAATTTGTTGCCTGCTTAACTCTGTCCCGTCCTTTAACCAGAGCAGGCTTTGTTCGCTGCTACTACAAGCAGAATGTAGCTCTTCTCCCAATAATGAGCAGATTGACAAGCCCGTGGAGGTTTGTAACCGACAACAATTCTCCCAGGCTGGCTGAATGGCAGAGGCATGTCTCTCCCCGTCGCTGCAGTAAGCGCCCTCTGTTGCAAGGAGACTCTGCGATTAGCCGGGAATTCATTTCTGACATGATAATTGCTGTCAAATTACAGCCAACCACCAACAATTATGATGGGTGCTGACAGGTGAAGTGTGTGCTCGTCTCCCAATCACCCAGCTGCACACACAGCATGCTCCGTGCACACAATATTCACACACTAACACAATTTACAATTGTTCAAGGTCCCTCGGTCGAGCAGCACAGTCACTCAGCAACACACAACTGTTGTGCTGACTGGTGGTGGTGGTGGTGGTGGAGTAATTAAATGCTTTGTGATGAACAGGGAACTTTCTCCCTTGTGTGAATGTGTCTTCTTTTATCACACACCAGTAACTCATCTGCAGCCTCTGAACTGTCTGTGTACCAGAGGGAGATTTTTACAGGCTTTAACACATGGCCCTGGATGAGAAATCTTTGGGAGGAGCAGATTAGCAACTGAACCGATAACGTCTTTAAGTAAAAGAGAACCCAGTGCCAATTAGAATTAATGGTGGGTTATATATCAAATAAACTCAATTAGGCCTGTCACAATAACACATTTTTAGGACGATATATTTTCCCAGAAACTATCACGATAAACAATAGTATTGTTGTATTGATGTTGTTTTTTTAGAGCATAAGTACATCCTTTTCCACAGCAATGATTTTTTTAAATCTTGAGAATATTAAACATTAGAATTGAAATACGGAAAATAAATATTACAATTTCCTAGATAAATAAAACAATTAAATAAATTACAACCAAATCAAATCAAATAGACTTTCAGGCTGTTAACAAAACATTGCAATGAGATAATCATGATGTATTATATTATTTTATTATTAAAATAACATATAAACAGCTGGAATGGCTGCCTGGGAAATATTTTTTTTGGCAATTTGTGCTGCCTGTCAAACATTTGCAGCTTTTCTTTAAACACAACACAAAAAAAAAACACTAAAAGTCACGTAAACAACAATATTGAGTCCAGAAAAAAACTATTGTGTCCGTTTTTATATATTGAACATAAGTCCATATAGTAATTATCATGACAGGCTTACACTCAATATGGTGTTGTTATATTTAAGTGTGTCAGGGGGAGTTGCAGTGAACAAGCAGGAAACTTATATCAAAGCAGCTAAATTGATTATTTATTTATCTGCACCTGTGCTTTTCCTTCTATAATATCTCCATATAAAAAGGCTTATTTTTTACACTTTATTTGTACCTTTGAACTCTTGTTATAGACCTTCGTTTCTTTATTTAAAACAAAAATGCTCATTTTAACCTGCTAGCATGTATATCTTTAGTTTAAGTTGTTTTTTTTTTTACCGATTTTGTTATCTTAATTTAGCATATCATTTAGCTATCATGCTAATTTGCACTTTAACGTTAGACTACAAAAAAACGTATAGGTCAGGCCAATGGAAATGTCATTAATTTTGGAAGTGTTTGGACCATAGACTGTATATAAATAAGGTTTGGACATAATAAACCAAAATATTGGACTTAAATAAATGATAAATAAATAAAGACATTGCCAGCAGCAAGCCTGTCAGAAACATGACATGACAAGTATCATGAGCATTCATTTTACTTCAAAGTGTCATTAATGTTCATGACACATCCCATGTCGTGTTTATGACATGCTCATGTCACTCTTATGTAGACACCTTCAAAATAAAGTGTTACCATATCTTGCTTAAGTCACAAGGGCATGTTCAAAAAATTGCCTAAGTCACATTTTATTTTGACTTAGGCATTATAAATCCGCTTAAGTCACACACTTGACATAGGCCATTATCTTTTTTTTTTTTTTTAGATATTTTTTTGGGCATTTTGTAGCTTTATTGACAGTACAGATATTGAGAGTGAATGGGGGAGACAGAGGGGAAGACATGCGGGAAAGGGCTCCGAGCCGGATTCGAACCCCGGCCGCCCGCTTACGAGGACTGGGCCTCTGTGGTACGCGATCTACCAGGTGTGCCACCGGGAACGCTCCAGGCCATTATCTTAAAGGGGTAAAATGATGTAGGCAATTTTACCATAGGTGGCTGGCGTCATGAGGAGATGATTTAGGCAAAATCGTCGTTTGCTTTTTTCTATGTTTTAGTGTTATTATTTATTTATTTTCTTCTTTTTCTGTGTGAAGCACTTTATGTTACAGTTCCCTTGTATGAAAAGTGCTATACAAATAAAGTCTGATTGATTGGTTGAAGTAAAAGTCCAGCATTCAAAACTTACTGAAGTAAAAGTACAAAAGTATCAGTATCAAAAGTGAAACTACTGTTCATGCAGAATGTTCCCACACAAGCAGTGTTTTAATTTCTTATGGTAGGGCTACATTTAAATACTTAATATACTCTTACGAGGTTTAATTACAAAAAATGTTGAATCACTTTGAATTGATCATGTTTTTTATCATATCAGCTAAATGTAGTGGAGTAAAAGTATAAAGTTACATAATATGAAAATACTCAAGAACAAGTACTTCAAAATTATACTTAAGCACAGAAGTTGAGTAAATGTACTTAGTTACATTCCACCATTGCCTATTGTCATATGTATTATAATACATCCATGGTTATACCACTCTTTCTCTCGTTTGGTTCTGGTCTCTTTCTATGTGTCATCCAATTAAGGCTCTTTATATAAGCTGTAGTGGCTTATCTAGTTTTAAAACACCATAGAAAACCTTTCTATCCAGCCACTGACCCTAAATTGAAGAATTATAAACCAGAGCAACAACAACATATGTTTTATGTCATGAATTAAATCTGATGTTTTTTGTTTTTTGGCCTCATATTTGCGAAAAAGAAAACCATAATAACCTTTCAGCATATTGTAATTCAACTGGTTTGAGGGAAAGGTGACTTCTGCACATCCTCTTTTGAAGCTATAGAAAATCAAGCCTGTGCTGAGAGACTTTGGCCAATCAAAGGTAATTTAGAGAGAAGGCATTCCTACTGACTGTTTCACAAATGCAGATGCATGCATGTACAGGTGCATCTCAATATATTAGAATATGATGGAAAAGTCGATTTCCAGTAGTTCAAGTCAAACAGCCCCAACCAAGTACTGACTCATATAGATGGACATACTTTTCAAAGGCCAACATTTCCATATTAAACATACTTTTTAAAATTGGTCTTTTTTAATATTCACATTTTTTGAGACACTACATTTTAGGTCTTCATTAAATGTAAGCCATAATCATTATAATTAGAAGAAATGAAATAAATTAAGACATGAAATGTTTCATTCTCTGTGTAATGGATCTATATAATGTGTAATTTCCACTTTTTGAATTGAATTACTGACATAAATTTTTCTACTTTTCTATGATATTCTAGTTTATTGAGATGCACCTGCACATCATTTCAGAGGGTGATTAAGTGACTTTTGACGGTTGCCATTCTGCTTTATTGTCTATTTTACTCTAAATAGGACCATCATTTGAGGAATGAACATCATCGTCACTAAAACCATGAACTCATTATGGAAACGTTTACTGAACTAATAAATCAAGTGAGAAGTAGGGTCATTTTCCTGTTGACCTACAAACAAATTAACTCCTTTTTGCAACCGGTAGTGCCCCCTGCTGGCCATCAGAAAGAATGCAGGTTAAAGGCACTTCAGCATTGGTTTCACTTATCAGGCCTGGAGGTTGCGGTTTGATTCCAGCATTGGCAACAACTTCGTACACCGCAAAGAACGTGATGCAATTGAGCGTCACAACCCACATGAAATGACTCGTTTCACCATCAGAATTTGATCCGATAATATTTGGAAAGTCTGCACGATTGAATTATTTCATCCCCATTCAAGTTAGTGGAGGGATAAACTGCCCCTAATCCTACCTGATCAGTGGGCCATCCTCTTTCTGATTGTCCCAAGGAAATCCAAAGAAATAGTAAATTCAACCAGAGCAGATCTACAGTAGCAAGTTTAAACAGCACGACATTTTTACATTTTAGACTTAAGAAACCATTCTCACCAACTGTGCTTTCACATGGTAATAGATATATTTTACATTCTATATGGTTCCCGCTAACAATTTCTAGTCTTTTGTCCCTAAATCACTGCTTCCAGAGTAGGGAGTGAGCCAGGTTATGGCTTTTCAGTAGATTCCTAGGGGTGCATTATTATATATTACATTATTATGTCTCATGTCTTGTGATCTCTGCAGCGCTGGGAGAGTGCTTTGAATATGTAAAACCTCAATACCCCATAATCATATTACAAATCCCCAAGACTTTATAATATAGAAACCTGTCAACCAATCCATTTGTATTACATAGGGCAGTTTATTGAACTTGTAAATGTGTTAGGTGTCATTATGCATGACCTTAGTTTTTCTACACTCACAAAACCATAAAAGTTTGAACATTTATAATAATAATTTGCTGCTTCAACATTACATTCAAAGCTGTAAATTGTTATAGCTACATTTTGTTAAAAACACAATATTTACATGAATTGTAATACACAAATTTTATATTTGGCATACTTACATTAATCTCATCATATAATTTACAGGTTCTCAAGTACTGATTAATGTGAATATTTAATCTCAAAAATTCACAACAAATCAAAAAGTAATTTAACCATACAAAAAATGAAACATACAAACAATACTAAAGCTAACCCCGCCCTAAAAAGAAATTGGTGCACGGAATTTAAGAATGATGAATATTTTATGCCCTCTATTTTACAAAACAATGTGAAATGTGCCTGCCACAGAACACTTACTTCACTGCAGCGATGCAATGTGGTTGAACTGAGCATCTATTTATAATGCAGTCAACTCACGTCCGTCTTTTTAATCAAACACAAAGTAAATCTCAACTGTACAAATATTTGACAATGATTAGTTTGTAAATATTTCTTCAATAGAGTGTCAATCCATGTGTGTTTTAAGGTGACTGCTGACAGTGAAACTCTGTTCCAATTACTGCTTTGTCAAATAGAGAGTTCATAATAACAGTACTGGTCATAACACGGATGATAACGTCTTGTTTGTGCTTGTCTTGAGTTCATTCTGATCAGATTACAGTTTAATTAGCATTTTTCTTTTCTTAAAAATGTCTTCTTCAGTCGAGCATTTCAGATGATTCCAGGCCCCATTAAAAAAAAAAAAGTTTCTTTACAGCACATTGTACATTTTCCTTTGGCACAATACTTGGTAAAGATCTGTTGTCATGTACATCATGCAGGAGGGATAGGGTGTGTTCACATAAAAAGCAATGGTTTAAAGGCAAAGTCCAGCTTCTAAGCATGCAATTGCACCAGCGTTTGCCCATGTGTTTGGTCCAGGCTAATGATTTCATTGTTAATGGGAGCAATTTTTTGGTAAAAATGTTATATTCTAGAGAGAAAACGGCAGTAGAGTGGTTTGTTAAGGTGGTGGCTTCCCAAGGAAAACCTCTCTGATTTACATTTACTGTATGGAGTTAAATAAGCTTTAAAAATGTGCCAAAGTTACCAAACTATTCATATCACTGCATAAAAATGTCTTTTTTTTCTCATCAGAATTTTTAAAAGCTGGCAGGTATATCAGCATTTTTTCACAAGTACATTTTTGTCAGCATGTTTTTGTACCATTGCTTGTGTGGATATGACTATGGGAACACACCCGTTTCTACTACACCTCACTGAAATGCATACTCGAGGCCTCTAGCACCTTTTTAGCCATACACTATACAAATGTACGGAGTCATTTAAAAAAAAAAAAACGTGCAAGACTCACGGATAAAAGACTCTGTTTCCAATACTTAAGGCAAAAACAATTCTCATATATACCAATATACATATATTTGAGATTATTACATCTATCAAAACTGTGTTTTTCTAGAGTGTTCTGGTAAACATATGTTGCGACTGACCGTGGTGATCTATTATACATACTAGAGCTAAAAGTGCGGAATGACCAAGTCAAAGTCAATGCAATGCCCTCTAGTAGATACAAAAAGAAACGTCCTTTATTTATCAGTTTCTTCAGTTGTTTTTTTTTTGACTGCCTGTTTATCTATAGGCCTGTGTCTTTTATTGGAGTGTAGGTCAGGAATGCCGAACTGAAGATCACAAAAAACAAGTGAGTGCCCAGTAGAAAAGTGCAAAATACGCCAGTGTGTTTCTTCTCCAGACCTGGACCGGAACCAGCACCTATAGCTGGGACACCTTCCTGGGCAGAGGCCTCGGTCTCGGGACTCGAGGGTCGGAGGTCCCGTCCAGCTTCATGCTGCCTGTGCGGAGCTGGTGAGGCTTGGGGGGCAGGGCTGGGGGGTCCGTCTGTGGGGGGATGGAGAGGCTGTGGGGCAGAGGCACGGGCCTGCGCGGGTTGTTCCTCTCGTACACGCTGTAAGGGGGAGGGGTCTTGTTCTCTCTGCGGATCGGCTCGTCTGAGCTGCTGGAGACAGAGTTTGGCAGGGTGGTGGGGGGGGGGCAGCGGGTGGGGCGGGTGGTCGCCCGCCGGCAGCTCGGTGCCCGAAGCCTCCGACACGCTGCAGCGGCTGAGGGAGGAGATGCCGCTGGAGTAGCTGCCGGAGAGGACGGGGGAGTTGGAGACCAGGCTGGTGGACTGGCACTCGGTGGGTGAAGGAGTGAAAGGTGGCACTGTGGTCTGGAGGGAGAGAAAGAATGAAAGGAAATCATAAATATTGTCTACATTTGAAAATGTTTTTTTATACTATAGAGCAGTAGTTCACAATCTTTTTTAGTCGCGACCCCCAATTTAACATGCATGTTGTCCATGACCCCTGCTCACTAAAGACACAAATTGACCAAAAAAGACCCAAAATGACCAAAAAGACACAAAATGACAAAAAAAGACAAAATGACCAAAAAGGCACAAAATTACAAAAAAACAACAAAACAAAATGACCAAAAAAAGACATTAAGTGACCAAAAAGGCACAAAATTACAAAAAAACAACAAAACAAAATGACCAAAAAAAGACATTAAGTGACCAAAAAGGCTAAAACACATGAACACTTTAACACAGTGGAGACAGAGCTGACTTCCAAAATGATTTGGCGACCCCCAGAAATCATCTCGTGACCCCAATTGGGGTCGGGACCCCCAGGTTGAGAATAGCTGCTATGGAGCAGTAGTTCACAATCTTTTTGGCTTGTGATTCGGAAAAAAAATTGGTAAGCATTTTGAAGATTGATTTATCATCTGAATCACATCCTAACAGCTTCTTGTTTTTAACCTTTTACTATTCAGAAGTCCCGCCAGCGGGCCGGGGTGTGCAGCTTTCCTCGGTATAAGTGAAAATCTCCAAAATGACCAAAATTTTTGAACCCAAACTTCATCGTGGATTCTTCTTTGTTGTTCCAAAGGTCTTTATATATTGATGTAATATTCTGGAGGATGTTTCTGACCATTTGTATCCATTCTGGATATGAATAAAATTGCATTATTGAGCACAAAATGTGTGTAGCAAATGGAATCAACCCCAAAATTGCTGCAAAAACTTATGGGACAATGCCAAATAATACCCGTTTTCAACTTCTTGACTGTAACTATTTGCTGCTTCTCTCAGTCCTACAGTTACAGCAAATTAGGGCTGCATGTAATGATTAATGTATTATTGATTACTCTGTAATTACTAAGGGTGCTCCGATCGACCGACCACTGATCATTATCGGCGGATATTTAGTCTAAATAGTTTGACGGGTGGTCTCGATAAAGGCTGATCAGACGATGCCAAACATATAACACAGTTTCTCTGTGCTATTTCTCAATTTGATATTTGTTATTTGAGGGTTTTTTTCTCAAGGGAGGATTGTAAAATATCTGACAGGCACATGGGAAGATCTGATGACATCATTCTGCATATTAATTAGCCATGTGCTTCTGTTTGGTTGAGAAATGATGGAAGATTCAGTGTCAACAATGGACAGATGAAGAAAAATAAATTTGCCTCAAAGTAGATTTATTTCATTCTGATTGTAATTTGGAAATAATATATTTAACCTGATTTGTTAACTTGTTACACATAATGATCTGAGGACATCAAAGGAGAATTATATAATTTTGTTTAATGAGTATATTAGCTTATTTACTTTTTCTTTTTATCTTCAGCAAATTGTAATAAATGACAATATTATAGGATGATGGAGGACAGATGGAGGACAAAATGCTCAACAATACTGCCAATAAATAAATAATTCTACACGTGTAAAAGAAGGCTTCAGATAGATCCTGTGATTAATGATTTGTGATTTGTATCAGCTGATACCGCTTTCAACGGGGGATCGGCCTGAAATTTTTTGATCAGAGAACCTTTAGTAATTACTTTTTGATGAATTGGTTTGGAGCATAAAATGTAAGTGAAAAATTGCCCATCACACAGTCTGAGAGCCCAAGGTGACACCTGTTTTGTTCCACCCACGGTCCAAGCATTAAACACAGTAGGGCTCGGTTTCAGAATCGGAAACTAGAGAATATATGCCATTTTTGCCTGACAAGTGCAAATATTCAATGATATTAGTAACGTGAATATTTTTGGGTGTGAGTGTTGGTCGAACAAAGCAAGTAATCTGAAGACGAGCTGTGATGGGCATTTTACAGACTTTTCTGACATTTTTTAGACCAAACAGTTAATCAATTCATGAATCAGTAGATTAATCGATAATTTCTGACCCATAAGTTACACCAAGATTGTTCCATTTGGAGGTCTGAACTAAAAGCATCGAAAGAAGGAGGCAAAAACTAGTTAAACATCTGAAATGTGCATAACATAAAATGGCATTATTAGAATTGTGGCAACCATATTGCATAGATCCCGTTCATTTTGCTGTCTCCAACATGTGTGCTGACACAGCCATTCAGCAACGATAAATACTTTTTTTTTTAAAGGGGAGTCAGTGAACAGATTGAGAGGGCCAGGTTTTTACACTCCATCAACCGGCTCTGTGCGCCGAGACGAAAAAACACAATATGCCGCACTCCCCCCCTCAAAAAATCCGATCACTCATCAAAATGTTATTCTAAGCAATTACACCATGCTGCTATTATATCTGCTAAAACTTAATTGGATCTAGTGGAGTATACAATTGATCAGTAAGGTTGTATTGTTCATGCTACAGGGGGCACGCGCTAACAGAGGTATCCATTTGACATGCACGACTGGACCAACCTTTCACATCTGGGGCGAGTGTGATGAAAGTCTGTGTAGCTATTTAATACAGAGCTGAGTTTGTTTGAGAGGACGTGGTCAGTCTACTTAAAGGGAAAGCTCAGGTTTTTTCAAGTGGGGTCGTATGAGGTACTACTGAGTGAGTTTATTACCTACAGTTTGGAGGAGCAGGCAGGAGTACCAGCATGGAAGCTAAAGCCCCTTTCATAGTGCTGTCCTGCAAATGTCGCGCTATTTTTCCGTAAAGATCGTCGCTGGCTTTTCACCTTAGGGCGTTCATAGAGTTCCAGTGAATGTGTGATATTCGTGCCCTTTTATAGTGCAGTTTAGCGTCGCGGATCGAGTTGGGAGGATTGTGGCAGGAGACGATTGTGGCAGGAGACGATAGTGACGTGTGACAGAGCAGCAGCAGTGCTGCGCAGTAGCACAGTGCTAATAAGCTACACTGCTAGCACTGTAGCAGTACAGTGTGTATATGCTGCAGCAGGATGTGTTCACTTAGCGACCTTGGTTTGTTTACAAGAAGCATAGGACACGTTTATTTACGATCAGCGGCGGACGCTGTGCACAGTTAGTGACAGCCAAGACCAAGTGGGAGGTGTGTGTTAGACACCTTGCCAGGATGGCCCGTTCATAGTGGTCCTGCTTCCAACAGTCCAACCAATGTTCCTCCTCTGTGACCTCTGGAGGTGGAAAATTGGTAGGATCATTTAATAGCATCCTGCTTCGGGTGCATTCATCGTAGAGGCGAGACATTACAGAGCCGTAAATGTCCCGGCATGAGACGGTACTATGAAAGGGGCTTATGTAATGTACCTGCAAGAACGGAGGCAGCAGAAAAACTTATTTTAGCCACAGAAAAAAAAAACCTTTCACAGCAGCTGGATTCCACTAAACCTGATGATCTGATTGGTTAAAGTTAGCTGATATATTACCAAGTGCCATGTATTTTTTTGAAAGTGCCTGCCCTTTTCCAAACAGTTTCTAATGACGACTTATTAGATGGCTCCATGTATAACATTTCCAATGGGGAACTGAAGTCATTCTCTATAGGCTCTTCAAAGGCACCAGACTCCTTTGACAAATAGGATAATTTTGTCTTGCAGAATACAAGAGATGCTGGTCGATCACTGCCTCGATTAGTTAATTTCTTTGTGTTATTTGGTGAATCAGATATGACTCTTTAAAACACCATAGTCGCACCTACCTCAAACAATCTCACTTCAAAAAAATCTAAATTGGGATAGTCCATTTAAACCTATTGTTACTCCCTCTTTTATTTTGTTTGCTTGGAGGATGGGGGATATGTTGGTCAGTGTGGGTAGGTGGTACAGTAATACAGAGGCAGGAGTTCTACATTTATGGGCTATGCAATGTTGTTTTAGCATCGACATTTTAAATATATTTACCTATTTCAGGGTTTTTTTTGTTTTCTCTGAGAATGTAAAAGGCATTTGTTGTTGTGTGTTGTTTAATTTCTTCTTTCTTAAACTATCAAGTTAAGTTATGGTTTAGATTGCAAGTGTTTTTTTGCCTTGTCACTGAGGAACAGGCTGCACTATGTGTGGTGTTATAATCAGTATGTACACTGGAATTATAATTCCTTTGTTAATCTTCATATTAAAATTGAAACTTTTGCACAAAGCTGCACTTTCAAGTTAATTTTCAATATCTAATATATGGTGCTGACCAATCAAAATTGCAGCTAAAAGTTCTGAATGTGAAAAAGTTGAAATAAAAAGGTTATGTATTAATTCTGTGTTTTCCGTGTGAAAAAGACAGTACTGATACTGGTAGATACTCAAGATTGCAGTATTGGTAAGGGACATAACGGAGTGGTATTAAGACAATCCTAGTAAAAACCAATAATGATCTACATTTAAAAAAAAAAAAAATATTGTGCTGATGCGCAGTTTAAACTCCTGACCCTGTTCTCCAGAGAGAGGCGACCAGTAAATATCATTTCTACCTCTGCAGATGAGTAAGTGCAGCACTGTCAGACTGGCACCATGTGTTTTGTCTGCAGGTTCACTCCTGTCCTGGGGTTTGTGGTCTGGTAATGGGCCCCTGGCTGCACTGTGTGTTCAGCGTGTGTGCCAGATAATGGGGCCTGCTGGAGCTCTATGGAGGACCCGTCTCTGGCTGTGCTGTGATGGGCAGCTTGGTTCTACGCTCCGGGCCTCTTCAACTGCCGCAGCACACACAAACATGCCGACATGCACGCACCTAACCGCATGCACAAATCTGATTGACGGAGCATGCTGAGTGCCAAGCTGTCACTCACACTTTAGTTTCCAGACTTGTTCTCTATCCCCCTCTCTCTCTCTTTCCGCCTCACACACACAGACCACACAAACGTGCACAAACATCCGCATTCTCGGTACTTGTCACATGTAAGAAGACATCACACCCTCAACAAAGCTGGGAGCTTAACACTGTTGCTTGTGACAAGCTCACAAAGAAGATAACACTTAACAGGAGACAGGCTTCGGTTCACCAGAGTCTCAAAACAACTTTTTACCCCTCATTAAAAGCTCACTCTGCGCTTAGTTAACCTTTCTTGGTCCGCTCCTGCTTCTGTAGACTGGTATTAACTACTTAGAAGCTCATTAACAATAAATCAGAGCTGGGAGACAAAGCGGGAGTAATCAGTTTAACAGCAGATAAACAGAGAAACACTTGAGGTCAGAGGTATTGAAAATGTGTTTCAACAAAGAGAGATGCTAAAGGCAACATTCAGCACAGCCCTCGCAGGTCTAGTCGCATCAATAGTAAAGAAAAAAGGCATAACAAACAGGGTTCAGTCTTTGAAATTTAAATTCACTGACAAGAATATGGTGTAAAGCTGAATAGGTTCATCTGGTTTTGCATATTTTTGGCAAACAAGCCGGGTGACATGCTTTCAGAAGTGGACAACAGTTGGCGCCTACCAGGTGTCGTTTAGCTTACATGATGAGTGCCCTCCAGCCAGGCCCGATTTAGGTCCTCTTTGGGACAAGCGTGTCATAAAAAAAACACAAAATCAGCAGCACTGGAGCACTTAGCAGCTTCAGTGAACAGTATTGCAAAGCTCCCAGGCCCCGAGTTGTCACAGAGTAGGATAAAGACCCTGGAGCTGGCCGGTAAGATGTTAGCAGTGCAGGATAAAGCCCCTGAGGCTGTCACTGAGCAAGGTCAGGCTGTCTGACGGAAAGAAAGAACCCCAAACTCGCACCAGGGAGTGAGTGACAGAAAGAGAACCAACCTTTTGTGGCGATCTGGATGCGGAGACGGGAGACTGCGACCTCATGTTTTTAGCCGAGGAGCCTGCTGACGACCAAATGAGAAAGAAGGGAAAGAAGAAAAGAGGGCAAATTCAAATTAGAGGAGTGTTTTCTTCCATTGGCTATGATGACACAGCGTGAGTCATGCAAACATACACACATGGAGCTGAGAGGGCCAGTGGCTTAAAGCATCAATGAATCAAATAAGCGCTGATGTTCTGCAGGTCCTTTAGGCTGCCTTAAGCTGTTTCTACATCCAACAGCTGTTACTGCTCTATGCAATGAGGGCAGAATAAAGTGCGGGGGAAAAAAACTCCATCTGCTTATTGCGCTGCTGGGCACTACAATATATCCCAAAGCACTGGGGAATAAGTCAAGTCTGTGGCATCTGTAAATAAGTAAACAACTAAAATACAGTTTGAGCTGTTGGTAGGGGGGAACTGTTGTTGAAATGTAATGACATGCATTTCTCAGGGGGGCTGAAAGGAGGAAAGAAAAAACACAAATCCAGGAATTGACTGGAATTTCAAATGGGATTGACTTCAGCCCTCTCAGAGTCCACAGAGATTTTCAGGCTTGTTCTCAGCCGAACTCGCACAAGAAAATATCGGCATTTGAAGGCAGTTAGTAAAGAGGATGCTGTTGCCGTCATGTGTGTGGATGATATTAGGAGCAGCAAGCCAGGAAACAGCAGCTGAGAGCCTCAGATGGGCTATTGTTATAGCAGGAGGAGGTGGAGGAAGCACCAGGTGTCAAAAGTCTGAGAGGAAAATTAGTATCATTCTTCATCTGAGTTTTCATCATGAACGGCCACTTTACCTGAGTACGGTGGCCTAGGAGGGACAGGAGGGCATAGCAATTTGCCAAAAGAGTCAGACAGGGATGGAGCGCCCTCTTTGACACTGTCTAGGCTCCAGCTACTGGGGGTGGGTCTCACTTACAGTACACAGAAACATCACATGTCACTCAACAGGTCAGGGGTTTCACAGGACAGCATGGAGAAACATTTCAGATGGATGCTATGACAATACATGAACAATGATCAGTTGACTGCGATGCAGTCAGAACACACTGAAGCCTGCGGAGGGAAACTGCAGTAACACTTTCACACCAAACAAGTGGATTTAGTTAAAGCTTCCTCATTATAATAAACTAACACTGAATTTAAAATAAAGATAAGCACTGAAAAATATATTGTTAACTAAATAAAAAATTATATCATTTAAGGTAACCTGGTTAAAAAAACGATTAACCCCTTAATAGGGCACTCATTGAAATACTTATTATAATATATATTAATTCCAAATTTCAACCCTAGAGAATATTGGAGGATATTCCATACTGACAGAATGTGTAAAAAAACATACGGACCCGGGGAGGGGGGTAATAGTTTGAGAAAAAAGTTTACGAGATTAAAGTGGCAAATCTACGAGAAAAAAATGTGCAGATTTATGAGATTTAAAGTGGTGAATCTGCAAGAAAAAAGTAGCTTTTTCCCACTTTTTTCTTGTAAATATGCAACTTTTTTCGTGCAGATTTGCCACTTTAAATCTCTTAAATCTGCAGCTTTTTTTTATTGTAGATTTGCCACTTTAATCTAGTAAATTTGCAACTTTTTTCTTGAAATCTTTTAGCTGTAACACACCACAACCAAAAAAAAAGGACATGGCATGAATTTGACATTACCATAGACACTACAGTAGAACTAGGATTAAATACATAAAGACCAATACTATACAGTTCTCCAACATTTATTTATAATATGTAACTACATCATACCTGGCCCTCAAAAAAAAAAAATACTGTAAAACTGAAAAACTGAAATAACTGAAACTTAACTAAAACTGGTAAACACAATCCGAAAACGTATTAAAACTAAATTAAATGAATAATAGCTAATTTCAAACTATTATAACATTGCATTAAAGGCACTGAATCATCAACTTATTAAAAGGATTATTTAGTTTCAAGCCTCTTCTGCTACAAGATATATTTTGTCTTCCTTGAGATTATTTTAGCCAAAGTAGGACCAGTAAGACCTAAAAATAAAATACCTCTGGGATCTCAGAGACACAAAACATTGTCTCTTTTCTATTTTGTCCTACAGGTGCATCTCAATATATTAGAATATGATGGAAAAGTCCATTTCCAGTAGTTCAAGTCAAACAACCCCAACCATGTATTGAGTCATATAGATGACATAGACATACTTTTCAGAGCCCAACATTTCCATATTAACCATTCTTTTTAAAATTGGTCTTTTGTAATATTACATTTTTTTGAGACACTGAATTTTAGGTCTTCATTAAATATAAGCCATAATCATTATAATTAGAAGAAATGAATGGATCTATATAATGTGTTATTTCCACTGTTTGAATTGAATTACTGACATAAATAAACTTTTCTATGATATTCTAATTTACTGAGATGCACCTGTATACAGTGACACAAAAACTGTAATCATTTCTGAGTCCTGACATTGCTAGTATTCTACTGGACGTGCATCATGGAGGTATAAGGGCGAATGGGATTAAACTAAAATTAACTTCAGTGGTAGCTGCTGTGGCTCAGTCAGCAGCCCAGCAGAGCTAAATTTCATTCTGACATCTGACTGATGTAGCTTTAGTCTGTTGACAAAGTGTGTATTACCTAGTGACATTTTTTGTTTTTTTGCTATGCATTTTTAATTATTAACTATTCCTGGCATTCTGAGGCGTGTCTTTATTTGACGTGTTGCAGCTGTTCTCCTGTCTTACTTCTTTTTGTGTCTCTCTTGTGCTTTTCAGAGGAACTCTAGGTAATTTTAGTCCATGACAGAAGTGATATTTTTGGGCAGTAGATTATTTTTTGCACCAATTAGGAGCGTACAATGTAAGAAGCATGCAGGCCACTGACTTTGCACAAGACTTAGAAATAATTCAATTTTTCCATTTGTCAGTTTTTTATTGTTTAGGTTTTTTTCCTGACAATAATCAAAAAGGAATCTCATCATAGTGTTGTTTTTATCGTGAAGAAATAGGGAGAGGAAATAGAAAAGGAAAAAAACTGTGCAATCCCAAACCTGCACATTTGGTGTGAAAACAGGGTAATACATTTTTCTGAATGCGGATTTCACAACAGCAGGAACAAAGTATAAAACTGTATAAAAATACACCATCTAACCGCCACTACGTCAGATAGAAATCTCAGCCTGCTCCTTCTTAGTGTATTACAGTATATATGTCACATTCAATCAAACTTAAAGTAGCAACTTCAACCTCAAGGAGCTCCTTCATGTGGAGACATTTCTGTAAAAATAAAATGCAATCAGACACTATAATTGAAATCACAGTGGGGGTGATTGGTCAGGTCACAGTTTATGAACAGTGGTAGTGTGGTGCCTCTGGACACGGCAACTGAACACGCTTCATTTTCACTTCACTGCAAACTAGAGTCCAGGGAGCGCCACATTTTAACAACTCTATATTTGGAGTTATAATTCAAGACGCAAGGCAGAGGAAACAACACTTTTATGAGATCACAGGTTTTGTGTAAATTCTCGCACCTTCCATCATTGTCGTATGCATAAAGGTGTCATGCCACCATATTGCGGCGGGTTCATCTATCTCTCGCTGCATTATTTACAGATTGCGCTCGAATCACATGGAAAGGTGTGTGAGTCACAGGAAGCTATCACATCCACAGTCTTCGCTCTTTATTTTAAGGTGTCTCTTCCGCAATCCTCCTTAATGATCTCACAAAGTGCTTGTTCGCAGCATTGATGGAAGGAAATGCATCTCACTGTGTGTGTGCTTCTTACACTTGCTGAAGTTCAGAGAAAAGCAATCAAACTGTTCAAGTTTTTTAATTACACTTTCAGTCTCAATTAACAGGAATATTTTACCCAGAGAATGCAAGAAACATGATTTTCTCCTCAACAATGCTGAGCAAAATGAGATCCACAGGGCTTAACTAATAAATACGAATTTGTACATATGAATGTCACACACGTCCATCAGAACTGCAGGAACAGTTGCTGCCGTTTTATTACTCTTGTAGGATATGGTAGGGCTGGGCAATATACCAATATAAAAGATATATCGATATATTTTTTTAGATGGGATATGGAATTAGACCATATCGTATATATCCATATAGTTCAATGTTTTTTCTTTCTTTTATATATAAATGCTGCCCTTTCTAGGATTTGTCATGTTTAGTTATTTTGTAATGTTCGTTATTCTTTTTTCATATAAATATATTTAATTAAGAAAAAGATTATATTTTATTTCATAGGCTATTTTTTGTTTAAGATATTTCTTTATTTAAATGTGCACTTTATGAAGCTTTGATTTAAAAAGAAAAAGGTACTCCTGTTGTTAAACTGTATTTATGTTCACTTAAACGGTTTCAATAAAACTACTTGTGACATGTCATATTTGGCTTCGACTTAACATTTGCTCTGAATATGCAATAAAAATATCGGGATGTATATTGTATATGGATATTCAGCCAAAATATATCGGGATATGGCTTTTAGTCCATATTGCCCAGCCCTAGGATATGGGAAGATGAAAAGCTGTAATCTCGACAGTGTGTCTGGTTTAGGATTCGGTGTGTCTGAATAGGTGTGTGTGTGTGTGTGTGTGTGTGTGTGTGTGTGTGTCCTGAGGAGCTCCCTGAAGCAGCTGTGTGAAGACAGATGCCTGCAGTCACTCCGCGGTCAAAATGTCACACACGCTGCATGTCTGGACAGATGACCGCCTCTCTGGACGGCGGTGTGAGCGTTTGTGAGTAATACAGAAGATTTCTAATGCAGCAGCCCTGCATCACTGCACTAACAGTAAGGAACACTAACAATGGTAAATAATAAAAACTACACATACCTATTCTGTTGCAAAGGACTCTATGAAAAACCTGAGAGCCACGAGGGAAAAAAATTATCTGGTGATCTAAATAGTTTTCTCTCCTGTGTTTACGAGTTATAACGGGTGAAAAATAGGGTTTACCGGATTATTTAATTTAATTTTTGTATCATGTGTCAAGCCATTAGTGTGAAAAAGACAAACATGACACTAGTGTTACATAACTGGCTAATATATTAAATGTATATTTGGGTAGAGAGTACATGGAGAAACTAAAACCCAGAAGAAGAAAAAAACAAGAATGCTTTTATTTTCTAGACCATGGGGTAGTGGTGCACTTCAGCCTCTTGTGGCCAAAATTGGTATTACAACAATAATATTTATAAAGTTATCCTGCCAATATATGTGCAGTCATGGAAAAAAAATATTAGACCTCCCTTGTTTTCTTCATTGTTTTGTTCATTTTAATGCCTGGTACAACTAAAGGTACATTTTTTTGAACAAATAATATCATGATAACAAAAATAGCTGATAATAATAGCCCATTTCCCATGGTTTTCTTGATAGTGATTTTGGCTATCATTAAGAAAACCATGGAAAATGGGTTATTATTATCAGCTATTTTTGTTGTTATCATTATATTTGTCCAAACAAATGTACCTGTAGTTGTACCAGGCATTAAAATTAACAAGATATTGAAGAAAAATGAAGAAATGAAGAAAAGCCTTTTGAGGAATTATGTGCCACCAAACTGAAAATTAAAAATACTGATATTTCATCATATTTCAACAATTACATTTACATTACGTTTGCATCGTGTGGTATGGATCTACATGTCTCATTTAAAACCTTGAGGAAAAAAACAAACAGATCCTAACCAGATCCTGTTAAAAACTATTTTTATTATTTCAATTCTTATATGACATATATTGCAATTAGGGCTGGGCGATATATCGAAAAAGAAATATATCAATATATTTTTAAAAGTGATATGGAATTAGACCATATCGTACATATCCATATAGTTCAATGTTTTTTTATTTATTTTAAATATAAATGCTGCCCTTACTAGGGTTTGTCATATTTAGAAATTTTGTAATGTTCGTTATTTTTTTCTCATATGAATATATTTATTTCAGAAAAAGATTGGTCTACTTTATTTCATAGGCTATTTTTATTCAAGATATTTTTTTTATTTAAATGTGCACTTTATAGAGCTTTGCTTTTTTTAAAAAGGTACGCCTGTTGTTCTACAGTATTTATGCAATATTTGCTCTCACTTTGTAATAAAATATCAGGATATATATCGTATATTGGCCTAAATATATCTGGTTATGATTTTTGGTCCATATCGCCCAGCCCTAATTGCAATACATAAAAATGAGGCCACAGTAAATAAAATGTATGACAGGTATCTTCAACTGCTCAGGGTTCAGAGGGGGTAAATTCATTCAGAAATTTAGAAGAGAAAACAATTCAGATCAGACTCAGTAAATGGATCACCAGATTTCTTTTTCTCAGTTTGCTCTCAGAGCTTCCATAGGATTCCCTGCAAGGTGTGTAGGAGTGTATATGAGCGTTTTTGAGTGATGAATGTGGACAGTCGTGAATGCATGGAAGAGAAGGATGTAAAAGACTCTGCAAACATAGTGTTGTACCTTTGTCTGGTGCTGAGAGGTTGGGGTCACTCCTTGGTAAAGTGGTATCACCTATCTGATGAGTTGGAGCTCTCTGCAGAAAAAAGAAATAGTCCAAATTACTGTCAAGTGCTAACAACGCAAAAAAAATGTATTTGACACAACATAGGTAAATGCCAGCTTTAGCACAGCGAGGAATAATTGAATATCGGGCTGTTAAAATAAATATCAAAGTGTGAAATCTCTCCCCTCACAAATTCAATAGAATAGACAGAGGGAGGCACAGACAGCAACAGAGTCGGAGAGGCAGAGTGTTGAATGTGTAATGACCTTTATGTCTAGCAGTGGTGTGATATTTGTAGAAGTGGATGAGCACTCCTACTACATCGGTTAGAAAGTTTGTTATTTTCCCCTCCGCTCTAATTACAGTAAATGATATGAGTGATCAATGATTCTAATAATCAGTGTTCCATTAGCAGCTCTCAGGTTGGAAAGAACTCCCAACATCTATTCATCTTGAGGCTTTTGATTGAAAAACTGGTAGTGCTGACCGGAGAAAGAGATGAAAATGCCTTAAAAAGAATCACATTATTTTTCTGCAGCTTTGTCACTGAGGATGGAGTGTGTGATTGCGTTACACGCTGCCCTTCAGGAAAAGAAGACACTGCAATATCATGTTGTTCTTGCCGGACGGGGATGTTGTTTATTTACTGAAAATGAGACAAAGCTGGACTTCTGCTCTTGAAAAACTGCAATTCTCAGCTACAAAAAGCCTCATGGCACGTGCACTCGCCCGGGAGGCAATTTTTTCCTGAGGCAGAAGTCACCCGTTGAGAGATGCTGTGTAATACAAAGGTGACCCCGTCTCCTGCCCCAGCATGCACATTAGGCTCGGCAGCAGCGTCAGGCAAACTGGTGGAAACATACACAGATTTTGTCTTATTCAGAGTTACAGATTTGGTAAAAACAGGTGGAGCCAAGTGAGAATGCAACCATCTGTAAGAGCCGCGAGTCAAAGACAGAAAACGAGTGTTCTACTTCCATCACCTGAACAAAAAACAAGCTCACCCAGGGAGGATATGTCCATCTGCTTACAGTATAGAGAGTGTTTTCTCCATTCTGTGGTGCCTTTTCAATTTTTCTTTTAATTATATCCTCTATGCTATTTGAATATAGAACCCATATGGCTCTCTGTACTATAAAACCCCTGAGCCTTGGCTGCTGTTGCTATGGAGAAAACATAGAAAACAACTTTCACCTGTAGTGAATTCAAAACTTTGTTTTTTGTAGCTGGGAACACAGCAACATAGTTTTTAAATGCATTAGCAGTTTTCTCCTCACTGTAATCTGAAGCCTCCACCCACAGTCAGCGTGCACAGAGCACAATCTGGATGTTTCTTGCCAAAAACGTACCCTGGGAGTCGTAGTTAACCTCTCTCCTCCAGCTTTTATGTACAGTGTTGGATTTCAACTGTTTATAAAAGATATTTATTGACCCAGTTGTGCATCTTCTGTACTGATGATGAGTCAACCGAGTTACATCTAAGATGAAGAAGTGCTTCACTTGTGAGTCACCTCACGCTGTCTATGGACAAACTGACCTGGAACATCAGCAAGTGGTGCCTGAAATAGCCTCTCCAACTTCACAACTTCAGACTCTTTGGGTATACTGATATGCTAAAGGCTTACAACAACAACATTTTAAAGGACTCCTATTAGCTTTTTCTTATTTTCTGTCATATACATAACTTTACAATGATGGATGCTCATGCTAAACGTGGTCAAACTATGAGGTAAATGTATGAAAATGAAATCCCTGTGAGCAAGACACTTGAGTTCCGTTTTTGTACTTTTGACTCAAGCTGATGTCAGCTAAACAGATTTTTTTTTTAATGGTCATCTACTCCAGGCATATTATATTACATACACTGCTGCACATACACTGCAAAAAAGCCAACTTGTATTTTTTGGCCTAAAACAGTGATTTAAGTTGGTAAAACTTGGAAATATAAATTACTGACATTTAGGGCAATAATGAAAGTTAGCACAACAAAGGAAGCAAGTTGTATGCTCAAAAACAAGTTAGTGAGTTGTTGTTGCTTATATCTTTAAGTTGGGGTTCACAACAAGGGACAATAGTTCTGCTAACTCTTATTTCTTTGTTGTGAAATGCGGGAAAGCGGTGAAATTCGGTCATTAGCGAAAGCTAGCGGCTAACTGATGCTAGCGGCTAACTGATGCTAGCGGCGCTGCTTGTTACAGCTACAAGAGTAGCAATTAGCATATCAATGCTAACTCAAAATTGTGGTCGCAACATTAGCTGACATTTCATAGTGGCGTTACAATCGTGCCAATTCAGCACATTGCAGAAGTTAGCAGAAGTAAGGCTTAAAAGTTATGTGAACGTGTTGCATTGAGTAGTTTTGGGGTTTAGAGGCTGTCAGGTCAGTTTTCAGGTGCCACCACAGTGCCGTTACAGTCGTGTCCTGACTGCAGTGTTGCAGGTACAGAGACAGGAGAACACAGAAGACCACTCAGAGCGGACTGTGCTTGGGTCTTAAAGAGACAGGCGCTACAACGGACTGTCTCAGACAGAGGGTAAATAGAGGTGCAGCAGCAACAGGCAGCATGAGAAAAATAATGTGTTTTTTGAACATTAAACCATGTAAACATGTTCAAGTTAGGCCTGTCTTGATAATTACTATATCGACTTATCGTTCAATATATGAAAATGGACAGGTGAGACTTTTTGCGCTTTTTTGTGTTTTTCTGTATGTTTAAAGTAATGCTATAAATGTTAGACAGGCAGTACGAATTGCAGAAAAAAAAAACTATATTTCCCAAGCAGCCATTCCAGCTGTTTATATGCTATTTTATTAATAATAAAATATATAATACATAGTGTTTATCTCATCACAATGTTTTGTTAACAGAGCCTGAAAGTCTATTTTCTTTGTTTTGGTTGTAGTTTTTTATTTATGTTTTATTTATTTAGGATATTTTAAGATTTCTTTTCCAAATTTCAATTCCAATGTTTATTATTCTCGAGATTTAAAAAATCATTGCTGTGGAAAAGGATGTACTTATTATGCTCTAATATTGTTATAAAGCTAAAACAACATCGATACAACGATACTATCGTTTATTTTGATAGTTTCTGGGACAATATATTGTGTGTTATGGTGACAGGCTGAGTTCTAGTGAACATGAAAATTAGTATAATAGGTATGCTTAATTTCAGCTGGCAAATTAGATTTTTTTTTTTCAACTAGTATCCAATTTCAAAGAGGTTAAGTTACTTTATGCACTTCTTTTTAATATATATTCTTTCTTTTTTGCCTTAATTTGATAGTAGTAGAGATACATAGGGAAAGACGGGCAGCACAGGGCTCTGAGACAGATCTGACCCTGGGCCTGCTGCAAGCAAGGATTAAGCCTTAATGGTGCGTGCTCTTCTGGTGAGCCACCGGGACATTAGCACAGCCAATTTTCCTCATATCAGGAGACAAATGTCCCCATTGTTCGGTTACCAAAAGGTCAACAGCTCATTTGTTATTATTCATGTTTCTTCCAATTTTTCTTTGCATGCACATATGATCCATTTGTTTTAACCTCCAGCATGGCATACTTTTTTAACTTTTCAATTAAAATCAATTCTATACTGGAACACAAGTTATAGCCAGATTGGAGAAATGTCTACACTTGCTTCTGGTTATTCCGCCCACACCTTAATGTCTGTGTGTGTGTGTGTGTGTGTGTGTGTGTGTGTGTGTGTGTGTGTGTTAACCTGTGCAGGGTCCAGAGGGTTGGGGAAGATGGCGCTGACCGGTCGCTCTCGTGGCGACAGGCAGGCGTTTTCTCTGGAATGCTTGTGTTTCTCTGCCATCTGGGGCGAACCTGGAATGGTATGAGATGTTAGAGCAGTAACTCACACACACACATACACACACACGCAACAATATGTGCAACACATAAGGGACCAAACAGCAGCAAGGTGTTAGACTATTACCCACAAATACTGGCAATCAGGAAAGGCCAATCTCTCTTTCTCCCTCCAAGCCTCTCCACCATTCTTTCAGCCTCACTAGCTCTACGACATGATAAATGGCCTGCCCCCTCACACACACACACACGCACACGCACACACTCACACACACGCACACACACACACACACACACACCTCACTCCCTCACCTCCTCAGCTAGACTGGACAATTACAACAGACAGAGACACATGCTAAACCATGACAACTCTCAGATAAACACAAAAACCCACACACGCATGCAAAACACTCATTTCCCCAGCTCTTCCCCTCATGTGGTGTTAGCTGCTGTACAGATCTTGATCCATTAGCGAACGCGATAGCACTTGCAAGGCTATCATACGAGTATGAGATACCCATCGCTGGCTCTCATTCAGATAAGACCACACAAGCAATAATTCTCCACAGGCTTTATGGGTAGACAGAGGCCACTTTTATAAGGGCGCCGCCCGCTGCCAGCAGCTCGCCAAAGGGGAGTGTATAAGCTTCCATAAACGTCTTCATATATCCTTACTTTTTATGATGTGGACCAGGCAGAAACACGTTTGCACATTTGAACATGGCGAGATAAGAGGGCGGACAGAGAGGGCATTAGATATTCACACTGGTGGAGGCGTGCGAGGCCGGGCTGGACTGGAAAGCGTACTGAGGTCTGAGAGGGACTCACCACAGAGCTGTAATCATCTCTTACTCTCTGTTGCCTCGTCTTGCATTTTCACCGGCTGTATGTTTCTTTCAAAAGCATTTGACTCCGCGTCTCTGCACATTTCATTTTTCATCTCAGGCTCATTTTGTATTCTCTCTATTTTTCAGTCTCTAACTTTCCATTTCATTGTTCTTCTTCTTTTTCTTTTTTTTCTTTCTATCTTATCTCCCTCTCCCGCTTGTGTTCCCTCAGCTGTCGTCTGACCTCGCTGACCTCAGCAGACAGGACGCCGCGGTGGTTTGAGAGAACATGGTGTCGCTGGAAGGTCAAAGGTTCAGTCGGCGTGTCCACTGTGTCTCGCTGCTTCCTCTGTGTGACTCACCCTGGAGTAAAATATCAGCTAAAAGCCTACAATAGTGTAAAATGAGTGCTTTCTGGAGAGGGCCAGGCTCACCTCTGGCGCTGGAGGGGGCTGAGCTGGTGACATTGGGCGAGGCAGAATGGTTGGAGCTGAGGCTTGAGGTAGACGGACTGGGCTGGAGACAACAACAACAACAACAGTGTCAGTAACTTGGACGAGAAAATTATGAAACATTGATTATTTTACATGAAATAGGGCTGCTTGATTACTGCAAAAAATCGGACTCAACTTGGTCTAAAAATCAAAAAAATCTGACTCAACATTTAGGTCAGAATTATTTACTAAGATTACGCTTTGACTTTAGAAATATTGTGCATTTCTAAACTAAAAGAAAGATTCTTCTGAAGTTTTTTTTATAATTGAACTAGAAAACAAACAAAAAAGCTGACACTTAAAACTCACAAGCACCAGGGTCTGACTGCGTAAAAAGTTATATATTTGATCTTCAAATACAAATTAAAAAACCAAAAAAGTCCCCAAAAATTGGAAAGTTAAGGAAAGTAAAAAAAAGTCAAATAAAACAAACAGTTGCACCATAAAATATACATATAACATACAGCTTTCAATTAAATTATTTCTCAAGGATTAGCAAATTATTACATTCTGTTTCATACAACAATGTCACAACTTTTTTGGAAACTTAAAGTAACGTGCTGTGTGCTTTAAAATAATTTCCCATTAATCGGACAGCCTTTATATGAAATAAATGACCTAATTTCATATCTTGTGTTTATCTTCAGCTCAATAGTTAACACATTTGTTTGATGTGTACAAAAACCAAAGTGTAAAAACAGCATGTGGAGTTTCAGGAGGAGTTATGTGCTGAACTATTTTTGGTCTGGCAGCCTTACAATGACGATAACACTAAGCTATACGGCTGTTAGTTATAGCTTCATATTTACTGTACAGACATGAACGTGGTATGGATCTTACCACTGACAGATGAGACTAGATTAGACGGTTATTATAACTAGAATTACCGCCTTGCAGTTGCATCTTCGTCCCAACTCATATAATATATAAGTATTGAAGAGATATAAGAAAGTTAGTAAAGGGTATTAGGTGAATTTTTGGTAAAACCTGGATGCTTCACACACATCTTCAACCCGGCAGATCTATCCAATCATCATATTTTCCGACCAACTGTTCCACTTCTGTTCCTGAGTTACGCCTTGAATAATGGCAAGGAAAGAGTTTTTGCAGAACATTATGATGTCACAGCGATGTTGACCTTTGAGGCATTAAAATGTCATCACTTCATTGTTTTTTTTATTAGATATTTATGTGAAATTTTGTCAAAATTAGGGTGCAAATTCTTCAGTTATGGCCCAAAACGTGATATGTCAGGTTACAGTGACTTTGAATTTTGACCACTTAAATCTAGTTACTTCATCCTTGAGTCCAAGTGGACATTTGTGCAGAATTAGAAGGAATTTATAAGAAATTTGCTCCTAAAATATTGCGAGGATGGGACATGTGGATGTGTTGATGGACTCTCACTGGTGCGGAGCCATAAAAAACACCCTGTTGTTAAAACAAATCCAAGTAGAATCCATGGCAGAGTCTGCTACTGAAACCTTACATATCATGTCTTCTGGAGCAGTTAAAGGCTTAATGCGCTTTGTGACTTGAAATGCAATATCTGTAGGATTATTGTTCCGTGAATTGTACTTGATCTATAGAATAAAAGCTATGATGCTCAAAAATAATATTGTAATAGCATCAGCCAGATCCCTGACAACAGCTTTTTTCCTCTCATGTTTTTCTCTTTGCCTCGTGTTATTCTTTGCCTGCCAGGTGAGCCACACTGCTTGCCAGCAGTTGTCGGCAGCTTTCTGAATTGGCCAAATCTAGTTTAGATTACTGCCTGAATCCAGCGAGCTGCCTGGACGGGACCGAACAAAGCAACGTGTCCTTAATGACGACAATTTGCTTGGCGGGATATAGTTCCAAACAGGCAGAGAGAAAACGGTCAGAGGAGAAGAGAAATGAGGGTGGATAAAAAAGTGATATTTGTAGGGAGCAGGAGGGTAAATGTACGGATCTATCTACTTACATTAAGAGCCTTTGTGTGGCTGTGTGGGGAGGAATAAGAGGTCTCATGTATGAGTGTAGGGGCTGAGGGAGATTACCTGCATGTTGAAGACTTCATCCGAACTCTCCGACTGCCCTGTTATGTTACTGACTTCATTGGAGGCCTGAGACGACAGAGAGGACGAGGAGTAGCGGTTCACCGCAGGGTAGCTGGGGAGGCTGAGGGTGAGAGGCAGACAGGAGGAGATAGTTATGGTGGTTTAGCTAAAGGGAGATACGGTATTTGGTTTCATTAGCTCTCAGAGGGTTCACTCACCGAAAATTCAGCATGAAAAGCCGACAAAAAGGCAGGCAGGGAGGGGATAAAAGACAAACAGGGACAGAAAATGTCAGATTAGAAGAAGATAAATCGATGCAGCAATCACAGCATTGAATCAAGCACTGGTCTGCCAAAAGCGTAAAAGAAAGGTTAGAGAACAAACACAGTATGGGTTTTTAAAGGAAGGTTAAAGCAGAAGTCGTCACCAAAAATGGTCTTTAAAAAAATAGATGGAAGTTGTTTTTCTGTTGCCAAACAGAGAACGAAAAAAGAAATCAAAACTCAATAAGTAAAACGTGAAATGTCACTGGGAGACTGAGGTGATGTGTGTGTGTCTGTGTGTGTCTGTGTGTGTGTTTGTGTGTGTGTGGCTCCCCCCCGGGATCAGACTGTGGAGGCAGAATGTCGCAGGTAGACAGAGTGGCAGGGTCACTGAACACATCAAAAAACACACACACAGACACACACGTATGCACACAGCCTGCCTGCTGGCTCGGCAGCAGGCACATAGAAATGTCCCCCATGGGTGCCAGCCGCCCCCACCTATTGTGTGCCCAGATGGAGCCACACCGGTAAAGAACGGAAGGAAGAGCAAAGGCACAGAGCGTGGTGTCTGAGGTGAGGTGAGGACACAAAAAGTCCGAAAAAAAGATGATAAAAGACGGGCAGCACATCAAGAGACAGCAAAGACAGGTGAGGAAATATGAAGGAGAAAAGTGAGGACAGAGAGTTTTATCATATTAATAAAATACAGAAACAACTAAATTAGAAGAATTAGGTAGTCACCTCCGCCTGGCGACCCCTCTTCCGCCGTCTGGGCTGATGATGTTGGGCACAGAGTTCCTGCAGGTCCGCGGGCTCCCGTTGGTGAAGTGCACTGGGCTTGCGCGCACATAAGCCGGAAACTCCTGGAGATTTTACATCAGAGAGGAGAGAGGGAGGCAGTGCACATGATTAAATGCTTCTCCATGCCAGCGTGAGGTATGTAAATAAAATACACACAAATGCAGAGGAAGGAAGCGTGTTTAATGAGGAGTGGCTTTCTAAAGGGGTCATTCACTCAGAAGTCTGAACACAGCAGTGGGCTTCTGTTATCACATACAGCGTGCACTTCCATAAAGATTTAATGATTTGAGGGAAAATTGTGAACACAAGTGGAGTTGTTTTGATCTTTCCAAACATAATTGATTGTAATCAGTGGTGGAAAAAGTAATCAGATCCCTTATTTAAGTAAAATGACTAAAACCACACTGTAAAATGACTCCACTACAAGTAAAAGTCCTGCATTCAAAACTTGAAAGTGCAAGCATTTATGCAAGCACCATTTTAATTTTGTAAAGATAGGGCTCATTTTAATTACTTAGTATACTGTTATGAGGTTTAATTAAAAAAACAAACAAACAAAAAAAAAAAACATCTTATGACTTTAAATTGATCATGTTTGATATTTAAAATCTCAACCCGAAAAGTAACTAAAGCTGTCAGTTAAATGTAGTGGAGTAAAAAGTACAATATTTGCCTCAAAATGTAGTTGAGTAGAAGTATTAAGTTACATAAAATGGAAATGCTCAAGTAAAGTACAAGTACCTCAAAATTGTACTAGTACTAGTAGAGTAAATGTAATTAGTTACATTCCACCACTGATTGTGATGAACTAAAATAATGTCTGCTTAACTTGCATCTCTCTGGTTTTAACAGCTGCACTGCCTACCTGTATGCCCAGACTGGATTTCATCAGGTGGAACTGGTCCACTAACTTCTTGTGGAGAGGTCTCATGTCCTGGGGGACAAACTTCTCATGCACAGCGAGGCCATACTCCAGAATGTGTGCCTGCAATACAAAAGCTGGTTAATGTATGGATATTAAAACCAACCAAGAGTGAGGGCAAGTGTAGAGATACTCTTATTATTCCTCCTACTTCATCCGTGTAAATCGCAAAATATTTAATTCAGACGTGCTTGTTTATAAAAATGAAGCATTTCCACTTCATGGTATGGTATGCAATCAACTCACTTGCTCTTTTTTTGTTTTTTTCCATTAACAAAAGCTGCAGGTCGTAGCTTTTTTTGGCTGCCACCTAATTCAAAGTTCAAAGCTAGAAGGTTGAGTTAAAACGCTGATTGGTCAGCGAGAATCGTCACTTGCTGACACAAGACAATCTACACAAACCTGTCATTAATAGTGGGGCCACCATCAATAGAGATTTTTTTAAACCCTCTCGAGTCTTATTGTTTTTGGCTATTCTTTCTGCCTATATATACTACATTAAAAATGTTTACCATGCCATTTTGGTATAATCTATTCAGCAAAGCGTTCACCTATATGACCCAATCGTTAGTTTTTTACTTTGACTTACTGGATCAACAATTTGAACCCCCCAAAACAATCCAAAACCATAAATAGTACATAGTAATGTTCAATGAAGAATGTAAATGTTTCAAATGTGAACACAGGTTGCAAATAAAACATTTAAAAGGATAACACTTAGTTCTTCATGTTTATACTAAATATGTTTGACCTTATCTCCGTTTTACTTAGCCCATCATCATCAAACAAAATGAAGAAGTCATGTGTTTTTTAGTTATTATTATGTTGTTTAGTGACTTCAGAAAAATGCCAGCCTGCAAAACCACGTGGTAGAGTTGACTAAGTGCAGACAACCTTCTTTTGTTTGGATGCCAGTGAAAGGTTCACCCAGGTGTCATGCTCCAACCTTTCACCTGCACAACACAGTGGTCAGATATTACTTATGCAAACTCAGGGTTGGGGAAGCTACTTTAGCTTTGCCAGCTACCAGTTACTTAACACTAGAATAAGTTGAACTACAGTAAAGTT
Source organism: Centropristis striata (assembly GCF_030273125.1). Lineage (NCBI taxonomy): Eukaryota > Metazoa > Chordata > Actinopteri > Perciformes > Serranidae > Centropristis > Centropristis striata. The sequence continues at coordinate 10,027,295 of NC_081538.1, read as the reverse complement.
ACCCTAGGGAGAAAGCTAGTTTGGTCAACTAAAGCTAATTAGAAAAAGTAGTTCAATCTAAAAAAAATCAAATTGGCATTGATCATTGATATTGGATTATATATTGATATATATATATTTTCTATCCCTACAGCATGCCATTTAGTAGGTGGCATTGACAATCTGTGTGTGTGTGTGTGTGTGTGTGTGTTTCAAGTTTTACTTGAATTGTCTTTTCTTCATATGTATTTTCCTACAAATCCCATTTAAAACTAGAAAAAATATTTTCCAATTTAAAAGTATTAACGTTTTCCTTTATTCACAAACTCCCTTAATGAAAATAAAACGTTTTGATCTGACATAGTTTTTGTAAACAAATTTGACTTTTTGTATTATCTGACCACAACTAAAATAGTTCAGATAAAAATACTTACCTGGCCATTTCACCTACGAATAACATTAAACAAAGTCAAGGGTGGTGAATGCCTATGCCTGGGCATGCCTTCACAACAGTAAGGATAAAAGAAAATATAGTTTGTAGTTTTAGTAGTTAACTACACAAAACATGGCAAAATAATAATTTAACTACTTGAATCACAAGTGTAGTTCACTACTCCATACACATTTGATTGCCTCTCAGGGCTTCTATAAATCTTTATCACAACATCTGAAAAAAAAGTATGGATGCTAATCAAAAATGCCCGTATATGATAAACGTTGAGGAAAAAATAATGAATACTAGCTGACTTTTTTTTTTTTTTTTTAACTCTCAGACAGGTATCTGCTAGCCTGGGTATACCCATACTGCCTTGAATGCTCGAATGTCATTTCGAACCTCCAGGCAATCTGGCAACCAGGGCCGTTTCTTAGCCCTGTTTTAGGGATCCAATCACAGAACGGGGAGGGACGGCAAGACAATGACACGTACTACTCGGCAGACGGAAGCTTGTAGTTTTGTAGTTTTCTTACGGATCCAACATGGCTGCAGCAGACTCCTGTTTCACCACGAAAAAGGATGTTTTCAGCCTTGCTTCCGACAGGATTTGGGAAAAGTCTAATCTACTAATTTACCAACTAGCGCCGCTACTAGCCCCGCTACTAGTGCCGCTACTAGCCCCGCTACTAGCCCCACCACTAGCGCCGCTACTAGCGCCGCTACTAGCCCCGCTACTAGCCCCACCACTAGCGCCGATACTAGCCCCGCTACTAGCCCCGCTACCGTAACGCCGGTGATCTCGATACGAGCTGGGGGACAGCGGAGCCGCCGAGAGACCCGCAGCAGCTTGTTTACTGCCCATAAAATCAGTGGATGTGTGTGGCTGAATGTGAACATGCTGCAGAAAAACGTTGCAGAAGCAGAATTGAGCATTTTAGCCTCAAAGTAGAGATGGGCTAGTCTGGCTATGTAAACCATAGATGTAAGCATCAATTTCTGTCGCTCTACATACGTCATCTGGTATAACTGATACGATTGGCTAAGAGCTACCAACAGACGCTTTTGATAGACATTCTAAGCGCCCAAAAAACGGCTCTGGAGGATCGTAAACCATGCCTCCTCTACGGAGAAATGAACGGCTGGTTTCCAGACTAATCTCATTTGTGATTAGTCTGGTGTTAGCCAGGCTAGGTATCTGCCTCAAACATCCAGTTTCTGTCTGGCAACACAAGCTCCTCTTCTTCGCTTGTTCTGGAGCTTTGACAGCATCATAAAATCTCCATTTGCAACCTGAGAGAGCTTTGGAACAAGCGAGAAAGTAGCCTTGAGTTGAGTGTGTCTAATCACACACTAGGGTCACACTTCCAGGGTCAGCAATTGTACTGTAACAATTTCTGTTTCAATGAAGAAGGATGAGCATGCTGTTAGACTTCCTGTGCATTTAAAAACCGTTGTGAGCAAACAGCATTACAGACCTGTTCGAACATGAGTTCTCTCAGTCGTCCGATCTTCTCGCCATCCTCGGGGTGATTCATCATGTAGTCCTTCACGAAGAAGGCCTGCAGGAGACAAAATGCACAGCATCTGTTATGCACACACCGGGAGCTGAAGCGGGAGGCTTTCTACACTGCAGTGTTACCTGATCCCCCACTGGGCTGACACACTGAATTAGTGTCCACACATTTTTTGTTAAATCCTGTTAAAAAAAAATCACACGCGAATAGTAAACTAACATCCAGCTCAAATGTGGTGTGATGCTGATGTCTTGGTCTTTGATGGTGATATTAATATCAAGTACAGGGACCAGAATAAAAGAACATGATGGCTAAAAATAGAGAAACCAAATGGTGGGATCAAAGGATTGATTTTACTGTGATTAAGGAGCCAATTTTGGTCTGATATTTTTTTTATTTTCCTGTTACAGATCATGTCTCTTCAGAAACATCATACTTCTTGATTATGGGTTTCAGACTGAGCTTTCTATTCACTTTTCCAGACATTTCCTTCAAAAAAAGGCGACTCCAAGGAGAAACAGATAAGATGAGAAACGGCCTGATCCGCTTTGAATGATGATAACCGTTTTTGTGGCACCCATACATTAAACGCCGGTCCCTCGCTGTTTACAATGCCATCAACACTTGTGATGTGTCTACAGATTACGGCAAATCCTTTTCAATCTGCATCAGAGCACACAAAGAGGCGATGAAAGGCCCGGCTCGGAATCTGCTTTCCAAATCGCCCATGGAGGGGAAACGCGTAAGAAAATAAGGGACTGAAAGGTAAAGGGGGAGTTCGCTAAAAAAGATCAGCACGGTTCCTCTAAGGACACAGCTGTTTATCTCCAAAGAGACAGAGTGGGATGAAGAGAAAAGATTCTCCATGCTGCTTCAGACATGTCAAACACTGTCGTTGAATGCACGGGACTATGAATCCTCAATAAAACAAAGAATATTCCAGACGTCCTCAGATGGCAATCTTTATCAAGCATGTATTAGTATGCACTCATGATATCAATTTCCACGGTTATTAAACCGAGGAACACAGATGGACAAGAAATGAAGAATATTTTATTGCATAAACGTTATTAAGCTCTTCATAAGCGATGTATTATAAAGTAGAGATGCAACAGTGCCAAGGTCGTAATTCTAAAAGGGAGAAGGGCTGCGTTTCAGCAGGAAACTCCATCCAAGGACCTCTGGAAAAAAGGCAGCGAATAGAATCAATAATCTTCTACGAATGATGGAAATTTCTGGTCAGGCTGCAGGGAGTGAGTCCTCGCTGTGGAGTAGCTCAGTTAATCATTAGAAAAGTCCAATTAGAGATGGAACGCTGAGGGGGGAGGGGGGGAGGGGATAAATCAGACGGCATTCCCCCTCAAGGGTTTCAACTCAAACTAAAGCAATAAATCTGAATATTAATAATGACAATTTCTCCTTCGTTTGTAGCCGAGCGAACCTCCACAGCTGTCAATCGGCATTACGCTAGGAAATTAATAGATTTTATGGCGTGCTTCGTGGGGCGCTGCAATGCCATATTCTGCAAAGAAAAATGAGTGTTGATATCGGTGATAGGCTGCAGAAACAGCCCCATCTGTGTCCACCTCATGCTGAATAATTGAAATATGTGTCACTTTGTATTGTGTGTGAAATTGAAACACAAATTAAAAACGATTTCAGGCAGACGGTGGTCAATTTTGCCAAGAAAAAAATGCCATTTATACAATTTCATACTGTGTATAAAAGTAAAGGACTGCTTCTAAGGTACAGTGAAAGCTGAAAATCTGTCTACATTCTGTCAGATTACTAACAAAATAACAGCAGCAAAGGTGCAAGCACTTCGGCGACCCTTGCTTTTGTGGTATCAAGTATCCTACAAACCTTAATAGACTACTTCTACACAGAGGCACGCTCTTCTGCACAAACCCAATATACACACACGTACAGTATATGCCCACACACACACATGCATGCACAAACATGAACCCCCACATAAACTCTCCCAGTGGAAAAGGTTGGTTGCTATGCGACACGAGCAAGTCGCTGAGTCCACTCAGTTTGTTGAGGGTAAAAAACATTTTCTTGAGTAGATTTTTAGACGCCTTTTTCTCCAATTTAGCTCCTCCTGGTAAAACCTGGTAAAACAGAAATTGTACTGTTATCCTGCAATTGCGTCCCATCAAGGAGCTTTTGGAGCAGCCGTGGATGCAAATGTTTGTCAGCAGGATGGACCACGTCTCCAGTTTTCCTCCACCAGTCTGTGCGCCTGTCTGCTGCCACTTGAGTGTATAATATAGCAGCTGCATAAACACTCCCATCTCATTCATTCAGCCATTATTAGCCATCCATCTCTCTATAGTCCTTCCTCCCACTCCTCTATCCGTCATATTCTGACCTGACCCCTCTTTCTCCCAACATCCATCCTTCCGTCCATCCATCCATTGACCGAACTCCCCATCCCTGCATTACCCATCCATCTTATTTCCCCATTCCCACCCCCTTCCTGCTCTCCACTCATCTATCCATTGCCGTCCATCCATATCATTCAAACCTTCACCAAGCCGTTCATGCGTCCATCCATCCATCTGTTCATCCGCTCCACCCTCCGCAAAACGCTTTCTGTCCTTACGTCTCGCCGCTAAAACCCACCTTCATGCATCATTAGGTAATCCATATGTCATCGCTCCTCACTCAGTCTGTAAAACCCTCCAACCCCATCCACCATCCATCTATACGTACCTCTTGGTAGCGGGCCAGCCCTCCGTTGACAGCGGCGTCGATGACCCCGTTGAGGCACATGGTGAGGGGGTTGATGTTCTGCATCTGCCGGCTTTGACACTGGGTGATGAGTGTGCGTAATTGTAGGTTCTTGTTCTCAATCACCTCAATGGCGTTCTCCAGCGGGCTCACCTCCACCTGCGAAGGTGGGAGGTTGGAGAAAAATAGTTTGAAGTGGCCACTTCTTATGTAGGTCTAAAGAGAGCAGCACTCAACAATGCTACAGAAACAGTAGACATAAGCAAAAAAACAACAAGTATGTCCACAATGCTGCCGAAAGTAATAACATTTACATACTTCTAGCTTAAGATCTGACTAAAAAGATATTTAATTCTCGATTTTTTTTTATATATGTTATCATGGGAAAAGAAGTGTAAACCTACATTAAACAGTTCCACCTGTTCTTACATTGTACTTCCACCAAAAGTGGTTTGGTTTGTTTGATTTTTGCCAGCAGAATTATGGAAAAACCCAATTTTCAATTAAACTAAAAGGTGTAGCATGGGCAAAGAAGAACCTGTTAAATTTTGGAGCAAAGTTATTTTTCACTTTTGTTAACTTTGCAAGATAGGGAATTTATGGTTCAATCATGTGGTGTTAGAATAACCAAAATAATTAGGAAAAGTCACATGATTACAACCCTCAAGTTGGAACTGCAAAAACTTTGGTACACCTTTCATGGCTTGCCTGATTCGTTTGCTCTCCGTTGTAAATACCGGTAACGGCTATCAACGTCTTTTTTTGAGCCATAAAATACAACACATCTTTGAAAGCACCAATGTTGTTTTCACATTCCTACTTATAGCTCGTTAAAACACCAAAGTCGGAAGAGTAACTTCCCAACTCATGAAATTGGACCACCTGAGGAGCATGTGAATGCAGCATAAACATAACGATTATAGCAGCTTTAAGCCTAAGGCAAACACCGTTTTATTGCAAGCACACATAATTAGTAAACGGTCACTTTTGCGTTGGCTGATGGATGCATAAAAAATGTTCTTCTCTTTATCCGGCATTTCTTTTCCTCTCTGTTTTTCTTCCGCCATCTCACACAAAGCTTAATCCTCTTGCTAATAGAGCTTTTGCCAGTTCTGTATTTTATATGCTATTGCACTGCATAACCATCATAGAACAACACTGGGTTCACAATCCACAATTTCACACCACGCTCAGCAGCTATGCGCTAAAGAATATGTGCTTAGACCAACAGAGACACTGTGTTATGTTTTGCATACGCTCGACAAAACAGCATTTAAAATCCTCCCACTCCTCAGAGACGTAAATGAGAAGACCGAAGCCGGAAAGCTTTAGAGGGGATTTACAATGGACTCGTGTCAAATATGATAGTGATACCGGAGTATTGGTAAAAATCCCCCAATACGAAGATCAATCTAACAAAATTGACTGTGGCAATCAAAGCGAAGCAATTACACTTTTAGCACGACATCTAATCTATCCGACAAAGGAAATGAAATGTGTCCAATAGCCCCAAACTCATGACCTAGGTCATTATTGTTGTTCAATGTAATGACTTGGATCGATACAGGGTATTGGCTTGCAGTACTCTAAATTACATCCTGCAAAATAAAAGGGTATTACAGTGTCCCTTGTGTGAGATGTCTGTGTGTTGTCTTCATGGTCACACTCACCAGCTCCCTCTTCTCCACCTCGAACCAGCGCGAGATGCCTGGAAGACTCTGGACCAGAGTCAGGGTTGTCCTCTCCACCCACAGGCTCTGCATTAACACAACACACAGTCATCAGTTTTACCTGATTACTAAACACACTTAAAAAAAAATCCATATCCGCTCCGGCAGACGTCACACAATTTAATTATGGATGCATTGTATGAAAAAAACATGCAAAGTACACCTGCTGCCAAACACCCACTAGAAGGTGTAGGTCAGTCGACATGTCTTATATCTCATATCATCATTCATGTTCCACCACTTACCCTGGCAGCCAGCGTGCTTGTCAATATGCCAACATCCCACAAGGTTATTTTGACAGCACGTAAACCATGAAAACTCTAACATTCACTGCAGGCTGTTAACATAATAGATTCACACTAAAGTGGAGCACCTGCATTTGGTTGTTAACACATTTAGCGGATGGAATCAAGTATGGAAAGTTTTTATATAGTTGTGATTTGTCTTTAATTAACTGACAATTTATGGAAGAACTCATCTGGTAAGTCTCAACTCAACATCTACTTACTTAGATGGCGCATTAGTCACTCTAGGAAAAATAAAAAAATGAAATAAAATAATTACAGAGCTGAGGAAGTGGGGTGTTACGCTGAGAAACAATAACTTGAATATTCCCTGAGATTAAAATGATAATTTTACAAGAAAAATAAATAATAAAGAAAAGATCATGTCAGAGAATATTTTTCTATTTTCCCCTGCAGATTTGTAAGTTTTTTCTCAAATATTTGTCACTTTTACCTCAGTTTTTTATTCATAAATATATAACTTTAATGTCTTTCTGAGAATATTACCAGTAATTGCAAGCTTTTTCTGGAGCATTATATCGGTTTTGTCAAGTTACTGTTTACTAATCAATAACTTTTAAATCTAAAATTAAACTAAGAATTTCTATGAGGCTGTATTAAGACCCAGCAGTGCTTTGAACTAAATGCTAACATGAGCAGGCTAACCTTAATGCTCACATGCTGATGTACAGCCAGAACAATGTTTGCAATGTTAATGTAGCATGTTCGCAAGCTGACATTTGCTAATTAGCACTAAACTAACCTATTTAATTTAGGTATTAAGCCAGTGTCTTGCTCAAGGACACTCCAGCAGAGCAGATGAGTGCTGACATGCAGCATCGATCCACTGTCCTCAGGTTGAAGAAGGGTCTTCCGACTCACTACACAACCCTGCTGCCCTTTATTGATTTTCTGCTTTTTAAGGCCACAAGAAACCCACCTCAACACCTTAAAAAAAAACAAAAAAAACATGCATTACACTTTAATAGCAGGAAGTTGAGATGAAAAGCCAAAAAAAAAGTTTTGACCTTTCTGCAAACACATTGCTTTCTGCAGACAGAGACTTCTTTGTCGAATTTTGGAAATTGCGTTTTTTTTTTCTACTTTATTATGACTGATCACACCATATCCTGGCTGCTGCACACTCTTGTCACCATGCACAAGTTTATCATACATATTATTCCCACCTGAGGGGCCAGAGATATCCAGGACTGATGGAAATGTGATATCATGATTAAATTTGGCCAAATAGCTTTGATGGAACTGAGATGAAATGACTGCATGGTGCGTGTGTGTAGGTGTGTGTTATTACTGAATATTTATGAGACTAATATCAGGGTCTTTGTGGTGTGTGTGTGTGTGTGTTTAGAGTGTGTGCAGCTGTGTGGGTTTGCATGTGTGTGACTAAATCACGCTGTAAAGACTTCATTTATGCGGCTCCGACTGGTAGCTGAGCATAATTAGTGATACCGGAGTCATGATGAATAAAACATGTGCTACCCACCAACTAATACCTGGGCACAGGTTCAAACTATCATTACCTACACAAGCCTATGATCGATGAACACGGCAGAGAAGGAAGAAATTGGATGTGTTACTGCAGCGAAAATGCTGATCATGAATGCATAATTTCTAAAATTCTAACAAAAAATTCAAAATCAAATTCATGGAGTGAAGAAGGGATGAAAATACATAAATGGTCGCTCTCTTCCTGTGTGTGTGTGTGGTGCACGTGTCTACTTTTATGCTTTGTATTTCAGTGTCTGTCTTCATCACCATCTTTCTTTCTAGTGGATTCCTTTCTCTCCCCCGTACCTTGAATTCATTCTCCTTGTCTTTGGTGCCCTTGTGAAAGGGCCGGTCATATCTGAACCTCCAGATGTGATTGAACTTGTAGAAGCTTTTGATGTTGTCAGGCACTCCATCTCTCTGCAGCACATCCTGGCTCTCTGGGATGGGAGTGACGGCGTAGATCTGCAGGTCTGGACGCAACCGGAAGTTAAGGAAAGTGCAAGAGAGTGACAAGAGAAAGCACTGTAGACTGACAGGAAAACTTCAGTGACCTGAAAGAACATGGGAAATTGCAACGCTCACACAGAAGACAAGGACACACGGACACACACACACACACACACACACACACACACACACACACACACACACACAACACAAACACAGGCAGGGTGCTTAAGTGTATGTCTTTGAGATAAGTGAATCTCTCTTGCAAAATTTTTTACTTTAATAGTCACACAAACTTTTATTTACATCCACATGGAAACAGCACCCTGCCAAGGATTTAATAATAGGGTTTTTTTTTTTGCCTTTTGGTGCTCCTGCCAACCACACACACACACACACACACACACAGACACACACACACTCCCAATAGGATCAATAAGATGCATGTACAAAAACACAGCACTCCACAAAAGAAAAAAGCAGAAACACAAAAGCAAGAAAACAAGTCAGGGTTTTTTCATAAGCAACCCCTGCACTCATGAGGGATTTGACCAGATAAATATGAGTTAAGACATCTAATGTACATACATTCATATGCATGAGTGTCAGTAACAAGGATCTACAGATGGGTGAGCATTCTGAGAGAGACTCTATTGATTAGCATTATGTGACAATAACACAGCGGTATGCTAATTCATTCAGAAGCTCCCTGTCCCTTTAGGAAGCACATGCATGTAAACATATCACATGCTTATGTAACAAACAACAACAACAAAAAAGCTGAGCATCTTAAACAAATCTCTCTGACCTTCATCTTTCATTTAGCGCTACTCTCTGGAGTCATTGTGTCGCTAGGCTGCTAAGTCTCCCCTCCCTTCCCTCTATATAGGCCAACAGTTGTCCCATACATTCATGTGAATAATTGAAGGGCTCCCATATTGCAGAGGGGAATTTTGACATGCTGCAAAGAGCATTGCTCTCTCTGTGAGCCGGTGATTTGGTTTGTTTAAAAGTCTAGGTTTGGTTTCAGAGGTGGCGACACAAGATGCAGCCACGTACAATAAAAACATAAGAGAGCTCTGCAGACGTCTTTTCATATTATAGTATATAGTACACTAGTATAGTATTAATTGATGAATTGGTTAGCCAGAGAGACACTGATACTAAAAAGAAATTGGGTCTTGACTATTATACATATTAAACTATTTAATTTTTACAACCCCTGTTTTTTTCAACCTCTCTTGTCCTCTCATCTCTGCTCTGTGTAAACAGCCTGCAGTTATGTCCAGTTTTCAGAGAATATTTGTCATATCTTTAACGTTTGTTTGTCAAAAATCAATATTGGCTTCCCCGGGTGCACAGAGAAGTGCAAAGTTTAATGTTTTTAACAGGATGTAGTTATTTCAAACTGTTTATTTTTGGCGACGTATTTAAATAAGACATGTAGAATAAAGTGATTTTGACAGAAATGTCACAATTTCAAGCTTGGTTTTGGCTACTTTTCTAACTTGTTTCTCACAGAAGCTTTCCTAACTTATGATCCGTTCAAGGACTGTCGGAAAGTCAAAATTTCAGTAATAATGCCTGTTTTTACAGCTTCTTTCTACAACAAACAGTGTATTATTGGCGATTACTCTGAAAACATAAGTTTCATCTCTGCCAGCGGGATGATGGGGTTCAAGTTGCATTTATTGAGTTTGTTTGTTTTGGAGAAGACTTCTGCTGATAATTCAGCCCCCAATAAAAACCTCCTGAATGATGAACATTAAAGGAATCCTAACCAGAAGAAGACGACTGCTATGACAGCAATGGTGGTGATGACTCCCACAATCCCAACACCACCAAACTCCAACTCTAGTTACTGTTTTTATTGAGAGACCCCTAGCAGTAGAAACGTATTATTATTAGGCACTTAAAATCATATTTAACATCATCAGCACATCAAAGCCTTATAATTCAAAGGAGCTAATCTTTGATTGATATTCCATTCTAGCCTCTTTTATGAAGAATATTAACTGTAACTGTGGATGAAAATTCCTGAGTAGTATCTTTCTGTTTGAACTGCCACAAATCAGAAAGTAGAGCCTGCAGCTTGTAGGCTGACACACAAAAACCAGGGTGTAAAAGTCCTTGAAGCACTCGCTGCTGCTTGTAAAGTTTATAGCTACTGTATGAGCACAATACAAGGCAACTGTAGTAGCAACATTCTCATCATTTTAGAGCTTCTCTTATCAAGAATGAAAAGTTTGTCCCCAGGGAAAATCCTACCCTTTTAGGTTTGTGCTGTATGTGTGATTATAGTGTGTTTCATTGTGCTTTCTTGCATGAGATTCAATATGCTGCATGTATTATGCAGCATGTGTGTTCCTGTGAATGAGTCTTTGATAAGACAGAGATTGCGAGGGAAAGAAACAGGCATGGTGTGTGATAGCGTGCGCCTCATTACAGGTAATAGGTGGATGTAAACAGACCATGCTGTGTATATGTGCACACATATGTATCTATACTGTGTTGCTGTCATTTCTTATGCTCACAATGGCTCACTAGTGAATTCATTCTGTATGTGCCTCTTTCCACAGCAAGGATACACTGTGCGTCTGCCTGGTATATAGTCTGGTCTGGCTGGTTGACGTGCTGCATGGCGATGGCGTGGGGGAACTCGTTGAGCATCCGCTGCTGGAAAGCCTCCAGCCTCTCGTAGTCATGGCCGCGGCACACAAACTCCTTATTCTGCAGAGAGGAGGGGGGAGAAGCAGAGGGCAGAGTGGGCTTAGCTTGACATCTAGTGGTGGCACATTGCAACTGCAGCTCCCATTTGCAAACCACCAAGGACGGAGCCTGTTACATCACTTAATGGCATTGAATAAGAGGAGCTGAATGTCACCTCGCACTGGAGGAGTCTTATATAAGAAAAGTTAATTCTTCCTGCAGGTCTATTTCTTCTTTGAAGACAGTAAAAGAATTACTTCATTCGACAAAGGGAGAATATGACAAAGAGATTTTTTTTTTTTTTTTTTTACCCGTAAGAAGAAAGGAAACTTCTTTCCATAGAAGCCCACTCTGAAGAATTCAGGCTCCAGTCTTTGCTGGTCCATGATCTTGTCATACAAAGAGGCCTCCATCATCTGGCAATGGACATAAAGTGGGCATGCAATAAGGGATTAGGTGCATTGACAAAAACATAATTAATTTAAAGCAGATTTATCAGTATCTAGTTTATTTCTTAGTTATCTTGTGTGACCCCATCATCACAGGGTCAGCTAACAACTCACCCTCATCTTGCTCAGGTTCCTGTAGTCGTAGTAAGACTCATATTGGTCGGCCAGTTCTCTGCACAGGATGATGCCATTCTCCCAACACTGAAGACATAAAAACACAGATTTATTCAACCTCATGCTCGCTCTGCAATGCATGCAAATAAATATAATGCCTATCCATTTGATTCAGGCCTGTACATGAACTGCAGGCTTATCACAACACATTCATGTACCTTATTAGTTAAATATATCAGATATATAAGATATTATATATATATATTCCTTTTGAACTGAACTTATTTCTATTCTATTATATTAGTAGACTATTCTTAGCATCTTATTATCCCTGTTATTAATCATTTTACTCTTTGCCCACTAGTATTTCTCTTCAGCAGCTGAAGACTTCATCTTGCACCATATTTACAACTGAACTTTCCACAAGAGACAAAAAAAACAATAATACAATGCTGGTAATACATTTTTAAAGAATGGAACAAATAAGGATTTGCTGTGAAGATTTTCTGAAATTGGATTGAAGCAGCTTTTCTTAATTTATAATTATTTTTTCTTCATTACGTATTATTTATTTCTTGGACTTTTTATTACCACCAAATGTTTTTCCCTCTTCCTTTTTATTTACAACCCCCACCCTTAGTGTTTTTTTTTCCCCTTTTTATTTTTATTTTTTTTTATAAATCTGTGTCTGAAAGTGTTTGTAAGTTAACACACAAAATGTATGCTTGAATATTGTATGTGCATTGTAAAATTGAGGTTCTGCAAATCAAAAAAACATAAGAAAATTGAAACAAGATGTAAAAGTGTAAGACATATTATATTTTAAAGATATATTGAAAAGAGAAAATCCATCTTTCCATCCATCCATCTTTCTTTTTATACATGCTGATTAATTGTAGTGTCACCTCTAGCTGTGTTCACGTATCTGTTGTTATTATATTTTAATGCATCTGGCTTCTATGGAGATTTAATTTCCCTCTGGGGATTAATAAAGTCAACTATCTATCTAATCTGCCTAATGAAACCGTTCTGCAGTGGTGCTGCTGAGCTTGATGCTCCCACTGGATGGCGCTGCTGAGTCAACAATATCAACAGTCAGATCTAACCTCTCCATGCAGGTACACACATCACCCAGCCATCTTGCTAATTAAATGAAAAGCTTTCCTTTCCTGCTGCTGTCTGATCCCTGCGCGGCAGCACGGGCAGATGGCATAGCTGGTGAATGTGAAGGGAAATTGGACTATGAGTAACGAGGAGAGCGGTTTTAATGATTCCGTGGAGCCGTGTTATTTCATCAGGGATGCTGAGGATTTTTTTTGTGGGTAATTTTGGAGGGTTTCCATAATGACACTTTTTTCCCTGTGAGTGCAGAACAGTGGCAAAGGTAGTTAGGATAAAGAGATGAAATCAGTAGAGAGGAGTGGGAGGAAGACAGAGAGAAAAAAATGTGCTTCTTGAGTAACAGAGAGAAAGCAAAGCCTGTAAACTACTTCTCTACCGTGCTGCATCCTGAATCAGCTGCAGGTCTCACTGTTCATTCGGCCTAAAACCAACACACCGATGCAAGTCACGCTTCGCCCGTCAGCCCTGCTGTCATCACCCCCCCACAATATTTCTTAAAGGAGCGGTGCAGGATACTGTGGGATGATATGGATCCTGCTTTAATTACAACCGCCAGCCATTCATCTGATTAAACCGAGGAGGTGTTGATGCCTCCAGCCAGTCACAGTTCAGTACAGGTAGAAATTAAATGTCTGACCGCCAGTGACATGGATTTCTGTTGCTCTGTGCAGCGTACAGCTCTGCTCTGTTATCAAGGGATTTCATTGTATGTGAATGACGTCACGTTTCTGTTTAACAAGCGGGGAACTCCAGTTCTCTCATCTTCCATTCATGAGTATTAATGTTTAATGAATTCTTATTTTATGACGGTAAAATCCATGTATTTATGACTGGGATATATTCATTCTCAACGAGGCATTAATATTATGGCTGTGCTTCTTTTTCAATGCCTGAATGACAATTATATTTTACAATATATGACTGAGAAGTTGACATGCAACTGTTGCTCGTCTGTTTGGAAGCCTGTATATATATATTGTTCCTCTTATTAAAAGAGTTTATTGACCCATTTTACCATACAAATACAAATCAGATCATCAATAGCAGTGCTACAAAAGTGCTGAATAGACTAGCTAAACCCATAATCCACTGCTGATGTTAAAGGCATGTTCCCTTTTAAAAAAACTGCCAAAATGACACAATTTATCATAGCAAATCCAATTTCCAATGGTCTTTGAATGAAACCTTTTGCACAAACCAGATCCTGAAAAAAAACATAAAATGCTGCGTTCCTCAGCACATATGACAAGCCACAAATAACTGCCGATCTAAGTTGTAAGTATGAACAAAATTCAGCCAAACTTCAACAGAACTGCAAGATGTTTACACAGAGCAGAGAGGAGAGAACAACAGAGGTTGTAAAAATGTAAAAAGTTCATTATGGACAGTTTGCTTTTTGTAAAGTATTGGTACCATTTGTGAGCACTTGGAAAAATGTTTTTTTGTGAAAATAAATTGTCAAAGAAATTCAACTTGCAGAAAAAAATGTCAATATGTACTGGAAACTTAAACTGATTGTTTATGATCAATTGTTTTTTGGTCTTTTGTTTTTGAGATGTAAACATGCACTTGTATGGGTTTTTGTTTGTTTTCTGTCTTGTTTGTTTGTTTTTGTTGTTTGAAGTGTTTGTTATAATAAGTTTTGTTGGTGTAGGCTACTGAAAATCAATTGTATGTGATGTCAGACCATCTTTTTTATTTTTTTTGTTCAGAAATGTTTTCTTCTTGCTGCTCCTTTCCAATCATGAAAGTGTAGAGTGTGTATCTGTACACATTTTGTTGTCCACCTTCATGAAAGGAGCAAAATAAATAAAAAATGAAAAATAAATAAATAAACATTTTTTGACTTTTCCCTACTTCTAGTCGTGACTGTGCTGTTTCCAAAGAGGTGCAGAACTTACATATTGCAGATAAAAACAAACTGTGAAAATTGTGGAGTGTGGAAAAACTGCTTGTGTTGGAGCTCACCTTCCCCCTGTCAAAGTTCTGGACGATGGTGAGGTGCAGATACTCTTTTCTCTGCCACTCACTCTGCATGGGGTAGTTGAGGAACTCTCTGAGCGGCCTGTCTGACCACTCCAGTAACTCATCGTACAGCAGCAGGGTGTACGACGCCTCTGTGACACAAACATTCAGGAGATTATGTGCACATTATGGGAGCAGTTCAGAGGAATACAGTAAGACTACAATCACGTATCCCCCCACTGTCAGGGTCACTCTCTAAGACAGCTGTTCTCAACCTTGGGGTCCCGACCCCAATTGGGGTCGCCAGATGATTTCTGGGGGTCGCCAAATCATTTTGGAAGTCAGCTCTGTCTCCACTGTGTTAAAGTATTCATGTGTTTTACCCTTTTTGGTAATTTTGTGTCTTTTTTGGTCATTTATGTGTTTTTTTTGTAATTTTGTGTCTTTTTTGGTCATTTTGTGTCTTTTTTTTAGTCATTTTATGTCTTTTTTTGGTCATATTGTGTCTTTTTTTGGTCATTTTGTTTCTTTTTTGTATGATCTGAACTGTGCGTGTGAGATTGTGTTCAGTGAGCGGGGGTCACAGACAACATGCTTGTTAAATTTGGACTCAAAAAGGCTGAGAACTACTGCTCTAAGACGTACCTGTGTAGTTTTGTGCTTTCAAGTGCAGGTCGTAGAGTTTGTGAATGTATCGGATGTACATCTCCTCTTTGTTCAGTTCAGTTTTGTAGAAGTTCTGACAGGAGCAGTGGGTGTTTCGGTGAAGATTGAGGACAAAAAGAATCATATAAGAGTGAGAGGGCGAGTATGAAAATTATGCAGAGAGAGTTGGAGATGCAAATGAGGACAAATTTAAAAGTGACAGATTGTTCTATGGTAGAGGTGCAACAATATATTTCAGCTGCTGATTAGCAGTGACTTCTGATCCATCTGCCTACACACGCAGGTGCTCTTACAGATGGCTGTGGTTACATAAGGAAGCCTAGTAGGCAGAAGAGCTCGACAACAGAAACAACAGAGTTTTGTCTGAGCCAAAGAAGGGAAAGACACTTCAGTATGAAGTTAATTCACATGATTAATCAGAGAGACTAGTAATGTCTCTCCCTCAAAATACACAACCATTAAAAAAGGCCGGATGAGTAAGGCACTCACACAAGCATGAGACAGCAATGGTAGAAGTGATTTAAATAATTCGATTTTAGCAAAAATGCATGCACAAGACTGGATAAATGTGACTTGGATTTTGCTGCACAACTTGTGTTAGAGCATATTGTGTGAACATATGCTTTAATATGGCCAGTATTTTTTTTTCCAATCCATCAAGGATTTTCTCACTTTTCTGATTCTTTGTTGATATTGGAAGCAAGCAAGAAAAAACACACTTTTCTGCAGAAACTCAAGGTAACACAGGGTGAGTAATTTTTAAGGTTCAATTTTTTCTTTAAGACGGATAATTCTGTTAAAGGGGTTGAAACAGGGAAAAACAAGTTTGAAAGCTAGTCATATTAAAAGTTCGTGCAGTTTTAGACAATCAAACTCTTGTGAGTAACTGTGACTCACCAGTAAACTGACAGTACAACCAATCTTTTTTCCATCCACTTCTCCCAGCTTCATACAATCCCTGTGATAGAAACATCATAAGACATGGAAAGCCTTAAGTGAAAAGAAAAAATACAAACATACATCACATTGATAAAGCATGTGTCTGCAGCAGTCTATGAGAAAAAGTCCGTACTTCTCACTTGATTTATCATCTCAGTAAACATTTTCCTGAATGTAGCGTATCAATAGCTAACTCAATGCTAACCCAAAATTGTGGTCGCAACATTAGCTGACATTTCATAGCGGTGTTACAATCGTCACATTGCGGGTAAGCAGAAGTAAGGATTAAAAGTTATTACAATGTTAAATTATAAGTTAGTACAACTTACAGTTGAGTTGACAAAATCTGAATTCAGAGTTGAGCAAACTCAAAAACAAAACTTAAAACATTTCTTAATATTTGACTTGAACTACTGGAAATTGACTTTTCCATCATATTCTAATTTATTGAGATGCACCTGTATAATGCAACAACAATCTCTCCATTAAGCGAGTGTCGGTAACGACCAGAGTGCGATCAATATAAATACAAAACTATCAACTACCTGTTCTCTAATACAGATGACAGGTTTGTGATTTTCAAATGAACAAAAGTTGTGAATGTCACAGTGTGTTCAACCTGCAATATTTCCAATTACCAGCAGGGGGCGACTCCACTGGCTACATAAAGAAATCTAGCAGGCTATGAGAAAATGACCCTACCTCTCACTTGATTTATTACCTCAATAAACATTTTCCTAATGAGTTCATGGTCTAATAAAGTAAATCATAGTCTGGTGGTGAATGCATGTGTGCGATCTCACCTATAGTCCAACAGTCTCTCCATTAAGCGAGTGACAGTAGCGATCAGAGAGATGCCACTCTCCCTCCAGGTCTCTCTCTCAATCTTCTTCAGCAGGCTAGAGGACGAGACGGAGAGACGTTAAGATCAAAAGAGACATGGGATAAAAGAGCAAATGGGAAAGGAAAGGTGAAGGGGGGAGGGGGGGATGGGGGAAGAAAAGGAAGAAATTACTACGAAAGAAAAAGAAGCGAAGCAAAGAGGAAATCAATCAGCAGTCACACCAGAGTCACCTATGCTTGTTGGCCTGCCTGTGGGAGTTAAGACAATAAAATACCCAAGGTGGCGAAAATAAGTCATAATAGCTGACATAGGGTTTTGCCACCTCAATAGATTTTATTAGATTTGATTGGTTATCTCAACTAGTAAAACACATCACAGCCAAAATATTGTCAAATAGCTTTTGGCTGCAGTTAGTCCCTTCCCGCTGTTCCCCCTCACACAGACGACACAGAGAGAACAAAGAGGAGAGCTCTTACCTAGGGTACGGACCAAACAGAGGAATTCTACTCCAGGCGGGAAGCATAGGCGGAATAAATTAATATTAATACGATTAATGTCAGCACACTCACACAGGTTAGTTTAGGGGTTAGTGGAGTAAGTAGGAGGAAAATAAATTAAGAACCTAAATCAAAACAATAAATCAATTCAGCAAGAAAAGATAAAAATAAATAATAACAATAATAAGCATAAAAATAACTTAGAAATCTGCATTCAGGCTGCATGAGTCACTGTCAGTTTATTAATAATTATTTTCAATGCATAATTATATAATATTGTACAATATATATTAGATATAGATAAGTAGTTTTAATAATATGCAGTGATATTACACTATCTTCTGTCATGTTTCACATTTAAAAATGGTGGGAAAGAGAATGATGACTATGAAAGACAAAGAGACAATTATAGTAGATGCATATTAATTAAATGCTTATCAAGATCACACTTTGATTCACATGTGTGATATTAAAAGTGACATATAGTATGCATGTGAATCTGAGAAATGGCTTCATTTAATGCAGTAATGCTTTTGGAAAGCTAGGTTGAAATGTAGTCCAGATATAGTGGTCCTTTGTGAACGACATAAAAATATGAACAGGCACAAAAAGAAGCAGGGATACACACACACACACACACACTAGCACACACACATTAGCATGAGCACGTGCACTAAGCATGCAGGAGCACAGAACTGGAGGACAGAGTGGACAAGGACTGGCCACGAGGAGGTGTGAGTGAAGATGAAGGTGAATACAGATCACTTACCTGTCATTATTATTCTAATAATACACTCAATATAAATAAAGAACTACCCATTGCTTATTCAATAATACTAATGACAGGTTTTTCAATTTGAAACACAGACTGAACATAAGAATAGGACATGAAAGTGTGTTAAACCTGCAGTATTTCTAATTACAAACAGGGGGGGGCGACTCTATTGTAAAAGAAGTACAATTCTATAAAAGTCTTTGAGAAAATTTTCCTACTTCTCATTTGATTTACTACCTCAGTAAAAAAAATTCTAATGAGTTATGGTTATAGTCCCAATCGCTAGTTTCCAGTCTTTTTTAATACAACATGATGTTCATTTGGTAAATTATGCTCCCATTTAGAGTAAAATACAAAATAAAGCAGGGTCTGTGACAGGCATTACCAGGTTAACCTGTCAATTAGTATATACAGTCATGGAAAAAATTATTAGACCACTCTTTTTCTTCAATTTCTTGTTCATTTTAATGCCTGGTACAACTAAAGGTATATTTGTTTGTACAAATATAACGACAACAACAAAAATAGCTTAAAAGAGTTTAGTTTAAGAGCTGATATCTAGATATTTTCCATGGTTTTATATATAATAAACTAACTAACTTTCAAGAAAACCTTGGAAAATGTCTAGATATCAGCTCATAAATTAAACTCTTATCAGCTTTTTGTTGTTGTTATCATTATATTTGTCGAAAAACAAATGTACCTTTAGTTGTACCAGAAATTAAAATAAACAAGAAAGCAAGGAGAAAACAAGGGTGGTCTAATACTTTTTTCCATGACTGTACGTGCAGCAACACGTATTCATGGTCTTATTTAAAATGAAATAGCTGTAAAATACCTTTTAGGTGTTGTCTTTGTTTTCATCTTAAAACTTTTGACTCTTTCACAATTTTCATGAAAAATGTTAATACTTTTGGTTACCTAAAATGTCTTGTTCTGCCTTTAATTGTACTAAAAGACACTTCAAAGAGTTGGTGTTTCAATTGTTCCAGTAAGCACGCTTTGTCTTTCTGTGGCTAAAATTAACATCCCAATAATATCACAGTTAATGTGAATTACGGACGCATGTTGCTAATGAACCTAGCTATTAGCTGGAACAATAGTCCACAAACCAACATCCACTTCTTTAAACTATGATTTGAAAGCAAATGTGAAACTTCCAACAAACTTAAAAAAATCTGTCTATATAATCAGTCAAACAGCTGAAATCATTTAACAGGAGCATTAATGCTGTTATCTGTGGACTTTGGCTGTCAGGGTTAAAAGCTCATTTTCTAGTCGGAATAGTTAAACATGTCCACTTACAGATAAAGCAGCTATTTACTGAGGAAACGAGCTGCAGCCTGATGAAGCCTCGTGTGGGCCGCATCATTCAGGTCACTGGACTCAATAAACACCTATTTGGTCTGTTAGTGGAAAATCCTGGTTTCCAGAACTGGGCTCTTTATTTAGGACTTTACTTTGATTTTGTGGGACAAATTAGATAACACGCTGGCCGCCTGACCCAATCCCTTTTCCTTTAAAATCCAATGTAATTAGACAAATGTAGGCTATGCACCAATATGCCCCTGAGCCCTACATTTATTGTTGTTCCTTTTTCTGACTCACATGCTGTTGAAGAGCTCCCTGTACGTCTCATCTCCTTTGCCCTCAGACATCAGGCTGTCCAGCTTGTCGATCAGCTTGGCCTCCACCTGTGAGGGAAAAGAAGCGTTTCAATCTCAAAAGGGGGCTGCCAGTTCACACGATATTGATAAATGTCCGAGAGGAAGAGCAGCATGCATGGTTTAGAGCTTTAAACTGAACAGAGTGGCAGATCAAATTACTTAATGTCATGTCAAAATCAGTCACTGCTTTCACATACATGACTTAATGAGAAAATGTACTGCAATTTATTAGTGCTTTTCCTTTCTAAACGACCACTCAAAGTCGGCACACAAGCCTGCATACACTCATTCACACACATTCATACACAGAAGTTAGCAGGCAAGGTGTCATCAGGACTGATAAACCTTTGCACAATTAATAAAAATACATGCTATTTCCCTGGTTTCCACTAGGGACACTGCAGCTGTATTAAGGAAAAACAAAAATACATCATAACAATGTTATTGATAAAAACTAACCCTACCCCGAGTGTTTGAGGGTTGAACAAATGGGAAACTAGAGGGTTAAAAGTATTTAAACTAATTAATAAATGTTCGCTATGATCAGGACTGATGTTGATTTTACTCAGTAAAAGTGGAAAATAATATTAATGTATAGTACTTTTATAGTTACTTTTTTGGTCAAGTCAAAGTTCATTGATAGAGCACATTTAAAAACAACCTCAGTTGACCAAAGTGCTGTACAGTTATTAAAATACGATTAAAATCATGCACAAATAAATAATAAATAAAAACAATGAAAACAATAATATAATACTAAAACAGTAATAAAAACTTAATTTTAAAATAGAGTTTGATTTAAAAAGGAAATAAAAGAATAAAAAGTAAAAAAGTAAAAAGCAGGAGAGGCAAAGAAATAAAAATGCATCAAAATCGATGTTGAAGCTCATCATTGACATATCCCTGACTGTTCAAAACAAAAAGAAAATATAATTTCGCCAGTATTTAATAAATAATAGAATAATTCAACTTTTATGTTTTTCTAATAACAGTGGGATTAAAAAACTGGAATTTGAAGGGTTAAAATATAGAAAACGAATAAACACCTGGTAGTTATGATTGGGACTAAAGTTGAAGGCATTATAACATCAAATCATTATGTTGAGCAAAAATTATGATGAAAGCATACATTTGCTTTTAACAACAAAAATCCTATTTCTGGTGACTTTTGATCCACTCCAAAAAAAAAGCGGAGGTTCCACTGACCTACTGTATCGTGTACGGCTTTAACTTGCACTTAAATGTGAGTTTCAGGCAAGAAAATCTCTTCCTAACAGCCGTGTACCTGTTTGAAATTGCCACTGCGTCTCTGCTCCCAGTCCATCATGTCATGGAAGATGGGGATCATGACATTCCTCAGATCAGGCTGAGGCACCAGCGTCACCTCCAGGAACGGACCAATCATGGCCGGGATGAAGTTCAACTTGTGTTCCCCTGGAGGCGAGACAGAAGTCAGCTTAGAGGTGAGCCTCTCACTTTATCCCTGAACACAGCAGATTGTTTATTTCAGAGGCAGTTTCTCCAATTCTGAAAAGCAGTCTTCTTCTCTTCCAAACTTTAAACTACCACAGGCTGCTCTGATAATTTGCTGCTTTAAGTGCACTGCACTCTAAGCAAATTGATGCCGCATTTTAATAATAATCACAGCGTCTGTGTTACTTAAAATTCATTAGTCTTCGTGAGGGGTACTGCCATTCATATTGACATCAAATAAAATAAAATAAAGTGACTTCAAAATGTATTTCAAATTGGGCCAGAGGATACTTGAATACACATAAAAACACTAGAAATGATTGGAAAAACACACGCAGATCCATTACAGACTGAGAGCAGAACAAAAGGTTGAGAGCGCTGAGCTGGTTGCCATGGTGACAAATAGTTGTTGGCATACAGAAAGAAAAAAAAAAGCCTGGGAGATTTTTAGTTCCCATCATCTCGGGCACAGAGAAATAATACTGAATGTATTTGTCTTTCACTTTCTCTAATGTTGCTGCGTCACACAAAAACACTTTTGCTGCAGAAGAGGGACAATTATAGAGACGTGCATGCTGTTATAAGACACACCTACTGCTGGAGTAGAAACACAGTTGCCTTTAGTTGCAGCACTATTGGAATAAGTTCATGTGTATTTTTATTTTTTTAATTTAGGAATAAATCAAGCCATGTGAGCAGTGTGTTGAAATGACTGTTTTGCCATCTTACCTAAATTCTGCCACATGCTGAAGATCTCACAGCCCATCATCACCCTCATGTCTCCATACCTGCATGATGACATATAATGGTTACAAATGTGTGCTTGCTGCAGGCAAATACAGAGAGAAGTGGTGGGAACAGCATGGTAAGTAGCCATTATACTATATGTGGCCGAGAACGGGAGGAAAGGAGAGGAGAGAGCAACATGCCTCATTACAGCCCGTTCCCACAGCCATCATGTGCAAACGCATTTCCAAACAAACAGAACTTACTTTTCCAGTATCTTCTTCCTCTTGGAGGGAGAGAAGGACTCCAGCTGGAGACAGGGCTGGTTGATAAATATTACAGACAGATAGAAGTACGAGTCCCACACCTGGAAATGACAGCGGAAAAATAAAATAATGTCAATGCTGTGCAGAAACAGAAACGTCCTGTAACTTTCAGGGATTTGGGCAAAAAATGTAGATAATTTGCTGCAGATTTAAGTTGTCAGTGATGTGTTGTTCATTTCAGTCATTAAAAAAATTAAGCTTCTTTTAAACATGTCATTTTCAGCTAATTCTGTTGTCTGCCTTCAGCTTTTGAATAATAAAAAATAATTGTTGAATGTCTGTCTCTTTGAATCCTTTTGTTTTGAGAAGTGTGATGTAGAAAAACTAAATAATTAATGGCTTTTATTATAATATCTGCTTGTGCGTCTGTTTGCGTGTGTGGGTGAGGCTGTTTGATACTCAACAGTGTTGCACAGACACACACACAGACACAGACACACAAACAGACACAGACACACACAGACACACAGAGACACACACACACACACACACACACACACACACACACACACACACAAGCAGACATACATCTATGGGGCTGCCTACCTTGTAGTCAAACTTGTCATTGAGGAAGTTTTTCCTCAAAGCGTCAGAAAGGTAGAGGACAGTTGTGATGATGACACTAAAAGAACAGGAGACAGAGAAGAGAAGAGGAGGTGGAGAAGGTTTTTGTGTTAGTTTGCAGGAAACTGCGTCATCATGAGCAATTTCACATTCAGATGATCCATTTTTTGGAGGAAGACTTTTTAATTAAATTCCAAAATTGAAATGGTCAAATATAAAAACCCCAAGGGAAAAAACACAAAAAGAGCAAAGTGGCTAACATATTTTGCGAGACAAAAATGTTTTTATCCACAGACACTGGTGCTGAAAACACACAGGCCTTCATTGGCATGGCATTGAACTTCATTTCACCTTCATCTATTCACTGACTGAAGTGACACAGTGCATTAGCCTTGGATTCACTTTCAATTTAACAGAGAGCTCTACATCTAAAATGTTCTGCTTTACTGCCCGATAATAGCTTAACCCCTTATTTTTCGTCTCCCTTTTATAGAGATTTGGGTGTTGTTGGCAGTGGATTTTTAGGGGGAGATAGCAGGTCAACAATAAATGCCATTTGAAGTGGTGAACATCATCTGAAAGCTGTGAACCTGAGATGCAGCTCAGCACTGTGTGTCAAGTTGTTCTTAATCTATCAATTAATTAAACTTATTAAGGTGTAAAGGGGTTCATAACATTAATATTTTTCTTTTTGAAGCCATTTCCATGTTTAACTATGTCCCAGAAGTTTTGGGCTGATGCCATTTGTTACACACTTTTGGTGCTGAATTAGGTAATTTCTAAAAGGATGGAGAGAAATTGTAAAAAAAAATATAATAATAATAATAATATTACATTAGAATATTACAGACCAATGAAGCAACATAGAAGAATCCATGGTGTGTCATTTTGGAGATGTCTATATTTTCAGGGATTGAATGACAAGCACTTCTGTTCTGTAAACTGCTGAGAAACCCTCTTATTGTCAATATACCTAGGAAAGTTATACATCATCTGAATGCTCTAGGTCTCTAGTTTGTAGTTGTAAAGTTCATGTTCATGAGGCTGTGATTATCCTAGAGGTCACAGCAGCTCATTTTATACAGTGAGGTCGAGACTCAAGAAATGCCCTCACTGCAGTGAACTGGCTGCTACTGATGACTAACATCATTCCACATGAAGAGAACTGGGCTCATTGAATCCACAAGACTATCAGCTTTCCAGTGCCCTTTTATGTAATTCAAAGCCTGTTTAGGGACCCCAGTATGCACAAATATTCAAATACAGTAAGCAGACATAGCACATTTTAATGCATGAGAAAAACTCTGGTTTTTGCCTTAAACTGCATGTTATCAGCATAAAGTAGACATATATGTAAAGAGGAGACTTGTAGGAACCCAGAGAGCCAGCAGATTAATGATAATGTTTTTTTTGGATGTTGACAGTTTGGTTCAGTCTTTGTACATACACCTTGCGACTGAAATCTGGAATGACGCAGTAAAATGAAGTCGCCTTGGATAACTGATGGCAATGGACCTTTTAAAAGAGACAAATATGGGACATACTGCATGCAGGAGACAAGGCTCTACAACACATTCAGCAGATGAAAGCTGTCTCTGTGTGCACGGTTGTGTGTGTGTGTGTGTGTGTGTGGTCTTACTTGTTCGTGACCAACCGCATGACAGTCCAGTCTTTAGGAAACATTTCTGGTCGGATCAGGATCCTGAAGACTGTGAAGATCTGAAGGAGAAAGTCCTGCAACACAAACACACACTTTGTCTTGCAAGACTGTGTAGTATTTAAAAACATAACATAAATGTATGACACAAATCTACCACTGTGAAGATGCCACATGAAAACGTCTGTGAACCCTTTTAAATAATCTGGATTCCTGCATTAATTTGTCATAAAATGTGATCTGATCTGCATCTAACACATTCTGCTACTTAACGTAATACCACACAAACAATTATAACATATCATGCAATCATTGAACACATCCATTATACATTCATAGTGCTGGTGGAACAGGCAACACCTTTGGATTTGGTCGAACCTCATTTGGCAGCAATAACCTCAACCAATAACTTCCGGTAGCTGCTGATGTGACCTGCACGTTTAGGTGGAATTTTGGATCATTCTTCCTTACAGAACTGCTTCAGATCACATTTTATGACAAATGAATGCAGAGAAAGAGGTCATTTCAAAAGATTCACATCCTTTTTTGCAGCCAGTGTATGTCTCTCTCCATGGTGCTGAAACACTGAAATTCACTGCCTCTCAGTTTAAATACATTTTTATTTAACATCACATCTCAGTGGCAGCTTAATCTCTTCCTGACACTCAGGATACTTGTGTTAAAAGTACTATGAAATAAAGAATGAGGTTGTCCTTCTCCAACGAGTGCTCTCAAGTTAAGAAGAGGAGCGTATTACCTCTCTGCTTCAGTGAGTTCACACTTCTCACGGGGATGAAATTGTGACCTTATTAACTTTTCTATCTATCTGTTTCTGTGTCCCTATCTCTCTGCTTACTACTGATTTCTTGCAGTACAGCTCGCTGACATGCACATAGTTTTAAATATGTACATGTATGCATACAAATATATGTATATATATATATACATATATATACACACAGTACAGGCCAAAAGTTTGGACACACCTTCTCATTCAATGCGTTTCCTTTATTTTCATGACTATTGAAATTGTAAATTCATCAAAACTATTAATGGACACATGTGGAATTATGTACTTAACAAAAAAGTGTGAAATAACTGAAAACATGTCTTATATTCTAGTAAGCAAAGGGTGGCTACTTTGAGGAATCTAAAATACAAGACATGTTTTCAGTTATTTCACACTTTTTTTGTTAAGTACATAATTCCATATGTGTTCATTCATGGTTTTGATGCCTTCAGTGAGAATCTACAATGTAAATAGTCATGAAAATAAAGAAAAACGCATTGAATGAGAAGGTGTGTCCAAACTTTTGGCCTGTACTGTATATATATATATACAGGCACATATAGTTCAGAAATGTCTGCAAGTGCAGTGAGTGAGTCACTCGTGGGGAAGTGGGAAGTTTCTGAAAACTTTTAAAAAGTGTCTGATAGACAGAGGAGGAGAGGCGGGGAGCTAGAGTGGTGACTCAAAGAGGGCAGGGAGGAAAACAAATGTTTTACAGACAAACAGATTAGAATGTCAAATTTAAAAACACTTATATATAAAATCTACCCTCCCTCTCCAATACACACCAAGACAGAATGTAGCGTAATGTGACTAGAAAAGGATAACAATACGAAAATGAGTATTGATATAGTCTCAGTGAAAGGCGTAAAGAAGGAGAGAAGCTTTGTCACGGACAGACAGATGGGAGTGAGAGAGAAGGATGGGGTGGTCTCACCCTCAGGTTGTCTTTGCTGCTGAACGCCTGCAGCAGCTGCTGGTAGTGTCTGTCACTCATCTGTCGCAGAAGGGCCAACAAACACGCCACAAACTCCCCCTGACAGGATAAAACATGAGACACACAGAGTGAGGGAACACTGTGTGCTTGTCAGTTTGAAAAACACAGTATGTCATTTCTTCAACGAGGGGGTCTCTCAATCAAAATCATGAAAAACAGGCTTTGATGACATCATGGAGTATTGTGGGATCATCTCATTTGTTATAAAAACCATCATTGCTGATGAAAATCTATGTGACGTGACTTAGACCAGCTGTTCTCAACCTTGGGGTCCCGACCCCCAATTGGGGTTGCGAGATGATTTCTGGGGGGCGCCAAATCATTTTGGAAGTCAGCTCTGTCTCCACTGTGTTAAAGTGTTCATGTGTTTTACCCTTTTTGGTCATTTTGTGTCTTTTTTCCTGGTCATTTTGTGTCTTTTTTGGTTATTTGTGTCTTTTTTTGGTCATTTTGTGTCTTTTTTTGGTCATTTTGTGTCTTTTTTTGGTCATTTTGTTTCTTTTTTGTATGATCTGAACTGAGATTGAGATTGTGTTCAGTGAGCGGGGGTCGCGGACAACATGCAAAAATGTTGGGAACTACTGACTTAGACAGAAATAAAGTTCACAGACGAGTTAATTCATTTAAGTTTCATATTACGTTTAGCTATATTTATTCACGTTTTGTATTTGATTCTAACGACACAAGTACTGTACATTAGCTAATTCATAACATTAACTTGCTCACTGCTTAGCCATCTGGTCAAAACATTCATACTTAAAATAACTTTCTGAGCATGTTGAGCATTGTTATAACGCCTTAACTTTACCATATCCATTAGCTTTGTGGCTTGTATGTGCTACTTGTTATAGTAGCATATTGCTGTTGTAAAGTGAAATATCATTATGAATGAATTAGGTTGGATTACTGTGTTGCAAAATGTCATGCAATAATGGAAAATTAGTTAAAAAAATGCTGTATTAGTGTAACGTCGTATAAATCTGTGACAATGTATGCTTTGTCTCTGATGCATCATCTGGTTTTTCCTTTGTTGTCCTAGAAGTTAGAGCAACTAGAGGGAGAAATAGTTATATAACGGACCAAATTATTGGGTTTTATGATTGTTTCGAGACATTTGGAATTACACTGCTCAACAAAATATATAACATTCATCTGTTTTGAGACATTTTAATGCCAAAAGTTTATTTATCGTACCTTTAGTGAATTCTCTTAATTACTTTATGAATTGTGCTTTTGTAGTTTTAAATCATTTATGTAGAAAGTAGTCATGGCAATGTCACACTGAACTATGTGGTTTTTGCAAAGAATCCTCCTTTTTTATCTTTTGCTACAGGAAATAGAAAAATAAGCGTTTTGTTATTTTGAACCTGCAGAACTTCCTTCATTAACCTCTACAGGCAACCGGTCAGAATACCAGCAACATTAGAGGATCTCAATTACATCTGAAACCTCCACGGCTCGAGTCTCCATCATCACACAACGATGATGATGATCTCATCATTACCCACTTCACCATCCCCCCCTTTTGTGCTGTGTTGTATTATAAATCTTAATTATCACCATTAATGTTAATAATGTTAACAGAATTATAGTCGCCACAGCAGCGGCTCAATTTTAAATCTATAATTACTCCTGCACATTTTGTTAAGTCCCAAAACAATTTAAAGTATTAAGCACACACACACACATTGTAGCGTACACAGTAAAACACACGTACGGTGACATCCTGGAACTGGAGTCTCATGGCAGGTCCAGCAGGCTGGGGCCGGTTGCTAATTTCCAGGATGGTTCTCAGTAAGACTCCCAGCAGGCTTTCTACAATTAGCTCCACCTCTTCTGAGACCACCGGCTCCTACACAGAGGACAAAACACTTGAACATGAATAACAGCCAACAGGAACACTTTACTGTCACTTCATTAACAAACAAGAAAAGAAAGACCATTCTTATGCCAGAAAAGGGAATCCAAACTGTCAGGGTGATCCTTTTTTATCCCCTTTATGTCTCTTAAAGTTTCATGAATGTTCCCTTGTTATCTTGACTAATTTAAATTCAACTTGGGTTTTCCTGCCAGCACAACCTTGAACCATGAGCGACACCTGACGTCGTTCCGCCTCAGAGCCCAAGTATCCGCTCCTTACCTTATAATCGTACTTTCATCGCAGTTTTAATGAGGCTTGAACCAGTAAGTTTGGGGACTAAGAAGAAGTTTCAAGGCTAAGAACTACATCTTGGAAATTCACGAAGAAAGAGGAGAACGGAAAAGAATAAAAGAAGATGGAATACAAAGGAGAGAGAGGCAGTTAAAGATTAAAAGCAACTCAAAGAGAGTGCAGGATAAACTCAAGTATGTGGTGTGTGTGTGTGTGTGTGTGTGTGTGTGTGTGTATATGTCCCTCTAGTCTCTAGCCCTGACAAGACAGACAGGTCTTGGACAGAGCGATAATGAGAAGGAGCCTCAGACTGGCACACTGGCTGCCACTGCTGTCACTTCCCTTTAGATGTGGTGCCAGTCTGCGTGTGTGTCTATGTGTGTGTGTATTGTCTGCATGTGTGTGTGTATTGTCTGCATGTGTGTGTGTCCTACTGGGCGCCTTTACCACTAGCTGCCCCTCTGGCAGCTAGCAGTGCGAGTCAGGCACCCGGAGCTGCTACACACACACACAGACACACACACACACACACACACACACACACACACACACACACACACAGAGTTTAAAGTGACTGCCATTTCCACAATGCACATTGCTAAATTGATGGTTCTCATTACTGAGCTGCACGGTTGCCAATGTCCTTGTTGCAAAGACTAATTGACCATATACACAACAAAGCAATCTGCTATTGCAATGTATTGGCGAGGAAATTGCTGCAAGACTAATTCCTCTGGCTTTGACTTCCTTTAAAGTTATTTTCCTGTTATTACGGTGGTAATTCCCCTGTACAGTCGTGTAGAATAGCAAAGGGAATTCATTCTAATGCAGTGTTTACGCTATTTTAGTAGCAGCAGCCCGCCAACCACAGTGGCGGGGATGAGTGACTGGAACACTGTCAGGACTGTAAACACTCGAGATGTCATGACAACCGTAAGCGCAAGCACTCTGTTAGCATCACTGGAGTTTCTGAGTGATGTTTCACCATTGACTGTATATGGGTTAGACTGCCTGTTAGAGCAGATGGCTAGTTAACGTTACTGGATTAGGCTGGAGTAGGCTTCAGTTGCAATAATTTTCTTATCTTAATCTTCTTTACCCACCTACTTTGTTCGGGTCCCACCAGTCTCAGAAAATCCTGCAGTTCTAAAGCTTGTTTTGCAGTCAAGTGTCATGTTTTTATACTTTCTAAATTGCTGATTGATATTTATACGCACACACCATCCAGGGGACAAATAACCCTTTACCCTGCTACCCTGCTGCTGAAAAAAATCCTTGAGGAAACTCTGAAATGGTATAGGAAAACGTCTCAGAATGAAGTCACTTTAATTAACTGGAAAGAGTCTCTGTCTGTCTGTCTGTCCTTTGATTTTCCCCACATCCGTTCATCCAATCAACTTCATACTGCCTAAGCAGCACCAAAGGCAGTGCACGGTCTAATGTAAGGCCTTGGGACGTATTTATTGGTAGTGTGTTATGAACAAACTGGGTAGTGTATTGATAAGGGACCCTAATTAACTGTTACACCACTGAACAGTGTGCTGGGTACAGCTCACTCTCTACTGCAGATGAAGAAAGAGAGACAGGAGTTGTTCCATTGTAGCAAACTCAAACCTTTCAGGCATCAGCTATGTCACTTTTTTAATGAACGTTTCCTCAAATAGCCTGGTACCACATAGCTAGCTGCTTGCTAATGACTGTATACTGTAGCATTGGTAGGGGATGCAGCTGTCATTGCAGGTGTACTGCTCAGGACCCGAGGATGTGCAGTGTCCAAAGTTGTTTGGATAAGTGGTTTTTGAGAAAGCTGAAAGCAGCAACACTAGGGGCCAAACAATCACATTTACTCCTTTTTTTCCCCGAACGGTCGTTTTATTCAACAAAAGCTGATTAGTTGAAGTGGAATTTCTCCAGCTGCCACTGAAGGGAGCACACAGGGAAACTTAAAGATAACGTTCAAAATTTCAGGAATACTATTAATTGTTTTCTTGCAGAGACTCAGGTGGGAAGATTTATGCATGCCAATATCATATGTGTATGCTAATAATGAGTCTTTTTGTTGCCTAATTGAATAGTCAAATTGTATTTTTATTTATTTTTATTTTTTATGCCTTTTTTTAAATAGTACAGACAGAAAGAAGGGAGCGTTACTTAGCAGTTTGCATGAGGTGAGCCCCAGATGACCTACAGGGTGCCCCGGATAGATTGGTCAGTTGATAGGAAATAATTTGAAAATCATTGAAGTAATTTTTTATGCAAAAATGGTAGAAAATTCTGTTTACAGACTCTTAAATATAAGAATTCCCTGCTTTCTCTGTTTTATATCATGTTAAACTTAATATATTTGGGATTTGGACTGACAAAACAACACATCTAAAACATCACCTTGGACTTTGAGACATTTTTCTCTATTTTCTGACATTTAACGGACTGAGAAAATAATCAGCAGATTAATCGATAAGAAGATAATCGTTAGTTGCAGCCTTAGCCCAAAGATAGGAGGATTTAGGATTTGACAGAGCCATCCAGCCATTTCCTAGTTTTCCCGTCTTTGTGCTAAGCAAAGCTCTTAGCAGTAACTTCCTATCTGCTGTGCTATCAATCATCTCATCGGACTCTCAGCAAGAAAGCAAAGAAACACATTTCCCAAAATGTCAAACTATTCCTATAAGAATGAGGGAGGTTTACATCTGAAATACTCACCGCGGTGCCGTTCTCCTCCTTCTTTATGAGCGACAGCATGCTGGTGAGGATGCGAGCACACATGACCAGGTCTCTCTGCTCCTGCATGTGTGCCTGGAGGACACGGAGGACCACCGGCAACAGGATGCACCGGGACTCTGCAACACACACTCATAGTCGTCACACATCAAAGACATAATGATATATATGGAGTGAACACAGCAGAGAGCAACAGGGAAAACACACCAATCCTCTGTGGCTGAATTAGTTCTTGTTTCTGCACAATGTTTCTTTAATATAATTAAATGTATTTCTTTGTGTAACATTAATTTACATGAGCGATAAATGAGCGTTTTCTTGCCACATTTAGCCTTTGGGAGACTGCTGGTATGAAAACATTGACATTCATTTTCTTCAGGTACAGCCTTTATTAAGAACAATTAAATGACATGGCTTTAGGTGCACTGCAGGGTAGCAATTAGCCAGGGTGTGTTCTCAAATGAGTGCACTGCAGGAGTGCACAACTAATCACTATAATATGGACTAATAGCCTTTGTGTACATGATGCAGTACCGTACAAACTATCACTGATAATTCTCTGCATTTTTCAGCTGAATCTATTGTTCATATCTGTTTGTTCCCCTCTGTGCTGTTTACTTTTCCTGTGTTCATAATCTGTATGCTTCTGTATTTGTGCTATTTGCTGACAAATCTTTCCGTGTTGGGTTTTCAGTGTGTTCACAAGCTTTAATTGCGTGTGCGTATCAAGCTGTGCATCTGTCTGTGTGAACAAGTCTTTACCTGGGTTAATGTAAAGCTGGCTTTCCACCGTCTTGGCGATGCATTGCAGTTTGACAGCCTCCAGGCAGTCGGCGTGGGCAGCGGTGGGGAGGCTGCCCAACGTCTCCCGGACGAAGCCCGCCACCTCCCGCACTGTGAAGATCTTCAACAGCTCGCCGTAAACCGCTGGAAACGTCCGCAGGAACACCGCCTAGAACAGACAGAACGGGGAAATGTTCTATCATTTGGAGGCTACACTGAAAGTTTTTCTCAAAAACACATTCAAAATATAAAATATACTCAAAAAAGTATATACTCAAAAATTTTGATTCTATCAAAATTTCACATTAACTACTAATATAAATGATCATATTATGCTTCCAATTAATTAAATGGTGTGAAACTAGAGTCTAACTATTTATCTTTAGAACTGTTTTAACCGTGTACGTTAGCCTCGGGTCTACCAGAGTCAGCAAAAGGACGCTAACGCCAGTGATTAGCCTAGCGCTAACTGTGTCCCAAATCAGACACTTTCATCTCCTCGCTGTAAAATAATAAAACAATGGGGGCTGCTGAGTTTTTCAGGAGAAATTGAATGTTTCTGGGTAAGCCAGATAAATATCACTGTTATCAACCAACGTCATCAACACACCCAGACCGTACTTCTGTCCTTCACAATAAAATACAGGACAGTCAAAATACAGATGTACTTTAAGATTGTTGCCCGAGCGTTCTTACTGCTTTCTCTCATCAGAGTTACTTTTGTATTGTAACTAGACAAGTAAATCTCCATGTACATAAAATACATTTTACATGTAGATTGTTAAATGTGTAAATCAATTATACACTATTGTTGGCGAACTTATTCAAAATGACTGTGAAAACACCGGAAAGTGCAGCATTGCAGATGTGTCTGATCTGGAATACAGTCTCTATACTCTACCTTACAGGCTCTGGGTAAAACAGTAAACGATTCAGTTAAATTGTATTAAAAAAGGTTACATAACACAATACTACCCTTCTTATTCATATATGTCCATGTTTATACTGAGCGGTTTTGTGTGGAAAACAAAGTTAAGTATTGACTGTTGTGCTGTGACACTGGCTAGACTAGAAGCCAGGCAGTCAGGGATTATGTGGATTCAGTTTAAGGGCTACTCCAGTGGGATCGCTGTCCGTCGCTTGTTTGTAGCTCTCAGTCTGATGCTCTTTCTTCCTGTCAAGTACTGTCAGATTCTCGCTGCACAATTGAAAAATGAAGATTACCAAAATCGAGAGAGCTGAGTCGCTGTGTTCCTTTTTTCCTTCATTTTTTGAAAGCCTGACAGAGGAAAGAAGTCATTTTTCACCAAACACTTTGTTTCGCTGTCACAGGGGTACACTACGGAGAAGAAAATCAGTTCAGATGGTGCAAAAAGCAGTTCCAAAGTACTGCTATTCATTAAAGACTTTTTGGTTGTAGGGCTGGGCAATTAATGACATTTATTTTAATCATGATTTTGGCTTCCAGCTATAATGAAAACAAGATAATCAAGATAAACTGCATTCTGTGACACAGTGTCGTTCCTTTACAGAGCTGCAATTTCTCCAATTTTGTCCGAGTTACTGGCTGAAATATTTTTAATATTCAGAGTTTTTAGTAGTTAATGGCAATGCATGACAATGCATAGTTTTTATAAGTATCATATATAACTTAACATAATTATATAATTGTTAATTGTAAGTCATTTTCAGTAGGTTATACATTGTTGATCTTATTTATTTTAATCATATTTTTTAAGTTATATATTTATTATTTTACTATTATTATTGATATCATTATATTTAAATGTTTATATTACTTTATTATTATTAATAATAATCAAACATTTCACATGTTTTTGAGGTTCAAGAAAATCTACTGTTAGGAAGAGAGTTTTTTTTAAGTATTCATTTCATTAATTTGTGATCTTTATTGACCAAAATAATCTAATTCTAGACACAATGGAGCAGCCCTACTTGGTGGCAATGACTAATTCAGAGGGTTTCTCTGCTGTAATGAGGTCTCAAAAGGGAGTCACTAAAGAATAATACACATAACTCCTATTTATGTTTTCAATTGGCATAAATACATTTCATATGTTCTAATTAAATCATTGTTTAATCTGTTTAATTGCTCTGTACATGATGTAATTGGAGCATAATAACTGGGTCACAGGCCAGCAGGTGTGAGAAATCCTGTGTTAATTGTTTAGAGGAACCACTTGAACACAATCGTTCCCTGAGGCAAAATCCATCTGTGCAGAAACTCTTATTGACAATTACTTCATAAATTAAACAATATCTTGGAAACATGTAGAGTAGTATTGATTGGACATCACTCTGTGTGTTAAGTGCTAAAAAAACAAAAACAGATTTTGCATCATTTTGGCGTGAAAACTACAACACATATCGGTTTACAGGTGTTAAATTATGTGTAAATGTGTGTTTGGCCGGCGTGTGTGTGTGTGCCCACATGTCACAGATTAACTTGGATTAGCATTAGCCTGGTCTGCAAGTCCCCACAGATACTGTTGTGTTGAGAATACAG
Organism: Centropristis striata; assembly: GCF_030273125.1. NCBI lineage: Eukaryota > Metazoa > Chordata > Actinopteri > Perciformes > Serranidae > Centropristis > Centropristis striata. The sequence goes on along the minus strand of NC_081538.1, from coordinate 9,992,191 downwards.
ATTAGTTGAGATCAGGAGTCAGCGGAGAGATGAAGTGGAGCTTTTCAGAAGGCATGGAGAGGCCACGAGTGGAATATCTGATGTTAAACTCGTTGTTAGGCCCCAAAGTGAGGTGAAATAATTACAAAGTGACTGGAGGGTTTAAAAGAAGACTGTCAGTCTTTTAAGTAGATTGATAGAATTGTTCAAATGAGCTGTGAAAAGAAAAGCTGATAGAATAATTGAAAAGATAAGAAATGTTTTCCTCTTATGTAAGAATAAATAATAAAGGCAATAAAGGAAACACTTAGGGGAAGGTTTGGTTCGGCTTGAGTGCTACCTAGGATTTAATCGATTAAAAGACTACATGACTGAAAGGAAGTGATTGGAGAAGATGTAAATGAGAAAACAAAAAGAGGATAAATGAGAGGGGGAGAACAGAGGGAAGGCAGAAGAAGAGAGAGAAGCAGATCACAGGTTCTACAGAGGCCCAGATGCAGGTACTGTATATCCCTACAAGTGTGCACAACTAGACACCAAACCACACACGCATCTGTTTCTGGTGTGTAATTAGGATTATCTTTGCCGTCTTTAGCTTGTTTGTTTTGGTTTGCTTGTTGGAAATCAGTGAAGGCGGCTGCCCTGCTGTGCAGACCTCCCAGCGGAAATGGAAAAGCTGCCACAGAAATTTCTATTCCGACTCCAGACCCTCTGGCAGCATGAAATTCAATTACAGACAATTTCTCACCTATCACAACTGCATTACCAGGAGTCCCCGAGAAAGAAAACATAATGTGGTACACAAGTACCGACAGGCACAGATTTACACATTCACATATGTGCACACAGAGAGGCATGCTTTGAGGATTTGAGGCGTGTCGATGCATGTGAGAGATTTCTGAAACATATGTACCATACCTGCGTCTGTGCGACCGGACTGGTGCTTTTGTTTTCCTGCGAGAGGAAGAAGCGGATGGACATGAAGAGCTCATGGATGCAGACTCGGAACTCTTCCTCGTTCTGGCCTCCAGTGGCCAATGAGAAGAGCCGACGGGACTGGATGATGTACTTGAAGATGTACTCGCTGGCCTGGAGGAGAGAAACAACAATCGCCGTTTGTTATCTGTTGAGACTTCAGACGTGGAATTTTCATTTTGCTGCAGTTGTGTATCATGCAAAGTTTGACTTTTATGACTCCATTTATCTGAAAGCAAAAGGTGGTGGATGCTTGTTATTTATGAAGGAAAAATGCTAAATATTTGCTTTGTTCTGGCCTCTCAAATGTGAGGATTTGCAGGTTTTGTCTGTTCTTTATTTTATTTTTGTGAATAGAACATACCTTGTTTCTGAGCAAGTAATCAGTGGAAATAAGTCTGAAAACACCATTTTGGGCTCTTGAACCTTGTGATAGACATTTATTTCATGATTTTCTTACATTTTATAGACAAATTGACAATAGTAATTGTTGTCAGACTGGCCTAGAATGAAAGGCACAATAAATTGTCGCCCTAGTGTTGACTGTTTGTAATTAAATAGATAAAATAACCAGTAAGTTTAGTTTAATAAGTTTAAGATCATTTTACTCACTTTTTGTGGATCTACTGTAGTGCTGTGAAACCTAATTCCATGTTTCTTTATTAAAATCATTACATGTGTGTGTGTGTGTGTGTGTGTGTGTGTGTGTGTGTGTGTGTGTGTGTGTGTGTGTTTGTATGTGTGCACCATCAAACAAGCTTTACCATTGTGTCTTTTTGTCATTCTTTTTAGTTTATTGCTATTATTTTCTTTATTTCCTATTTTACTTACTTTCTTCCTTTTATTATATTTGAATTGGTTTTTCATTTTCTGTTATTTTTACTTTTATTATAATTATAATATTTTTGCTTAAACCGTTATTTTTACTTTTTTAATAAATATATTTAATAATTAATGTATTTTTACTTTCACTGTTATTTTTACATGTATTCTCTCTCTCTCTCTATATATATATATATATATTTATATTTTTTTTTTATTAGATTTTTTTCTTTTTCTGTTATTTTTTTATTATAATTTCATTATTTTTAATTTCACTATTATTTTTACTTTTACTGTTATTTTTACAATAAAAAAAAAATATATATATATTTTTTTTTAAACTTTTTTTTACTTTTACTATAATTATAATTGTTTCACCTAACATACATAAACTTCGTTGGATGGCTTTGAGTACGAAAAACATAAAATAAAAGCAAATGTATGTGCACTCCTGCAGTATACAAAGAAGAAAAGTATAACAACGTTTTTTGAAGATGACCTGATTCACATTCTTGCTCCAAAATTAAACCTTTCTGAAGGAGGTGCTCTAAAAAAAACCCAATGGCATTCTATAGATCACTCAGACTGTACGAGTAAACCCTGCAAACACACGTGTGGTGTAGCTCTCATTTATTATTTACTGCATGACAGAGGAACATTTACTTCAGGTGCAGAAAGCATTGTGTGAATGATAAATGGGAAACCACAGTACAGAGGCTGCAATGTGCTTCCCTGACGCCGCATCTGCATGACTCATTAGAATAATGTGATGTGGATTCCCAACACCAGAGGCACTGCATTTCTGCTGATTAAAATAGCATGCAGCGTAATAGATTGAGGAGGGGAGTAATGAATGGTGGCGCCATGTATTCACTGCTGATGGGGGCGATAAATTAGGAGGAGTGGCAGCAAGAGGGAGTTTGTTTGTTTGTATTTCTGAAAGCATCTGTGTTGACGGTGTAATTGTTAATGTGTGCATATATGCATGATTGTGCGTCTTTTAAAAACACCGCTTTGACTGTGAGTGTCCTGTGTGTGCATGTGTGTGTGTGTGTGTGTGTGTGTGTGAACGCCTCACCTTGAGCACCTGCTGTATGTGGTCCTGATGTTCTGCGTCAACAATGCGGTCCACGTACCACTTCAGCACTTTGATCAGGTCCCTTGAGAAAACACACACACACACACTCAGTATCACCACTCACCTCAAGCTGCATCTCACATCATTTCTCTCACTGGATTTTGCAAATAAAAATGAGGCAATGCAGTGTTTTGAAATGAAACACTTCATCACACAAATCAACCTCAGAAAATAATCTCCTTGTCTGGCGGTCCTTCATAAATACAGCTGATTTAAACGGAGAGCATTGATGTTAGGATGACAGACAAATTCAATAATAATCTTTTGCCGTCCGTTCCACTTTATAAATTAGTCGAGTTTAGAATAAAACTCTTCAAATGGAGACGGATATTCCAAGAGAAGCATCCTCTTTGTGCCACAGTAAGCTGGTGACAAAGGAGGCAGACAGTGACTGAATGAGATTCCCTATTACTTCATTCCCTATTAATAACTTAAGATAATAATTTCTGTGTTAATTAATGAAGGCGTGACACTTTGAATGAAACAATATCACAGGTAGGAGAGTTTAAAACAGATGGATGTGGCAGCAGCGTTCTGAGTGGGTACGTGCAAAGACTGAAAAAAAAAAAAGAGAAGAAGACAGCGCCAGCACGATATCTTAGCAGGTACAGAGAGTGTGAAGAAGACAGCCGGTGAGAACAGCAGGTTGTGAATATGTGTGTGCATGTGTGAGTGCATGCATGTGACGGATAGGAGAAGAAATAAGCAGGTAGGAGACGGAGCACAATGTCATATTTCGTCAGCCAGGGGGCACCAGAATCATTCCATTCACACTGGTGTTGACTGCTCAGAGCCTCTCAGCACTGACGCAGGTTGGCCTTTCTGACTGCCTGCCCATGTGATACAGCATGTCATAAGAATACAATATGTAGGTAAGGCTGCACTGTTGAACAATCGAGGCTCTGCGGTAGCCTTGAGCAGCCACATTCTCTAGAAATGGAGGCTGAAACGTCACATGCCTGTAGGACAAAGCTCCGGCGAAGTGGCTCTCTATGTAGGTGTCCATGACGGGTTTGAAGTGCTGGAACTTGCTGTCTTGGAGCAGGTTGATGATATGGACCTGAAACAGATAAGACATAATATTATTTAATACCGTAATATTCCTGAAGATTCTTCTGTTCTTTTGTACTCTCTTTATTTTTACCCATTAAAATCCACTTAAGGATCTTGATGGTTGACAAATGAACAACACTATCATATATAATCTGGATCATTTTGTTCCAGCTTTTCATTCATTCATACTCAAAACAACACGTTTTCACCCTTCTATCAAATGTAAATGTGATTTGTATTAGGCTATTATATCATATTTTCACAACACAATACATGCTATAAGTCAAAGTCATTATTAACTTTATTTATTGTGTGCCTTGTCATATTAATTACACTCAAAATGCAAGTATAGGAAGATGGAGAGAGATTCTGTAACCATAACTAAATACAAAGCGAGAACAGGAAGAACAGGAATCATTTAAGAGGCAGTGGGTTATTTCCAGGACTTTATCAATTTTGTCTAATTATTTATTACTATTATTATTATTATTATTATTATTATTATCATTACTATTATTATTATTATTATTATGATTATTATTTTAATGTCACAGTTATCGTCAATACCATTAAAATGCAACACAGTATTATAAATCAATAAAATAGTAACTAAAAGCTAAACTAACAAAAAATATAATTTGAAGTGAAAGACAGCTAAAAATAATAAAAGTACTTGATTATTTAAATTTTTGTCATTATTTGAGTTCACCTTGGCATTGAATTTATTAACATAAATGTTATAAAATGAAAAAAATATTCATATTCAAATATTCATTTATTTAGGGTGATCTAAATTGTTTCCTTTCCCGTGATTATGACCCAAGAGCAGGTAATAAACACAACAACCTTTTTTTAAAGTTTTGTCAGGATCATTTTTTTAAGTTCCTTTTCTTTTCCATCCATAACAACAACAAACAGAAAAACGATCTTGACAATAAAAAAAACAACAATGCCTGCTTCAACTTTCTTCCTACATGTTTTTAAACTTGAAACTCTAAAATCCAGATGGGATTTCTATGGTGAGACAGTAAAGTGTTATAAAATGACACAACATTGTGCATCATTGGTATCAGTTAATATAAGGAGCTTACTTTATTTCAGACATGTGGCCAAAAGAAGAAAGGTATCAAATATGAAAGATTAAAAAATAATAATGCAATATTTGAAAAAGAGAATGATATTAACCCATAAGAACCCAGACCCAATAATCCTTAAAAAGGAAAAAAGTTATGGCGGATATACCACAGACCAAGTGGACCTTATGATATTTCTTATTTTTAAATAAATAAACTAGACACCTTTTCTGCTTTCAGAAATACAAATTTGCCTTTTTCTTTGCATCTCCACAACATATATAAAAATTGTGACATTAATAGCGCTGTTTAACAATAAATTCTTTTTTTAGATTTGTTTTTAACAAACAAAATAATATGAAATCAATAATAAATAAAACAAATAACCATCTGCTTTTTTTGTATTCATCTCCATAACATATATCACAATTGTGACTTTAATAGTGCTGTTAGACAACAAATTCCATTTCAGATTTGTTTTTAAGTAACAAAATGATAATAAATCGATAATAAATAAATATAAATAACACTGCGTTATTTGACGGCTTCTCAACAAGCTACTGTAGCTGTAGGACACTAAAAAACACACGTATGTACTTGAGAAAACATACATGAACATTACTAAAACATTTAAAATGTTTGTGACACCCGTGTCACCGTGGGTTCTTATGGGTTAAAGTTTTGTCAGGATCATTTTTTTTAAGTTCCTTTTCTTTTCCATCCATAACAACAACAAACAGAAAAACGATCTTGACAATAAAAAAAACAACAATGCCTGCTTCAACTTTCTTCCTACATGTTTTTAAACTTGAAACTCTAAAATCCAGATGGGATTTCTATGGTGAGACAGTAAAGTGTTATAAAATGACACAACATTGTGCATCATTGGTATCAGTTAATATAAGGAGCTTACTTTATTTCAGACATGTGGCCAAAAGAAGAAAGGTATCAAATATGAAAGATTAAAAAATAATAATGCAAGATTTGAAAAAGAGAATGATATTAACCCATAAGAACCCAGACCCAGTAATCCTTAAAAAGGAAAAAAGTTATGGCGGATATACCACAGACCAAGTGGACCTTATGATATTTCTTATTTTTAAATAAATAAACTAGACACCTTTCTGCTCTGATTAAAAAAATAATAATGCAAGATTTGCAAAAGAGAATGATATCAATTTGTAGAGATGATAGTTTCTAAAATGAAACAAAAAAAACTAAGCTGAAGCCATTTCACCAGAGTCTGCAGGAACTCCTCCATGTTTCCCACTCTGACTCTGTCCGACCACAGAAGATAAGTCCACATGTCGGACTCTGATTGATCTCGAAACCACAAAACAGAAACCTGATGGCTGCAGCGGCTCGCTGGACCTTTTCATCACTGATAACGCCACGCCGAGACCAGAAAGTGTGTTCATGTGTCAGTGTGAGACTGATGTAAAGGGCGAGAGACACAGAGAGAGAAAGCGACGGAGAGAGAGAGAGAGATCGATCACAGTCCTCGCTCTATCAGCGCACTGCAGCGTGACCGGTGTGAGATTGGTTCAGCGAGCTTTGTAGCATTTCATCAGTAGATCTTTCTCCCCGTCGGTAAGTTTGTGTTTCTGTTTTCTGTGTTTGACACTATGAGATTGTGCTTGACATATGAGGGAAAAGGGGGGAAACAGAAAATAGAAAACTATTCATTAGAAAAACATACTTACAAGTGAATCAAACACCTTGAGCCCATATCTCTGAGAGCTTTCATCCAGAATACCGAAGAGAGTGTCCAGGGTGTCCTGCAGAAACTGTACAAAAGGGAGTTTGTAACAAGACTTTTCAGTTTTTGAACGTAAAAACAACATGTGGACTGAAATCCACATATATACAGTACAGGCCAAAAGTTTGGACACACCTTCTCATTCAATGCGTTTTTCTTTATTTTCATGACTATTTACATTGTAGATTCTCACTGAAGGCATCAAAACTATGAATGAACACATATGGAATTATGTACTTAACAAAAAAAGTGTGAAATAACTGAAAACATGTCTTGTATTTTAGATTCCTCAAAGTAGCCACCCTTTGCTTACTAGAATATAAAACATGTTTTCAGTTATTTCACACTTTTTTGTTAAGTACATAATTCCACATGTGTTCATTAATAGTTTTGATGAATTTACAATGTCAATAGTCCTGAAAATAAAGGAAACGCATTGAATGAGAAGTCGTGTCCAAACTTTTGGCCTGTACTGTATATATAGTAATTTACATGTAACATGTTCACAATGCAATATACATTGTTTATAGTATATGTATATATATATAATTATTTATAATATTTGTATGTGACTATATTGATTATTCATATATGTATGTATATACTGACCCGTTAAGAGGTAGGACTAGATACGTTTTTTTACTTCTTCCTACCCCCTTTCGAACTTGCAGAAAGTGTCTGTTTTTTTTCAATTTTATTGCTTTTTTGTTTTGTTTTTTATTTATTCATCTATTCATATTTAAACTTGTGTTTTTTTTTTATTGCTTGCATGTTCGAAATAAAGACAATCAATCAAATCAAATCAGAAACAATCAATACTACAAATGCCAGGGTGGAGAATCTCATTGTGCACCTACTTTGACAATCTCAGAGCCATCGATCTCCTTAAGCTTAGAGAGGCTGTCGTTGATCCTTTCGGGGTGGGCTCGCCACTTCAACAGGTCCAGCATGTCTCCTGCAGAAAAAAAAAAAAAAAAGAAGGCAGATATAGAGAAATATCACAGTAAATGAAGGAGATACAGAACAACACAAGTGACAAGCACAAGAGATCAAGACAGATCTCGTGTTTGTTTGTAAAGACACAGCAGGATTATGAGAGCAACGAGCACCTCGGATCACAAAGCATCTCCACACCCTTCAATTATAGCCCCAAAACTCCACAGAATCCAAACAAATGATGACATTTTCAAGTGCGGCGGGATAGAGGAGATAAAAAGTCATTTTCCTGAGCCAGGGTCCCCAGACATACGCATGAATAAAACATAAGTCTGGAGAAGAAAGTCTTTTAGCTGTCTCTTCGGATTCGGTTCAACCTGAAGCATGTCTCTTTTTTTGCAACTTTGTGTCTGTGTGTGCACATGTGGGTGCATGACTGCATTTGTTTTCACCAAAATGTCAAGAAAATTTTGTCATCAAAAACTCTGCAATGCTTCTATAATCGATTCAGGAAATGAAAGGCTGTTGCAACTATATTGTGCCTGTAGCTTTTCTGTTTCTGTATTCTACCATCGACTTAATGAGCTGAAAGAGGATTTATTATTCACTGTTTTTAAGTTTAGACTTAGTCTTATATATTGCTGTCTGGTATAACAGTGACAACCTCTAGTCTAATCAGTTTATGATTCTTGTTGGCTATTGTTCACGCCAGTACAAATGAGGGCAAACAAGCTAGTTCTGCTAAAATAAGACTACAATTCCCACTCTGAGAGCTGCTTTCTGAAGGCAAGGATTTATAGCTTCATTAGTGAGCGCTGCAAACTGGAAGCTATTCCCAACACGCTGCATATTCATAGGTTTTTTCACACACTTGGATAGTTTGGATGGAAATATCACTTTCTCATCTGCACAGAACTTGTCAGTTGTTGCTTTTTGTTTGTTTAACATCATTTTATACAGAAGTCCTGAGAGGGAAGGGAGGAAACAATTCTGGTGATGAATATCTCAAATGATTTCTCTCCTGTGTTTGTGCATGATAGGCATGATTGTGTAGGAAAGGGTTTTACCAGGATAATCTTTTCCTTTTTAATAGGTGAAACACAATTTTTGTTTAGGTTTATTTTGCTTTCCATTGATAACTAGTGATTTTGGAATGTGATTTCCTTTTCTTTCTTTGTCAGGATAATTTTTCTTATAATTATTTGTTGTTGTAATACTCGTCTCGGCCACAAGAGGCTGAAGACCACCACCACCCCATGTTCTAAATAAGATAAAACGATTTTTCTTTCTTTCAGATGAGTTTTAATCCCGATTTAGAACATGGGGCCATGGTTCACTTCAGACTGCTGCCACCAAGACAATTATACAACAACTACTAAGAAAAATGATCCTGACAAAAGAAAAAGAAAAGAAAAAAAATCACCTGACAAAACTTTTTTGACCAGTTTCACAAGTTAAAAAATAAACCTTGAAAGATCATCCTTCAAAACTTTTTTAAAAACCTGTTCTCCTGTCATAATCACAGAAGACGAAGCAATTTAGATCAAACTTAGGAAATGGATCACCTGATACAGTCATGGAAAAAAATGATGAGACCACCCTTGTTTTCTTCAATGTCTTGTTCATTTTAATGCTTGGTACAACTAAAAGGTACATTTGCTTGGACAAATATAATGATAACAACAAAAACAGCTGATAAAAGTTTCATTTTAAACAATTCAAAACAGCTGATATCTAGACACTTTCCATGGTTTTATTGATAAGGATTTTGGATTTTATCTAGAAACCATGAAAAGGTCTTGATATCAGCTCTTTAACCCTTTATCAGGCAAAGAACTATATTTGGTAACTTCAGGTAATATTTTGAGAAAAAGGTTACAAATTAAGTAGATTAAAGTGGCAAATCTGCGAGGAAAAAAGTTACAGATTTAAGAGATTTAAAGTGGCAAATCTGTGCGAATAAAGTCGCAGATTTACGAGAAAAAAGTGGGAAAAAAGCTCCTTTTTCCTCCCAGATTCACCACTTAAATCTCATAAATCTATGCATTTTTTTCTCGTAGATTTGCCACTTTAATCTCGTAAACTTTTTTCTCAAAATATTATTTTTTATTGTTTTGTTTTTTTTACACATTCTGGCAGTATGTAATATCCTCCAAGATTCTCTAGGGTTGAAATTTGGAATTGGCAAGTATTTCAATGAGTGCCCTATTAAGGGTTAATTAAACTCAGCTATTTTTGTTATCATTATATTCGTCCAAACAAATGTACCTTTAGTTGTACCAGGCATTAAAATGAACAAGAAAATAAAGAAAACAAAGGTGGCTATATTTTTTTCTATGATTGTATGTTTTTTTCCACTTGCCTCCATTCCCAGGACCAGCTAGCATTAAAGCTAACTCCAATTTAAAATGTGACAAGAGTTAGAGCGTAGCAGCCAAAACACCTCACCAGGCAAGTGGCCAAAATGTCAATCCCTGAGAGTAGTTTACCATTCTGTGTGAGCTTGGTGGAGCAGAGGAAGCTGGTGATCCAGAAAGACTCCTTGGTGCCTTTCAGAGTCTGGTTGTTGGACGGCAGGTTTGCTTTGGAGAATGGCAGCTTCAGGTAACGCGAGCAGTCTGCCAAGCTGGTGTTCTCCTCACACTGGAGACAAGGAGGAAGGAAAGAAAAGCACACTTTTTACTAACTGGCAGGGAAGATTTAGAGGACACGCATAAAAATGTTTAAGGTAATGCTGCATTCATTGTTTTAATTGTCAAAACATTTAACTGAATTACAAATTGGTGATTTGCATGATTGTACAAAAATGTCATAGGAGACATGTCAGCCTAAAAAGCAAAGTCGAATCAGAAGTGCCTTAAACCTACACTATTTCTAATGACCAGCAGGCGGCGACTCCACTGGTTGCAAAATCTGATGTATAGAAGTCTATGAGAAAATGTCCTTACTTCTCACTTGATTTATTAACTCAGTAAACATGTCCCTAATGAGTTTATGGTCTCATTGACTAGTTTCAAGTCTTCTCCAACACAGCATGATGTTATTTTGTAAACTATTGTCTAATTTTGAGTAAAATAAACAACAAAGCAGGGTATGCTTTAGGATGGGGGGATCTTGTGATTGAAAAGTCCCTACCACAGTGACCTATATCACAGTTAACATGATAGTTACGAATATATCTTGCTAGCTGCTACCTTAGACCCGTTAATACTTGATTTTAAAATGCATCTTGCAATGCAATGACCTAGCAGAAGTGGTGTAGGTACTACTAACAAAACCAGCTGGACACCTTTGAAGATGCATGATACACACAACAGCAATGTGTCTCATCTGTCAACTTGTGATGTGATCGCCCAAGACACATTTTAAAACCAAGTCTAAACAGGGTTAAGTGTTTAATAAAACCAGGTCTAAACAGGGTCTTAGTATTAATAAAACCAAGTCTTAACAGGGTCTTAGTATTAATAAAACCAGGTCTAAACAGGGTCTTAGTGTTTAATAAAATCAGGTCTAAACAGGGTCTTAGTATTAATAAAACCAAGTCTAAACAGGGTCTTAGTGTTTAATAAAACCAGGTCTAAACAGGGTCTTAGTGTTTAATAAAACCAAGTCTAAACAGGGTCTTAGTATTAATAAAACCAGGTCTAAACAGGGTCTTACTGTTTAATAGAACCAGGTCTAAACAGGGTCTTAGTGTTTAATAAAACCAGGTCCAAACAGGGTCTTAGTGTTTAATAAAACCAGGTCTAAACAGGGTCTTAGTATTAATAAAACCAGGTCTAAACAGGGTCTTAGTGTCCTCCTCCTCACCTCCTTGCTCATCAAAATATGTTCACATCTGGCACCTAAAACGAGATGACGACAGCCAAAATGCCAAACTCAACTCAAGGCTTCAAAACCACAAACCGAGGGGTGACACCAGGCTGGCTACATTCTCTTCTTATATACAGTCTGAGGTTTCTATTGTATATCAGAATGTTATAAGCTGTTTATCAATCCTGACATTCAAGCTACAGCACGTAATCAATCACAGAACACTGTTGTTATTTTTGGGATTTCATGCGCTGCCTTAATGCCTCCAGCTGAGGCCGTTTGAGCTCCAAAGCTACCACACAGTTTGGACTGATTCTTCTCTGTCTATTTTGGGTCTGAGGAGAAAGTAGGCCATGCCAGTTTCATTGAGCTTTTCAGCAACTTCCATCTGGCATTAGAATGGGCCTTTTCCCCCTCTCAACGGTGGGAACACACAGGGATACCAGAGCTGTCCTCTAAAACTGGCAGGCTAAGGTTAGGGGGACTGGTAGGACTAAATCTGGCTGGAAAAGAAGACAATGAAAGGAGGAGTTTTTGTTTTTTCCAAGACTGTAGAGAATACTTTAGCTAACGGCAAAATAAATAATCAAACTTTTGGTCTCTGTTCGGCCTCACTGACAATAAAATGTATGAATGCACTCCATGCTTTTCTGTCCTCCACAAACTTTTGAGGTTTCTGCACACACCCTTCGCCTGCAGCTGAGGAAAACCATGTAGTCTGCAATTATTCTGAATTACACCCAGGACGCTCTTGCAGTAGCTTTTAACTGGGGATGCTGGCCATTTTATTTGCTTTTGTCTTTTGATCTTTCAAAACCAGAATGTGTGAAAATATAAGTGTGAGTCTCTTAGGGTCTGTAAAACTCAGAGAATGGACATAAAGGTGGAGCTAAATACAGAGATAGACTTTTCCTCAAATGAAATGTGTATGCACAAGCAAACACACATACATTAACACTCACTGGTGGTTCAGTTCAACCCCACAGCTTGAAAACGTTACGTAAGTGGACATGACTCATGGGCCGGTCGGTCTGTAATGCAGTGATGTGAGCTGTTTGTCAGCCCGTGGCACCAAACAAGTGTGATAACAGAATGGCTGCATTTAGAGCAAAAGATTCACATTATCATATACAGCATGTAATCCCATCTGAGGTAGCCTTGGCGACACCTGTGTGATGCAGTGAGTGGGTTCAATAAGCTGCAATTTACCAATGAACAGAGTGGCCATGGAGGTTTTTTCTCTCTGTCTACTGAAATCTTTTGTTTAGAAACTGCACTTTTCTTGTTAAATACCATGTCATGCAAGGACTTAAGATCGGCACACTGATACAGCAAAGGCCAGGCAGCTTGAAGTATCATACAAGGCAGGTCACTCCATTGCTATTAAGAGGATAACACTTAAAAAATACTTAAAATGAGTGGAAATACATTGAGAACAGTGACATTATCTCATCCCATTGCTTCAAAACAAGACAGATTACACATCAACATGAATATTTCTTGCAGTACAATGCCGAAGCACTGTACATGTGCCAAACAAGAAAGATCCTGCAAAGCACACAGTCAGTTCCATTCCATGTTGTTCAGTCAAAATCCCGGCAGCGAGGGTATGAATGTTTTTACCTTTTGGATAATGAGCTCATGGGTGCCATCTGGCAGAGTCCTGCCATCCTCCTGCATCAGAGGAACAAAGGAGTAGCCAAACAGTTTCTTCTCTCCCTTGTCTTTAGCTGTCAAACAACAACACATGGACATGGCATTGAGTCCAAAATACACCAGCACAGACTGCAGCAAAACAAACAAAGCAAAAACTAATGTTATGAAACCGGTTTTCTTATTATGCAATACAAATGAACAAGCTGAAACAGTGAATCTGATGCTCAGCCTTCAGTGCAGTAATTAAAGGAGACACATTATATTTTGGGTTTCTACTTCAACATGTTTAACTATTTTAATGTTAAAAAAACACATTATTTTTCTCTGAAAAAAAGCTGCTCTGCTCTGATTGGTCAGTGTTTCCACATCTAAGCTCTTTTCGCCTCTGCACCATCATTGCAGCCGGGGAATGACTGTAAATGGACTGTGGCAGCACTTTCTACCTACAGTCATGGAAAAAATTATTAGACCACCCTTGTTTTCTTCAATTTCTTGTTCATTTTAATGCCTGGTACAACTAAAGGTATATTTGTTTGGACAAATATAATGATAACAACAAAAATAGCTGATAAGAGTTTCATTTAAGAGCTGATATCCAGACACTGTCTATGGTTCTCGATACTGATGTTTGTTATTATCAAGAAAACCATGGAAAATGTCCAGATATCAGCTCTTAAATGAAACTCTTATCAGCTATTTTTGTTATTATATTTGCCCAAAAAATGTACCTTTAGTTGTATCAGTCATTAAAATGAACAAGAAATTGAAAAAAAGAGTGGTCTAATATTTTTTCCATGACTGTATATAGTATAGTTGTGACATCACTACCTTTGAGAAGCCCTGACAGCTTGTTTAAAGGCACAGTTTTTGAATAGTGTGCACTGCTTCCAGGATTGATCATTTTGAACACTTTCAGTATTTATATAGCGACTATACCTGCTTTATAATCAAAAAAGACATGGGACCATTAAAATGTAAAACTAGCATCGAGCTGATAAGCATTGTGGACCACCTACAAACATAAAAATGCAGGTTATAAACTCACATTATTCCTCTGATCTGAAACAGAAGAGCGCCAACAAATGTAGAAATGCAACAGAAAGAGGCAAAAGAAGACGACTAGACAGATAACTTTGCAAATAAAGGAAATTCATGAAAAAAAGGAAATGGTTTGTTAAGCCTCAATGATGCACATCACACATTTGATGAGATACATTTAATATTTACAGTAACACAGGAAGTCTCTACATGCTATCTTTAATCTTCAACGACACCCAGTGCTCTTACATACAACTTTACCACTGGCATAAAGCAGAAGTTGTTGTTTTAGATGCTGTTAAGTAACTCTTCGTGGGCCTGATTAATGCCGGCTGCTGAGTTTTTAAGAAGCTTTCTGAAAGCTCTGGGCATAATTTGCATTATGAACACATGTAATCTGATTTATCTGCTGCTTTAGCAATAAAGTGCTAATGTGTGCACAGCGGGAAGTGAGAAGTGTATTGCGAGGAAGGTTCCTATTCCCTTTCATTGCAACACACCGCTTAAGCTGCGTCTCGCAGTGTGTGCATGCTTGTGTGTGTGTGTGTGTGTGTGTGTGTGTGCGCTCACTCTCCCAGGAGAAGCACAAGTTTATTGTATTAAACTTGGAAAATGGTTCTGCAGCAGGGCCTTTTTATTTCTGTCGTGCTTTGCTGTGATTAAGTTTTAACACCAGGAACAAGACTCAGGACTGTAAACTTTTGCTTTTTGTTGTGCGTGTGGTTCTTTTAGGACAGCTTTTCCTAATCTATAAACCTTCACAGCCTTGGGTGTGAGGAGATTAGGAAAGATTAAGTGTTACTGTGTGTAACTCAGGCTTAGCTGAGCTTGGCAGACCAGGTAGAGATTGATGCGTTCTATCTTGAAACCACTCCACCAAATACACTATGCCGTTATATCAGGGCTGGATGATTAATCAAACTTTATTTTTAATTACAATTTTGGATCCAAGAAATGTGAAAAGAAGATATAACTGAGATAGAATGACTGTTGTGGTGCACGATGAAACATATATAATACATTTGTATTTTTTATGTCATTATTTAAATGTATATATACATATATTTATATATTTTATATTATTTAATTCAATCAGTTTAATTATATTTGAAGTTCAAGAAAATCCATTGTTAAAAACACAAGTTATATATATAATTTATTTATTTGTGTCAAATTATTGTGATGTTTTTCCCAAAATCAAGCAGCTGGAGGACTGGGTGATATGAAGATAATCAAATATCACAGTATTTTTGACCAAATAACCTTGAAATCCATATTATATTACAATATGGTAGTGTTGACAATTGGGGCTTTCACAAAATATCTACACAATGAGTAATCATCATTAATGTGGATATAATGACCAAGTAGGTAAAGTAAATCATAGAACAATTAGAACTCCCTGGTATGTTCAGAAAATTACTTCTCTTTACTGTAATGCTGCCTGAACACTATATTAAGATATCTAAAAATTTGTGAACAAGGAAAGAGTTTGTATCTTTAAACTGTCTAGTGAGAGAGAGAAAAAAACATCTGTTCCTATGGCAGCAACAATAAAGTGTGCTCATTACTGCATATTGTTTGAAATATCGCTGAATCTATCATCAAACAATCAGCAACAATGAAACAAACTATTGCACTGCTGATGCTGAAAGGTCC
This sequence comes from Centropristis striata, assembly GCF_030273125.1. Classification (NCBI taxonomy): domain Eukaryota; kingdom Metazoa; phylum Chordata; class Actinopteri; order Perciformes; family Serranidae; genus Centropristis; species Centropristis striata. The sequence goes on along the minus strand of NC_081538.1, from coordinate 9,976,290 downwards.
TTACAGTCCCCTTTAGCACTATTCAGGAACAACACTGGGCTCCCAACAAACAAATTACCAATTACCACTGCTGCATAATGAGTGCAAACAAGATGGAATTTAAAAGCACATGCAGGAAAATTTCTGTTCTGCCTAAATTGAAAATGAGAGTTTCAGCTAATCATATTTCTACAGGCAGGTTGTCCCAGAGTTTGGGAGCCCTAATAGTACGTGTAATATGGTCTCCTCAATTTGGTGTCACCACAGGCTTAAATTGGGCTCTTAATAGGGAGCCCTTGGGTAGCAAGGCTAGCCCTGCCAGCAGTAATAAGGCTACTATATCTACTGCACACAGCCACACAGCCTCCCAGCTTGACTGCAAACGGCATAATAATATCAGCTTGTTATGAGAGAAGAGACTGCCCTCTCCCTGCAGCCAGGAAAGAGGGCGAGAGAGAGAGGGAGAGCAATATTTTGCTCATAATTAAAGTTTTGTCTCATTAGGAGGTGAGAAGTTGGACAAACTAGTCTCATTATGAAAATGCTGAAACAAGCGCACACTCATACTCTTGGACACAATCTATTTGGGGATGGCAGCAGCTTTTGGGCATGAGACTGGAGGGTTGGCACATTTGAGCGGACGGGAAAGTGATGCTTATTGTGCTCCTCTTCCTCTATAACAATGCCTTTCTACCTCCAACTGCTCTGGATAATCAGCTGAAAATAGAGCAGCACCCAAGGCATTCACACCTGAAGAGCGAGTGTGTGGAAATGTGTGAAAGCCTGGGAAAAAACACTTCACCTTTTCTAGATAAATATACACAGTCCTAGACCTGTGACCATAATTACTATATTGACTTATCGTTCATTATATAAAAATGGACACAATAGTTTTTTTCTTGACTCAATGTATTGTCATTTACATGTGTGAATTTTAATGCTTTTTTTGTGTTTGAAGTAATGCTGCGAATGTTTGACAGGCGGCAAAAATTGTTGAATAAAAAACTATATTTCCCAAGCAGCCATTCCAGCTGTTTATATGTGATTTTAATAATAAAATAATATAATACATAATGATTATCTCTGTTAATGATGTTTTGTTAAGCACTTTGTAACATGTGTTTTGAAAAGTGCTCTATAAATAAAGATTATTATTATTAACAGACCCTGAAAGTCTCATTTTATTTGTTTTGGTTGTAGTTGATTTATTTGTTTTAATATATTATTATTATTATTATTATTATTATTATTATTATTTTAATATTTTAATATTTCTTGTCCACATTTCAATTCCAATGTTTAATATTCTCGAGATTAAAAAATGCATTGATGTGGAAAAGGATGAACTTATTATACTCTAATTTTGTTATAAAACTATACATTATTACAATGATATATCGTGATAGTTTCTGGGAAAATATATTGTCCTAAAAAATATGTTATCGTGACAGGCCTAGTGGGCCTGTAATAATTACTAGCTTAGCACTCAGCTTATTGTTCAAAATATAAAAATGGACACGATAGTTTTTTTCTGGACTCAACATATTGACTTTTTGTGCTTTTCTGTGTTGTGTATGACGTAATGCTGCAAATGTTTGACAGGCAGTATGATTTGTTTCCCAAGCATCAATTCCAGCTGATATCTAGACATTTTCCATGGTTTTCTTGATAACCATGGAAAATCTCACACGCACAGTTCAGATCACACAAAAAAGAAACAAAATGTCCAAAAAAAGACACAAAATGACAAAAAAAAGACACAAAATTACCAAAAAAAGACACAAAATTACCAAAAAAAGACACATAATGACCAAAAAAAGGCACAAATTGACCACAAAATGATAAAAAAAAAGACACAAAAGAGACACAAATTGACCAAAAAAGACACAAAATGACCAAAAAGGGTAAAACACATGAACACATGAACACTTTAACACAGTGGAGAGAGAGCTGACTTCCAAAATGATTTGGTGACCCCCAGAAATCATCTTGCGACCCCAATTGGGGTCGGGACCCCAAGGTTGAGAACAGCTGGTATAAGGCATTAAAATGAACAAGAAATGAAAGAAAACAAGGGTGGTCTAATAATTTTTTCCATGACTGTATATCGTCCTAAAACATGTGTTATTGTGGCAGTCCTGTTCACTTACTGGAGCAGTGTCTGAACTCAAAGCGGACATGCGAGCCGCGGAACATGTCGACCGGGATGGGCAGCTTGATCTGCTCGGCCCAGCGGGGGCTGTTGTTGTGGTACAGCACCAGAGAGTGGTAGTCATCCCCACCTGGTTCACCAGAGCCGGCAGCCACGTGACTCTGAAAGACAGACGGAGGAGAGTGAGTAACAACAGGAGAAGAATGAAAAGAAAAAACAGGAAGCGAAGGGAGGAAATGACAGGCTGGCCGAAAGCATGAGGTAAGAGCAAGATTTCAAAGACACAATAGATTAATGAGTCAGTCAGACATAAAAAGATAGGAGTGTATTGAAAACCATCCACACACCACATATGCCAATAAAGCGAGAATGACACGGTTTACATGTGTGTGTTTATGTGTGTCAGAGGGTTGCATGCCATGCGGTGGCAGCAGGGTTATATTTGAGTCTATTTTCTGTTCAAGGCCGAGGCAGCGCAGGAAACCACAGGAGCAGACTGTCACAGCGCTGCACCAGAAACGGGCAACACACTGGAGAGACACTTAGCTCTCATCTGGGTCAGTGATATTTAAATGAAGAGTTTTGCTCCAAAATAAGACTCCAGCTATTAAAGGGGGGGAAACAGAGTTAACTAAGGACTTAAAAGGCATTTACTGTCCTTTAAGAAAGTGGAGAGTCATTAAAAAGCATATATTTTCCCAGTGGCAGTCATGGTTCTTGCAAAATGGAGACATAACAACAGACTTTCAGATGCTGATTAAGAAAAAATGTTTTTTACCTTGAGAATCTGCCCGTCAATATCCAGCACATAGACAGTGATTTCTACGTTCCTGGCAACGCTTTTCCCGCCCTTCTCAAACTCGCCTTTCTCCAGTGTGATGTAAAGGTCATTCCTCATCTCTCCTGCAGGAACAAGAAGGTAAAAGAGGCAACAATGCATCGATTATGATTATGCAAGCATTATTAATGATCTCTCAGCAGCTTGACGACATTTTCTAGCGTAATGCTTCATGACAGTGGGTGGACAGCAGTGAGATTAGTGGCATTTAATGATATATTTTCTGCTGATGTGAAATCTAAGTCTGAGTTATGACCCTTCGTCACCAGAGAATACAAGATTTAAAATCTGCAAGTAGACTGGGTTGCTAAAATCCATATTCTTTGATTACAGCAGAGCAACAAGAGACCTATTTAGCATTGCACTGCTATGACATTGTCAAACTAAATCGAACCAGACCACCTTTTTTCCTCCATGCATTCTTCTTCCTTTCACAGAAGCTGACACGTACATTACCCAGGATGCAACACACAACCAACATTTTGGTGTGTTATTCTGGCAGCGGCTAATGGAGCCACAATGTAGCTTCATGCAGGAATGAGGAGTGGGACACAGAGGACTGGTAGGCTCACTTCTTTCTAAATCCAGATTTATTTATTTTTTTCAAACTTTTAGGCCTCAGCCCCAACCAACGTTGACTCAGGTGACAACACTTGAGGCAATTCATCGAGTTTCATGTATCTCCATTCGGAAGCATTACAGGCTCTATAGAACTTTTAGGCAATAGAAATAAATTTGTTGATATTATTCAATAATTTTATATTCTCCCCCTTGTTTATTTTATATTGATGCTATTTTATTTTACACTACTCTTGTTTATATCTCCATTTACCATTTACCATATTCTGTCTGCTGTCCACTTGCTGCTGTAATGGTGCAATTTCCCCATTGTGGGGCTAAGCAGGGTTTATCTTATCTGATCTTATCTCATATATTCTTTTAATTAAATCAAAAGCAACTCTACAACCTTTCCATGAACCCCCTGTCAACAGCAGCAGCACCCTATACCCACAAGATTTTGAGATCAAATCTTAACTAGTGCCTGTCCCTTGCTTTCTACACATCCATTGTATAATAACCTGGTAAAATCAGGTGCGTAAACAATGAACTTGGTGTCTGGGACTCACGAAAACAAAAAAATCTGACCTTTTCTGTGCTGCAATCTGTAAAAACAATTAGGGGGAAATAATCTCAGGGAGTAACATCCTACATCTTTTTGTTATAATTGCAGCTGAATGTACAATGACGAGGCCAGGCACTATTTTATTTCCTTCTGTGGGGGAAGTCAAACTGTTGCAAAGCGCTCTGGGTAAGAAAGAGGATAGGCCTGTTTCCTGTGCAGCCGAGCTGCGGTCAGACACATTGTAAAAGAGGTTCCCTATAACCTCTATGAGTGTGTGTGTGTGTGAGTGTGAGTGTGTGTGCATCATATCTCTATCTCTAGGGTCAACATTGATTTTTCTGCTTAACAACAGTAACCATAGCAACATGGGGCATTCTATATACTGTACACTTCACACACACACACACACACACACACACACACACACACACACATACACATACACATACACACACACTCACACACTCACACACTCACACACTCACACACTCACACACACACACACACACACACACACACACACACACAGTGCAGGAGAGCAGACACACACAGGGGCAGTTTCTTAATTTACAATAGGAAAAAGGGAAGCGGAGAGGGTGGGGCTGGAGCAGCTGAAGAAAGAAAATGAGGAGAAACACACAGTGAGACACAAATCCAGAAAAGACAGACAGAAAAAGAGGGAGAGACAGTTTCCTTAGCCCAAGGGCAGACTTACACAGGCAGACAGGGTGAGAGCACTCAGCGTTAAGGGTTTGTAGTCAGACAAAGACAAAGAAAGAGACAGTGAACATAAATCTGTGTTAGTGAGGCGCTGTGGGACCCGCAGTCTGTGGTTCCTCTTTATCTGTGTGACCAGACAACACACCTCACTTATTTAAAAGAACAGAAAAAAACTCCCCTGATGTCCAGCTCTCATAAAAGAATGAACAGAAAAAGCTAATTTCCCTTCTGTGCTTTTCTTCTGCATGGCATATGTAAATATAAACATGTGCAACTTTAGTCCCTTGTTTCATCTTACATTCGAGTGGTTGGGCAGTGGTTACCACGGCAACCCCGTCCAGCTAAGCCCCGGGGGTCTCTCTGCGGGGGTCTGTGTCATTTAGAGGAGAAGCTATCTAAGTGATGCCTATCTACTTGAGGCAACCTGAATATTTCATCTAGCTGAGGGCACCCTAAGGTGGAAATCAAATATTGCTCGCACACAATAGGTAGGGTTGTCACCAAGGCAACTGCAGCTGATGTTATAAGGCAGGTCAAGGTTTACAACACATAATGATGATATCAAAAAGGTGTCAGGTAAATATTATTCCATGAATCAATGTTTTATTACTTTTATTGACTGATATCACACATAAAGTCCCCAGTTTATGACTGTGACACCTGTTGCCTGGTAAGACTTTTCAAAGTATGCGATGATTTACAAAGGAAATTATGTGTTTTATTTCTCTTAGCAGCACTAAGTGTTCCTGTTTCCTCTCAAAGTGCAATGATAAGCAAGTTAGGTGAATGGCAAACTACATTTTCAGTGAGTAAGTGCATGTGAATTTGTATGAGCCTTGTGCTCGATAGGATAAGTTATTTCATTAAAAAAATGCATGGGAGCAGAACCAGGTAGTTTGTATGATTACAAATAGTCACAATGGAGAAGAAAAAACAACTTCAATAGAAAATCAAAGGACAACACTCGCCGTGTTTCCATTAAAGTCAAATCTACGGTGGCCCTGAGAGCTCACAGTGCTGCAACTTAGGAAAACACATGCAAAATAAGAAAAAGCGCTGCAAAGATCACAACACAACAACAGTGTTCTGGTTTTTGCATCACTTTTTCTCATTGTGTTGTGTTGTGGTCTTTGCAGCACACTTTCTAAATGCTGAGCTTGTGTTGTCAAATTGATGAAAATACAGAAGAAACAAGCAAATTGAGAAAACATCTTCATGTGTTTTCTTAAGTTGCAGCGCTGTGAGCTCTCAGGGCCACTGTATAAATCGAATTTTGAAGCGAATTTAGAAAAATTAAAAAAAATGGGAATTAGGGATGTTTCCATCAACTGGTTTAGAGCAAATAAACAAAGCTGCATGAATGTACTTTGGTCAGAAGATGGCATTAGATTGCTGTAGGCTAATCTTTCAGTAAACAGTAGATAAAGTAGAGATTGAGCAAGAAAATACAAAAAAGTTGCTAATTGGACTTAATTTGATGCATTAAAACATTTCATAAGAACGGCTAAAGGGAGGGTTTGTTCAAATTATATTTAAAAATAATGATAAATCAATAATTATTATTATTAATGTAATAATTATTATTATGCATTTTTACTTATCTCATCAATTATCTTAGCTTTGTTATTATTATCGTTTTTATTTTTATTCTGATTTAGCCGTACGTCCTTGACTCTGACTCCTACCTGTCAACTGTGTTTCACTTCACTTCTGTTGCTCCCAAGACTCCTGAATCTCCCTACAAGGATAATAACAGCTTATCTTAGCTTAGTTTATCTTGTCATTTAGGATTACTTTGGTTGGTTGACATTGGTTGGACAATTGTATTACCGGTGCACAATTACATAATCAGTCAAAATATTCCCTTTTCCAGGAAGGAGCTATAATAGTAACTCGGTACGGGCTTGAACTTACAGATGCATCTCAATAAATTAGAATATCATGGACAAGTCAATTTCCAGTAGTTCAAGTCAAGTTTGAGTCATATAGATGGACATACTTTTCAGAGGCCAACATTTCCATATTAAACATACTTTTTAAAATTGGGTCTTTTTGTAAAATCATTTTTTTTGAGACACTGAATTCATTGAATGTAAGCCATAATCATTATAATTACAAGAAATTAAATAAATGAAGACATGAAATGTTTCATTCTGTGTGTAATGGATCTGTATAATGTGTTATTTCCACTTTTTGAATTGAATTACTGACATAAACAAACTTTTCGATGTCATTCTAATTCATTGAGATGCACCTATGTATATCCACAATGTCTAGAGAATGCAGTGAAATCTAAAGCTAGCCAGAAAGTTAGCTTCTTAAATGTCCAATGTGCAGGAATAGAAAGTAAGTCCATCATCTGACCTAAAGAGAAGTTGTCTAAGTCGAGCAACAGGAAAAACAGCTGACATCCATGATGACTGCAAACCCACAAGAATAGGGAAGTTCTTGAACAGAAGATAGGTAGGACCCAGAAAAAGCTGGATGAAAAGAAGGTATAGCAGGAAATTCAAGATTCAATACTTTAATTGCCATACAACAGAAGTTGTTGGAGATTTGCTGCAGTGTGCTCTACAATACAAAGACAAGACAAACACCACACAAAATAGGAAGCCACAGACATAGACACATAGACATAAGACATACATGATTCACTCATTCATTCATTCATGGCTCGTCCCCACATAGGCAAGAGTCTGAAGTGGCAAGTGACTTTAGTGGAAGTTCACCCAAAGTGCAGGTTTTAAGTTCACTTCCAAAAGTGCAAATGTAACAGGATGATGCTGATGTGAGAAATATCTACACTGTTGGATGCTCAATGGCCCAAGTGGTTCCAACAAGAAGAGCTGGAGGGGGCTTGACCTGGTGTGAAGTTAAAGTTGGCCCTTACTCTGCGACAGCTTTGTTTGAGTTCATGGTGGAGGAGGGTAAGTTTTCGTTAGTCGAGTCGAGCAGAGCCATTCCATGCAGAGGAAACATGGCATGAGTGAGCTGTTTGTGGTGTCCTACCTGGCATGATGACATCAGAGAAGCCCAGTTTCCGGGTGATGGACACACCCCGAGTGAAGAGGACCATGTACTCTCGTCTCAGCTGCTCTATGTCCCCGTGGAGGAGCTGGAGAGCCACTGCCAGACCTAACAAAGAAATAATAACAAAATTCAAAATCTGAAATGTCATCCACCTACATTAGAGCCTTGATCTTTCCTCCCTTGCAGCACAGCCACTCAATAAAGTTCTCAAAATATATTATAACCCTATTCCCAAAACAATAAACAATCTTGTATTGCAAAAAAAAAAAAGGATTCACAAGGGCATATTTTCAGTTTTATTACAGCCACATGAAGTTGCAAACCAGACAACTACAGTCGTTCCTGCCAGCAGCAATGCTTATGGAAGGAAGCAGACACCCCCACATACATAAACCAAAAAATGCAAACAGCCTGTGAGTCATCCCCAGCTCTTTTTTATTAGGAGGAAATCCTACATGAAGGCTGTCGTCTCAAATCAATAACCTTATGCAATAACTCCAAATGTCAGCGCAGCTAAATTAAAGCTTATATTTACAGCTCAAAACTCGTCTCCTTGTTGTCCACGTGTGTGCGCCTGTCCGTGCTCATGACACCAAGAGGCAGAAACACAAACAGCCTAACAGCAAGGAAGTGTGTAAGAGACGAGATGATGATTATTATTGTTGTTGTGGGTGTTTGCAGGAAAGTTTGGAGGCAGTGGTGAAACGGTTCATTAGCTGCGAGAGGTTTCAGTCACTGAGAGTCAACAAGGCAACGTGACTTGTTTGCAAACCTGTTTGCAATATGCCAAAATTCATTACACTACAAAGGCATAGAAAAGGCTGTTAAGTAAAGGGAAAACAGTGTCAAGTTCTCAGATTTGTGTATCAGATGAAAATGTTGCTTTATTTTGAGGATTTTTTAGGGACGATTAGTTTACCCCCCAAAGTAATTGCTATCGAACCTGCATTATTTGAAAAAAAAATTATCACACAAAATATCATGCTTCGATCCATATTTGTTGCTGTTTAGCTTTTAATAAAGAACATCTTCACTGCAGTTAAAAATATTGTTTGCTCTCCAACTTGACACACACATAGGGAGGCACACTTTTTTTTTAACAGGGCTGTCTAGCAGCAATCTAACAGCACCATAAATTACATTTATATCCACAATAACAAAAAATCTATTTCAGCTCTTACGCTCAATGCATATATCTGATTTGTAATCATTTTTTTTAGGGCGGTGCATGTCATAAAATATGACGACAGACATTCACAGAAGCTTCCTTTGAAAACCTCAACAGAAGCTTCAAATGTAAAAAATAAAATATATCTGGTACAGACTGTCCTGTTTCATATCTCTGACTTCTTTATATTTAAGTCAATAAAAATAAATACATGTACAACTAAAACATTATTGGAGGTGAAATGCAGTTTAACTTCACCAAATCACATGAATTCCATCAGAGTCAAACGTTAAAAGCAGTAGCTACTGCTACTCTGCTAACGTGAGCTAGTTGTCTTTAGCAAGAGTTTTAGCTGATTTGATTTAGCTGCTACCTCAATTTAATTATGCTGAAAAAAACATACTGAACTACCAAATTGTCAGTTAACCACAGCTGATATATTTAAAATTTAAAAAGTTAATTTAGTTTTAGGTTTTGCTAAGGCTAACCTTCGCTACACTTAGCAGCTAGCTTTCAGTTGATGCAGCTCACATCTTACCAAACCAGAGTGTGGTTACTGAGGCTGCATAGCATAGCGCTGCAGTTAGCTTAAGCTAAAACACTCTATGCTGCATAAACTTGCCAAGTGATGAGGAGACTTTTCCTCTGCTCATAATAGATAGGTTGAATATCAGCCTACATGTATGTTTTTTCAACAGCTAATATTGGTAGCGAGAGCAACAAGTTAGCGAACTGCTGAGGTGTCATTGCACCTGTGTGTGTGTGTGTGCAAAGCCCAGCCCTCGGGAAACACCAGGATCAAAGGAGGAGAGAAAAACAAGCCAAAACACAGCAAAGACTGTGCTGCAACATGTGTCGTCTGGTTTTATTAAAGGCATTCATTTTTTAAGATTCTGTTATTCTACAGTAGTGGTAAAACAAACCCATATCCCAACAGTATAATATTTGGGTCTAGAGGACATGGGGTGACAGAGACGCCACAGAACAGTCCTCTGATCTAAATAATTCAAAAATAACACACACAGTCCATCAGCAGTGTGTTCAACCTGGCACAAAGGGCTGGTGGGAAATGAAAGAGGAGATCCCATTAGGTTCAGGGAGATTTCTTTATTCTTTTTTTACCCTGGCCTAATCTGCCTGCCCGTTAATGTGGATCGAGCCTTTGGCATTTATACACACATAAACAAACACACATACACAGAGACAGGCTTTAAAAGCTACTGCAGGGCTACAATTAAGGCAAACCAGCTTCATTACTATTCTGCCTGGTAGATGTAGCTGACGCTGACAAAAAAACACCCTCAACCTTTGCTGCCCTCAGCCCACCCGGCCTGCCTCTTCACAAGAAAAATAAAAACTCAAAAAACAAAACAGTGGAGTTGTCGCAGCCTCTTCTGTCGCTGCCTACGCTCGCATGGAGGTGGGAGCTGAATTATCTACCTGACCTGACTCATGCAGAGCCAGATTCTTATGAAATCCCTTTTATGGATTACTGGGCTATGTGTAAACAAAATCACCATCTTTTCGCATCAACTCCCTCTCTTGTCTTTTGAATTTGATTACCCATGAAGCCCCCATGACCCTGAAAAACATGGGTAAAAAAATAGATAGCTATTAGGCTACATGTGAACAAAATACCTGTCTCTCCACATACACTGTCTGTCTGCCTCTTTATTACTCAAACAGCCCGGTGTTCTTTATATATTAAGGGCAGCACATTCATCTCTCCTCTGCTAATTGGCTGCTAATAAGAGACTTCTGGAAGACTGCCAGGTCCTTTAAAAGGAGAACCACACAGCGAGACAACTTCAGACACACACCAGGGTGCACACACACTCAAACAAAGATGGCATGGTGCACACATGTACACATATACACACACACAAACACACATAACCTTATCTCACTCCACTGCGCGCTTGTTTTAATTGCCCTCCTGACACTAAGTGTAATAAATTGTGGTCCATAAATTATGCACCATGTTCCATAATTCCTGCATGGACGTTTTCATAGGGACAAAGTGGAGAGGAGACACTGACCTGTTTGCTTAAGATGAAATACTCTCTACAGTTTGCACATTTTGTGTCGAGGCCAGACAAGTGACTCAAGTGTTATCTATGCTGGGATGTTGCTCTGCAGTAGAATAATAGCCCTTTGGGACGAATTGACTTTTCAGATGAGGATGTTTCCAGTAAAAATGTGCTGCGAGGGAATTTGTGGATAGCTGTTCTGAATGTAGAGTGAGCACAGCTATGGTGCCGGATGTTTAGAGGGATAGTTTTGATTTCGGTTGTCTATCCATAGTCAGTGTATTACCTACAGTGGAAGGCGGTCTGTACGCCCCCAGATTGGATGAGCACAGAGGCTAAGCAGTGTACAGCTGTGGAGGTGGACGCAGCAAAACTCATTTTAGCCAGTAAAAAAACAAAACATTTCAGTTTTAGTGTACATATCTAGAGTAACTTAATGCTTTACCTTGCTGTGAGACAGCCTTTTTCCTTTCGCACTACAATTTCTTAACATAGAACTTCCTACACATTCGCACAACTATGCCACATACCGTATAATGCCAATCGATGGACACAAGAGTGAGAGAGAGAGAGAGAGAGAGAGAAGAAATCTGTTGGATCTGGAGTCTAAAACAGAATTAGAATCAACTTAATTTATCCCCAAGGGGGCAATTCATTTGCAGCTTTCCCAGTCTGAACATACATACATACATACAACAGACAACCAAGAAATGAATTCAGTTAATAACTTAAAGGAAACATATAAGGGACGTGGGGGCAGTAGGAGAGACAACTTACAATAAGAACCATAAAAGAAAAACATATAAAAACCATATAAAGTCAGTAGGAGGAACAACTTTAAAATAAGGGTCATTAAAGATGGGTAACGTATATGTTCAGAAGCTTAATGGCAGAAGAGAAAAAGGACTTATTCTCTGTAAGGGCACATTATAATGTTGGCCTGAAGGCATTAGAGACAGTTTGGTTGAAAGAATGTGATCATGTTGACTGATGATGTAAAAAGAGATAGTGGTAAAGCTTTGAAAACATTCTAGATATGGTGTACACTGTCATTGATTTTTCCACAACAGTACATTGCTAAGCTTCGTATAGGTAGGTGCTCCTGCCTGCTTCTCCAAACTAAGGGATGTGTCAACCGGTATCTACTAGAGGTAATACACTGTCCCTAGATAAGAACCTCACAAAAACTGACATAAAAAATCCAAATTATCTCTTTGAAAACAGAAAAAAAGCAACCTGATAGTTTGCACAGGTGGTCCTGGAGTTTTTTGACATGATGTCAAACTTATTGCTGCTGCATATGCTTTTCCATGAATGTGATATCAGGCCATCAGCGCTACTAGAGAAAATATGTGTGTGTGTGTGTGTGTGTGTGTGTGTGTGTGTGTGTGTGTGTGTGTGTGTGTGTGTGAGAGAGACATGTAATCAAAGAGATAAAAGAAGATAAAAAGCAGCAATAAGAGCAGAGTCCAAACTGTCAAAGCTAATACAATGATAATAAATGAGGCTCATGGTACAAAAATGAAACCTAATATTCAGCTCTTATTATCCTAAAAATTGAAATTATCATCTCCACATTTTTTTGTATAAAGCATTTCATTTTGTACGATCAAAGTCTAATTCAGTTAAGTGGTGGAAATGTAATTTTAGCAGAAATTATTATGCATTATGCATGCCAGAGTATTGTGACAAATGTCGCACAGCTCTCCTCTAATGCACTTTAAAAGAGGAAGCACTGAGGCTAATCAGCTGTTCAGCTGGATCAATGTCTTTAGCTGACAGCTCCTCAATAGCTAATATCAAAGTGCACGCAGCCGCAAAATACGAGAGCAACTCTTTAAGATATTTCATGTGTTTATTATGAGTGTGTCAGTGTGCATGCTAGTGTGCATAATGCTGTAAAATTAAAGCCTAGAGCAAACACTTATATGTTGGAAAATACTGTGAATTAACACAGCATGCCGTCTCCTGCCAGTAACGTTGTCCTCAATTAGTTGTTTTTGATTACAGAATGCTTATCTTAAAGCTTTAAAATGTCATCCATCAGGCACGAAACACTAACTGAGTAAGCCACATCTCTGCAGTGCCATCTGTCGAAGGTCTTGGTAGTTTAACATCAACAAAGCAACACTTTATCAGTCTTTAATCTGTGATTGAATCTGATAACATGTGCCTCCGCAGGGTTATAATACAGCCAGTCAACAGTTTAAGTAGAAAAATAAAGCTGATGTAAGAACTTGATTAAGATTTTGTTGGAGTTCTGTATGAGATAAGGGAATGTAAGTGATTGTGTAATAGTCCAATTTAAGTGTAATTCCTCTGCTTTATGTTTTATCAGAAATTAATTTAGACTTTTGTTGCACTTATCAGCTCAGCCATGCAAAGCCACTTACGTTTCCATTTATTCACCAGCAGCGTCACGTAGACCTTCAGCTGGATGCTGCAGTTTTGTTATGAATCACTGTAGTGTAAAGATGCTGCTTGGATAACGCACACTGTGTTAAATGATTTTGTGTCATTCAGTTTAATTACCGCACTCCTTCATGCAAGATTTATTCGTGATAATTTCAAGTCCCAGAGTTGTATGACTTCTCCTCGAGTAATTATTGGTCTTGTGAGGGGAGCTGAGTCAGTAGATCAGTCTCCCAGATTCTTGACATTCCTATAATCTCTTTTCTCTCAAACAATTCTCAACCTTTTCTATTGAGCAGGCTGTATATTCCACTAAGATACAGTATAAGAAGACAATGAACTCTGTTACCCGGTAAAATTAATATTTTCTTTATGGAAATAACAGCCTGCGGCAAGTTTGCATTTTACAAAAACATTATGTAAATCAGCTTTAAGGCAAACTTCTGATGAACTGCTGCTAATTGCTAACTGTTGGATGTACATTTATCCCCTGATGCCAACAGCTGCAAACTAGCCAACACTGTTTAATTCATAATCATGTCTTATCACTGTAGATTATATTTAAAGTCGTAATCATAACTTTATTTTAGGCTGTAATTTTGTTTACACAAAAATGTGGCTGATATGATTCCACCAACAGCTGCTTTAAGTATGAATCTCATTGCACAACAAACCTCTTCATGTGTCACATGACATTTCTTTGAAATTTGAAGAACTGAATGTTCTGACTCTCCACCAACCTGTTGCTATGGGAAACTGCTGATGCTGTTGTTCAGTATGGTGCGAATGCAGCTATTTATAAAATTCATCTGAATGCATTTGCAACAGCAGGCTTCCTGCAGACACGACCATGTGAAGACTGATCAGCTCCCCCTAAAGAGGAACTTCACTCCCACATAAACGATGCTCAGACTGACCAGAAACTGACTACTGCACGGCGAGAGGCCGATGATGCAACCGTGCTGCGAAGTTTGTCATCACGGCATAATGAAGGTTTTGTGAACAGAAATAAGCCTGATTATCTGCTCTGAAAGCTGATCCCAGATCTTAAAAAACGTGACAGAAAACAAAAAGTGAATAAAACTAAATCCCACACTGCTAAACCACCCAACTTTGAGTCTTACTAAATCCCCTTGTTTAATGCCGAAAACAAAGATATGCAGATGTGAGGAAGCAAAATGAATAAAACAGATGTGGTTCTTACCGGTGTTGGAGCCCGACAGGTTATACCGAGAATTTGCTTTCTTGATGATGTTCTCATGGATCTGGAACCACTCACTCTCTGTGTTACATCTGAGACAAAAAGGCAGAGAACAGAAAATACTTATTTTTTTACTTATTGGATTTCAATATAACCACTTGAATTACATTGTGTTTTTCAAGATTTGAAAGTGCTCGGGGTTTGAATAAAGTGCTTGTAACTGCTTGAGATTTAAGGCCGCGTTCAGACTGCAGGCGAATCTGATTCAAATCAGATTCCTACTCAAATCCAATTTTTAGGGCTGACTGTCCACACTGTTTTTAGCAAGTGTCTAAATCGGATATGGCTCTGTTCAGACTGGGCCACATTATTGACTGATCTGACAGGTTGCTATAGTAACGGCGTCAGACGTCATATAATTGCGACGGTGACAAGAACAACAACAACAAACATGATGGAGGCAGGTCACCTCAGTATATTGGCCTTGGCGGTTCAGACTGAGACGCATCTATCCAAATGCGATCTGAAACTACCTCCCGAAGGTGGTTTCGATCCAGTTTGCAAAAATCGGATTTCATGTTATTTGTGACTGTTCGGACTTCAAAAGAGCCATTCAGTTCTAATCTGGATGGGCTAAAAATCAGATTTTGGCTGGCAGTCTGAACGCAGCCTAAGTCATAAAGGTTGCCAAGGCTTCTCAGAATAGAATATAATAATGTGATGAATAAGTGAAATATTCAGTATGCTGTAGAGTCCGGGATTTTTTTTTTACGATATTGTGACAGATACATCAGCTTAGATGTCGTCTAATATTTGCAAATATGAAAACTTTAAAAAAAAATATAAATAGTAATGGTGTTATCACATAGTTCTAACTTACAATCTGGTGGCAAACCGCACAGAATCAGAGACAAAAAGCTGCACTGAGTCAACCCAATAATGTCATTCAGCACAGAGGACAAAAGCTGAAAGTCACTGCAGCAAAATACAGCTGAGGTCAAGAAAATAGTTTCTGCATAAATGTTATATTCTAGATAAAAATATACGTTACCACAGCTGTAAAAATGCACCTTGTAGATATGTCAAAATATCTTGATTTTTACTTTGGATAACGTGTAAGAACCATGATTTGTTGTAATAACAAAGGGATCATGCAGCAACTTAGTACTTCACTAATGAAAAAGTTTGGATTATTAAAAAGATTACTAAAAAAATGGCAAAAATCAATGCAGCAGTGGCCGACATATTGAATGCTATACAGTCGTGGAAAAAAAAAAAATTAGACCACCCTTGTTTTCTTTAGTTTCTTGTGCATTTTTACGCCTGGTACAACTAAAGGTACATTTGTTTGGACAAAGATAATGATAACATCATTCATCATCATAATGGTTTTGTTTCATATCAAGAAAACCATGAAAATGTCTAAATATCAACTATTAAATTACACTTATTTTGAGCTATTTTTGTTGTTATCATTATATTTGTCCAAAAAAATGTCCCTTTAATTGTGCCAGGCATTAAAATGAACAAGAAATTGAAGAAAAAAATGGTCTAATCATTTTTTTGTATTTGGGAAAAGACCCTAAATAGCTGGATACTACATTTCCCATAATGCACCCAAAGCATCCTTGAGGGTAAATGCCTACATCTTTAAAATGCCACGTTTCCAGTTTGTAACACAGGCTTTCTATTTGTTTTTTGTTTTGTTTATTTTCATTTTTCATCTCCGCACCCTTACAGTGTTAACTCCCATGACATCATCAGGTTTATTTTCATAAACAATATAATACTTCTTTCCCAGGAGTCCCAGTGTTCGTATTAAAAGTTAAAGTTGCCCTTTATTTGTATATTTGACTGTAACATGAGCCACATATTTGATTTGATGTTGCAGGTAAAAAGTTATGGGTTTGACTGTGACCCCAATTAAGAAACATTATTAACCGTCAGTTTTACTATTTAACTAGGGCAGATCAGGTAAACAAATTCCTGCAGTATTTACAGTGACGTCTTGTCTGGATCTTATTCTCAAAACATTCAGTTCAGAACATTCATGCTAATCCGACTAAACCCTCTGTGGTGTTCCTGCAGGTACAGAGAAAGTGGTTGTTTTTTCTTCTGAGCTGAGTGTGTTTGGCCAGTCAGTCTGATCCAGCTATAATTTAGGTCAAACTACTGTGTCAACAGTAGCCTTTTCTATCCCTCAGGGCATCGTGTAGACTAGGTTGGACCACAGAGTCTTTTCACTGCCAGTGTTGGTGAAAAATAAAATAAAAAGCCTCTGAAGCACAACAGGAAAAGATGCATTTTTGTTTATAAAATGTCTCGGTAACGCTTTATAATAAGGTCCTTAATAACCATTAATTAACAAGTAATGAGGCATTTTTCTCGCTTTAGATCCGGTAGTTGCAAAAAGCATAGTTAACTTATAGTTAACTTATAATAGATGAGCAATAAAGTATATTTTAATATCAATAAGCAATCAGAGACAGTTCATATTTTTAAGAGCAAACTTAAGACTTATCTTTTTGGTTCGGCTTTTACTTGAACCATTTAAGAAAGAAACAAAAAAACCTAGCTTTTTTATTTTTATTGTTATTATTATGTACTTTTTTTTTATCTTACATTACTTTTTTATTTACTTTATCCAATTAATTTCTAACCTGCCTCCAGTGTCCAGTATTCGACGTTTAGATGCCGTTTCCTCAGTTTGTGCTTTGTTTTTAATGGGATGGGTTGGATGGTGTTTGCTTGTTTCTATGTTTTGTTGTTGTTGTTGTTGTTGTTGTTGTTTTATTTATTCCTTTTTTATGTGAAGCACTTTGTGTTACATTTCTCTTGTATGAAAAGTGCTGTACAAATAAAGTCTGATTGTTTGATTGATTGTTTGATTGTTTGATTGTTTGATTGATTGATTGATTGATTGATTGATTGATTGATTGATTGATTGATTGATCGATAGATAAAGGCTGAAATGCACTGACTAAATTGTACAAATAATTAGTTAAAAGTACCGGATAAACAGTGGAAACACCCAGCTTCACTCCAAGTGGTAGTTGAAGTACTTAAAAAGTTGGGAACCACTGTCCTAAAGTATAGCTTGGTTCAATATGTGGAATATAGGAGTTTGTAATGAAATGCTGGTTGTTTACTGTGACTTACGCATAAACCTTGAGCAGGTGGTCATCCTTGGAGTCAGCAGTGAGGAGATCAGCGATGCTGACGACAGCACAGCCAAACGGCCTCCTGTATTGTACGCTACACAGATTCTTCTTCTCCCCTGCTCCCATTCTCCCTGCACACAGAAAGATCCACAGTCATAACAGCACTGCTATGAAGGCCCAGGAGATTTAAAAGACAAGTAGAGCTCAGTAGAATAAAGAAGAAGCATCCCACCTATTCTTATGATGTGCACAACGATGTAGACATCTTTTCTTAGATCACTGCTTCCCAAGTCCTGAAAAAACAGGAAAACATACTTCAGCATCAGATTCAATCATTGTAAACAAGCTGCAGAGAACTGGCTTAGCTCTTAGTTTTCAGGGTAATGGAGCATAACTTACTGTACATAGCTTTAAATTGCTTCCAATCAATCTTTGTAAAGTCATGTTCGCTACTCACCACAAACAGCGTGCATTGTCTTTCCGTCTTCTCTGGCGACTTGGGCAACCCGCTCTTATTCAGCTTGACAAAGAACCTTTCGCTGTAGAATAGGAGAGACAGAGAGAAGGGAACACACATTGAGATGAATGGGGTCAGGAATGATGGCTGGGTGTCATCATAAACAACTGCATCCAAGCCACTGCTAACAGGAACAGAATAAAGATTAGAAACAGTGTCAGAAGTGTCAAGCTCTGAACGGTAGGCGCTGGAGAAAACGCTTCAAAGTGAAAGCTTCAAACCAAAGCTGTCTGGAAGAGAATATAAGGCAGGAGAAAGACAGGCAGAGAGGGGGCAGAGGCAGAGAAAAAGATATATACAAAGCTTGAATTACTGAACCAAATCCCCAACACAGAATGTCTGAAACAGATCCGACAACAAGTACATCCACACGTGGCTCCTCCGCGGCTAACTAAAATATTCACTGTGTTGTTGCACATCGTGGATTCTCTGACACGTTTTAGCCCAGATACTGGACTGTCAGCAAAAATAGTGATGGGTTGCAACGAAAAATGTACAACCTCAATCTCATAACTGCCGAGCTGGTTGTCATAAATCTTCTGGTTATGACAAGGCTGGACTAAGACCATTATTAGCAAGGTGAATAGAAGAGAAAAGGAGAAAATTAACCTGCTTTGTGCTGCTCTATACTATAGAATGTACAGAAATAGCAATTGTATGAGTCACACGCATACCTTTTTGGTTACTGCTGCATTATTTGCACATGACCAGATGTATTGACTAATGGGTTCATTATTTATGAACTTGAGATGCTTTTTCATGCCTTTATCTCATCCTGTATCGACTACTGTAACTCACTTTTCTCCTCACTCAGTATGTCCCCTTTAAACAGTTTACAGTCAATCCAAGATACTGCGGCAAGGCTACTCACTAGGGCAAACAGACGATCTAACATCAACCCCACACTCAGATCTCTGCACGATCTGGCCCCGGCATATGTAACTGAACTACTTCACCCATATCCCTCTACCCCAGGGATGGGCAACTGGAGACCTGGGGGCCACATACGGCTCACTTGAAGTGGCCCTCAGTACAACTACATGCATTTGAGCATGAAATCTTAAAAGTGCAGTGTGAAAATGCACAAAATGACTTCTTGCAATTTATCTTGGTCTGCTGTTCTTGCACTGAAAAAAAGTGGTTATTTTTTATTTGCTTCAAACCTTTTGTATTCCTATTTATACTGTTCTACATGCATTTGAGCATGAAATAAGTTACTGCACTGTAGACATATTTAAAATAGCAGTTTCATCCTATCTGGTGCACGCTCCTATATGTGGCCCTGTGGTAGTGTCAATGAAAATTTGCGGCCCCCTCCAGCATGTAAGTTGCACATCCCTGCTCTACCCGCTGCCTCCGATCAAACACCTTCAATTTCTTGTCTGTCCCACGCACCCGTCTTAAACCTCGGGGTGAAGAAGCCTTTGAATCCATAGCACCCGAACTTTGGAACGATCTGCTTGCACCCTTACGGTCTGTGATGTCTGTGGATTCTTTTAAATGTCACATTAAGACATACCTGTTTAGACAGGCAATGAGTTGACTGTATGTACCTGGTCAACTAGACATTCAGGCTTTAAATTTGTTTTCCTGTTGTATTGTGTTTTTCTGTATTTGCCTGTATGTTGATTTATGCCCTTGTAAAGCATTGTGTGACTTTTTGCCTGTGAAAAGCGCTTTAAAAATAAAATGTACTTACTTCCTTACTTTAGCAACAAGTCGACTTGTCAGTCGACAACCATGCTATTAACTCAGGAAATGACACTCAACTAAAGAGACTTGAAAAACTGAAAGCATAAATAAAACAGACAGATGGAAATAGACACTCCATATTTAGGAGCTTTGTGAGGCACATTGTAATTTGGCACAGTGGTGCTTTTAGCTAAATATCACCATGCTAAAATGCTCTCAATGAGAATGCTAACATGCTGATGTTTAGCTAGTATATTTACCATGCCATTTCCATTTTAGTGCTTGCTAATATTTGCTATATATGTTCATTTGAGGCTGGTGGGAATGCCATTAGTTGTCTCTGCCAGGGAGTTTTTTTTTTTTTTTTGGTCTGTCAGCAGAAATAGAGGAAAACTTCTGGTCTATCTAGCAAGGGTCAAGGTAAAATCTATCAATTGGAGCGGATCTGAATCATGGAGCTAATACATGAATTAATTTGCAATTTGTTGCAATCAGACACGCAGCAGCATCTGTAAGTTTCAGAAGCTAAAAATACATGGCCAGTCTATTTTTATTGGAGTGTTGCAGCGTGTTGCATACAGAACTGGTTCCTTCTCTTTCTACCTCTCCCTCTTGTGTCATTCAAGTAGCAGCAGGGGCAGACGGAAAGCTCAGATTTTGAAACGCTCCCGGTGTAGAGGAGGACTGAAATAAAACGGGTCTCTGCCAGAACACGGCGTAGCTGCACCTGATCCACATTGGATCCGATAGGGGTGGTCTTGGTGGAGGCCTGTGTTCTTCAAGTGTCCATCCAGTTTTACAGGTTTCGGATAAATTTAGAAAATCCTGATGTCAGAGTTCAAATGAAAGTCACAACTTTTTATCCTGAGGGTCTGGACCAAGTTCATGACAGTCCATCCAATAGTTGTTGAGACACACAAGGTCACCAGGTCACCACAATTGGATGGTAACCCTTTTAATAACTGTTGAGATATTTCAGTCTGGACCAGTAACCAATTGACAGACAAACACTGCCATCCAAAGTGCTATGATGCCAGTACGGCTAAAAATAAAACTCTAGGAAGCTACAGTGAGACATTTGGAAAAGTATATTGTCTGGCTTTCAGTCTAAACAAACTGAATCATACTTTGGATAGTTTGCACATACTCTGTAGTTCAACTTTAAAATATAAAATTCAAGAGCGTCGCAGAGCAAAACGAACTCAACTCTGGCCTCGATTGCCCCGCACCCCGCCCTCCTACAGGCGGGAAATTACGTGCATGTCGGGCAAAAAGAGAAAGGACGGACACAGATCGCCTTTTCATTCTCTTTGTACTCCGTCCCCTCTCTCTATCTCGCACACACGCTTAAAGAGAGGCAGCGGAAGCGTCCTGCTGGGCCCGTCTCATCCTGGCTGGCGAGCTGAAGGCTAATCCAGTTAGGTGACTTTCACAGTCCACCGATAAGCAGAGAGAAAACCTTGTAATGCACCAGCGCCTGACAATGAGCCAAGTCTCTGGCACGGTTAGCAGGCGCAAGCTACAGTAGAGCCATTCACACAAGAGCAGAATTTACCCCAACAGATCCTATATAACTTGACTTCATGCTGCATACGGCTACAATGGATTAGGATGTTTTATAATAGTCTGAGCTATTAAAAGCTCCTATTACAAGAGCTTAGAAGTTGCCATATCTCTTCCATGATGTAAATAAGACGCCGTTTCTTGCACTGTAATTCAATGTTGTGTGTATGTAGGGCAGTGGGCGCTCATGTTTGAATTAATTAAACTCCTGATAATTAATTATACAAATGCTTATGATTTTTCATACATGTATTCCTTCAGTAAAGTTTTTCCTTTTTATTGTGCGGATTGGAATGAACCAGTTGAGAGCCAATTTGATTTAGTTGCAGTTGTTCCTCATTAGCTGCTCTCTGTAACTTTCCAGGCCATTTATCCAGCCATATGGAGACGGATTCCTATGCATTAGACATGAGACTTGCGCGCCTTTTCCCGAACCCTAATTAGCGCTCTATTGTTGAAACCCCAACTGCCAATTAACAGCCACTCCTGCAAACACAGACACACATGCATGAGTCTCCCCCTGCCACCGACTCTTCTCCCTCACAGCTGCAGCGTGTTGATCACCCGAGCTAAGAGGACCAGTGTCCCCCAGCGGGACCTTATCTCCCTCTATCACCGCTCGCATTAACATAACATGAATGGCCGATTTCCCTCCCCTCTGGGCCCACACGGAGCTTGCTATTCCCTCTCCTGATATCGATGATTGCATTAGGAGCCGTGCGCTTACCCGACGAGGGGGTGGAGGAGGGAGGGGGGGATGGGAGAATGAGCGACTGGAGTGTAAAATACTGGCTAAATTAACTGCCACTGTTGCCTCCCTCCCCCCCTCACTGGAAAAACCTCAATCTATCCTCAGAGGCCACGTGGAAAGATGAGAAAATGTCTAGACAAGACAGCGAGGTGAACAGGTGGAGAACACACACAAGGCCAGACCTACCAGATACTAGATCTTTCTGTTTGTCAAAAACACACTGCAGTATTCACAAAATGAACAGAAAACACACAAAACCAGTTATACATGGGTGACCTTGTTAGAGTGGAGAGGAGGTTACAATAGGAAGAGAAACAGAGTATGGCAATATGAACCAGTGTGTGTTTCTAAAACTGCAAAGATTAATTGATTAGGTAAGTATTTTGATAATAACGTTTGTATTTTTTAAGCTGAGAATTGGAGCATTTGCTAGTTTCATCCTTAAATGTGAGAATTTGATGCTTTTATTCATCATGCATGATAATAAACTGAATATCTTTATCTTTTTAATTCCCTCTCTATCCTCTCTATCTACTCTATTCTACTCTGATGATCTGCCCTGCACAACCACATCTATTGCACGTCTGTCCGTCCTGGGAGAGGGATCCTCCTCTGTCTCTCCCTGAGGTTTCTTCTTCTTTTTCCCCTGTTAAAAGGGTTTTTTGAGGAGTTTTTCCCTGGCTGAATCGAGGGCCTAAGTACAGAGGATGTCGTACAATGTACAGTCCGTAGAGCCTTTTGAGGCAAATCTGTGATTTGTGATTTTGGGCTATATGAATAAAATTGACTTGACTTGTTTTTGGATAAAACAAAACCATTTTAAGATGTCACATTGGGCTCTGGGAAATGACACGGGGCATTTTATTGACAAGATGATTAATGTTATTGACACTATAATCGATATTAAAAAATAACCACTAACTGCAGCAGAGAATTGCAAGAAAAGAGCAACAGGATGTGTGAGCGTGACACAGTATGCCACAGTGTGTGTCCTCCTAGAGAGCCTCACAAGGAAGCCTGTATTGAACACAAAGAAGCTACCATGATGCACAGGGGCTGCTGGTGTTGGCATGGTACTGAGATAACGGGTCGGATCCCCCATCTGGTCTCTGAGACACACACACACACACACACACACACACACACACACACTCACACGCACACGCACACGCACACGCACACGCACACGCACATGCACATGCACACGCACACACACACACACACACACACACAGACCACGAGCACAGAGGGAAGTGTTGAATGGCTCCATGCCAGGCATCTTGCGTAAACGTGTGTGTGTTGTGTGTTTTCTGTTTATGTGTGTGAGCAGACAGTGTGAGACAACGTTGGCGAGCTGCCACGGCAAAATTTTCCTCGAAGACAGAACCACCAAGGCACAATGGTGAAGGCCTCTGACTGCCTTCATCCCCCGAAACTGATAGAAATTTTTAATTAGCTGATTAAGGAAAACAAAATAAAACTGTTAGAAGAAAAATCAAGCTTTTTATCTGTTATTATTTTATGTAATATTATTTGTATTCAGTTTAGATAAAAGCTCATAAGACTTGTTGTCTATGTTGACTTTCTGGCATCTTTGTCGTAGAAAACATTTGTGACAGATGTTTTCGCTTAACGACTAAAGCCGACTTTTGTTTCAGAGAGCGAGCTGTAAATCCATTTCAAGTGCATGTATATGCTTCAAGTGGAACTTAATACCTGGGCTCTAATTATGCACTTCAAGAAAAGTGTGGGTTGGGAATAGTCGCTAAAATGTTCTTCATTATTGCCAAACGTTTTCCATCAAGAATTCAGATGGATGAGCTAAAAGGAGGCAAGAGAGCACAATTAAAAGTGCCTCTGATCCACGGATACATTGTGTGTGTGTGAACATGCAGATCTGAGAGACTCAGATAAACCACATCATGAAAAAAAGGCACACTTGTACACAAAATAGGACTATTTTCTTCAGTGGTATTATTCCTGTTTTAGAGGAAAACCACAGGCTCTCCATGATTTAAAGAATCTTAGGACAACCAAGTTTGCACAAAAGTTACATTTTCTGCCAGTGATGTGATGAATAATGTATTGGATTTCAATGGAAAAAGAAGTGGAGCTACTGTATGTGGCTGAAACGAAATAATAAAACAATGAGCCCCATCAATGTCACCCTTGTTCCTCTGATGTGACCCTGTGGGGCGGAGAGTACGCGTCAAACACAAGCATGACTTATCAAAAGAAGTTGCCGTTCTCATTTTTCAACCCACTCGTTTCCCTTTGCCTGACGAATCCACTTGTTTGTGACATGAAATGGAATCTCTTCGCTTTGAACTATGAAACCGGGGAGTTTAAACACAGTCTTGCATTTGGCCGACGCCCCATCAGGAGTGTGTGGGTGTTTGTGTGTGTGTGTTGGTGTGCGTGCAAGTGACGTATGCAGACTCCCGGGGTGATGGGCTCTTTGATGTGGACAGCACGGACACTTTTATATAACAAAATAGCAGAGCCTTGCCCACTTTTATGTGTCCAAGTGCTCTTTAACAACCTGCTTCATTTAATTAATCTTCATTACACCCCTGCAATCACCAATATTTCTCTTACACAAGTTTTTAACCTTTTCAATACTGCCGTTTGCTCAAAAAATGTACAGTATAAAGCCACAAAAATCACAGTTAAACATCTATCACTAACTATAATAATGAAGCAAATATCATTAATAGTATCCAAAAGTGATGCATTTTGATCAAAACTTTTGACTTTTAAAAGGTAAGGGTTGTGATTAGCAATGATCATGCTCAGTTTCATTTGTATTTTAGACACCATCCCAACTTTTTTGGAATCAGGGGTGTATTTGGTGCCATACAACATCAATGGGCCAAACGGCTGCTAAAATATTAGCAATCTGCCAAACGAGAGCAGAGATTTTAAGACAACCCCAATTTAGTGTGGAATGTGTTTTCAGTTCAACCCAATACGTAGATTTTCTGCATTAAAATGTCCAAAACTACGAGACGTATGTTATTTATTTTGTTTAGTTGCAACCTTACATTATCCAAGAGAAATCCATATTTTTAATCAAGGAAGCGGTCTGTGTCCTTTGGTCGCCTGTCAATGGCATCATATACTGTATGCATGCGTCAGCGTTGTGGTTGTCCGTCAGAAGTTGTTAGGAATTTAGTTTTTATCCCGTTTTAAGCCACATTTTTACAATACAATCTTAAGTTCTTGGTCATTTTTAACTATATAGCTTAACTGGATTTAAGGATTTTGGTCATCGGACAGTTATCAGAGAAGCAATCTGAGCAAACAGCAGCTTTCCGCCAAAAAGCATCAGAAAAACAGTGATTTTGAAACAGTTTTTACCACTCACCAGGTCTATTGTTTCTCTCCATCATGAGTGTGTGGGCGTATGTGTGTGTGTTGCTATGCATGCAAGTGGCGTGTGCAGACTCCCAGGGTGACAGGCTCTTTAAAGTGGACAACAAGGACACTTTTTATAGAACACAACAGCACGGCCTTGCTCAGGAGACCCCTGCGGGGTAATTCGTCTCCGGGTAAAAACCTCCTGAGAGTCTGAATGTGATCAGATTGCTTCACTTGCAGTAAAAACCTCCTGAACAATGAACAGTGAAGGAATCCCAACCAGGAGAAGCTATCTGCAATGGTGATGAAGACAACAACTCCCATGATCCCACACTACTTCACAATCTAGAGAGAGAGCGCCCTCGCAGCAAACGTATTTTGTGTTTGAGGCCCTGTTTACACGAGGACGCTTGCGGGTAAAAAATATTTTATCGGAAGTGTCTTTCGTATAGACGGTGACGGCGTTTTGGGGGCTTAAAAACTCAAAAATCTGAAACCACCCTCCAAAGTGGAAAAGTTGAATACGCTCCGCCGTATCGTGTCCGTCTACACTGCCAAGACGCAAAACTCTGCTCAGATCTGCTCACGTCACGTATGTGTTAACGTCACATACATGCTCCAGTACAGGAAAATAAACAAACATGTAGGATTATTTCCATGCGTTGGACCTTCAAGCTGCTCTGGCAGCTCTAATAAACTTACAGGAGTCTTTCCACCAAATGTACAGGATATGTACAGATAGTATTAGTGAACAGTGAAGGATCTGGAATTACCTCTATCACATTTTGGATGCAGCAATTCGTCGGAGGCGAGCCAGACGGCTGTGAACGAGACCTGGGAGATCTAGTGGATGGTGGATAACTTTGTGGAAGGAGTAGCTGATGAAAATGGGTGGCGTGAAAACTTCCACATGCCCAAAGATGCTCTTATCTCTTTAAGTGATGCCGCCTGGCATGCATACAATCGAATTTCACACACTTTTGCGTCATCGTATGCACGCAGATTTCCTCCCGAAAATGCTCGTCTAAACGAGGAATAAAAAGTGAAGACGCGACGCCACTTTTGCGTCTTCTGTTCAGACCGCCCTCGTGTAAACGTAGCCTAAGTGTCTACCTGAGAGGCCGATTCTCCCGTCCGTCATAAATGTGGAAGAAGACCTCTAGCTCCTCCCCCAGATTGGCGCTCATCAGACTCTTCACGTGGACGAACAAGTGATGGGTGCTGGCGGGAGCAGGGGTCTCCTTCTTACGATGCCGGTGCTCCATCTGCAGAGGAGAAGAGGAGAGGTGATGAGCATGAGCACAAATTGATTTTCTAATGGTAATCTGAGCAGGGAAAATTGTATATATTACACTTAATATGCAGCTATACTGACACTGCAAAAATGTAATGAATAAAATTGATTAAAAGAATACAGTTTGTGCTGTTCTGATATAGGAGTGCAGGGAAGGATTTGGAAAGGTTAAAAAAACAGTAAAATCCATAAGCTCTAAATCCTGAAAGATCCTCAAACACAGGATCAAAGCTTATCAAATACAGTTAATACCAGGGAAAAAAACAACATGTGGTTCCATCTCTTTTAATACTGGCCTCTCACGTTCAAGAGCTGCTGTATTTAGTGTTGAGTTTCCCAGTCAAAGATAAATAATATCCCTCAGAGACACCTCACAGTAGGGAGGAGCATTGCTTCAGATTTGCATATATATTTGAAGACTAAGGCTAAGATATAGATTTTGTTGATATAAATCGAGTTAATATAGCGCGTAATATCGCGGACTGTCAGCAGCACCAGGGGCTAAGATCTGAGACTTGGAGCTGTATTGTCTGGTGGTTTCTTTGTTGTAATCATGGTGCCAAAGAAACAAATGGGACAAGAGAAGCACATATTGGTGTTCAGATGGATATGCACATAAACAAACACTTTACACATAAGAATGTATGCTTAACAATTCAAGGGTTTTCACAGAAATGTATTGCAGCCTATTCATCATCAGGTATAAAAGCACCAAAACACCTTATTTATTTACCCAAGCATTTATCTTAAAGTAAGTTAATTATTTTCTTGACACAACGAAATAATAGTGTTGTGATTTGCATCCCTTTCAACTGGTTGCTTAATCTTAGAGAAACAGAAACCGAAGCTGTGGAATTCACGCTGAATATAAATGCAAGCAAAGACACAGTCAAGCAACGCAGCACAGAAGTCACATGTCAGGGACTGGTAGCGCATCAGCTGATATTACATGCTTTATTAAGTCAATCTATACCGAAAAGATCAATAAAGCCTCACAGAGCACGGTGCAGCGATGTAAATACCATCAAGATCAGCACGCACACTGCAGCTCTGTTTAAGAGGGGTTCATCCTAATCTGCTGTCAACATCCAGAAATACAAGGACACACACACACACAGAGCACCAGATGGCCAGGAGAGTCACTGCCAAATTGTGCTCCACGTTCACTTCTGTAGTAGGATGTAAAGAGATGGGGACAGGGGGACAAGAGGAGGATGAGGAGAAAAAAATGAAGAAATGAGAAGTAAAGCCCCACTACAGACATCCAACCAGTACTGTACAGAAACCAAACTCTGAATCTACCATAGCTGCATACTATCAAATCAAATCAACTTTATTTATAGAGCCCTTTAAGACAGCGTTAGCTGATACAAAGTGCTGTACATGGCAGGACAGACCAACGATAAAAACAAAACAAGCAAAAACAACTAAAACAAAGCGAGTCTCATGCTGGGTAAAAACCAATAAATAAAACTGGATTTTAAAATTAATCTCAATTTTAAAATTAGTCTTAATTTTAAAATTAATCTTAATTTTAAAAAACAACAAAGAACAAATAAAAACAAATAAAAACAGAACAAAGGCTCATGTTGAGTTAAAAGCCAGTAAATAAAAATGGGTTTTAATATTCCTTTTAAAAGCGGACAGTGGGGAGGCCTGCCTGATGTGCAAGGGTAAAATGTTCTACCAATATGTACTATCAATGCTACTCTACAGGCTGGGTGATATATATCGATACAAAAAATATATCGATATATTTTTTAATGTGATATGGAATTAGACCATATCGCATATATCGATATAGTTCAAATTTGTATTCCTTCTTTATATATAAATGCTGCCCTTACTAGGGTTTGTCATATTTAGTTCTTTTGTAATGTTCATTTTTCTTTTCTCATATAAATATATTTATTTCAGAAAAAGATGGACCTATTTTATTTCATAGGCTATTTTTATTTAAGATTTTTTATTTATTTATAAAAACCCTAACCCTCCTCAAAAACACCAAGCAAGATAATACACACTCCAAACTCAAGAGATGCATGTTGACCTGGATCAGAGCAATCCCAAGAGTCACTGGAGAGAGAAGGAAAGAAGGAAAGGGAGGCCTAAAACGACGCAGGACAATTGAGAAGGCAACAGCAACACCATCAGACCCGGGGGACCGTAGAGATGAGGCCAAAGACAAAAGACATTGCAGTGGTGAAAAAAAGTTGGCCCTTTTTAAATATATAGCTGCTATCACAGTTGGTGGGCAATTTTAATTTTCCCAAGGGGCCACATGAGATACTGCAAAGGTTGCGGAGGGCCGGACTAATACTCTGAACTTAATTCTGCTCAATATTAGTTTCATCGTTTTATGAAAAGCAGTAAATTATTTGGTTCTGAGCTGCAACTGACAAGAATACATGTTTTGATAACACTATGTTAATGTGGATTAAATCACCTATAGCTGTAAAACCACTAAAAACGCCAATCATTATCGTACTTTTCCATTTATTTTAAACTCAGCATACATTCAAACCACAAAAACAACATGGAGTATGTATGTTTTGCAGTAAACCAGCAATTTAATAGTGTTTTTCAGTTACTTTTTCTTTTTTAGTGAGAAAAGTCCAGTCTATGGTGCTTGAATGTCTTGAATTGTTAAAAACTCTACATTCCATGTCAACTTTAATTTTTTTTACCATGAGATGCCATTTTAGTAACAAGGAAACTCGTATGCACGCACATACGTCAATCCCCTTCAAAATAAAAGCACTGCAGTTGTATTGACTTCTAATTTCTCACGCGGGCTGGACAGGGACAGCCAACGGGCTGGATGTGGCTCCTGGGCCGCCTTATGCCCAGGTCTGTGCTATCATAAGATCATACATTTCTAGAGGGACTTCTAGAGTGGAAAAAAAAAACAAAAAAAAATAATACACAAACAAGGATAACGTGAAAAATGAAGCAGTTCTTCCTTACATTACAACAACTCTCTGTCCAGGCAGTGATGTTGCATTGTTTTAAACACACCCTAGCAAGCATCACCATGTGATGATGATGATGATGCTTTGAGAGAAACTACAAGGCAACAAAACGCCACCTCAGAGGAGATTTAAGTCTCTGAAAGCTGAAATTTTTATGCCATAGTGAAATGTGAGATAAACAGAGACTGCCTAGAGGGTAAGAAATCAATCTAAAATTTATGATATGCTTTGGAAAACAGTTGGCTGTACTATAAATATAAACATATGAAAAACCACTAACACTGTCCTCTAAGACTCAAACATGCTCGAAAATTACACCACATATCATTGTACAAGTGCAATATCTGTCAGGATGATGAATATGTTTTGTCTCGTCCTGAGTGCTCTGCGCTATCTGAGATCCCAGAAGAAAACACGGTCTAACAACAAGGCGCTGACACTGTTTTTACCAGATCACTTACTCTCTACACAAAAGGGCAGAGCTGCTGCTTTTTTGACGCAGAATGACTAGGTCTGGGAAGGCCCTAATTTATGCTGTGGGGTTTTATTACCAGGTTATTTTCAGTGTGTCATTTAAGCTGCCCGACCGGAGCCGTGTGTGGTTATATGGCAGCTTCAGCATGACTAGACACAAAGGATAGACATGGCAGCCTGGCAGCCCTGCTGGCAACATAAATGCTGTGGGAAACAAGGAGAGGACACAGAGAGCATGACCACGTGTGTGCTTTCCCAACCGTCTCATTATTGTTCAATCTTTTCCTAAACAGCATGAAGCAAGTGAAGGGGCTGTCGATGGAGAGGGGGGGTCAAACTGAGGAGACAGAGAAACTGTTTAAGCCTCCTTTCATCTCTCTTTTAATCAAGTGGGAGGAACACCTGAGTGACACAAGCAGGGAGCAGGAGATGAGCGTGTAGCCTTTAAGTGCGTTTCACTTTAGCGATAACTGAGGAAATTTTACTACCACATGTTCAGAGCCCAGACCCCGGCTATCCATCACCGCTGTCTGATCTGCCACCGTTAATGAATTCATCGCTCTGGGATCTAAACTCTCCGCTCACGCTCTGTACTGGACTCACACACCAGGGAGACAACGAGGAGGTTTAAAGCCGTTTTTGCCGTTCGCACTACAGACAACTTCAGCAGACTTAAGCGTGAGACTGGGGAGCCAATTAGGGATTTGATGAAGGTTTGCTCACTTTCAAGCTGCGACCAAATAAAATGTGTCAAAGGACGTCAAGTCAAATAAGTCGAGTGAAAATCAGGCCTAAATCTCCTCAGACTAACTTACAAGGAAAAGGACATAGCTTGTTGGCAGTGGCACATAGAATGGCATGAAGTTGCCTTTTAGTCTGAAATCAGAGAGAAAGACTTACCTATAGCCTATTTATTAGCATGGGGGGAAAGTTTTGGTTTATTTATTTGCACAGTTAGAATTACATAGAATGTCAAAGATAACAAATAGTGTAAAGTGCAGGGAGAGGCAGAACACCCAGATGGGCTTATTTAACCCATAACAACCCAGACCCATAATCTTTAAAGGAAAATTATGGGGGATATACCACAGACCAAGTGGACACATAGAACACATAATGATGTTTTTTTTTAAAAAGATTATTTTTTGGGCATTTTACTGCTTTATTAGATAGTGACAGACAGAAAGGGGGAGACAGAGGGGGAGACATGCAGCAAAGGGACCTCAGGCCGGATTCATGGTAGCGCTCTACCAGTGTGAGCCACCAGGACGCCCCCACATAATGATGTTTAAAAAAATAATAATAATACTACCCCTAAATGTCAAAGATCTGTGATGTGACATATACGATACATTGGGCGTTTATGGTATTTATGTTTAGGATATTTCTTATTTTCAAATACAAAAACTTGACACATTTTCTGCTTACAGAGACACAAATTTGCCTTTTTCTTTGCATCTCCACAACATTTATCAAAATTGTGACATTTATAGTGCTGTTTAACGATAATTTTTTTTGGTCCCAAAATAAGTCACAAAATAAGAATAAATCTATAATAAATAGATTATTATTTTTGTCTACATCTCCATAAAATATATATAAAAATTGTGACTTTAATTTGTTCGGGAATTATGGTCAGTAATAAATACGTTTTTTTAAATTAGCTACTTTTTCACATTTCTGTTCTGAATATGGGAGATTCTGGAAGATTTGTGTTTGTTACACGGGTGTCACCATGGGTTCTTATGGGTTAAAGCCTCCACCTAAAATGTCATAGTTATATGAAAGTAATAAAAAACTGATAATAGAAAAAAAACATATGTATAACATCAACAACAAGTTATGATGACAATAACAAAAATAGCAATATACAGACAAAATATGAACATGATGTAAAAGTGTATTTGTGTGTGAATTAGAATTTTAAAACAGCAGTTAAATGGGCTTTTAGACACCTTTTGAAACATTTTATAGGAAAAGGTATTCCATAATTTGGTGCCCCTAAATTTAACAATATATTGAACACATTCGGTAAGAGTCAGTTCTGTTTTGTGTTGATGCAAAAAAGTAAATTCTCAACATTATTGTCGCCTGTGTCTGTTATGTAAGACCAGACTGTACATTCCAGAACCACTGGATGGTGAACTGTAACAGATGAAAACACGTGTGTCATGTTTACCCCTGGCTAAAAAGGTAGCACATGGAAGCATTTTGGCTTTTATGAAGATGTAGGAGGGGAAAAAGTGTAAAAAAAAAAAAAAGAGAGAGAGAGAGAGAGAGATCATGAAAGTAGATTTTAACCATGGATTATTACAAATACACCATCACACAGTTGAAAAAAAAATTATGAAGAATAATTATTTTGATACATCAAAATACAATCACATCAAAGCCCTCTGAAACAAAACTGAATTGATTCAAAGGTTGCAAATATTTGCTCTTATTTGAGCTCTGGGCGGTCTCCTCCAACTTCTGAGGGAAAAATATGTTTCTTTAGATGCTTAACACATGACAGGTGACAGGTGACGCTTGTGTGTCATTGCTCAGGTATCATACAGTGGGTTTACAGTGTCACAGCTGCCGGCTACTGCTGAAACAAGGCTGATGTGAGCTGTGACAGTGAACCAAAGGAATAACTTTGCAGGCAGTGAAATCAATTTTTAGTATGTACATTTGTTAGTTGTACAGTTGTTTTTAGATAGTTTGTAACTTTTCCACATGTTCTATGGTGTGCTTGGTGTTTTAGTCTTAGTCTACAGCTGCTGCTGTAACACAGTAATTACCCAATTTGTCTATCTATCCATCCATCCATCTCTCCATCAATCCCTCCATCCATCCATCCATCCATCCATCCATCACTCCATCCATCCATCAATCAATCTCTCCATCCATCCATCCATCAATCTCTCCATCCATCCATCAATCTGTCCATCCATCAATCCCTCCATCCATCCATCCCTCCATCTCTCCATCCATCCATCCATCCATTCCTCGATTCATCTATCAATCTATCAATCAATCAATCTATCTATCCATCCATCCCTCCCTCCCTCCATTCCTCCCTCCCTCCATCCACCCATCCATCCATCCATCCATCCATCTATCCATCCATTCATCCCTCCATCAATCCCTCCATCCATCCATCCATCCATCTATCCATCCATTCATCCCTCCATCAATCCCTCCATCCATCCATCCATCCATCCATCCATCTCTCTATCCATCTATCAAAACGAGCTAAAAGCTAAAATATGCTAAATGCTTTTGAGAGGAGGAGAGAACTACTAAACTATTAAAATTAAATATGGGCTTGTTACTATTAGCCTTTCACAATACACATAATCATTTGATCTATGGTTATTATAAAAAAAGATGTGATTATACAGCCTAAAATTATTATTACGAAATATAATTTCAAAATTGTCCTTCAAGTTCTTTTAGAAAATGTGCTACAATCTCATTTTGTTCTGTAATATAAACTTATTTTTTTACTCAATGAGATAAATGTATATATATGTATGTATATAAATCAAACAATTTGATTTTGGAATCAAAATCATCACATAGTTACTGAAATCTCTCGTTCCTTTCTCGTTCATTATCCTCTTTATTTCTCACTGGGCAGATATCACATCATTTTTTACCACAGTGTAGCAGTCAGGCTACATTTTCCCACAGTAACACCCCACTGCCATTTCACCACACACACACACAGACACACACCAGGTAATCCCCATCTCAATTTAATTAAGCCACACCACAGCAGCATCACCGCACAAGACAGAAACAAAGAAGCTGTTCTCATAAACAAAGATCTCACTGAGAAATGTTGAATGTGGGTTCGTTGCGATGGTGTTTGTGTGTGTGTGTAAACTGCAGTCCCTTTATCTAGTCTGGGTAAAGGGGGATTGCAGTCATTTTCTCATTTTCTACGCTTTTTAATAGAGGTACATTAAGCTTTCATCTTGCTATGGCTGCTTTTGTTTTGACTAACAAAAAAAGAAACAGATGGATTAAGAGCTTCAATTACCCCTGCGAAGGGAAAGCCGTCACAGTGTGTGTGTGTGTGTGTGTGTGTGTGTGTGTGTGTGTGTGTGTGTGTGTGTGTGTGTGTGTGCGTGTGTGCGCGCGATACTATTCTCCCTGCACTGTATCAGGGCAGAGAAGTGGTTGCCACGGTAACAGCGGTTGGGGCTTGGAGAAAATGGGAAGGGGAAGCAGGGAGCAAGCAGTAGGAAAGGAAGGAAAGAATGAGGAATGGAGAGATATGAAGAGATAGATTCAGACACTCAGCTACACTTTATGTTTCTAAAAGCAACACTGATGCCACTGGATAGTTTCCAATGATATCAGAAGTATTCTTTTCAATCTTTCAGTGTAAACTATCAAGACAATATGTAGTCCTTAAAGTGCTGTGGTGAAAGAAACGGAGGGAGATTGTGTGATAGCTCCAGTATGAAATTGTTTTCCCATCTGCCGTTTCCAGGGTCAAGAATGAACTTTCAATTCCAACTTTTGAGCCAAAATGGATAAAAGTCCTTCAAGTGCTCGATGGAAGTGGAAATTTAAACATCAATCTGCTGTAGAAAATGTGTGATACAGTTGAAAGCTCCAGAACAGTTGAAACAGCCACTTGTGGTGAGATAGTTTTGCATTCAGATAGATTCTCTACAATAACCTCTGTTACAATAAAGTGAATCCCCACCTTGCACAAAGCTGAATGGCCAGAGTTTGATGTGTTCTGCCAGTTCACACCACTATCTCTGCTACCTGCCAGTTCTGAGGAAGAACTTTCAGATCCTGCTGTCAGTGATAGACAGCATCTCACATCCTCACTGAACGGAACAAACTGTTGAAAACATCCTTCCACTGTCTGATGCAATCAGTTGAAAAATGTGTTTTAGTAACTGTAACTCTGGACACACAGCATAGAGGGGAGTACACACAGTATTATATGCACGGTACTAGTGTTGTAGTCAAGACTGCACCAAACGAGACCAAGAGAGTACAGAGACCGAGACAAGACCAAGACCATATATATTAAAGGGAAATCATAACAAAACATCAAAAACAATCAGAGCAGCACAATAGTTTGAAGTTATTAGCTGTTTTTGAGAGGGTCCTTTTTCACGATTATCAGTAAGGTGCGGACAAAAAGCCTATAAGCGGTGGTCTTGACCAGTCTCGTTAACCCTTAATAGGGCACTCATTGAAATACTTGCAAATTCCAAATTTCAACCCTAGAGAATATTGGAGGATATTACATACAGCCAGAATGTGTAAAAAAAACATATGGACCCGGGGGAGGGGGGTAATATTTTGAGAAAAAAGTTTACAAGGTTAGAGTGGCAAATTTACGAGAAAAAAATGTTCAGATTTATGAGATTTAAAGTGGTGAATCGGCGAGAAAAAAGTTCTTTCTTCACACTTTTTTCTTGTAAATCTGCGACTTTTTTCGTGCAGATTTGCCACTTTAAATCTCTTAAATTTGCAACTTTTTTCTCGAAATATTGATGATATCCACTGAAGTTACCAAATATAGTTCTTCGCCTGATAAAGGGTTAAAAAAACCTGAGTCTGCACACACACACACACAGTCTGCCCACCGAGACAAGACAGAGTAAAAATGCCCTCAATTCGGAGACGAGACCAAGAACCTTAAAAAAACCAGTCTTGAGACCAATCTCGAGTACTACAACATTACATGGTACATCCATCCATTAATTATTTACACCCTCCTACCCTGGGACTCCTACCTATTCTACATTTATCTATCTTCAATATATTGGGGTAAAATTAATGGCAACCAGCTTGTTGAAACATGAACAATCTTATAAAAGTCTTACACACCGATGTGGTGAATACCTGTGAATAGTTCACATCAAAACTACCAGCAGCAATGCAAATTTGCAACAGTTTCACCACTTGTTCACTAAAGGTTCAAATAAATTTGTGCAGGCAGATGACAAACTACCAATATCCCATTGACCCAGAGCTGCATCTGGCAGTCTGCCTGAAGTCAGTGGTTGTATAGCCTAAGCTATGTTGTTGAGTTCTACTTTTATTTGAGTTCCCTCTGGTAAACAGTAACCCGGTGTATATGTCTACGGCTCTTATTGTGAAAGGTTAAAACGGGTGAAATGGATGTGGTATGAGCCGTTATAAATCTCAGCTACACTTTAGTGCATGTTTTAAATATGTTCGTTCTAGACAACGTGATTGGTCGATGTCTTTATTCGCAGTGCATAACCAAAGAAAAACAGCAGCTTGAAAAGAAATATTGATTTGTGAATTAATCAGGCAGATTATGGTGTGTAAAGACTTTAAATGGCAGAGACACTGCAGCAGTGACAGTCAATGTTTTTAACTGAGTAAGGAAAATAAAATAAAATAAAACAAATTAAAATAAACAGACCCACACACACACACACACACACACACACAGAACCAAAGCTTCTACTACAGCTATCTACAATACAGAAAATAGCCAGACAGATATATCTCTTGGTAGATATTATCGGCCACTATTGGCTTATCAAAGGCATGTCAGTATCAGTGTATATGTTGTCTGATATGTGCCATTATGATTTCTTTTACACAATATATAATGCAAAAACTGTTGCTTGCTGTGATCTTTTTTTTTTTTTAATCCTTTTTAATGTCAGCAATTGGCTGAAACAAAACAGTCATGATTTTTATTTAGCTATTTATTTTATTCCTTATTTTTTCTTTTTTTTTTCTCAATTCTACAATGTCATTTAGCAGACGTTCATTTGAGAGTTAATACAACACAAGCAAGGATGAAGTCAAGAAAAAATGCAAGAGTAAGTGCTGTGGGTTAAGTTTGAGTCCAATAGGACGAAAGTGCTTTTAGGCTGCACCGCTCTCAGTTATCATTTATTTCATCATAGAATTGGCTGACAATGTAATGCATTGTTTGTATAATGTATAACAATGTTAAATATTATTTAATAAAGTTTTATGTTAAAGTAGATCTCTGGCAGAGTGGTGAAAAATCGTTGCACAATCCACATAAAGAAGGCCAATTTTATTCCAGCTTGAAAAATCACTATATCGGCCACCATATCAGTTATCAATGAATTGTCCCCTTCTAAAATCAGTATCAGCATCAGTTCCATAAATCCCATATCGTCCTCTAATACAGCACAAGTGATGAGCTGCATTTAGCATCTAGTACGAGGACCCTTCAGAAGAGCAGACAATCACCTGCACTCCAGCTCCCCTAATGAGCTGTTAGTTTGAGAAGAAAGCAGGTCAATACTGAGTGGAGAGCTGGAAGACCACTCACCAGTCTGTAGAGCTCTGTGACGCTGATTTCATCGGGGTCCACCATGCTGAACTCTCTCCTGGGGACCAGGTCCAGGCAGAGCTGCCTGTAACACAAAGATTCATACAGTTTACACACAGCGCGGAAGCAAATGACTTACAGATTACACACACATATCCACATAGCAAGCAGAAACAGCAAAGTGAGCAAACACACACCATATGGACCCACGAGTGCCAAGACGCACACACTGTCACATCAGCCGTGTCAGTCATTTAAATAAACTTGACAGATCGTCCTTCTCTCTAAGGAACAGATGAAAGAAGAAAAGTCTTCTCCCTTTAGCCCCCCGCTATGCCCGCTGTCCTCCTTATCCTCCCTCCCATCCTTTCTGTTTCATGGTTCCCACAAACTACCTCTCATTTTCTCCCTCCTTTTTCTTCCTCTTATCCTCCTCTAGGCTGGCTCTTTCAGTGGACCAAAACGGCACGCTAGAGTATGTCTCCTTGTCAGCAATAAAAGAGACAGGCTTGGTCAACCATACAACAGCCCACAGCGAGGGACTGTCCACCCATCTCCTCACTAAGGAGGGGTGTGTGTGTATGTGTGTGTTTGAGGAGGGCCCACAGCAGGGGAATGAAGGAGAGTGAAGGGTAAAGGACAGATATAAAGAGAGAGTGACAGAAGTTGGGAGATTTTTTTTATTTCACCCCCATGGCATGGAGAGGAAAGAGAGAAGAAAGAGAGAGGAAGGATGGAGAGAGTGCTGCCTGTGTGAGGGGAAAGAGACTTGATTGAGTGAGGAGAGAGCCTGCAGGGAGGGAAGGTGACAACAAAAGACAGAGGAGCAAGGAGAGAAGAAAGAGTCAGAGAGAAACTCTGGGAAAGAAGGAATGACGAGTTAGAGAGTTGCAGAAAGTTGGTAGACAGAATAAACAAGTGACTGAATAAGATATTCTGTATTATTACAATTCCCATTTTTCCTAAAGTTTGTGAAGAAATGTGATTCAAGTTTAAACTAATGTTGGATAAAACCTCTTATTAGGCCACACTGGGCTGTTTCTCATTAACTACAAATATGCATTATAATAATTATATAACTATTTCCCAACTTTTTTCCCCCGAATAAAAGTTTTTAGATTAATTTTCCATCCGACTTGCAGGTAGAGTAAAATACTTTCTGCAAGTTATCCCTCACAGTCGCGATAAAGTTTGATTTATTTCATTCATTTATTTCGCAGAAGATAGGGAGTGGTAATGTGATTATGCAGATGTGAACTGGGGCTGGGAATGATTCATCAGTGGTGCATTCAAACCAACTTAGCAGATTCAAGATTTTAGAGTCGGTTGTTGGAAAGCATAGTAAAAGAGAGTTAAGATGGCTGGGTATCGTTTGGAAAATTACAGAACCTGTACCCTTAAAGTGATGCCCAAACCAATAGATTACTTTATCGATTGTATGGGTTGTAGCTGCTGCTGTAGTGGGCCAATCACAAGTTGCATTAAACTGAGTGACTGCCATCAAAATCCATACTAATAGTACGTTTTTCTAGTTTTGGGTAAAAAAAAAAAAAGGCTAAAATGCAGGAATCGCTTATTTCGATACTATGTGGTACTGGTTTATTTCAGTCAATACCTTAAAGGTATTGAGGACTGATACCCAGTTCGATTAGAAGCACATGTCTTCTTCACCGCTTTGAAACACCGGATCAGCCAGCTAGTGTGGAAAAATAGATGGTTAGGGAGATTTTTTTTTCCATAAAAGCCCAAATTTGCTGCCTCTCGCACTTTCTCGTGCCACTATTCCATCATGTACACTGACCTTAATGACTGTATATTTTAATAATTATTTTAAAGGCGAATAAGGGTTCTTGTATATTTTATTTAAGGCATCATATTTTAACAGTCTTCTTGTAAATTCTGTGGTTGACACTTATTTTGAAAGCTGCATGCGTTTAGTGACAGGAAGTTATTCAAAACAGTTTAGAGTGATTCAAAAAAACTTTAAAAGCTAATGTTAGCTTGCGGCTAACGTGCACACGCATGGAGGGCATTCAGTGCGTGTGTCAGTGTGTCAATGCACGCACATGTCTCGGAGGAGGACAGAGAGGTAGGGGACGGGGTTTTGACTGGTAACAGCCACTCTGCTGAGCACTAGCAACACAACGCTAAATAACTTTATATTATGAATCGTGTAAAGATATTTTTTCAGTCGCTTGAAATGTGACATTAGTGCAGCACATGAGAGTCTGGCGGGACAGACTCTAGGTAATCAATGGGAAACCCTGCTCACTGGCCTTATCAAGCAGGTCAGATATCGGCCATGACATGACAGATCCATAATTAAAATTGTTCCTTTATCGATTTCATTATAAAATTCAGTGTGTAGGGACTATGTGGTTACAGGGACTATGGTCCCTGGTCTCTCCAGTCTCACAGATAAAGTTTCCTTATTTGCTACAATGGTTCCTGGGTTTGCTGCAAAGTTCCTGTTGTGGATATGGGCTGATGGAAGACAAAAAAGTCTATATAAGCTAGAGTGGCACTCAAAGAGAGCAAAAACCTTCGCCAAGGCCAATGGTGCATCCGAAGTCTCTCTTTCGACTTCGGTGTCTTCATTGACTTTAAAACATAAACAACATGGACACCACAAAGAATATGTGTTGGATTTCATTGCTCGGTGTTTAAACAACAGGTTGGTAATTGTTTCCAGTATTTGTGCGACAATAAAGAACGAAGGAAAGGGGTCAGGTGAGTCGTGACATATGATCGGGAACTCATTTTACCAATTATTCTGAAATCACATGAATGCAGCACAAATGTAGTTTCTCACAATGGTAACAGAAGTGAAAACTTTCCAAAACTTTTCCACTTGTCCACCCCACGATTCAAATCCCCTACAAAATGTAATTCTTCCAAGGCCTATGGTACACCCTTCCACTAAGTTTCATGAAAATCAGGCCAGTAGTTTTCACATAATCCAGCTGACAGACGGACAAACCGAAGCACAAACATCCAACCTCCTTGCCGGAGGTAATGATGCAAAAAGAAGGATATGAATTTGGTATTGCTTTGAATTTAAAAGACTACAGTTCAGCAACCAACTTTCTAATCCCTGATGGTGTTAGATGTTTTTCAATGCACCAAAGAGTAAAACTTTAAATGGTTCTGCTTCAAAACTGCAATAAAAACATAACTTTCACAAAAAATAAGGCTGACTGAATGTTCCCTGTGATGTATTGCTGCTCTCAAGCAAGCCTCTAGTCACTGGTATTTGATTTTCATACAATACTTTAAAGTGCATGGAATCCAATGGCTGAGCAGAGGGCAGAAAATCAATCTCAAAACTAGTAGAAAACTTTAACTGATGAATGATTAATGACCTAAAACAGAG
Organism: Centropristis striata; assembly: GCF_030273125.1. NCBI lineage: Eukaryota > Metazoa > Chordata > Actinopteri > Perciformes > Serranidae > Centropristis > Centropristis striata. Next base: position 9,935,171 of record NC_081538.1, on the reverse strand, counting down.
CAAAACAAACATAAAAACATAGATATGGTCCTCTGAGACGGAACAATAAACTCACTCGTTGCCCCAGTCCAATCTCGCTGTAATGTGCTGCTTGACGTCCCTCATGCGGTCATGGGTGAGGTGGCCCACCAGCACCTGCCTCCTCAGGTCCAGGATTTCATTCATCACGTGCCAAAGTCGATGGAACAAATCCCCCTCATTCTTCTGCGGAAATAGGAAACGGTGGGGAGGAACGGAGAAGGAAAGAATGAGTGGGAGAGGCATAGTGTGTGATGAATGAAAGGGAAATTGACAAGAAAGACACACAGAATGAGGATGATAAGACACAGATATACAGTTGCATCGAGCCACTCGAAAAACATAAGTGAAAACGAAGTGACAGAATACACATTAGAGAGCCAAATCGGCATTGAGAAGAACAGGGCGACCCACAGAGAGAAGCAGACACAGGGACTTAAAATGGATTTGTGCAAATTAGCTTCAGTGTCCTGCTGCTTCTCGTCGCAAATTTATGCACTTTGATCTGCAAGTATTCATCAGCTCAATTTAATCAGCACCCCAGATAGCTTAATAGGCCACAAACACAATCAATCCAACTAATGAATGTGTATGGAAAAGCTTTGACTGTTTGCGCCGTTTGAATTACCCGGGGCCAAATAAATTCCCTTCTTGAGAAAAACCTAAAAAGGCAGCTTCCCGTAAGCGGCAGTGATATTTAAATCGATGCAAACTGTGCGAGTGGATTCCTACCACGTAGAGTTGTTTCCACATGGCACCCCAGTCCCGCAACGTTGATGTCATCTCTGTAATGACGGAGTCTTCAACAGGAATGACCGTCTCAAATTGCCTAGAAACACACACACAAATAGAGTCAAACCTCTACAATGACGCAAAGGAAATGGAAAAGAGAAAAAACATGGTGTTGCTTACCCTTTATTCTTGACGTGGGCATTCTTCAAGTGGATGTAGCTGGACGGGAAGATCCCCTTTGAGCAGAAGATAAACAGGTCAATGAGAAGACATTTCTGTGAGCATATGGCAATGATGCACATAATCAATACAGTGTTAAGTGTGTTTGTGGGTTAAAATGAGCAGAGCAGAGGGAGAGAGGAGCAGACAAAGAGATAAAAGCAAGGAGCATTGGGATTTAGGAGACAAAAAAAAGATGAAAAGTGTGTTTGTGTGTGTTTATATGTGTGTGTGTGTGTGTGTGTGTGTGTGTGCCCCGTTTGATGCGTATAAACTGCAAGTTGCTCCCTATTGACTCGAGGAGATCAAAGCAGAACTTGTTTAAGTATCTGAGGATAAATGCACTCACACACAGAGAGACACTTCAATCCCAATATGGTTTATGTTATCATGTTTACCTGCACAAAAGCTTATGAAAAGCCACATCTGTTATTGTCAGTTTGGTTTAATTGGTTGGTCTTGAGAAAGGGCAAGGTTATTTTCAGATAGGAGAGCTGTCATCTAAATTTCTTTTTGCAGTTTTGTATCACAAATGTATTAAAAGAAAAGGATTACCTAATTATTAACTATTCAACCTACAGTCACGGGAAAAATATATAAGACCACCCTTGTTTTCTTCTTGCTTTCTTGTTCATTTAATGGCTGGTATAACTAAAGGTACATTTGTTTGGACAAATATAATGATAAAAACAAAAAAGGCTGATATCTAGACATTTTCCATGGTTTTCTTGATAATGATTTTGGTTATAATATTATTGTTATAATGTGAAAGACTTAATGTTGATTTACATTTGTGATCAACAATTGCTGTATTGTTATGATCATGTGATGCAGTGAAGACATATTGCTTGAGTATGCTTTAGTGCGAACAGTCTGCTGGCAAATGCAAACTCAGGGCGCTTTCACAACCAAAAGTTGAGTCCACTTCAATCAAACTCTGATCCTTGTTATGGTTCGTTTGGTTGCTTGTGACAGTCTAATCGTACTCTCGTCTTGGTCCGGATGTTCTCAACCGTTTCCAAACAAACTTTTGGGCAGTTCGATTGCACTGTGAATGTAATCTGACTCAATAACAAGAAATGAACCAAAACGCAGCAGGTTGCAGGCTACCTGCATGGGCTTTTTGTGAGATGGACACAGAGCAACAGATGCAACAGGACTGAGAGGACGCACTTGGACTTCTGCTGAAGCCCGATGTTTGATTGACATCTGGGCTGAAGAACACACAGAGGAGATGCTGAATAAAGTCCACAAAAACAAAGGTTTACAAAATCATTCCAGATCCACTGGATGAGAGAGGATTTCTGCACAAGATAGATCAGTGCAGAGTCAAGGTAAAACAAAACAAGCAATATTTCATTGCTTGTTCGTCTTCATGTTGCTTCATGTTTGCTCCGTGTTTACATTTTCCAACGCTAAATTTCCAACCAACAAGAAATAATATTGCAAGCATATTTCTAGCCCTATGCCTTCAAACACGCCCCTCTGCAAAACTTTTTTTGGTCAGCTTACATTTATGCACTGTGAAAGCAAACCAGACGAAATACAAAAGTAAACAGCTACAAGTTTCAATTTCACGCTGATTTGCACTAACCAAACAGATTTGGGTTGTGAAAGTGCCCTTAATTAGTCATTTACTTCGCGGTATCCAGTGCATACAGATTGAGTATGTAGTGTGCAGTAAGTTAGTATGCAATATCGAAGACAGCCATGATATCTGTCATGAGAAAGGTCTAAGGTGGCCCCACTTTAACTGGTGCAACAAAACTACTGTAAAAGGAGCGAGAGCATCATCTGAAAATGCCCACACAGTTTGGCTCTTATCAGGTAAAATATACAAGCCATCTGTGTGGATGGACAGCAGCTAACCACAGGCAGGTTATGTCACCAACATGTCGAGCACTTTTACCACACAAGAGTTGGTTCAGCTGCTGAAATCTGTCACTGAAAGTTGCCATCTCAACTGGTGAAATTGCTAGCTGCTGCTAACAATGATAAGCCTGGGGGACACTTTAGAATGTGACATCCCTGCTCCTGACGCAGCGCTAAATAAAAAAAATCTTCATGACAGAGCGCTTCAGGGTTAAATGAGGGTACAAGCCAGTTATAAGCAACCTGAAGATGAGCAAAACACACGCACACACACTGAAAAAGTTCACTCACCTTGACATTTGGATTCTTCAGGATGAATCCTCGGTACCAGCCTGCAGAGACAAAGCACCATTTTAATTTCAAGCATGTCACCATGAATAATACACCTTCAAATCTTTATATCTGGCTCAGACTGCAGGGCAGAAGAGGATATATAGAATACTTTACATTTAATGAGAGAAGGAGAGGGATGGAGATGCAAATGTGTGTGTGTGAGAGAGGCTGTGTGTGTGATTTAATGACATTAATCCAATCTTTCTGACAGCTGCACTTAGAAACACATTTCATAACAAGCCCACCAGACATTTTTTCCAACTCAGTGTCATGTGAATAGGGGACTGAGACATCTCACTGCCAGCTGAATAACGGTTCACTGCCAATAAAAATGTAAGCACCATTTTCAATTTTTTTTTCATATGTCATAGGAGCCCTCAAGAGCACTGCGGTAGGAAGTAACTTGTTGTTTTCATCAACTTGTTTGCAGTGACCTTAGGCTAACACATGAAGAGTGAAGGGAAGAACCCTGTGAACCGAAGCCACTGAAAACCCACAATGACTTGTCCTAGCAGGTGTGAAAAAAAAGCAGAGACCGAGAAAAAGGTGAAAAAGCTGCAGCTTGTATAAGCTCACACTCGTCTCACACCATTACACACTCCAATCTGGGCTCAAGCCAAATTAGGACGTGCTTGATGCTTCTGCAAATCCCAGTACCGAAAGAAACAATCTAATACATTTATATCAGAGCTTTTTGAGCTGATGCTCTTTTCCAAACTGACGATTTAAGCTTATTCCACTGTTGCAGTCATTGTAAGTCCCTCCAGATAAGAGCATTAGCTAAATAGCTCAAATGTAAATGCATTAGATTATTCTAATCACTGTTGGGTTTCGCCAGAGCATCTGTGACTTAGGTAGTATTTTCTCCCTGATTTGTTTCAGACATGCACGGTCAGAATAGCATTGAGTAATTTGTCTGGGTCTGCTCTGTGGAACACATGCTCAGTATTTCCTAGATGAGTCATTTTTTCAGTCGCAGAGGTCATCTACTATAACAGCTTTCTGCAAAGTTACATGTCAGGGAAGGATAACAACGTGTCTGTAAGAGATCAGGAGAAAGTGATAACTAATCAGTGTTTTCAAGCAGTGCTTCCCGACCAGGGTCAAGCCTACTTCTACTCTCAGGGATACGTAAAGATTTATTACACACATTTATTGTCATAATAGCCACACAAAAACACAAGTGACCGCACAGTTCACACCTTCCACAAACCATAACCCGTCGTAACACCTGAACACCACGTGTTGAGATTCAGAATACAAAAAACCTAGTTATCAAGCTAAGGAATAAACTAAAATAGTTTGCTAAAAGTATGAATAAATGCTTGAAATACTTAGCTAAAGGTTAATGGGTGAATGGCTGAAAAAGTTTGATAACGATAATGGATGAACAGTTGAAATAGTTAGCTAAAGTAATGGATAAACTGTTTTAATAGTAAGCTAAAAAAAAAAAATAGATAAAGATTTGAAATGGTTAGCTAAACATCAAGGCTAAACAGTTAAATTAGTTGGCCAAAAGTAACTGGCGAATTGTTCGAATAGATGGATAAAGGTAATGGATAAACTGTTAAAATGGTTAGCACAAAGGGATAAACTGTTGAAATAGGTAGAACTTCTACCTATTTCAACAGTTTATCCATTACTTCTACCGTAGAAGTAATGGATAAACAGGTGAAATGGTTAGCTAAACATCATAGCTAAACAGTTGAAATAGTTAGCCTAAGGTAATGAATAAATGCTTGAAATAGTTTGCTAAAAATATTGGATAAACAGTTTAAATAGTTAGCTAAAGTAATGGATAAACTGTTTTAATAGCAAGCTAAAAAATAAACATTTGAAATGGTTAGCTAAACATCACAGCTAAACAGTTGAAATAGTTAGCCAAAAATAACTGGTGAATTGTTCGAATAGTCAGATAAAGGGAATGGATAAACGGTTCAAATGTTTAAAAGTAAGGGATAAACAGTTACAATAGTTAGCTTAAATGGACAAACAGTTAAACAGTTGAGTAAGCTAAAAGCAATGGATCTTCTGCTACATTTGTGTACAGGCCTGATTGGTTCGCAGTTTGATCACTAGATGTCTTATCTTTCAACTGTATTCAATTGAATGTAGGTTGCAAAGGATTTACAAATCATGGCATTGTCTTTCACTGCATCCCAACTTTTTTGGAAGTAGTGGTTGCAGTTAGCATCATGCATAGTTGACTAAACCAACTTAAACACTGACTATTTATTTCTAAAGACAACAACATGTTGAACTAACATTTACTAAATTTAAAATGAACACATTGGGAACATGAAACACTAGGTGGGGTCAACAAAGGTGTAGGTTACAGGAGCTCATCTGTTTGGGCTGTAGAGGTACATGAGATATAACAGGTTGTGAACCACTGTTTTACATCCCACTTTACTTTATACTGAGCCAAATGTATTCACTGCTGTCAGGAACCGAACATAAAGTTCAAGACTGGTTGACGTGCCAAGTCAGAAATCAATTACTGAGGCGGTGCCTTTACAGACAGGAGCCACATGTCAGCAAAGACACTTTCATGTGATAAGCTTGTGTGTTTTGAAGTGTCAACAGTATCAACATGAGGCAGACCCATTAGTCTGTCTCCTCGACTGTCAGCAGCCCGTCTCAGACTCCTCGCTGCTGGCAGGATTTTGATTCTGTTCCTCCCTTCTGGGCCAAGCATTCCGCTGGCTGTGCTATTGTCTACTTCCTCTGGGCCTTTTACCGCAATATCACAACCCTCTGACTGGCTGCACGACTGACTGCTCGACTCGCTGACGCGCTCACTCTCTCGGTTTGAGTGTGTCTCCCAACAGGAAGTGAGACAGAGTGTGTCAAGAGCTCCGGAAGACGGAGGTGTGTATGAGTTCTGTGCATGGTGGCTTATTTGTGTCAAGGTGTGCATAAGTGTGTGGCTTTGCTGTGGTTAGATGGTTTTATATCACTCTGGAAATTTCAAAAAGGCAGAGGGAAAGAGGAAGAGTTTAAGCGAAAACAGAGTAAAAATAAGAAGCTCATATTAGAGACAGCAAAAGAGACAGCATGGAAGAGAAAGCAAGTAGAAAAACAGACTCAGCGTGGGCAGGAAGGCGGGAAAAGCAGCCAGTCTGTGGTGCAGGAAACAGTAGCAAACATGAATTTTCACAGGCGTTCATCACAGACATGATGCTGCTCATTTCATGTGCAAACTGTACCACAATATCCCTCAAAAACTATATGAGAAGTGAGATATCCAGCAAGTAACTTTCCATATCAGATCGACACACATCAAAGCATCTTTGCTTGTGTTTGTGCAAGTAAATTGTCTGTTTCTGGGCCTGTTCGTGGTTGCATGCATAAATCTATGCATCAATGCAAGTGTGTGTGCATGTGCACATCTTTTGAAAAGAGGAAGTGTTCCCCAACATTTTGCGTGTGTATGTGCATGTGTTTACTTCACCACTCATGCAAAAGCAATTGCTTTCCTTAAGTGTAGTATTCATTTTCACTTCTAATGGGTTTTTTTGCACATAGAGCAACTTATTTAAAAGTAATATACACATACTAAGTGTTTGCACTGTACCTTCACATTTCTCCAGGATCTGCACCGTGTCTCCGATTTCCAGTGGCAGGCCATGCTGGACAGTCCCTCGGAAACTGGCCAGCACTACAAGAAAAAGAGGCACAAGACACCCACATGAGTTATTTTAGCATTTGAGTTTATTTATGCAGTTAGAAAAAGGTCCTAAGACATGAGCAGAGTGATGCAAAAAGCCTTCTGGAAGATCACAAGAAGAATAACAGAGAGAGAGGAGGTGCAATCAATAATCTGTGTAGGTGAAATAAAATCAAAGCTTATATAAATAATAAAAATCTCTGTATTTCTGCACCAACTCAAAATAGACACTAAACGCACTTACATAAATACATTCTGTGTCATACAGAGTGTATGAAGCTGCATTTTTTTTCAATAACTACCATTTAAAGACAAAACTTTCAGTGGAAGCATAAAGAGAAAGATGAAAAATAATAACTTTTGGACCGTTAGAGCAAACTGAACATGGGCACATTTGCAGTAATCAAAAACCACCCACTCAGTCCTGAACACTCAGGAGTCATAAATCATTTTTGCGTGATGCAGCGATAGAAGGAGTGGCCTGTTTTTGATTCACCTTGGACTGTTTACTGTACTAATTCCTACCCTGCTGAGACAGCAGCCAGCAGACAGACTCAGAGACACATACAGGTGGTAAAATAACATCTCTACCAGGTTCTACAGACCCGAAACAGCCCTTTACTGAAATAATGTTTACATGATGAAAGCTCTGCAAGTGGACAGGGAGGAGAAATGACTCTTCCAGTGGACAAATATACGGATATATCAAGTTTTTACATGCTTTCTATTTTCCAAATCAAATCAAAACAGATGGAGAGCAGATGTAGGGGTGGACTTAAAGAGGCAAGCTGCTTCTTAAAATCTGGAAAAATAACCTCTGGTGAAGTTCTAAAGGTTGGAGTCCCTATCAGTATCACTGGCAGAGCTTTTTAAAACCAGTATTGGTTTAATGAGGGAAAATGTACAGATTATCAATATGGCAGTTGATATAGTGAATTTTTGAGCTGGAATAAAAACTGACCTTTTCTATGTGGATTGCTTAACGACCGATATGACCGAGTGGTCAGTCAATATTAGCCTACCAGACATATTGTGTTGATGTAAATCTTGTCCAATTTGTGCTAAAATGAAAACTTTTTATTTGCATATATATGCAGAAAAATATGTTTGGGTGATTTGAAAGGTGTTTATAAACATGAGTGTAATGGTAATTTACATGTATACAGTTGCATCTGAATACATTAGAATATGATGGAAAAGTCAATTTCCAGTAGTTCAAGTCAAATAGCCCCAACCAAGTATTGAGTCATATAGATTACATACTTTTCAGAGGCCAACATTTCCATATTAAACATACTTTTTAAAATTGGTCTTTTGCAATATTCAATTTTTTTGAGACACTGAATTTTAGGTCTTCATTAAATGTAAGCCATGATCATTATAATTAGAAGTAATTACATAAATCAAGAGATGAAATGTTTCATTCTGTGTGTAATGGATCTATATAATGTGTTATTTCCACTTTTTGAATTGAATTACTTACATAAATAAACTTTTCCATGATATTCTAATTTATTGAGATGCACCTGTATGTACTATATTGGCAGATATATTGATATTGAAATTGTAACTCCTTAGTATCGCTTTCAGACCTGAAAATCCAGTATCGTTCAGGCTCTAGCTATGACTATGGAAAGGTACATAGAAGGCTGCTTTCTTATTCAAATAGCTTCATTAAAGAATATGCATCTCAATTTTACATTTGACATACAACATTTGACATTGTCAAGCATTTCTAGAAATGAAAATAATTTAAAAAATATTCAATAAACATCAGCACTGTATGTTCAGTATCATTGGTGCTGATCATTTAAATAAATACATTTTTTAAGAAATAGCTAATACGATTTCTAAATGAACCCAAGCTTCTTCTTTTTTGCATTATATGTTCTGTAAAATAAAAAAAAATGTATCAGTCCATATCAGAGAACATTAATGCCAATACCAGTAGATGCATATGTCTGTAATAGCTCAATATGGCTCTGTAACAACCTGAGGCTGTGAGGTTGTAAGGCAGGGAGGATCTGATTAAGGAAACTAATAGAGTTGCACTATGGGAGGTGTATGATCAGGGTTCATGAAGCTTGAGCCACACTAGGGACTGAAAGACAGGATATCTCTGCCTCCGCAACATCATCCATTTCGTAATCTGTCTCTTGTGAGTTCCTCAACCTTATGGAAGTGCAACACTCAAACTGCTGAGTATCCCTTTACGGAGGAAGGGAGAGAAATGATGTAAAGAACAGATGGGGATCTGTAGTAAGTGGCTACATTGAGCAAAGCATGCTCAGTGAGACTCAAATACTGTTATGAAATGGAGAAAAAATCTTAATCAAATTCATTTCGAGACTGTTTGAGATGATGAAATAAACATATTAGGATGGTATACAATTTTTCTAATTCTTCCAGACGTTTGGCATGGATTACTGAAATATAAAGGAGAATAAGTAATGACTACCTCTAGTTCTAAAGAGAGAAGCTGATGGTCCATTAGGAGTGAACAGTACTCTGTGCTGTGAGGGAGTAATAGCCATCAGCAGTGAGTGTCAGTTGACGGCTCTTCAACCAGCTCTTTACACAGCTCTGTCCCGCTGCACACACACTCATGTGCACACAAATGAATTAACCCACATCCTTAAACCTGCATGTGCACACATATGTCAGATTTTCACACGGATACAGCAGCACAAATGCTGACCGATCCATCCACACGCAAACTGTACACTGTAATAAATTATTCTGTAGTCATTTCATTTTACTTAATATATTTGATAAAATGTATTAAATATAAATGTGTCCTTGATTTTGATTTTGTTTAAGTAACTTTAATATAAAAATGTTTGAGATAGAATCTACTTATTTTGATCACATTAAATATAATCTTTATGTGTATGTAATTCTAAATCAAGAGAATTTTGAATGAATCCAACACAATAGAATTAGTCTGTTTTTAATTGACACTTAACACTTCCTGTTAAGTTGTTATTGACTCAATTTGTAACTTAGTTAGATTTAATTAATAATATTGCATGCAATCTGTTGCCTAAATTTTATTGAGTAGCTATTGTTTATCTTTTTTTACAGTGTATAAATGTATACACCAGGCAGCAATTTCACACAAGCAGCCTATGCAGACAGTGATGTATGCAGGCACACACACACACACAGACATGCATTTACACTTGGACACACACACTGGGGAAAAAAGGAAAAGCTTCACTGGGATTTGGAGTGGAAACGTATAACAAGAGTCCCTGCCATGCAGAACTGAGAGGGATCCCGCTACAGCTAAAGTGTTTAGAGAGAATTTCATTTCCACTTCCTTCCGGGGCTCGTCCAGTGTACCTGAACGCACCGTCCAAACAGCACTGAGAGAATTTCCCCTGCTGGAGAGGGATTATATTCAATCCAGCACAATTTAAAGACACAGTGAATTGCACCAGGAGAGCTGGAGTACAAACACTGTGAAGACACAAGTGATGTTTTCACATACGGGGAGATACTACAGGTGAACAGGGTACAAATTTAATTAATAGGTATAACCATTAAACTTCCACAGCTGATACCTACATTAAGACAATTTTTTTTGTATAACAAGTTTTCTGTAATTTTATGTTTATACGTGCAAATGAGGCATTATCTTATTAAATATGTGTTAATTCTCATAGATTTCAAGAAAAGTTGAATAAATCCAGGTTCAAAATTATTGTTTTATTTTGTAGACATATTACAGTCAAATGTTTTTGCAGAGGTAATTTTAGATATTTGTCTTTATCACTGCATGAATGAGAAAATACTGTCAACAGACAAAATTTAACAGTTATATAAATCAGGTTATGAATGATATATGAACAAATTACCCGTAAAAAACCTTCAGCATACCTGCTGGTTCATTATGAGACAAACTCCTTAAAAGATGAATTATTTTAAATTCCCTTCATTTTGCAAGACGCAGGTGGATATGGTGAAACAAATTAACTAATCAATATCGGCATGAAACATACCCCAGTTTTCCCCAGTTAAGGTGGGCAATAATCCGTTTAAACTGCCCCACCTACTGAAAACTGTGTGCTTTTTAAAAATGAAAATTGGCAAAAACAAAAAATCATCTTCACTAATAGACTAAGCTGTGCTCAAAGAGAAATATCAGCAGCAAACCAGAGGTTGACTGCCAGAGGTGCTTAAGTTTTTATTCATTTAAAAAGAGATTCTGGCAGAGAAGCCCACTACCCCAGAGAGGATTCAGTTGAATTACCCATCCACCCACTCTCTCATGTTGACATTCAGATCAAGTCTGCTGATGAAATCAAACAGCAGCTAGACACTCTGCACCGTCTGTAATGGTGAGTGTGTTAGTCTGTGTCCTCGTGCAGTTTATGCTGAAGCTTGGCCAACTCCTTGTTATCCCTCACGCTGCAGAAACACTATCTTTACAAGGGATTTGTCACATGTGCACATCTGACTTTGTAATTCATTCAAAAGCAACCACTCGCGCGCACACACATGCAGTGAAACCCGAAACTTGCCTACTTTTTTTTTTTGTAATTCATTCAAAGCCCAATCACTCACGCACACACACACAATCACAGCAAACACACACGTACACTCTCAAAGTGTGCCTGACGCATGAATTATCCAAGTGACTTTCCCAGCTGCAGTCAACTAAATTATTCAGTTTCAAGTCGCCTTTTTTTTTCTGCTGTGAAATGAAAGCTTCCTGCCTTGACGATCCACAAGCCAGCTGCTGTCTGTCTGTCTCTAACTGCCTGTCATCCGTTTGTCTCAGTCTATCTGTCTGTCAACTGTCTAGGCTGGCTAAGTGCCAAATGATGCAGCGAGGAGACAGGAAAAAGGTGCTTAAACATGAGGGAATTGATTTGTTGTTGTGTGGCTTGGAAATTGTGGGATGTGTGATATTAAGGCAGAAAAAGGAAGGACAAATGTGGCAAAAGATACCATTCATGGCTGTTCGACCACAGAGTTCAAAAACAGGCATAGCAGAGGGGAAATCCTATAAACACACACACACACACACACACACACACACACAACACATACAAATAAAAAAGCAAGTCCAAGTGGATGCCACTGGTGCATGAAGATCAAATTGCATAAATTGAACAAAGGCAGACCTGGTGATGCTCAGATATGACATGAACACACAAACACTGGTTGTCTATTGAACCAGTCAGACCCAGTTTCCAGATGGCCTCCAATGAGCAGCATTACAGCCAGCAAAAGACAAACTCTGATCCTTTCTGACACGCCCAAACACTCACAGCCTGATTCTGCGTGACACCGCTCCACTGGGTCATGGAAAGGACATTTCTATTCTTGAGCAGACTATCGTTCACCAAACTAGACATTACACAAAGATGGCAACCTGGAAGAGCCGCGTACACATGGATAAACAAACAGAAACACAGGAACAGGAAACATAATGTGTAATGTATAATGACAGTGTTGTCAAGAGGAACCGAGAGAGGCGAGAGAATACAAACTGAGAAATGCATCAACAGAGGAACACAGAGTCAGAGGGTCTCTGGTGGAGAGCTGCTGGTCTGACACTGATGCAGTGTGTCACTGGGTCTAACATGGCAGCACCATCTCAATCACTCCACTTGAGAACGTCACTTTGGGATCCCAGCTTGTGTGAAGGTCATAAATACAGAGAACATAATGAAGCTTGGAACAAGGTGAAAAGTCAACATGACATTCAGTGAAAATTGTAATGGTAAAATTATTATTTGCCAAGTACTTACTACATTTTTAAATAACAGACTTATATACAGCTAGAAGGACACTTTGAGAGCACAGACCTCCGCCAAGGCCGCATACCCGATCTGCAAAGTGTGTATCCACCAGGCTTCAAAATGGAATGATTCTACCTTGACCCATACTTCACCCTTCTGAGTTTTCTGAAAACTGGAAATAAGTAATTTTTCCGTAATCTTGCAAACAAATAAACCAAATTGAAAACATAACCTCCTTGGCAGAGGTGTACCTGGAGATACATTCTAGGCGTGTTTCCATTAGGGTAAAGAGCGGCCGCTGGGAAAGTCTCAGGCCACGCCCTCTCAAATGTCCGCTCCCTCGGCCTGTCTCCATTACAAAAAAAGGCCCCAGAGGGATTTACGAGAGGTTGGTGATGTATGGTTTTCAATCGTCGCGTAATCACTTAGCGACAGTTTCGCCGTGACGGATTTAAATGGTAAATGGACCTGCACTTATATATTGCTTTTCTAGTCGCTTTGCGACCACTCAAAGCGCTTTACACTACAGACTGCGCTCATTCACCCTTTCACACACACATTCATACTGGTGGCAGAGGCTATCCTTAACAGTGCCACCTGCCACCATTGGGAATTCATTCACACACACCGATAGGTGTAATTTGGGGTTCAGTTCTAGCTCAAGGATACTTCGACATGTAGGCTGTGACGGTCAGTGAACCACCAACCCTTCGGTTAGGGGGGCAACCCACTCTACCAACTGAGCCACAGCCGCCCACGAATTTAACATGGGAGACTCGCCAAACGTAAACAATAAGGTAAGAGACACAGAGATGGAAGGAGCAGAGCTGCTGTCCTTTTTACTCGCTTACTCGTTCATGCACATGGCGGCCATGATTATGGAAGAGAGGAATTGAATCCTCTCGCTACTTTGCTGGCTTTTAAAAATGGTGCGTGTTGTTGTGCCGTTGAGTACTACGTCACATCCTGCTTAGCGTTCTATCCAATCAGCAACCAGGCTGTTTTCAGGGGGAGAAAAACAGCCCTGCTCTTTGACAGGGCCAAAAAACGGCACGACCACTAGGGACGGCTCATATTCAAATTAGGGGCGTTTGGCCGAGTGAGACCCGTTTCATTCCAGGTATTCGACTATAGTGGAAACACACCTTATGCTGAAGCCTGTCTTGTGGTTTTCTTTTTACTTATTTTAGGTGTCGGAAGTGTTAAAAATCACACCCAGCCAGAAAGGAGTCTTGTTATTTTAACTTGATGTACATTACACTGGTAACGACGATGTAGACACTATGTAATGTTCAATACATTATTTATCACCATCTGCTGTGTATTTCTGCTTTAGATTGTATGTTGCTTGTTCTGTGTGTTTTTTATCCTTGCTGCAGTACAAATTTCCCATTTGGGACAAATAATATTTGGGACTGTTAAACTTCAGGTTGGGTCTCTTTTCCAAAAATGTCACCTTGGGTCCTTTGGAACGTGAGTTTTTAATTTGTGGCATTGCATAGACTAAACGATTAATTATTCAAACTGATTGATAGCTTCATCAATAATGAAAAAAGTCATTTTGCAGACCGAACTGACACATCTGATCAAACAACCAAAGCATGTCTTCATTAACTGATGGCGACTTTGTCCACAGAGGATCTTGAAGTCAAAGGTTACACTTGGATCTCTTTAATGCGCTTTCACCTCGCACTAATCCATCAGGACTTTATGCCTGTTTGCTAGTGCATTCTGCTGAGTAAGTCGAGATCCCTAGAAAGCCTACTGGCTCGGATTAGGCTTGCATGTGTTTTAGGCTGCCACTTGGAGTCAAAGCCTGTCAAACCACGTTACATTTGGTTTGCTCTTGCTCCGTCTAAGCCCCTTAGAAGAACAAACACCGCCACAGGCCCCGACTAAGAAGAAGTGCTCCTCCTTTAAAAAAAAATTTAAAAAACGAGTGGAAGAGGCAGGTATGCTGCCAGTGATCAAAGCTTGATATTATGTTGCTGCTAGACTCAATTTTACAGAGATTTCACCATTAAAGTAAAAAAATATATTAAAGACGCATGAAGAAGCAGTGATTTGTGTCTCAAAGCCTGTGGCTTTTGCCACTAAATCACATGGTGAATTTAATTCAAAGCGCCCGTTAATGTGCTTTTTAACCTCATTAGCCTGACCCTTTCTTCTCTCTGAACTGATCTGACAATGATTCACGTGCATAATCCACTCCTACATGTTAATTATACAGCATTCATATCATTAATATGCTAATTTGACAACACTGCAACTGGTGGTGCTCCACTGGCCTCCATTGCTGCCAAAAGTAAGGATCATGAATATCTAATCTGTGCGTGGGAATACACGTGTGAGAATTATGAAACATGATTTGTAAGATGAGCACACAGTTTAATGAGTTGATTTCGAAGAAGAGAAGCAGAGTGATAACCAGAATGGGGAAGCAGGGCTGGGTTTTTCATCCTGTTTCTGACACATTTTACAAGGTGAATACTTTGGAAAAGCATTCAACAGGCAGAACTGAAAGTTAACAAACCAATAAACTTTCTCAGTTCCTCATGCTGCACTTTGGCGTTCTGCACGTCCGAAAAGCCGAACACTGTCAAAACTGCACTTGCCAAACCAAAAGTGCCCTTTTTATTCCAGCAATGTGACTAAAACATTCCTATTCAGACCAAAACTAGCTCAGCTATGCTTTTTCTTAGCCAACTCCATGCACACTGTGTTCCTTACCAAAGGCTTCAGGCATTTATCTTTCTATGTGGTGGGGTAAAAGGGGCTAAAATGCCTCAACGTCATGTCAAAATATTGCAAGTGTCCCGCTGCCTCATGGATCCAAGCAGCGAGTCTGTGGTTAACAACAACACACTCACTATACTGTAAAAAAAAAAACCACAACGATGTGTGTTTATGCATAAATGAAGCACGCTTTCAGGCACAAATACACACAAACTCACATGAGTGTGACAGAACAGGAGAGGTATCTGACAGCTTTAGTGTGAGCTGGAGACAGATTAAGTCAGTGTGCGTGCACTCGAGTGCATCAGCAAAAAAAACGTTGATTTCTCTGGTTTAGCTTGGAATGCTGGGAAGTGGCATCATGCATTTTAAAGCAGGGGAATCAGGGGTCGGTATAGCGGGGAAAAGAGAGAAGGCTCAAAGTAGTGGTGCTGAGAAGGGGCCTTGAACAGGACTCAAGCTGGCAGTTGGTGCACACAGAGAAAGACAGAGAAAACACACACACACACGTGTGCAGACACAGACGTCTGATAGGCAGCGCGCACAAAAAAGCCGAGCCGACGGAATCACCCAGGAGGAACGGCTTTCATTTCGCTCCCTCCATTGCCGGCCGCCAGGTTTTTCTTTCGCTGCTTTTGTGAGTGTCGAGATAGCAAAACCTAACCGCCATCACAACACCGCTCACTAGCAACAATAACCCTTTGCTCAAATCACGCTGCTGGAGCAGAAGCTCTCAAAGCATGAGCTGTGTGAGGAATGTTATTACTTTTTTTTGAAAAGGACTGCATGACAAAAAGTGCAGCTCTGGGCTCGGTATCATTGCCTCAGTGTCAGTGAAGTTTTATACCTTCAATACCTGATGCATGAAAAACACATACAAGCTGTGCAGGTGACGCACACAGCTGCTTATAAAACGCTCTCAGTTTGTCAATTTACACTTCATAAATAAAGTGTTGACTGCATTAAACATGGAAAAAAGGAGCAACACATTTTCATTAGCGTGATTACCCACTAAGGCAACACTAGCTTCTGCCCCAGTCATCAGAGCAGGAAAACACAGAGCAACTTTGTCCTACTGGCCTGAGTAGGAGAACTCATAAATGACTCAGATTAAATAGAAATATAGGTCAGTGCACTAAACCTCACCTCGTACTCAGACATTAATCTGACTCTGTGTGTCTGTGTGTGTGTGTGTGTGTGTGTGTGTGTGTGTGTGTGTGTGTGTGTGTGTGTGTGTGTGTGTGTTTCACAACTAGCTAAGTGGAATGCATTAGATAGCCCACTGATGCCAAAGTTGAGCTGAGATGATTATTATAATCCTCTTGTGGAGGTTTTATCTCACCTGCATTCATTTGTCGTTTTCTCTCATCTGTATCAAACACATTGAACACTTTCTTAAACAGCAGATTCTGGCCATCTTTATCCTAATCCTCCCTCTCTAATCCTGTATCACTTTCCTCTAGTTCATCTCTTTTGTAACTGGGGATAGCTGGTCGATGACGTGTTTGATAACATAAGGGACGCTTCCTGTGACTGGGCTGAATGGCATTCTTGCCAAAAAAACAAAACCAGCCCGGATTTTATTGGGAAGCGATCTGATGCCAGCTCTCCCTGGAGGACCAGAAGAAGCCTGTTGAGCTGCTGCCAGAATTCAACTCCAGTGTTTTGATGCCTGTAAATAAACACAAGTGCACCATAGCAGTCAAGTGTGAAGGAATATTCATCATTTCGATCGGGTATTTTGCACATTTGCAGCTGCGCTGATTGATTTTAAGACCACTTGGGAGAAGTACAAGAAATTATAAACAGAACACGGTCTTTTTATTTTATAAAGTAGATATGTGCTACCTTATTTACTCATCCAGCACAGAACAACATTAGCATGCATTTGAAGTAATTTTTCTGTCCACAAGGCAAATGTGAACACAACATTTCCAATCCTTGTAGCGCTGCTAATCCTAACGTTGTCTGTCTGCAGTGGGTTTTTCAGAGCTTTTACGCTTAAAATATCTGCCTAGAAATGAGGCTAATGAGAGAGTGTGAACAAATATATTAATGTTGCTGGTAATAAAATCAAAACACTAAGCTAAAGGACACTAAAACGCTGCATGGAGCTGAGGGTAAATGGACTGCACTTATATAGCGCTTTTATCCAAAGCACTTTACACTACACTCTATGCCAGGGGTGGCCAACCTGCGGCTCCAGAGCCTCATGTGGCTCTTTAGGCCGCCTGCAGGGGCTCCCCGTGGCCGAGACAAAAAAAATGATATACATATTTTTACATTAAAATGTTCATTTATCAATGGTGTAGACCAAAAGCTATTTGTATTCCTCAATTGTAAAATTGTATAGCCTTTTTACAGCATATTAAAAAAGACATTTAAGTCAACTAAAACGTGCTTCATAGCTTACGAAAGTCTACGGCCCGCGCCTTAACTTTTAAGTTTTGCCAACTTTGAGTTTAGTTTTGAGTTCCCTGAGATAGACTAGTTTTCAAAATCATATTAATAAATGCTCAATATCACTATTATTAATGTTGGTAGGCTAATTTAGACTTATTAGGCTGTTTAATTTTCATTTAAGGCTCAATATAAGGTTTGCGGCTCCATTCTGCGATTTTCTCTTCTTTTTTTTTTCACTGTTATTATTATAACAGTGGCTCTTTAGTTAGTAAAGGTTGCCCACCCCTGCACTATGCTCATTCACCCATTCACACATTCATACTGGTGGCCGAGGCTACCAGGGCACACTGGTGTCAGCTGCCACCATTGGGAATTCATTCACACACTGATGAACGCAGCATCGGGAGCAATTTGGGGTTCAGTATCTTGCCGCCAACCTTCCGATCAGAAGACGACCACTCTACCAACTGAGCCACAGCTGCAGTGAGGGGAGTTGTAGAGATGGGTGTAAAGAATTCCATTAATATTAAAGCTGCACACTTTCCATTGGAATTAACAGGAATTTGCAAGAAATAAAATGGAAAAATCTGGGTAATTTGCTCAGGCTGAATATAATGTGCCATATGCAAAACAACAAAACAAACCTTATACCATATCTAGGGATGGCAAGATACCACTTTTTCAGGCCCATACGATACAGATTAATCACAATTGTCAAATACATACAATGTTTTCCTTGTTTCCTTATTTTTAGGGTTGTTGCTGCATTTTCCAGATCTCAGAAAATAACTTGGTGGGTACAATGTCAACACAGTATAGTGGCCAAAACGACAAAACAGAGCCACGTTCTGATAAACTACTTCTGATTTACCTCTAATTTAGGCTTTCTCTGACAAACCACATGACATCACACTCACATAACCATCTATTCTCACTCCCTCAACACTCCAGATGCTAATGCTGGGAGCTGCAGCTTTCAGAGAGCGCTGATTTTCAGCAGCAGCTGAAGTCACACCGACACTGGTGCCTACACATCCTCCCACCCTGCAGAGAGAAAGAGACGGAGAGAGTGGAGGAAGAAAGGCTGAAATATACAGAGAGAGGGAGAATGAAGGGTGTGGGTGTGGTTGATGATAAAGCAGTAGATTCAGGAGACAGTAGAGAGTGATGGAGGGAGAATCGGAGGGACAGAGATGAATAAGTAGAGAGTAGGCTGCATCTCCCACTGACAGAGCAGAAAAAGACAAGAGAGGAACAAAACAAACATCTGCTTTTCTTCCTTCAGGTATAACGGTTAGAAGTGGGCGTGTAAAATGAAACCTACTGCATCAATCTGTTTCTCTCTCATTCTGACTCACTTCCTATTCTTTCTCGATACCATCCCTTCACAGCTCTTCAGGGAAGAAGAGGTGCCACTGACCTCTATTTGCACTTCAAGCTCCCTTGAATCAAATTACAACAAATTATGCTGCGGTAGCACATGCGGATGTAAACACACTCACACACCCAAACTGACAGGAAATCAACAGAAGGGACATGTGAGCTGTGGTGGAAGAATTATTCAGATCTCAAACTTAAGTAAAAGTACTCAAACCACACACTGAAATTACTATCAGCATCAAAATCTACTTAAAGTATCAAAAGTAAAAGTACTCATTATGCAGAATGGACCCACTCAGATTGTTTTATACATTCCAAATATAGAGTGATGGAAAAAACGATTAGACCACCATTGTTTTCTTCAGTTTCTTTTTCATTTTAATGCCTGGTACAAGTAAAGGTGCATTTGTTTGGAAAAATATAATGATAACAAAAAAATAGCCGATAAGAGTTTAATTTAAGAGCTGATATCTAGACATTTTCCATGTTTTTTCTTGGTAATGACCAAAATCATTATCAAGAAAACCATGGAAAATGTCTAGGTATCAGCTCTTAAATTAAACTCTTATCAGCTATTTTTTTTGTTATCATTATATTTGTCCAAATATAAGGACAATATGTTGTACCAGGCATTAAAATGAACAAGAAATTGAAGAAAACAATGGTCTAATATTTTTTTTTACACGGCTGTATAATTACATTATTTGTATTGATGCTTTTATGTACGCAGTGTTTTAATTTTGTAAAGACTCAGAGCTCATTTTATCTACTTAATATACTGTTAAATTGATTATGTTTTTCATTATAAACCCTGACCCAAAAAGTAACTAAAGCTGTCAGCTAAATGTAGTGAAGTAAAAAGTACAATATTAGCCTCAAAATGTTGTGAATTAGAAGTATAAAGTTACATAAAATGGAAATACTCAAGTAAAGTACAAGTAAATCAAAATTGTACTCAAGTACAATACCTGAGTAAATGTACTTTATAAACATTAAGCATACCTTTGTGACCTTTGTGATTGCACAAACACACATACTGTCAGTCTGCACGGCTTTATGATGCATCTTTAGCTGACATCACATCTCACTGACATGACACCAGCAATAGACCCTCACCCACCACTGGATTTAAAACACACACACACACACACATTTGTTTTTAGCTCCAGGCTACAGCAACCCAAAATACCAGTCAGGTCCACATTGAAGATGATGAAACGATGATGAAAAAGTGATGAAACATAATCCAGCAAAAACAGCATCAGTGGTTTTATCTCCCAGCTCCAGTTCAAACACTGAAGGTGTGGCCCTTTTTAAAAAAAGGGAAAGAAAGAAAAATGCTGCCCCCAAGGTGAAGCTGAATCAATTGGATTTCATAAGCAGAGCAGGTTAAATCGGCTACAATGGCTTAGTTTAGAATTTTATTTGTGTTGTGTGTCTGTCAGGAGATTTAAAATGGGAGAGACAGCGCAGTGTAGCCTACAGCCACTGCCTCCAGCCTGTATGTACAGACACTAGTGGGATTTGTGCTGACTGGGGAACAAGAGGAGTCTGGGTAAAGACAGACAGAAAGAGAGACGGGAAAAGAAAGTGAAGGACGGATAAAGACAGCAGAACAGTGAGACTGGCGAACAAAGCGGTGGAGAGACAGGAGAGAAGGAGAAACAGAGGAGAGGATGAGAAACAGAAAGAGAGAGGGAATGAAGGAGAGGTAGGAGAGATAAGTAGCTGTCAGCTCCTGTGTATCTCACTTCACTTTGTTTGCCCCTGCGCTGTATGGCAGCTTAAGGGGAAGAGAGACGCTCCCTGTCGGCCCGCTAACACGTAGGAGCCCACGGCGGGGCAGAGAGAGGGCTGGACGAGAGCAGGGAGCTACACACACAAGAGTAAATTAATCAGAAAGGGGAAGAAGGGAAGACTGCATGACCTGGGGTTGGATAATATTGGGAAAAAAATGACTTTGCAATTTTGTCTTGTGAGATATATATTCCAATTAATAAATAGCTTAAAGGTATTTTCAAACTCTAGGGGGGTCCAGGGGCATGCTTCCCAAAAGATAACTGCTCTAAAAGTGCATCAGAATCTCTCTGATTCACTTTGAGGCCATCATAAACTCATTAGTTGTGTAGGTATGGAGACAACATGTGATTAACCCATTGAAGCCTGGAAAGCAGATACGTCGTTTTGTAGTATTTGTATAAGCTCTCAAATACTTTTTGAATTTCATTTCTATCTGCTACAGAGGCTGAAAAATCTATTATTTAGTAGAAGCGTTGGCACTTCTGTTGAATTTCCAGAAAAATGTCAGGTTTTAGGGGCTTATTTTTAAATCGCCCAGAGGTTTTACAGGCATTTTAGGCGTCAATGGGTTAAAGAGAGACTGGGTGTGTTGCTGATAGAGGTGGGGGAAAAAATTGAGACAGCATAGTATCGCGTTATTTTGCGTGGCAATATTATATCGATTCATGGCCGCCTAGTATCGATACTTAGCGTTCTGACCACCGTAGAGGAAGGAATCTTTCAGCACCACTTGTGGCAGGATATAGTGTCGGGAAGTTGTCGAAATAACGCTATGTTTTAGCGTTTAGCCGAAATTAGCTAAGTTGCTGAAGTTGAGGAAAGTTTGATAAAATGCTGCAGTTGTTGTCGTCCATACGTGTTTGATATCAGTTCAGTTTATTTTGACTGAATACTTTGTTGGTCAGTCTGTGGGTTTGACTCTCATTGTGGACAAATGCACTGTAATAAATTATTCTGTAGTCATTTCATTTTACTTAATATATTTGATAAAATGTATTAAACATAAATGCGTCCTTGATTTTGAGGCAGTTGTTTAGGTAACTTCAACATAAAAATGTTTGAGATAGAATCTACTTATTTTGATCACATTAAATATAATCTTTATGTGTATGTAATTCTAAATCAAGAGAATTTTGAATGAATCCAACACAATAGAATTAGTCCGTTTTTAATTGACAGGCACTTCCTGTTAAGTTATTAACTCAACTTGTAACAGTTAGATTTAATTAATAATATTGCGTGCAATCTTTTGCCTCAATTTTATTGAGTAGCTATTGTTTATCTTTTTTTTACAGTGTTAAGAGACTGAAGTGAGATGAATACACTGAGAATTTTCTCTTATTTGACAAAACAATTCTTGGGTGAATTTAATTTTGTCGACACAAAATGCATTTAAACAGTTAAATCACAACATATCACCATCACCATATCGCAAAATGCTTTAAATTGCAATAATATCGTATTGTGACTCAAGTTTCGGGATAAAATCGTATCTTGGGGCCTCTGCTGGTTCCCACCTCTAGTTGCTGACATCGCCACAGCTTCCTGACACACTGGGGACAGTCCACTGCAGTTGAGAGCCATGCCAGGAGCAGGGGGGCCCCGTCCCCAGCTACCCCATGGCCCAGTCAAGGGGATCTGTAAAGCTCATAACCGTAGCTGAAAGCCACCTTCACCCCGGGCCTTTCCAAGCTGATCTAAAGCTGGCTGCGGTGCACCGCCACAGATGAAATGCACCCAGCGAGGGCCAAACAACGCCAGGGTGAGGTCCACACCGAGGAGCTGTCTCCAATCTGCCGAGTTAAATCCCCTGGGCAGACTGCACATACCCCACCCATTGAGAAGTGTAAAAATAATACTGAATCAAGATACAACTACCTACACTGCAATAATACACTAGATTATTAATGAAAAAAGAGAACAGTACAACCTTTCCTTCTGTATCAAGTCGTAAAAATGTTGTAGGATGACTTACTTGACAATCCATGTCCTGCAATGTGACTATTAAACATGTGCACATCATAACGCCAATGCCAGAATGATATATTGTGCAGACCTACATTAAACAAAGAACCTATGTGATAAAATTTGTAAATCAAGCATATAAATTGATGAATTAACTCTCTGAACCCCACCACCAAAAATACACTATTTATCTTCGAAATCTGAACTTTCCAACAGTCCTTGAACAGATCATAGGTTACAAAGTAACCTAATCAATAAAATTGTGATATTTCTGTCACTTTTTTTACATTTCCCATTTAAAACATTGCCAAAAATAAACTGTTTGGAATAACTACATCCTGTTAAAAACATTAAATTTTGCGCTCCTCTGCGTACCTGGGAAGCCATGATTGATTTTGCTGGGACAAACAGTCACATGAAAAATATTCACTGAAAATTGGACATAACGTCAGGCTGTTTACACAGAGCAGAGGAGAGAGGGCACAAAAGACGTTTTTGAGTTTTTGAGGGTACTAGCCATGATTGTGCAGTTTCAAAAGAGATGCAAGGCCACAGTGAGTAAATACAGCAAAAACAGGCTGAAATGGGGTTCAGAGGGTTAAGAAATAGATATTAAAGATTCAAAAGTAAATTTTGCAAAGCCCTGCCCTTCTATTTACTGTTGCTACACAGCTACTACAGGCTGGCTGCGGTTGGAGAAACTCTCAGTACTTGAGTTCCACCTGCATATAGCACTACCATCCTCACACACTTTACATTTCACAATGTATAGAAAGTTACCAATTGTGTCTTTAAGTGTACAATTTTTAAAGTGTCTGCACATTGTGTACACAAAATCTATAACTATTTTCATCTTGAAAACCAGATGCATTCATCACCTCAAAGGCTTTTTACTGTGATGACAGCTTCAGGTACGCAATGTACAAATAAACTGCTAAAGACGTAGTTAGCAAGAGTTAAGTTGTTGAATGATAAAAGGGCTTTGACTTCAGTATAGCTCTGGCAGAGAATGACATTAAAGCAGGGGAACAGATCAGAAAATAGCAGAGCTCCCACTTGTTAGATAACAGCATGAACGGTTCTATGTGTGAGAGAGAGAGAGAGAGAGAGAGAGAGAGAGAGAGACTGAGACAGAATCATTGTCAGGGCAACAGCAGGTTTCTCAAAGCCAAGCCTTGTATAATTGCCAAAACACAGAGACAAATGAGAAAGAAAAACTTGAATTAATTAGTAGAGAAACATAACAAATGCAGATGCTCCCATACAGGCCAAGAAGGGTGACGGAAAAATGTGATGATGATGAAAATAAGAGTGGAAATCTCAAAGCGTCTCAAGTTTCGATTTAGAGTCCTACAAAGCAATTATTGTTTCTCTACATAATTTATCTTTTCTCCTTAGCTACTTTAAACATTTGTAGTGTTTTTGGTTGTTTTTTTATGCTGTTATTTGCAACCTGTCTCTACATCTACTTGGACTGTATGATGCAGATCCTTTTGAAAGCTTTTTGAGTTCATTTAAACTTAAATGCATTAGACTGATACTGTCATATTTATTACTGGTACCTTGAACAATACACCTCCAACACAGCCCCCTGTATTGTTTTAACATAGGGCTGTTTTTGGTCTGAATCCATGCTAAATCACTCTGTGATCAGTTATCCAAGATGTTCTGTGGGATTATGTAAGACATAGCCTCTAAAAGCAGAATTTGTGGACCAGTGAATTATTTTCTATATCTGTGTGCCCTGGAAGCAATAAATAAGACGCTACCACTCTTTCTGAAATAGACACTAGACTTGTTTCCGGTTCTATTTAGGTTGTGTTACCTTGTGTTTATACAGTCATGGAAAAATTATTAGACCACCCTTTTTCTTCAATTTTTTGTTCATTTTAATGCCCGGTACAACGAAAGGTACATTTGTTACATTAATTTAAGAGCTCATATAGACTGATAGACTAATTTTACTGATAATAACCAAAATCATTATCAAGGAAAACCATGGAAATGGCTAGATATCAGGCATTTTTTCCATGACTGTTTGTAAAAGGGGACATAATCATACTTGTATTTTGTGGTTCTACAGTTCTACAGTTTTAATGCTTTTACTGATAAGTTAAATTTATATCTATATATATATATCTATATACATATATATATATATATATATATATAGATAGATAGATAGATAGATAGATAGATAGATAGATAGATAGATAGATAGATAGATAGATAGATAGATAGATAGATAGATATAGATGATGATATGATATATACATTTTTTTTTTTACTTTTAACAATGTTTTTCACAGTTTCTTACTGTATTCTACAAAACTGTGTAAATTGCGATAAACAGTAATAAAGTGCGAAATGGAATAAATCGGTTGACAGATATTATCAGAAGATATTGGCCTATCAAAGGCATATTCATATCACTGTATATACTGCCCATTATGTGTCGTTATGAACATATTTTACACAATGTATAATGCAGAAAATGTTGTTTGCTGTGATTTAGAAAGAGTGGCAGCTATTAATTGGTTTACTATTTTTCTTAAAATAAAAAATTGTAAAAAGTTGTTGCACAATGCACATAAATATTTCCATTCAAGCTCAATACTTTATATCGGCCACCGGTTATCAATGAACTTTCCCCTCTGAAATCAGTATCGGCACCGGACTCAAAAATGTCATATCGACATCAATTCAGTTCTGTTCAGATTTCACTGTAAATTAACATCTGTAGAACAGTGTATAGCACATGTAAAGTTTACTCAAAATATAATGTATTGAAAAAATAAATTATTTCTCAAGTATTTCAATATTTGACTTTGTTAAGATGCAGGAGAACTGCAATTTTAATATTTTCTTCAATAAGTTGGACCTTGAGCCTTGGCGTTTTGGAGCCTGAGCATGATGCATGAGCCGTGGAGCTCAGAGTTTAAGTGTTGCTTCTCATCTGTACACTCAGCGTGTGTTGCTGTGTTAATGTGCTGGTATCATACCATTCAATTCTGTCATATCATACCGGACAGTTGGTGCTTATCACCTCATTAAAAAATATTTCCCCATCCCACTCTGATGAAAAGCATGTTGTAATGCACACATACAGTATCACAGTATGCACACATGCGTGAGATTGCACTCATAGGTCTGCAGAGTCTAACAAACACACTCGTGTGTATGATGTTAGCGAGTGGGGGTGGGTGGGTGGGGGGGGGGGCATCTCTGAATCTGCACTGAGCCATGAACAACCATATGGAGGCTTTCTTCTTAGTTACACCCGCTGGATTGTTGCACAACAGTAGCCTGGGAACAACTTACTCATTTTATTACACACAGATGCCGGGTGTTTTTGAACACTGATTTGTTGTTAAGGCAACATGCCGCCAAAACATCACCGCCCGCACTCTCAATTGTAGGGTGCGAGCCGTGACACAAAAGCCCACAGACGACGAATGAACTTTCAGCGACTCAACAACGCGCACAAACACCTCCTCTGAGCTAAAATTAAAACTATTGTTCAGCATTCCTCACTGCAGAATGAGATCCATGCATGTTTCCTGGCACTAAGTGGAGGAAAATAAACACATAAATGTAAATCGTAATGGTAAATCTATCACATATGCATTGTAATAAAAGGGCAACAATGCTCTTTAACTCTCTAGGGTATAGAGGCTATGTTGCAGAGGGCAGAGAGGAAATGAAAAGGGGCTTCACAGCTTCATTTCTGTGAAAAACCACAGCCTCGTGTCTTGCTATAGACACACACATACCTTGGTATTTATGTGGCATCATGCGGCCCTACAATATGCATTTATAAGTGTGTTAAAGTGCAGTGCGGTCATGCCAGCAGTATCAAAACACACCTAAACAAGAGGCTGTGTGGAACATCCTCCCTATGGGCAGGCAGGCTTCTGCCTTATCTGATTAGCAACCTCAGAGCATGCACTGCACACACACACACATGGAGAGAGAGAGAGAGAGTAGTGAAGGATGAGGGGAAAGGTTAGCCTGAGTGGAGAAGAGTTGGGTCGATCAACAGGGTCGATGAACTAATGAAAATGAAGGCTAGAGAAAGTGATAGAAGAGGGGGGGAAAGGTGAAAAGGGGTAAAATGTAACTTTAGAAGATGGGGATGATTGCGAAATAAAAAATAAAAAAAAAGATGGGTGAAATGTAAAAAGGGGAGAGCCAGGGCGAGAAGAAGGATCATGAAAATAAATGTCAGCAGTGGACCCTGGGGTTATTATTGATTTCAACCTCGTAAGCCATTTTCATCTAATCCCCTCTCGGATCATAAGTCTTCAATTAGTGATGAGGCCGAGCGTACATGTACCTTTGAAGCATGATATCAGCCAGTCATGGAGAAATGACCCCATGCTACTACCGCTAAATGCTAAGCCTCTCAGAAGATGTAGCGAAGAAAGAGAGACGAAGACAAAGAAAGTGGGGAGGAGGGAAACATTACAATGTTGATGAGAGGGCTGAAGCTAATTATAGAGCTGAAGACAATTGAAGCAATTATATTACTTGTTTGCATGTCTGCTCAAAGTTCTTGCTGCCAACCACCACCAAGAGTCAGATTTAGCCTAGTTTGTCGCAAACAAGATAAAACACAAAACAGGAGGGAATAAAAGAAGCATAAACAGATGACAGAGAGAAAATCCCCTTGGACTAGTATCCCACATACTGTGTAGTCTTTATTCTATATGTTCACTTCACGTCCTGGCCTAGTAGCCTTCATTCTGCTCTGCTCCACAGGAGCTGAAACAAAGAGCTCAGTGACAAGTCGAGACAGAGAGACTGTATAAGAGAAGAGAGAGCGCTGGAGCATCAGTGAGTGATTCGAGTCACTGAGGGAGTGTATGAAAACGCACAAGAGTGAATGAAAAGACCACAGTGTGGGGCGTCAGCGCTGAGCCGAAGGGCCGCTGGCTGCAGGATGGGATGTTAGATGTGTGCTCGGATTCACGGCACGGGGTCGAGACACGGGGACGGACGGGACATATGCACGGACAAATATTCTGTGCTCGGTTAAAGACACGTACACTGACAGACGGTGATAGCCCCCGAGCACAGCCAGAGCAATTGAAGACACTTCACAGGAAGTGGCAGCGTGGAGTAACTCTGAAACACACACACACACACTCGTGCATACATAGTGGCCACTCAAGGACACACAGATGGCAGGTGCTACACAAATACAAGCCACTGGAGCATACCGTATTATCAGCTAAGCTGGCCAGTCAGCTAGCTGGTTCACAATAGGAACCAAAGTGCAGCTTCTGTTAATGTGGGAGAAGAGCAGCTAAGCTAACAACTTAAAGGGAAACCTGTGAAGCATAGCATGTTATACAAAGCAAATAGACTGGAGGGATATATGATGGATGGATGGCTGATTTGTTTAATGAAGAGATAGGCAGAGTAGCAGGATGTTCACTGGACAGATTGAACACACAACACATTGTGTTTGTGGGCATGTACATGCGTTTTGCCAATTAATAATCCTGTAAAAATCTTTAAAAATACACCACATCACAGTAAAAACATCTAAATCCCATGTTATATGCACAGTACAATAGATAAAAAAACAGTGACAATGCAAGACAAAATACAGCAAGAAGAAACTATTATATGTGTTACCTGAACACCATGTTTTCTGATAAATGCATTGCTGAAGAGGTGAATGATTAAAGAAGAGGAACTGAGGAAAGATAAATGAACAAACTTTCATCAACACAAGAACACCGCAAAACACAAACCACAGTGCAAATCACAAGCCAAATCTAGTTTATAAAGAACAGTGTTTCTCTTATATACACTGCTCTCTGCTGAAAAATGATTGCTGCCGTTGCTTCAGGATTTTATGAAAAGTCATGAAGTCGCAGTTACACGACTCTGCACAGCCGTCCACTCCACAAAGCTCAAACGAATGGTAGTTCGCTCTCTCTCCACTTTGAGGACGAGCAACTTGAACAGTCACTCAGGAACTCTATCATTCTCCAAATACACAACTTTGCAAGTACAGCATTTTTTTTCCTCAGGCTGAGTGACAAACACACAAAAGTCATGACATTTACAGTAGCTTAACCTAACCCTTTCCCCCTGCTGAAGAAAAATCCTTGAAGAAATATGGTGAGAGAGACATTTCCTCTTTGTATTCTGTTGCCATTTGTTCAGGACTTTGCAAATTAGACTGAAAACTATGGACTTGCAATGTGCAAATCTGTTACCTAAGAGCCTCAAACAAAGAAGCATTGAACAGTAGCATTTCCGAGTACAGGGTGTACCACTGGGTATAAGGCAATTCTAAGCAACTGCAAAGTTTTTAAGCTCTGGCACAAGTCCTGAGTGCTGTAGAAAGAGCAGAGCAGGTCATTTAATGCTGAGACGACAATGACAAAAGAGCGACAGCGATGAGGAGCAACCGAACCAAGAAATATGACAAGTACTGAATCTGTCATTTAGCCCGAGCCTCAGAATAAAAATAAAATGTTTGCATGTGACATGCATTCCGCTTTCCATGAGCCACAAGATATGGAGAACGAATGTGTGTGTCTGAGTGTGTGTCCGTGTCTATATTGGCACCGACTCTCATTCTTTCCTATGAACAGAGCCTCACACACTGAAAACTGAAAAATGAGGGTTGGATTCTGAGGCTTGTTAGCATGCCAGTTCTTCTGACATCTGCTATAACTTAGACGGATCAATAATGGAAGTCACACACACACGAACGCACACTGGATTATGGGGAAGTAATGGGGCAGATCACAAAACACTGATTTACCAGAATCTCCCCCCTAAAAAAAGCTGTCAACTTTTATTCTCTCACGTACAAAATCAGGGAAATCATTTGTGGAACAATGTCTAATGGCTTTTTGTAGGAAATGGATTTCCTTCCTTGCTTCAGTCACCTCGCATGGCTCTGTTGTCAGGAAATGAAGGCCTCATGTTAAAAAAAAATCCAAGAGGTGATTCGCCCCAAATGTGCTTTTATGTTCATCCAGAGTCGACATGAACTAGAAGGTAAACACGGGAGGATGACTGGTTGCAACTGACTCCAGACCAGCCATCTTTAGAATGAAGCTCTCTGTTCTGCTCTGCACTGTGCTGCTCTGTGCGTTTGAATGTATGGCCTGAGTGTGTGTGTGTGCACGTGGCCAAACATTCCTGCGGGGCTAAGGGCTTCAGCTGTCGTCGGGGCTATTTTCCTGTGCGCTGCATGCCATTGGTGGATCAAGGAGGATTATTCCTGGGGTCGGAGAACTTTGGGCCTAGGAGAGATGGGGAGGAGAGAAAAAAAAAGAGAAAAAGAGAGAGAACCACCATGGTTTGGA
This sequence comes from Centropristis striata, assembly GCF_030273125.1. Taxonomy (NCBI): domain Eukaryota; kingdom Metazoa; phylum Chordata; class Actinopteri; order Perciformes; family Serranidae; genus Centropristis; species Centropristis striata. The sequence goes on along the minus strand of NC_081538.1, from coordinate 9,904,953 downwards.
TCGCTTTCTTCCAGGAATCAAACTCGGGCAAAAGGGACTGCGGAGCGGAGCTGTGTTTGTCAAAGCAAACCACGTAGGAAATCACACAGCCAAGAGCTACACTGAGAGAGAGACGCAGGGGGAGTGAGAGAGTAGCCACTCCAACCATAAAAATAATTAACCGATACTCAACTGTCACACAAGAGAATCCCTAGCGCCTGCTTTGAATTTCGCTTTAGCTCGAGGAGCTGCTTCACACTTTGCCTTAATCTTGCCCATTACCGCGACAACATCAGTGTGAACAAAGAGACTGCACTCCAGTTTGTTTTATAACAGCTCTCGTCCTGTCACGGACCTCAAATGGATCAGATCCTCCAGATCAAACTGAGAGGAGGGAGGGAGCTGCTGCTATAAGCTAAACTGGGATATTTCACACGCAGCGGCAGGACAGCGAGAGACAGACACAGAGAAAGTGTCAAACTGATGGCCGCGCTCAACTAATTTGCTCGTGCTCGGGTCCGCGCAGACAAAATCAATAGAGTGGAGTAAGAAGTTGGAGGGGCGAGGAAGGAAAAAAAAAAACCAACGCCCCAGTTTCCTGATTTAGGTCAACTGCACACTAATGCTGTGTGTAATTAAATGAAACTAGTTTAAAAAAGTCTGCAGGAGCTGTGAACTTGAAGGGGGGAGAAGAGGGATGAGGGAAGTGGGAGGGACGAGGAGAGAGTGATTAATTTCATCTTTGTTTTTCTCCTCCCACAGTTGCGAGGGAACACCATTATACAGAGTAGAAAGGTAGCCTCATTTGTGTGCCCGTTCAACGCCTGGCGCTCCCTGGGGGGAAGAAAGTATAAAGATTCTAATGAGCTACAGAGAGAGTTCCTGAAACACAAACGGGCAGATAGAGACACACTGGGACGGGGCTCTGCCAGCCTTGGCAGCTCAGCTCTGAGGAGGAACTCCATGTGGACCGTCTATTGACAGCCCATCAGCCGTCACATTGAGTCTGCCTGATAAATCTCCTCCTCCATCTCATCCATATCCACCTCTCTTTTCCTTTTCATTTCTCCCTCCCTTCATGTGTGTGCCTGGCAGATCATTATTGGAACGTTAAGCATATATATATTAAAGCTTTAAAGGCCCAAACAGTCAGAGCTTTGAATCTCAGTGATATAACCATAAACTGACAAATAAACAGACATTAATAAAGCTTAGATAAGTGAGATAAGAGTCATTTTAAAGCACATTCTTTCATTAACATGTTCATTTTACTATGTTGTGAACTTAATTTATAAAATATTTAATGTCCAAATGTAACCCAAGCAAGTATAAGTAACAAAATCAGTGTTTTTATGCCTGTTGTTTCTTTTATAAGCGCTGCAATGGACAAAAAGCTGAAACTATTATAGCTGATTGACAGAAAAATTTCATGCAACTTTTAAGTTGTTTTTTTCTGACAAAAATTCACCAGTTAATGCATCCTATATATGAAGATTTAATAATCCTTATATAATATTATTATGATCATTTATATTTTATTGTATCACTGATGGAAACTTTTCACTTTTTTGTAATTTCATTGGCCATACTATTCATTAACAAATTGAGAAAATAATCAGGAAAAGCAGACTAAATCAGTGAAGTAATTTTCTTTGCCAAAATTGCTAGAATTACACCAGTAAGCGCATCCCAAATATCAATATTTATTCATCCTAATATTTATTATTATTATTATTATTATTATTATTATTTTGTCAATGATTTGATAACTTTTCACTTTTTTGTCATTTCATTGGCCAAACTATTAATTCATTTATTGAGAAAAATAATCAGGAAAATAATCATTAATGAAAATAAAAATCTATAACTGCAGCCAAAATGTATTGTATGCAAGATTACATATAAAATGCTGTGATTGATAACGCATCAGATAAAGCTCTTCACACCCCATTAATAATAACAACTTTGCCCATCTCAATCGTGCTCCACCAATCAACTGATTGTGTTTAGGTTTAATATATATATGGTCAAAGATGAGTTTAGGGGTAATGGGATGCAAATCCTTGCAAAGGAAAGAGGATTTAGGCACAGGCTGACAGGATGGTGTATTTTTCTTGGGTTCAAAACTGTGATACTGATGTTGGCATCTGTATTTCACTATTGGAGACATATATTCCTAGAATATGCACACTGGTATGTCTGCATGTTTGTGTCCTTTCTCACCGCTTTATGTCAAGCGAGCACTGTCACTGTCAGCCAGTCTGTATTACGAGGTGGTGGTGATGGTAAGGTTAGTAGTGCATTAGGACAGCCTGTGCAAAGAGGATTATGGCTGCAGTCCAGATAAGGGTCCGGGGGGAGTTTACGGGTGACGCATCACCACTGATGATGCCTGATGGAAACATTCCCTTGCAAATCAATGGCCTGGCTCCAAGCGCCCATTCACTCACTACCATTACCACACTAACCTTTGAACTCAATATAGGCTGGAGGAGATGTCGCCGCAGAATGTTACGAAATGTCAGAAAAGGGATGCTTTATAGCTGCAGGAATTTTGATTTACTAAGCTGTATCCGAGCTTCATTTTGAATAACTACAATGTGTCATCCGGGTTACCGTCCACTGATCAAAAGCTGGTTCACAGAGGAAACAGCTGCACTTTCTAGCAGAATCACAAGCCAAGACGTTCTTCCTTTTTTGCTTTGGGAAAACAACAGCAGCATCAGCAGCCATGCTCAAACATATGTCATAAACGTGTGCAGTGCAGCATGCTCCATTTGTGCATCAGTATTTTTAGCATCCCCATACTCATTATGTCAGCACGGCACAGCAGAAGGCCCGAGCCTGGTCAGAGTGAACCGAGAGAGGCGCAGGAAGGAAGACAATGCACCGTTCTGCCTCGATTGGGGCATCTGCTTCGGCATGTGAGCCACTCACATGCATCCTGGCTGTGAAGAATGTGTTTTGCTCTTCTCTACTCCCAATTAAGTTTATTTTGGAGGGTGATGGAAACAAATACGCCTCGTTTCACTGCTGTAGCCGCGTACCAGCGAGTACTGAGGTGTTGCGTAAACAAAGCCAAGAGGATCCAAGACAAGAGACATAAATCACTGATGTTAAGCTATCCATCTTTCTACTCTTTCAAGTTTAACTATTGAAACAACATGAAAGCATCTTTCTTCAAAAGACTCAAAGTGCTCACAGACTGAAATAGGATAGTGGGCTTTGTAATGACCATCAAGGTCAAAATGGAACCAATGACAGGTCATTAGGATTTAGATAAATAGGTGATATATGATCCAAAAAGAGATTTCCATTATTGATCCATTAACAGCAGAGATTACTCTCTGGGAAAATACTTCTTATTGGGCGTGTGATGCTATTTTAAAGAGTCAGATGCCCTTGGGGATGAAACGGAGACCAACATGTCATTTATCACTTGACCAACAAAACCATCTGCTTCCAAAAAGGATCTTTAGCAATAAATACCAGTTAAAGTGGGCATTTTCTGGCTGGCATCAAAGGTCTGTACTGTTTCCATGCCAGCGTCTGTATATTTTATCAGAGGCCAGCTCTCAACACAAATTGCTTGTTAGCAAGAATAGCCAGGGGCCTCACAAGGTATGAGAAGCATCCGCTGGGAGGGAAGCTGCTGTAAGATCACGCTTTGTGTCCATGTCGTGTACATAGCCAGCATACATACAAACAATAATTCTTCTCTCCTGTCATCTCCTTTGCTCAACTGAACCAACTGCCTGAGGTGTCCTTCCGCCGCCATCGCCCAGACCAAGTGCTTTTACTCCCCGCACAAAGGCTCCCACAGTGGGGGGTTTTCCTTCGCATTTCCCCTCTTGCTCCCACACAAAGGGGATCCATTTCAACCGCTTTTAGCAGCGCCACTTTCCGCTTTTAGTTCTTCAGACTCCCTCCCCTGAGGGTGCGACTGGCTGGTGGAAGAGGGGGAAATAAAGACACCAGGTGGATGCTTGGAGAGAGGTTAGGCTTGCGGCGAGCAGAGCCACTTCAAGCCAATCCCACAGTAGTTGGATGTTGTCTTTTTTTGGTAACGCTTGGCAGGAGGAAAAGAAACTGATACCAGTGCCTGGAGTGACCCCGGTGCCTGGTTAGCTGCTGTGTGCAACATCATTACATAGCCTAGAATCATAGGATTTGGATTTTCACTTTCCTGCTGAGAGTTTAGGTGAGAAGAATGACACCACTTCCATATTTGTGCAGTAAATATGAAGCTACTGGCAGCTGCAGGTTAACTTAGTTTAGCATAAAGACTGGAAATAGCAGGAAACAGCTAGCCTTTCATGTTGTGAAGGTCATTTTTGTAACAAGATATACCTTGTTAATATGGGGGAAGGTGTCATGCAAGTGGTTTTACCTGCTTTTACTCTTTATGCTAAGCTAAGCTAACCATCTGCTGGCTCGTGTTACATACAGTCATGGAAAAATGTTAAGACCACCCTTGTTTTTCTTCAATTTCTTGTTCATTTTAATGGCTGCTACAGCTAAAAGTACATTTGTTTGGCCAAATATAATGATAACAACAAAATTAGCTCATAAGAGTTTAATTTAAGAGCTGATATCTAGACATTTTCCATGGTTTTGTTGATAATAACCAAAATCTACGAAACTCTCATGAGCTATTTTTGTTGTTACCATTGTATTTGTCCAAACAAATGTACCTCTAGTTGTACCAGGCATTAAAATGAACAAGAAATTGAAGAAAACAAGGGTGGTCTAATCATTTTTTCCATGACTGTATCCGGTGTGGCGGATTGGATCCATCTTCTCAGGGTTGGACAATATGGTAGAAATGTTTCAAAAGGTAGAGACTTGGCGATACTATTTATTAAAGCTTCCATTTTTTTAAATAAATTAAAATTAATTGGAACAATTTTGGTTTTACTGTTTTGAATTGAACTGTTTTCAGCTCAATTGCTGTCTCGTGTGATGCAGTAGTTTTTGTTTCTGGTGGTATGGTTATTTTAATCCATTTCTTAACTGACATTACATGGAACAGTCACTGTAATGTGATGGATACTGTCCATTACTGTAATAGCAAATTATACGGCTATAGAAGATGTTGGCCATAGTGCCCACCCCTACTCTTATCTAACGTGCCCAAAACATGGAACTATTCCTCCATAAAATGTCAACTCAAATGCTTTGTAGTTCTCTCTTAAATGGCAGGAGAAGTAAAACCAAGCCCACTGAATCAACAGAAGCAATCCTCTGTGCCACTTCCAAAAAAGCAGCACAAACAAAGCAAATCAAGCCTACAATGCACTGCGATGCCAACCTTTGGTGTTGCTAGAAGAAGGCTGAAAAGGCCCCATTCAATCAACGATGAGAGACAGGAAGCTCGAAGACAGTTGGTCTTCTCCCCTCAGACAAACAAAAAACTTCAAATAATCCAGCAGCTCAGATGTTTGGAGGGCTTATTAATTCAAGACAAGTATTAAACTAAGAAATCTGTTTCTGTCTCTGCATGGTTTGAAGGCTTTCCTCTTAACTGGATAAACATTCCAAATGGGAACAGTCCCCGAAGAGGGCCGGGTTGAAAAGAGGAGACGAAAGAAGTGAACTGGGTCGCAGTTGGAGGTTTAGTCAACCTGATGAATTAAACAGACTCTCTGAGGCAGTAACACTCTACAACACCCACACAATTAATTTAGGAATTCATAAGAATCGTTCAGCTGAGTAGAACAGTCAGTTTCAAGCCAATCATATTTTGGAGCTTTGTCACTGAGATTGGAGTTAAATCTCATTTCAAAGTTGTAAGTCCTCTGTTCTTTTGCCCCATAAATATAAATGAAGAGAACCCCAAATGCAGAATGGTATACATCCTATACCTTCACCTTCTATAGAATGAAGCTATTTCAATCAGCTGAGCAGTCTTGCACGCTAAAAATCAATTGCAATCGGCCTCAACACTCCAGTCTCAAATTGGCTGAAAAAAATAAAAGAAGCTGTAGCGAAAGCGAGCGGCCGTGGGCTGCAATGAAAAGCCCTTTTGAAAGTCAACCTGACATTTAACTGGCTTTTCTGTGTGCGCGGGCAGAGAGAGGAAGTGAGGGGAGCTGACAGAGGCGAGGTGAGGAGGACGGGCGGTGAGCCAGCACCTCGCATGCAGCAGGTTGACGTGCGGAGGAGAGCCAGGCCATCATCTCCACGGCACAGCGAGAGCAGGAAACAGATCGCTCTCACACACATGCATGCACCTCAAAGGGGACAAAGATCAGATGTAAAGAGTGTGTATACAACAATTCAACCGCAGTAGAGGTGTACACACACACAGACACACACATTATGCAGGTAATGAGACAGCTAACAGCAGCCAAGGTCGGAGAGGCCGCTGCCCAGAAATCAGCCAGGCAGCAGCTGATCCTCCCAATGTGATCTTTACGGAGACAGAGAGAGTGATGGAGACGGGAAAACAGTTCAATCTCAGAGGAGAGAGAGAGGGATCTAAACCGATCAATGCCACCGCTGCAGCTCTAGAGCCCACAGTCAATATAGACCACTAATATGACATACCTGTGGTGTATGGGTGCAAGAGTCACGTTTTCATGGTCATTTCTGAACTGATCATCACTAAAAACCTGCCCTGATTCAAATACGTGCACACAGAATGTAAGTAGGACCGAGATGATTGATTGAGGGAAAAAAGAAGAAAACAAATTCACACTTTTTACAGAGGCTGAAGTTATAAACAGCAGAGCATAAATGACAAGGATGAAGTGTCAGTCTTTCCTGCTCTATAGCCAGCATGAAAACTGCCATTAAGAAAACACTGATAAAACAGGCAGCAAGGCCATAAATAGAACAGACACAAAAGGACAGGAACCGAAGCCAGGGAGACATGAGTGCACCATCTGTCTGCCTGCTGCATACATGTCAAAGCAACAGACTTATGACAGACAGACCCTGAAAATATAAGGTAACATGATTTTCCGGCATCTATCATTGACCTCTCACTCCCTCTGGTTAGTTTTATGCCACGAACAATAGAAAGGGTTCTAAAATGTACAGTTGATGGTTGTATACATTATATTGTGCAAAAAGACTGAGGTTAAAACTGTTTGTCCCAGGCAAAAAGTCAGCTGTCACTAGGCAATGAGCAATGGAAAATAAATTAATAAAGAAGCAGCTTCATGCATTGTTGGGTAGAGTTAGTTAGTGCACTGCAAAAAAGCCGACTTGTATTTTTTGGCCTAAAACAGTGATTTAATTTGGTAAAACTTGGAAATATAAATTACTGACATTTAGGGCAATAATGTAAGTTAAGCACAACAAAGGAAGCCAGTTGTCTGCTCAAAAACAATATTGTGAGTTGTTGTTACTTATATCTTTAAGTTGGGGTTCAAAACAAGGGACAATAGTTCTGCTAACTCTTATTTCTTTGTTGTGAAATTTGCTCATTAGCGAAAGCTAGCGGCTAACTGATGCTAGCCGCGCTGCTTGTTACAGCTACAAGAGTAGCCATTAGCGTATCAATGCTAACTCAAAATTGTGGTTAAAACATTAGCTGACATTTCATAGCGGCGTTACAATCGTGCCAGAGAAATTCAGAGTTGAGCAAACTCAAAAACAAAACTTAAAATATTTAGTTTAATTGTCCAACTTAAAATTTTATCGAAGTTTGTTGCCTTGAAATTTTGAGTTCACCCAACGTTTCTTTTTTTGCAGTGTGCTAGGTATTATTATTATCATTATGAAAGATATATTTACAAAGTTAATGGCTGTTTACTGCTGTATAAACGTTCTGAAGGTCGTGTACAGCACCTTGAACTAAGCCAACCAACTATGAGAGGAATCATAACCATAAAACATTTGATTCAGACCACACAAAAAGGGAAATGGGGAAAAAAGCCAAAGGTTCAAGCCAGGGAACGAAACAATGGCTGAGTTGTAGCAGTAACGTACAGAAGATGATCGGGGCCAGGTAGAGGAAAAAATAATGATTTTTCTTGTCATTATGCAGTTCGAGAAAAAGAAAAGTTTTTGTGTAAAGTTGGAAAGATATTCACAGATTGGTTGTTCCTATGTCAATAAGTCATCAGAGGAACATTGTTTTCTATCTGAACAGTTAGGTAGACTGCAAGCTACAACTGGCTTTTCCTCAATGTCATAAAATGAGCAATAATTTATGTTATATTATATTATACACAATATTTAAGGGTGTAGTAGGACTGTAATCCCCTACCACATAAATGAGCTGTTCTTGGTAGCAGGCTACCACAAATATTTTTCTGTGGGAATCTGCTTTTATGTAATTAATGTGTTTTTTTTAGACCTATATTAGAAGGTTGTAGCTTGCAGTCTACTTACCAGACTCAATAAGTTGACTTTTTTCACGTCATTTCAGCTTTTTTTTCTCTGCATTATATTTCAACTTTATTCTCATCAACTCGAAGTGCATAATGAAATTTTTTCCCTCCTCTCATTATTTTTTTTCTTCTACCTGGCACAGCTCTACCAATCAGAGACATTACTGTCACACTTTAGGGTTGTGGGCGGTGAAGTGCTTCTCCATGACATTGTGAATAAAACATGTTTTTCGTTAAACAAGGTTGATATCATTCGAACATGTGGCTTCTACAGGAGCATATGCAACTGTTTCACAATCTCATAACTCGTGGTGAGTCTCCCCTCGACCGTTCATTGACAACATTTTGGCTAATAACCAAAATCCTTGATTCAGAGCATGAATGGGTTGACACTTCTAAAACCGCACTGTTGAGCTCTATAGTAAAGTGATATTTGTAGCTGCTGCAGAGTTTAGCCTTGTGGTAACCAACTGAATGAAAGACTTGGTAATCCATTTGGTTAAAAAGACATAAAAAGTCCTTCTTTTATATCTTCAAAATAGTGAGTATCCATGATTTAAAATGCTCGTATTTTGTCCACTGCAATGTCTCCTTTGCGAGCTAACATTTTACACTAGCAAAAACTTCAAAATGACACTTTTCAAATCTTGTTTTAGAATGATATGCTTCCATCAAAAGAAAACATGATCAATAAGATTTGTGTATGTAGCACAAGAAATAGCTGTATAACATCTGCTGTAGCTGCAGCACTACTCCAAAGCCTGTGGGGCGTCTGTAGTACTTTATCATCTTCAGGCTTCCAGTCCACTGAGGCTGCTGCAAACACCTACAAATACAACATACAAAACATGCACATGAAGGCACAAATATGCCTGGATCCTTGAATACACAATCTGTGATACACAGGAGGTAACACACACCGTATCTGGGGATATGTAGGACAGGTGAGTGCAGATCCAGAGGAGGAAAGGGGGGAAAAAAGAGAAAGAGACACATGTGGAAGAGAGATAAAGGTGGAACAGACTGCAGCACAGATAGAGGGAAGTGGGCTACTGAAAGAAAGGAATAGAAAAAAACCTAGGCAGAAAAGGAATGAGTGAGCAATAGATGAGAAAAAAGAGGCAGAAAGTGAGATAAGGGTCATCACAGTGTGACCTGCTGTCTCTGGAAACAGTTCACTCAGCGGGAAGGAGCGGGAGAGAGAAAATGATACAAAGAGGGGAAACAGGAAGCAAAAGGACCAATTCAATACAACAGAAATACAAAAGCATTTCCATTTAATTAAAGCACTACAAGACAGAAGCAGAGGAGGAGGGGGGCAGATGAGGTGGTCAATAGGTGAGGATATTACTGAGAGTGAATGGAGAGTCAAGGTTGAGCAACGGCGTCTCCAAGCTTTCCGTCTGAAGACCTTTCACCCTCTTCCTCTTCCTCTGTCTCTCTGTCTGACCAAACCTGGCTGATAAATCCCTGACAGCGTCCTCACTGACCTCAGCTGGACAGTGATGCTATTCAGAGGAGCTGACGAGGGCTGAGCTGCATTTTTAGAGGGGAAATTTTGTTAAAAGTATCTTGGCACGCAGTAGAATTTAGGTCATGTCCACAAATCCATCTTTAGTCCTTGTTTCACACACTAAGCTGGTTATTTATACAACTTAAATCTAATCTTTTAGGAAACACTCTGCTGGGTTGATACTATATAGATTTAAATTGTGTTGTTGATGCCTTGTGGTGTGGATGGAGCATCAGAGCTTTTAGGAAAGACTCATCTATGATTGTCAGAAGATAAACCTTCATGATTTGTTGTTAGGAATGAGGTTAAAGCAATTTTTTAATTACGACGACACTACTACAATGTTAGAAACTCAAAACAAACCTAATTTTTCCGCTATCCAATTGCAATAAATAGAAAAAAAACATACCAAAAGAACTACGTGTTGATGCAGGTTCGTAAAAAAAATTTGAGTTCATGCCTCGTCAGGTCTGTCTACAAGACACTAAGCAAACAAATTTTAAAATGCTTGTTAGGGCCCGAGCAGGCAACGACCTGCGAGGTCCCTATTGTATTTTTCTGAATGAACTTTGGATCCATAAGGGCTATGCTATAGAGGAGAATCTCAACACTAATAGGCTTTCGTGGCACAGGGTGACACGTAATTCTCGTTCAAGTTGAAATATTTCAACTTGCACAAAAACACTACTGACAAGTTCAAATTTGCCACAACCTTTGAATTGCCTCACACAAATTTGAGATATTGCAAATACTTTGTATGTAGTCACGCCACATGAAAAGCTTGTTTTGTATTTGTTGTGTATTTACTATTTTCAACAGTTAAATGTCCCACTGATGATATAAGGATATTCTTCGAATAATCATATTGTTCTAAAGGTCCTACCTGTGTAAGACTATCAACATATGTGATCAGCTAATATATGCTCATACATATAATTAGCGTAAGACTGAGCTGAGTGCAGTAACTTATGTCATCAGCCTCCAACAGCCCCTTACTGAATATTGGTGGAACCAGTTTGTTGTTTGTCAATCATCAGAAAACTAAAAACCCTAAAATACAGTTCGCATTGATGAGGATATCAACCATCATCTGAGCTGTCATCATAAAATCACAAGGCTAGGATGAAGAGAAATTATGCTCCGATGAAAAAACTGTTCCAATGCAGATTTGGCCTGATGAGGGTCAATCATCCCACAGAGAAATAGATTACACCGCAGAGCAAAACAAAGAAGTGGACAAAAGTGAGTCTCCTGGTTACACACACCCCACTGTAAGTGTGAATGGCAGTGTTACAGGCCAATATTCAAGCATTAAGAGGGTAATTGAAGACAGAGACAACCACGGCCATTAGCTCTTCACATTCTTAAATTATGTATATGTCCTTTAAGCAAGGCTTGACACTTTATTAGGCATCAATAATACATTAATGATAGAAGATTTATCCTGAACAGACCATAACTACTCTTTTTTATTAGCATGTTAATAATGAATTAAGCACACTGCTTTTAGTAACTTGAGGGTGAGGAGAGGTAGCCATTACTAAAGGGAGGTTTATGGGGAAATGGTAGCCTTGGGGTCATTATTATGCACAGGGTCACCCACACAAACGTTCACACAAATCAATTTACACTTCCTCTATGGTCAATACATGCAAGCCTGGATTACAGCCACAGATAACTGATGCTGGACCAGTGCAGGCAATCTTTTTTTTCCACCGTAAATGAGCACAATAAACAAGTGTCTCTTGACGCATAAACAGGCTCTTCTCAGCCGCCAATCACAGTGATTGTCACCGGCAGACGCTCTTCGTTTATGAAAATGGCATGTCAGTCATTTTTCCCCCGGCCCACACAGTTGACAGAAACACACACAAACACACATGCACACACAGGAGAGCTACTGATCAGTTAAGCTGCTGAATTCCTAATAGGACATATCCCATTAACCTCTCTCACGCAGGGATCACGGATTGATACCGAGAAAGTGGAACCACGATGGGCCTGCTATAGGTGGAGAGTATTTTATAACAGTGAAGCCAAAAAAGGCTGAAGGATTTGTCAAAAACCACACATTTCATTCAGTATCTTAAAGAGGAAAGAAAATCCCATTACTCACTTTAATTTTCTGATCTAAAACCAGCGAACAAGTAAAGCCACTAAGAAAGATATTAGCAATTTGTCAGACAGAGCGGCATTTGAAACTAATAATTCATGTCAAGCCAATGTGAAATAATTGGCATTATAATAGCCATGCATTCTGGTAAACTGGAAACCACTCGGCCATCTCAGAGCAGAAGCCTCATCTCCCTACAGCGAGCACGCCAGACTGCCACTGGAGTGGAAATACAGCCGAGCTCCCTCCAGCTGCCTGTCTCAACATTATACATGAATGTGGACAGGCGATTACAGCAAATTGGTTTGTTTGTCACTGACTCCAATGGGATTCACCAGGGTATCCCCAGAGTGTGTGGTGACACAAAGCTGCAAGGGAGTGAAAAGAAAGGAGGTAAAATATTTTCATTTCCATAAAACATAACTGAGATGCCACACAGAGTCTTCTTCCTGTGTCTAGTCAGTGTGTTGCTGGATGCATACAAACAGACAATGTTTGTGGCGTTCGGGTGTTTTCTTTCCTAATTGAGGGCTCCGTAATAAATAGAGCATGATTTAATTGAATAACACAAACGAACCAGCGGTGGCATTTCTCCAACTCGGTCGTCACATCTCTGGCCATGTTTGTGCTACAATAGCTATTATTGTCAGGGTGAATCAGCAATGAATAAAACGCTCACTGAGCCTGTCATATGTCACATGTCCAAGTAGATTTATTTAACCCTTACATGATGCACACACTGGGGAACAGCTTGGCTATAGCAGTAGGCTAGGTGGTTCAGTCTCTTGCTTTTATTTTCTGCATCTGTTTAATTCACAAGGGAGCCTCCTGCAGTCTCCCTCCATGCTGAATGATTACTTTGGGCGAGTGTGTGTGCAAATGTAAGAGGAGAAAGGGGCGCTATCTCTGTAGATGGAGACGAAGCAGCGGGCGAGGAAGCAATTACAAGCTGGTAGGCTCCACCTCACCACGCCTCCTCCCCCACCCTCTCACATACATGGCCCTGGGGCTCGCTGCATTAGGGAATCATGGGTATAATGGTGGAATGGGCCTCGGGGCCCCCCTCCAAAACAACCTGCTAATCCCCCGTGGAGTGGGGGGTACAGGAACAGGGGGGGGTGAATTTGGGGGTAACAGGGCAGGGCGGACGCCCCGACAATGAGTCCACCCCTGACACGCGCCAGCACCCATCACCCCCCCCACCCCCCTCCCTCGTTCTACCACAGCATCCCCCCAAGGGAGGAACCAGCGATGTCAGCCGTGGAAGAGCAGGAAACCCTCAGGGCCGACACTGGCCCTCCATCGCAGCCAGGCCTGGAGCAGAAACATTCAATCAGGCCGCTGTTCCATTCTGTCTCTATTTGATGCTGCTAGTTGCTTTTCCATGACACTCTAAGAACAGAACAGGGTTACACACACTGGAAAATAAATAAATAAATAAATAAATAAATAAATAAATAAAGCTTCTCCAGCCATCAGTGGAGAATTCAACTTGCACGCGCGCGGATGCAAACCAGCTCGTTAAAACGGTTTAATTATGTGTCCAAATTATGATGAGCAATGACATGCTTGATTGGTTGTATCAGAGGGTCTTAATGAGGAAAAAGGGCCTCACTCTCTGTCTGTCTGTCTACAGCATTAACTCTAAGTCAACTCAAAGTATGACACAATGCAGCCTAGAGTATGCTCTGTAGTCAGTGATTAAGTCAAAGTGTGTTTGTCTTCAGTGACATATGAGACGGATTATCCATCATGAACTTATAGAGCATTGGAAAGACATTCTATCATGCAGTCATCTCAACTTCTCACCATCTAATGTCATGCCTTGTATCCTCCGTTACCTGATCTCATCATTTTTGCTGGCAACCGAACCCATCATTGTGTTAAAAAACATGACTTTTATATAACAGATTCTCCCTCTTGCCTCAGTCTAATGTCTCCATATCCCAAGTCCATTTAGGAGTCAGATATTAACATCATGTCATCAATCTTCCAACCTTCTTGCTTCGGGTTAAAATCAAGTAATCACTTCACTGGTGGGCTAATGGGCGCCTTAACATCAACTCTACGAGAGTCCATTCATATTTCATCAATGGCAGTGGCCCCTGTCCTCCCAGGGCCCCGCTTCGCTAGTAAGGCAAATCAAACATCAAACACTGCAACCTTCCAATTACACAGCGAGACGTTCTGATCTCATCTCGATTCTGCTCGAGATCAAATGCTCCTGCAAGGATCCAAGGATTTCCAAGCCCTTTTAGTTAGCCAGCCTCCCTGTCAAAAGGGGATAAAATGTTCACTGAAATCACCTGGAGGAGATCACATTTAAAATGGCTAAGGTATGGACTTACTTGTACCAATATTTAGATATCACAGAAATTCTAGAGCATGGATATTCATGAAAGGCCCAACGGGACTGGACATAAAAGTAAAAACAGATGTGGATCAATGATGTTAATTTTACTGAGATGTGATTTAGCTCAGTTCCATTTCAGGTAATGTTTTGCACTCAGATGGAGACCTGTGGAAGGGCAACAGTTGTTCCTCTTGGCATGAATAATTTAGGATGAGATTCAATCTGGGGATCAATGGTCATCGCTGCTGCGAGGTTATTCTGCCACGAGGATAAACATTTGGTTATCCTTTTCTCCTGCAAAATACTTGAACTTGAAGACCAGCTAATGGAATATTAATAACACTGCAAAAGGCATGTTAAGCTGCAAATATTTCAGCAAAAGCAAAGTGAAATGGAAAGTCTTTCATTTCATTGGGATTAACTGATGAATATTAAATTATTTATGTTGGGCGCCTCGGACAGTTTTGTGTTGAGATTTAAGGCGCCAGTTTGCTTCATCAGGAGTGCTCATTAGAAGGTCAAACAGCTTTGGAAATCTCCTTTACTCACATATTTCAGTCGACTAATCAGTCTTAATCGGAATTTCTTTAGTCTAAAAGAGCCCTACTGAACAGAGGTGAGAACCAGTGTTTTCTCTCTCAAGCTTTTTTTAATCTTTACACATCTACAGTCATGGAAAAAAATATTAGACCACCCTTTTTCTTCAATTTCTTGTTCATTTTAATGCTTGGTACAACTAAAGGTACATTTGTTTGGACAAATATAATGATAACAACAAAATTAGCTCATAAGAGTTTAATTTAAGAGCTGATATCTAGACATTTTCCATGGTTTTCCTGATAATGATTTTGGTTATTATCAAGAAAACCATAAAACGAACAACAACTTGGAGAAAACAATGGTCTAATCATTTTTTCCATGACTGTATTTCTCTCAATTTTCATATTTACAAATAAGACAGGGAACGCTGTCTGAAAATATGCACCAAATTTAGTGAATATCGCCTCTTGAACATATTTATGAGGATTGGGCGATTGGGTGAATATATTGGCGGTCAGCAATTGCCGAAATCGTTGGGTAAGAGCCAACAATGTGCAGGCAACCAGAGAGAAACTGGGGAAAAACAGCAAGAAGAGCTGGCATATTTTCACATCTTACTCTGTGAATCAAAGATGTTTTATGACCTAACCCTAGTTGGTGATTTTGGAACAGTGGTAAGACCAACAAAGATGGGCTTGGTGAGTATTATTTTGTTTCTGTTGCATTAAAGCTAGCCACCAGCTGCCCGCTGATCAGCAACACGACCGCAAAAACAGGAACTATATCGCAATTGTTGGGCTGATGGTGGCTACTTAGAAATTTTTGACACATCAATCAACCCTAATAATGGTTGGCTTTTCACCTTGATACTTCAAGCACTCAATAGTCTCTAAAATCTTAATTGTTCCACTTAATCAGAAAGAATGAATCCCTCTCCAGACACTGATAGACGATGTACAATAGAAACAAAACCAAAGACCAGAAACATGTTGATCTTTCTGAACTTCAGTCTGAAAAAACACTTAATCCGCTCTTATCATAAATAAAATTAACCTGTACAACCAAACAGTCTCTCACCATGTCTTTGTGTGCATGTGCACGGGTGTTTATGTATCATGTAACTTGAATTTCATAACAGGAAAACAACCCTGTTTCCTTCCTTAAAAAAAGGACCAGAGGTCCACAAAGAAGTGCACCATTGCCGAAACATGTCTTACAAAATAAATCACTGCCAATTAAATTAGTCTTATTGCTTTTATTGAAGAAAAATGGGATAAAGAGACTTAATCCAATTAGCAGGACCACCCCCTCTTCCAATTTGGGGACAATGGCAAGTATTTAGCCTTCAAAATAAATGTCTTCTTTGATCAAGCCTAGTGGACTTTGACAGGAGGGGATGGGTTTAAGAGACTAAAAGGCATACATCTATTCTGCTTTAACAAAAAAATGGGAGCTATGGGCTCTGGAGGATATTGCTGCACAGGATTAAGTCTAATATAACGGCACAGTGAGTAAGGTCAGGTCTTTAGCACTTACATGGACAGGGAAGGGAAACAAGTCTTATACCAGGGGAAAATTTAGCAGTCAAGTGACCAGACCACAGAGTGTGACTGAGAGAGGCCAAAGGCTAGTTTCTGCTTCACTGTGCTGCACTGATTTCAGGTCTTAGTGGCAAGGTGGCATTTTTGGACAGTAGGCAACATTTACAAAAGCCTGGGAGCCTGTTTCATTATGCAACCAGATAGGCTACAGACAGACAGAACAGAAAGAAATGTCTTCTTATCACATCACAGCTGTAGTTTTTCGGAGGTTTTTGCTGGACACTTTTTCCTGGCACCCTCGCAAAGATTACAAAATGATCATTGGCTGGTTTTCACGGAGGCTGTGGGATCATGTAGGGACCAGGGCATCACACACAGAGCAGACCAATTTCTCTGGGGAATATAATTATGAGACATTTAAGCCGCCTCTCAGCGCCCAGCATCTCAATGAGCCCATTTTTTTGCATTTAAACACAAGCAAAGAAGAAATTCCAACCACACCAACAGGACAGAGTCTGTGTGGGATTTTTCCCCCTCTACGTTTGGCTTCGGTTGCGTTGTTGTCGCTTGTTTGTCTCACTTCAGTGTTTGATCCAGAGCCCCCGACAGCTTGGAACAATGCACTGAGGGAAACACACATTTCCAGGACCTCTCAAGATCCACAGCAATCTCAATCCCAGAAACACTAAAATAAAGAAAAGCCTCTATCTTTGTCTTTTTCTCTGATTTGAATTTCTTTCGAAGAATTGGCAGAGGTTGCGCCAAATACACAGACATACAGCGACTGACTGTGGTAAGCAGCTGATTTTTCCCATTCAAACAGACACAGCATAACAAGAGCAAATACAAAGCATCTGAGTCAAGATAGCACATTAGTTTGAATACCCTGACAATGCAAGGAGAAATAGGGAAAATCGCGACCAGGAAAAAAAAATCTAAATGTGGCTGTTCATTTAGCAACCCATGGGGGGTCAGGGCGACAACCCTATGCTTTGCAATGTGGCAGTCAGATGCAATCCAAGCTTTCATCATGGGCTATATGAAAGGGAGCTGATGCTGCCTTCCAGTTTGAAAAAAAAATCAGTCAGAAAAACAATTCGCAGTGGTGGAAATCATCCTCGTAGAGCCAGTTCACCTCTAAAAACCCATCCACACATGCCCTACAACTGAATGAGTGAACGCAGAGGACAGCAGTTTTAAAAACATAAAGGCAATAAACTTACCGACGCCGTATTTTTCATGTTCTGTAGGTATCCACATGTTTACGGTCGGGACATTTAAGTGAGTGGTCGGAATAGCAGCGAAATGCAAGGTTTAGGTGCTGTGTAACGCATTCTATTGGTGTGCTTTCCTCCGGTCTGTAGTAGGAGTCATTGTTTAGGTTACAGAGAGAGAAAGCGCTGCTGCTGCTGCTGCTGCTCGTAGTGGTACGGAGACGTGATGCCTTCGGGTGCTGTCGGAAATGTGAGGATTACGAGGTCAGCGCACTTGGACGGCCCGGCGAAATTAGATTATAATGTCTCTATTTCGTGACATTTGGGGAGCGAAGAGCATGCAATCTTTGCTCTTAGCCACATAATGCTGAAACACTTTTAATCCGCATTAAACATTTAACTTTCCACAACAGTTTCACGACAAAAACACTTAAACAGGCTGACATTGTTATATCATTAGCTTTTCCACAGCCTATTACATTTGTATTTTGTTTATTTTTTAGCTTAGTTAGGCCTAATAATAAAAATGTTTGCCAAGCATTATGTCTATGTGACATTGTTTTACTTTTATTTGCTTCTAGGTTGCTTCAAAATAAAAATAAAAATAAAATAAAATTCGAAATATGCTAAGGGCATGTTAAGGTTAAAGTGCATGCAGCATAAAAGGCCAGTACTGTTAGCATTAAATAAATAAGCAAATCAAATCAAAATTACTTATTTTATCTGTTTTTGATAGAAATGGCTAAGCCAGCTAAGGTAAGCAAGTTAAAAGATAACATGCCACCAGTTATTTATTTTATCTTCTCAGAATATATTGCAATGGGGCTAATATAATAAACATTCATAAAACAGATAGTTTGAATATGCTGGCTTGTCTGGCCATTTTTTTAACCAGTTTTCCTGTCCAATTTCGATTAATTTCTGGCATTTGAAACATTTGATGTGACTATCACCACAGGTTTCACCAAATCCATCAAACGATTTGTTATAAAACAAGTTACATAATGATGAAAACTTACATGACACCTCTTCATTCTACTACGTCACTGCACAGTAACGACACGTTTCACGACTCAAATATGAAAGATTCATCAATATGCCCAAGCTGAGTTTTTATTATCATTTTTATATCACAACTAGGCCTACCTGAGTTTACAAGCTCCAGCTGAGATTGAGATTCTCGGGTATAAGAAGTCCGAGGGTCACTTGAATGCAGCAGCATCGCCAGCGCAGCGAGTATGGAGAGCAATGCATGCTGGGACTTGTAGTTGAATCCAGTGACGTCAATGTGGATATGAAGATCACATCATGCGGAGCATCTTTATAGCCATCATAGTATTCCTCTGTTTTGGGCCTTTTAATTATAATTTAGACAGAAAAGAAAGAAAGAAAGAAAGAAAGAAAGAAAGAAAGAAAGAAAGAAAGAAAGAAAGAAAGAAAGAAAAGATTTACTGTTTTCGAGGGAAGCTCTTAAATTTCCACTGTAACATACATGTAAGCACACATTTACATTAGACATTAGAGACGTATTTTAGACTATTAGTGCAGAACATGACCTTGTTACAGTGGAAAGTCCTGTCTTGGACACACAGGCCTTCTACTGGGACAACTGGTGCATGAAATATACATGAGACTGCACAAGAGGAAGCAGAAAACTGGAGGGAGTTCCAAAGCCAAAATGAAAGAGTCCAACACACAGCTCTCCGTGTGTGAATGTGCACAAGAGTGAGTTTGTACATGCCTGTGTCTCATGTGGGTGAGCGCATGTACATCCAATGTCACACATTTTTTATGAGCTGACTAATAAATCCATAGCACCCATATGCTCCAAACCCCTCTTTTCTTTCATTCCCTACTAACTCATCATCTGCCTGTGTGTAGCTGGTGTTGTGTTTGAGTACAAAGGATTTTTTGTAAAAACCCATTCTAATGCAAGTTCATTTCCTATGCTGCAAATGGTGCATTAAAATGCTTTGAAGTGTCAAAATGTTCCTCTCTTTTCTCTCTGTCTCATCACTGGTTCGCATGTCCATTTACCCATCCACCTTTGTAGTTTACATGGTGAATTATGAATGGATGTGCCATGAAAAAGCAAGCAACCCTAGGCTTGCTGCTGGCTTGGTAGGTTAAAGAGCATACCATGTGCTTCGGGCATCTTGGGTCGCATGTAATACCCTTTTTTATCTGCCCTGTTTGTCTTTCAATACACAACAACACAGAATATGTAGTAAATACCATGGAATACTACATTTAATTAAAAAGCAGAGTAGCACATACAGCCGGATTAATTTTACAGTGCCTTTCCATGTTGCACTGCTTCATCCCCTCCTTCGATATTTCTGATTGGAGAAGTGGGGGGTTGTGGGTGTAGGGTGGGGTGTGGGGGATTGTTGGAATGTTCTACTCCACATATGAATAAATCATAAGCCGGGGAGCAAAGTAAGACAGAAGCCCAATGGATTCATCCCTGCGAGGACAGGAGATTGGAGCCAGTGTGCTCTTTTAGAAAGTGGAAACTAGACTGTGATCTACATCAGTGAATCACTGTGCAAACTTTGTGCTGCCAACACATTTTGGTGATGATAGAGGTGAACAGATACGGCGAGGTAAACAAGAAAACAGCAATGTGACAGATAAGACGGACAGAGCTGCTGACTGCCGACAGCAAAAGGTGACCTGACTGAAACGATGTAGTTTTTTGGAGTGTGAATTCAGTGTTTTGAAAGAACATGCCTTTTATCAGAGCCTCTAAGAGACACTACAACTATTTTTATACTGTCCACCAATAGCATAATAAGACAGCTGCCCCTTAATGATGGCCTTAGATGGAAGTGAAAGAAATCACCAAAGACAGAAGGATTTATCCTCTGGGGACCATGAATGTCTGTACAAAATTAGATAATAATTCATCAAATATTTGTTGAGATAAGTCAGCCTGGACCAAAATAGTGAACCGACCAACAGATCGACCAATCAATTGCCATCCCTTGAACCACACTGCTAGTGTGACTGGAAATACTAATCTTCAGTACAACATATCCTCATGAATGGGTTCATAGACCATGGTGCATATGATATCTTAGGAAATATGAGCATTGTATTAATGTTGGGAAATGGTTGCATGGTCCCCATTTAAACATGTGATTAATGTTGTGAAATAGATAGATAGATAGATAGATAGATAGATAGATAGATAGATAGATAGATAGATACATAAATACAATAGAATAAAATACTGAGGTAGCATAAATAAAAACAACAATAGAAAAAAAACACAGAATAGCACTACTTGATTAGTTTTAGGCACCAAAACTATATGGTTTATGTAAGGAAACAGATCAGGTCTGGGTTAAAATAACTACTGGACACTATTTCCGTACATAACACACTGCTGGACACAGTGACTTAAAAGGTCGTATCTACACATGGAAGTTAATTTATCCGTATACTTAAAATAACAGCGTTAGTTTCAAACAAGACGTGAACGCTGGTCTCTTGGGTCAAACTTCAGGGTTCATTTGACACTTATACCACAGCTCCTGCCCATCCAAAACAGCCTTTTTGGGTATCACCAGCTAACAGCTGCATCTCCTGCATATACAAATTTGCAGCTGCATTACTTTTCATAGGTATAACTAGAAGCACTGTGTGAGAACAGCCTGTTCACTATATTTAGCAACTAATATATCGTTCTTTCGACGTCTGCTTTGTGATACTGTGAGCCTCAGACTGACAGAGAAGGATGAAGTGGCAGCTGAAGGGCTGAAGATGGGAAAAAAAATGAAAAAGAGGGATCAGAGGTAGCATATCTGTCCACTGACCACGCTGTGAAAGGATTATCACAGTGGACTGAGGATAGGCCAAGCCACCCAGCGTTGGGTTTAGAGCTCGATTTCTCCTTCCCTTCATCTCTTCATCTCCCCTTCCCTTTCCTCTTGTCCCTCGTCTGTCCCCAATGTTTTCATGTTTGCTCCGAGTTTCATCAGGGGTCCCATATGTTCCCTGCGGGGCGTCATAGCTGGGGATGATGGAGGGAGGATGGAGTCGGTCATTTCCACAGACAGTTCACTCGCCCAGATGGGCTCTGAAGATTGCTCAGCATTTCCGCCACTCAACCACCAGTCTCTTTTCATCTTTGGCCCATGGCCACATATAAAGGCAACATCTGTGGCGGATAAATCAAAATGGTGAGGGTGGAAGAGGAGAGGAGAGGAGAGGAGAGGGGAGGAGAGGAGAGAAGAGAAGAGATTTGTTTTTGCTCTCAGCATCAGTCAGGACCGCTGCTTTTGGAACATAAACAAGTTGTATCTACCACAAGAGATGCGAGACAACATAGTCAGTGATGCGTTTTAAAGCCGTAGTAGAGCTTTCAGTTTTCATTAAAAAACAGCCCCGGTTTCTTTTTCATGTCCTCTCAATTTTCCCCCTTGGGCATCAAACCACTTTAACTACTGCTGGTCTATGTTGTCAAAAAGTGAGACTACACAAGTCTGATTTACTCTGCTGGCCAGTTGGAACAAAAATGACAACTGCTAATCTCCAGAGACCCGTGCCTATCACCTCTTCTCAGCACTTCTCAGCTTTGATTTAATTCACACCAGGAAGTGTAGGTCAGATGGGGGGGAAACATATGCCTCCCTCAGCTCAAACGCAGCAGGCAATATCCTCACCTCCAGTAGAAACAGGCCTCTAAATATAGCCATGGAAATAGGCTGTGCCTTACAAGAAAAACACCTCTATACATTGTGCCATATGAAGGATGAATTTCACAACCCAATACCTCTGATGAGTGATATTTATAAATAAATAGTGGCCTTAATTACTTTGCTTCTTCCTCGACAGCACATTTACAGTATTGGCACGTTTACTGTAGCTCTGAAAGGGATTAGTCATTTGCTCTTTCTATACTATGTGTAATGCCTTCTTAGGATATAATCCACCCATAAAAGCCTATTCATATTCACACAAACATACACACACACACACACACACACACATTATAACACAACGTTCACACATGTGCAGACTGTGAAGGTGTGAAAGACAGAGATACATTTGAAAAAAAAAGTAAATGTGTGAACACAGACATGGATGTTGCCTACATATAATAATGGAAAAAAAAATATTAGACCACCCTTTTTCTTCAATTTCTTGTTCATTTTAATGCCTGGTACAACTAAAGGTACATTTGTTTGGATATATATAATGATAACAACAAAAATAGCTCATAAGAATTTAATTTAAGATCTGATTTTCCATGGCTTAAATTAAACTCTTATCAGCTATTTTTTTTTGTTATCATGATATTTGTCCAAACAAATGTACCTTTAGTTGTACCAGGCATTAAAATGTACAAGAAATTGAAGAAAAGGGGTGGTCTAATATTTTTTCCATGACTGTACAAGCATTTTAAACAAATGAAAATGGGACATATGACTCCCAACCTTAAATGAGTGCAAGAGTCTGCATGAATGCTGATGGCATTGACTTATAGGGTTAACATCAGTATGCTAAAATGGGTCCAGACCTTTGAATGCACCAAGTGCTCCAAGTTCTTTGATTTGTCTGGCAACTTGACAGGAAACAACAGTTTCTCAGTTCACAACAATCATTCTCAATGAGCATTCCAGGGGACTAACGATTGGCCAATCAGCAGCATGGGCAGGAATGACGTTGTTGCCAAGCTATCGTCAATCGTCAAGCTGTGCTGTCACTTAAAACTCCAGCAAAACTGGTATGTGGGCATGGCTACGCATCAGTGTCCACTTAAAATCACATTCAGGCTGACACGTTGGTGTCCAGTAGCGTTTATACCTTTAAATACATATCACACATAACAGGAAGAAATAGGTACAAGGCATAAACCAAATAGGCTGAATTCTAATGTTGAATGATATAAATGGAAATCTTTTGATGGATGGTGATGATGATGATGATGAATACCACCAAATAACACTCAAAAGCGATCAGGTTGGGAACCCATAGATTTATGCATATTTCTCCTTGTTGCAGTATGTGTTGCTTGAAATGTGACCAATGCATTTTGACTGTTGCTGAAGTTATATCCTAAAAAAAGGGATTTGTGGGATAGTGTGCTTCTGCTTGTGGGACAGAAAATGTCTAATTTTCGGGAGAAATATTAAGCCATAGTCTGTCGTAATTGTTTATAGAAAATTGGATCTCCCTCCATCACAGAAAACAGTCAGAATTATATCTGATATCAGGCAAAACAGGCACACAATGACAACACTAATATGCTGAAATTTTGCAGATATTTATTCATATATAGTATTTATATTGTTTCCCATCTTAGCTTAAGTTAGAGAATCGGGTTTGTAGCCGGAGGGTCGCCAGTTTGAATTCCATAACTGACAGGTCAAGGACTGAAGTGTCCTTGAGCAAGGCACCTAACCACCCACTACTCCTTGAGCGCAATAATGTGCTGCCTGCTCCTAAGCAGGGTGTTTGCTGATGAGTAAAGGATGGAATAAATGCAGAGGATTAATTTCCCCCTTGTGGTACTAATAAGAGAATATATTAATCTTAATAACAGAAAGTACAGCTATGACTAATCAGAATGTCATTAGCTTATTTTGTCATTAAACAAAGTATTGAACACATTTACACTTTGACCTGATGATTGCGCTGGATGAGAACTTAAGGGATAAAAAGTGAAGAAAATGAAATGTTATGACAAATCGTCCTGAGGGGAATATAAATGTGTGTACCAAATGTCATGGCAATCCATCCAATAGTTGTTGCAATATTTCAGTCTGAACCAAAGTGGTGGGCTGACCAACCCACAGCCGTCCTTCGAGCCACATTTCTATTGCTGCTAAAAATCCTTGAAACCCAATAAAAGGCTATGTATTGCCAGAAATCTGAGTATTATCCTTGACAGTTTCCATCTGAACAACATGAAGGATAGAGCAGCAACTGCAGATCCTAAAGACTCTGGATGAGAGCGGCATATGAGCTCAACTTTTTTTCCTCCTCTCCGCTGGGCCCTCACATCAAACCTTGTTTTGGCTGGTTGTAAAAATAGACCTCCTCCGTCTCTCTCAACACGGAATGCACCAATGGATGATTTTTCATTGGTTTGATATGCAAAACCGCACTCAGAAGCTATGAAATATGATTTGCAGTACAGGAATGGATCCTGTCACCTGCAAGTGTTCACCGTGGGAATCAAAAGACTGAAAAGTACAGTGTTCCCCCCCATGTTCTCTCTTATCTAGTTTAACAGCTTCTCTGATTCACCCAAAACGCTTACCATCAACAAGTTTACCAGTCACTGCAGTCAGCCAAGATATAACTATCCTATTTAAACTCAGCTAAGCCTTTTTTTCAAGCTGCTTTTTACATCTGAAACAAAATCTTTGCTTCTTCAGTCACAAAGGGTTTCAGTTTTCAACACATTCCCAAAGATCTTTGAAGCCCATGGGATCTGAACCCTGATCTTGTTTCAAGATATCAACAAGTGGAGTTAAAAGAGACAGCTTAGTCCTCTTTAAACCCAACCTCATTTGTTATCTCCTTTAGCCCATTAAGTGGTCTTTTTCATCCACTTTGCCTCCAGCAAGCCTTTTCAGCTGCCCACAAAATGTATCATGTGGTCATTGAAACCTCGTCTCTTAAAAAAATACAACAAAACTGGATTTTCAATTACATTTCGAGGGAATCATGATTTCTAACAAATTACGGTTGCAGTAATAAACATGTGTTTTATGTTGTGAATTGAGGTTCATGTAACAAAACCACTTGATTTAGGAAAAGATCATGGTTAGAGTTAAAACTAGTAAAAAAAAGTAAATTGGTTGGTTGGTTGGTTGGTTGGTTGGTTGATTGGTTGGTTGGTTGGTTGGTTGGTTGGTTGGTTGGTTGGTTGGTTGATTGGTTGGTTGGTTGGTTGATTGGTTGGTTGGTTGGTTGGTTGGTTGATTGGTTGGTTGGGACATGAACAGCTACTTGGTTAGGTTTAGGAGAAGATCGTGGGTTGGGTAAAAGTATATTTGCTATGTAATAAGTCCTATTGTTACATAACTTATGCTACATATGCCAGGTAAACACTTTATGTGAATTATCTTCTTAACTGTGTTTGATCAGAAAAACTCTTCAGCTGCCCACAAAATACATCATGTGTTCATTTCAACCCTGTATCCTAAATAATTATGTTCCCATACAACAAATCTGGATTCTCAATTACACTTCAAGGGAAACATGATTTCTCACAGATTATGGTCACAGTTTCAAACATGTGGTTTATGTAGAGAATTAAAAGTGAATTACTTGGTTACGTTTAGGCAACAAAACTACTTGGTTTAGGAAAAGATCATGATTTGGGTTAAATTAAGTATTTTCAACGTGCATATATAGATTTAAAAAAGTCGCTGTTTATTTGGTTGGTTGGTACATCGACAGGGGCCTCCTGTGTTTGTACACAAAACTACTTGGTTTGGTTTAGGAGAAGATCATGGGTTGAGTAAAACATGTGTATTTTTTATGTCAAAAATACATTTGTTACATAACCTATGGTACATATGCGAGGTAAGCACATTATGTGAAATAGCTTTTGAACTGTGTTTGTTCGACCCATCCATCCACACAAACCTCTTCTGAGACTTTGATTAGAAACACATTTGTTGTTAAATACAAATGTAATCCAGGAGAAAATACATTTCCCTGGAAACATAATTGACAATGCGTTTTCGATGTATAGGGATGCAATCTTTAAAGGAGACTTGCTGGTCACTTGTCACTCTTCATTTAAAACTTCTGCCACACGTTATGATTTTAAGTTTATAATGAATGAGGGTGCTTTTGATTATATAGAACACTTTTAGTGTAAGAGAAGAGAGACTGTGTTGGACAGTCACTGTTGGAATATTCGCTTGACTCACATTACCAAGATGAGTTGTAACCCTGAAAGCCACGTTTTTCTCAGGTTACAGTTTTTGGTTGGGAACCAGATTGGGCATCTATGAATGTGTTTTTATGACTAACATGGTCTGCAGGGCTCCCACGTCCCCCGTGCTGTTGCACACCGTGGGTGCAATATTACAGTATGCAGCCACCTGGACCCCAACACCCACCAGCGAAAAACATAATTGTGCCTGCGAGTGTATGTCCACACACACTTACACACACACTCTCACACACATGCTGGACAGATGGCTGTCATAAATGGCTGTATCTGTTAGCAAGTTGAAAGCAATCCCTGGCAATGTGTCCCCTCCCCACACCTCCCCACCGACCCACATGCATGTTTCATCTCATCACCAAACACACATACATAATTTTGAATTAATAAATAAAATAAATATAGAAATAGAAAGAAGTGTGTGAGTAGGTAGCCATAGGGCACCACAGAAATGAGATCTTAAATCAGAAAGTAAGTTAGCATTTTTGGCTATGAATGCGTTTTTGGTTAGATGCCTAAAATAAGGTCTGTGGTTAACACAAGCTTAAGAGATGTTTGCGTTTTGTTATACCACATAAAATATGTTAGTAAATATTCCCACTTGTGAATTTGGGAGTTTTTACAGTTTTTCTCAATTGCTAAAACACTAAACCCTATTGTCTGAACCAAATGCTCAGTTGCCTGAACCCTCTGATTGAACCAATCACTCTTTTGGCAAAACCATAAGCACTTTTCACCTGTTTAGACACAACTTGCCAACACATTTTCATTGTGATGCACAATGGTGAGCACAGGTGACAAAAGTCAAACACAATTAAAGCACAGGTGTCACCACTTGAACACAACAACTCAAAATTGATCACACTAGTGGCTGATGATGTGAGGGAACATTTCAGAGAGGACTGGTTTGTGAGGCCCTACAATGGATAGAATCTGAGAGGAAGAGTTCCTGTGAAAGGAGGTCGAGGTGGTCGAGGTGGTCGAGGAGGTCAAGGAGGTCGAGGTGGTCAGCGAAGACAAAGAACAGTAATATCTGGTGAAATCAGAGCTACTGTGATTGACCATGTTCTTGTCCATGGTATGAGCATGAGGGAGGCGGGAAAAAGGGTACAGCCAAACATCAGTAGCTTCACTGTATCCACCAGAATCCCAAGATTTAGAGAAGAGAACAGGTAATTACCTGTTTTGACATTATAGTACAGCATGTAAATGCTTTGACCAATTTGATAGTTGCACGTTCACATTATAAACTCTGTGTAACAGTAAGATAGTCATCCTTTTTCTGATGGTGGTTGCAGCTAACTGTCTTACAGACTGTGATTTCTGATCAGATTTAGGTCCATGTACATCATTCACTCTTTTATTACTGGATTAATAAATAGTTAAAAGGATCTTACTCTCCTCTCTCTGTTCTGCAAAAAACCAACCCTAACAGTAGTGACGTTCAAGTCATGTGACCATGGAGGAGTTCACCATAGTATAACGTTTTTTTTTTTTTATTTCTGTTGGCTGCTTTAATGCTTCAAACATGATAAAAGTGGTGTTCATTTGTGAAGATTATCCTGCTGAACCAAGCACGTAAACTTTAGAGCCATGTGTTTACCACGGAGATTATTATCTGCAATGATCAAAAATCCAATGCAAAAATCCCATATTGGTAATTCTGAATAGACCCCATAGTGATGCTAACTTCCAGGTCGGCCTTCAAAAATACGTCATTCTTTTTGCTCTCTATTAAGTGCATATTTTATCATTCAAAATGGGTCAGCTTGAAAGGTTAAAAAGTCAGCAGGAGACAAACTCCTATAAAGGAAGTGACAACATTTTATGTACTAAAAGTGGATTATTAGGCATACAGAAGTAGAACTGGAAACTGGAAAAGAAGCACAGAACCAAAACTTTTCTGACATTATCCAACAAATCGAGGAAAAAAAAAGAGAAAGAACTGAAGGGAAGATTAAACTGCACAGTTTCGTGATTTTAACCACTTGTTTTCACTCTTACTCAAAGGAAAGATTCATCACAAGATTAAATAATATGTCAAGAGTCCATGCGCACAAACATGCAATCTTTTGTTTCTATGCTTAGTCATCTGTCTTACTCATAACTGTAAAACCACAGACTGGCAGTAGCCCGAGCAGCTCTCAGCTAAGTGCTGTTTGCTCTTTTCTGGTTGGTGTTTAGCTGCTCCGTCCGCCTGTTGGTGTGTGGGTGTTGGTGTGAGGAGCAGTCTGTACTGTGATGAGTGTAGCCACCCCACCTACATCCTGTAATCCGCATAAAGAGGTGGTGTATAAGATTCTCCAGCGGGTGAGCTGATAATTTCTGCTTTTCTGATGCATTGGGCCCTCGGAGCATAAAAATGCCATGAGGGGTGTGATTACCATGGCTGTATGTTTACATGCACTAATAACATAAAAACATGCTGACACATTTAACTGCAGCCTGTGACACCTGTGACAACATGCAGTGTATCAACCCCATGGGCTGAATTACATACTGTAATCACTAATGCTTAGATTTAGCTGAAAGTCAGCAGTTAGGCTATCTCTGCTAAAAACATGGTGTAGAGAGAATGCCAGAAATGAATAAAGCAAATATGAATATCCGTATCACTCTGCTTACATCATCACGCTATATGTGATCCTTATGAATATGTAAATTATGTGACATATTAAAGGCTGTGTGAGAAGAACATGTTTTATGTGCATGTGCTTTTAAGATGTATGCTCACACAACGGTTCATATAGCAATTTAAGAAATATGACCATTACTGTATATTTAACGCTGTAAAAACACTGTGAAACAGGCCTACTTGGTTCGCTTTAGGCAACAAAACTCAACAAGATCTCCGACCAAAAAGACACAATAGACCTTTTGTCAATACCACCCATAACGACCAGGCGGCAACCTCCTAAGCTGCATTCTATCAAAAATTCCAGCAGGGGAGCACTGATGGTGTCTGCAGAAGCATTTGGGTACATTCATTTCAATACAAAATGAGAAAAATTCTCACTTGATTTATTACTTCAGAGTTTTTTTTTAGGAAAAAACTATGGTTTCACTCGGTAGTAAAAAATCTTCAAGACAATCTGATGTTAATAGTGTAGATAATTGCCCCATTTAGAAGAAAATAGAAGATAAAGAATTTTTGATTTTTGATTGATGATTCGGGGCGTTGCTACCTTTGATTGACACTAACAAGGCGAGCCGTCATCAGGAGAGAAGAAAAGCAATGCGTATCCATGGCAATGTGTCAATAAAGTTATATATATATATATTATTTTTTTTTTTTTTTTTTTTTTTTATTTGTCCTTGTGAATAAGTAAAGTAGGTGACATATTAAAGGCTGTGTGAGAAGAACATGTTTTATGTACATGTGCTTGCACAGTTCATATAATATCTTAAGAAATATGACCATTACTGTATTTTAATGCTGTGAAACACTTTGAAACAGGGCAACCTGGCTTGGTTTAGGCAACAAAACTGAACAAGATCTCCAATCTAAATGACAGAATAGACCTTTTGTCAATACCACCCATAACGACACATATGAGCAAAAGCGGCTTGCGATACATTGGTGCGTTCTAAAAATGGTACACCTCATTATACATACAGATACGGGTCGCGGTTGTAAAAAAGGCTGCAGTTTTTTGTGAATTTATGCTACAAAACCACTGACCTTGGTTTAGGGTTAAAACTTCCTGGTTAGATGTTATAAAACACAGTTTAAACTGTAAATAAATGGACAGAAATGTCAGAAGTGAAGTAGTTATGAGAGTGACGTGACTCACGTAAGTTAAATAAAAAACTTGATTCACAAAATGTGAGGTACTTGCAAAAGACAAGGTACAACATGTGAACCATCATTTTTGTGTTACATTTTTACCTATTAATCGTAAGATTTCATTAAACATAATTTTTACAAAATGAACTGTTACACTAAAAACAAGGAAGATCTTGGGTAGATAATAATGAGAATGCATAAGAAACAAAATTTAAATCTAAACTATAAAGAATCAGGTTTGCATTGAGATCAAACATTAAGCCTGTTTACAAGATATGTAGTCAATGCTGATCTATGGATGAAACCATAAAGTGCATCTGTGGAGCCTTCTGCCAAGGAGGTTCAGTGCATCTGAAAAGAGACATAGTACTGTTTATTCACCCAAAACTATGTTGAATGATAGTACACTTATTGGGTATGTAGTGCATTGTATTCAATTTCAGACACAGCATCAGTTTTGGTCATAATAACTTATGTATATGTACTTATGTATGTAACTAGATGATTTAGTTACGTTGGGGATACAGAACGTGATGCAGATACAAGTGAAGTGAACTTACAGTAAGTAAGTTAAGTACATGCCTCGTAACTAAAAATAACAATTTTGATTTGGTTTCATGGAGGAAATGTAGACTAGTATTCTTGGTCAAAGTCTTTTTTTGACACATCCGACCACCGCGACCTCTGACCTCCACAGACTTTCCTGCGGCTATGCTACATTGCCTAACTTGCTACTTTGCTTCCATTTCCAAAAATGTAAATTTGGGTCATAACTGGTTGTGTCTGCTGACTCACTACTGCATGGGTTAAATACAAATTAAAAATCGCTTTTCATATAAGCAGAAGTATGAACAGTGAATGAGAACTGATTGTGACATGACATTTATGTGTTATTCTGGAGTCAAACTTTTGTGTAATTGGCAATCGGGGCTCCTAAACGCTGGAAAAATCTGTCATCTTGTTAATTTATCTTTTTAATTTGACTTTTTTCCCCCTTTTTCTTACTTATCTTGCTCTTCTTACTATATTTAGCTCTAAAAGATAACCCAAGTTCAGTGGCTCAGCTAATTCAATTTGTTGGTGATCAAGATCCGTGATTTCCGATGTTATATGATTATCTTAGTCATTGTTATTATGATGAGCTCATGTGCTGTGTGTCTTGTGGGCCAGTGTGACAGCCTCTGGAGCCTCTAAATCAGCTACTGAAAGCAAATCTGCTGTGACTACAAGAATTGGTTTTGTTTTTCTTTGCATCCTAACTGTCTGAAATTGCATCATACAAATAAAGGGCTACTCTTATGTGTGTTTGTGAGGGTGTGCATGTGTGTGTTTGAGTTCTGTGGTGTTGCTTCGGCCTGTTAGCTGAAACAGAAGCAGGAAAGATTGATCTGGGCAGATAAGTCAACAGAATTACAAATCCCAGCAGGATATGAAACAGCCTAGATTTACTGCTTTGGGGAGCTCTGTTGGTCTCTGTGTCTCACATGCTGTATGCATATATCATTTACAGATCTTTGTGCTGCACTGTCATAAACAATAGACCAACATAATGCAAAAGGAAATTGTAAATTTATGATTTTCACACAGCATAAAGCATGTTTCGGCATTTTCTCCCCTTTCGGCCTGACAGTATTACTCTGCTTTTCACTCTGTGGTGGAATAATCAATGCTAATTTAACTGAGGATGTAAATTCAGCATGTTAATGTTTGCGCCATCAAGTCAAGTCAAGTGAACACTTTATGGTTAATTTCAAGCCCTCAACACAGAGCTGTATCGCCTCTATCAGCGAACAAACAACACTCCAATCAACACTCGTCAATACTAAATAATTGTCACCGAAAAATCAACATTCATTAACGCGTCGCATGTTTGTTCTTGCAAACACTTTGAGCATCAAATGTTCTTGGAAGAAAACAGATGATTTTAATTGATGGTTAGAAATTGGGGTTACACGCAGGAGAAAGAGGGGAGGAGAATGACTGTGGCAAATAGATACTAAGTGTGTGTATGTGTGTGTGCTGTCAGTGCAGTTGCGTTATGGCACAGATGAAAGCCAGCGTGCCTCCTGGCTCAGTGGGAGACACACCGGGCTTTACTCTGATAACCCTCTGACAGAGAGGTGAGGGGTCTGTGAATTGCTGCTCCACTCACCACAGACAGGAGTGCAATACAGAGATATCCTCAACCAACACACATACACACACACAGGGCTAATATCAAGCATTCAGAATGGATAGGAACATAGTTAAAAGAGAGAGAAAGGAGAGGAATTATGAAACTGTCAGAAAGAGAGACAGACATGCAGTGAGAGGTGGAGAGAGAGAGAGATGGAGAGAGAGAGAGAACTCTGGACAGATTTGCAACAACAGAGAGGCAGAAAAACACACAGCTCCATTCTGCCTCCCACATCAAAAAGCCTTCTCTTCCAAATGTCAGGGCAGCTGGATATCAGGCCGGCTCGTGCTCCTGTCAGGCCCTCATGGTTTGATTTGTTCGCCCTAAACCTTGACTGTCAGGTGTCTTCTGCAACCAGAGCATGCACTGCTGTCTTTCATAGTTAATATATGAGCTGCAGCTGCAGATACAAGGCAAGGATACACTGTAAAAAAAAAGATAAACAATAGCTTCTCAATAAAATTGAGGCAAAAGATTGCACATAATATTATTAATTCAATCTAACCATGTTACAAGTTGAGTTAATAACAACTTAACAGGAAGTGACTGTCCATTAAAAACGGACTGATTATATTGTGTTGGATTCATTCAAAAGTCTCTTGATTTAGAGTTACATACACATAAAGATTATATTTAATGTGATCAAAATAAGTAGATTCTATCTAAAACATTTTATATTAAAGTTACTTAAACAACTGCCTCAAAATCAAGGACGCATTTATATTTAATACATTTTATCAAATATATTAAATAGAATGAAATGACTACAGAATAATTTATTACAGTGTAGAGCAGAGGAGATGAAGGTTTATCAAGAGAGCCTGCAGCTTTTATTGGCTGATCACAGACATTTCTGTATCTGTCTGTATCAGCATCTATCTTTTCTGAAATGCACTGATTGGAAAACCTATTTTACAGAACATATAAAGATAAAAAATATGCTTGAGGTGATTTACAAATCGTGTCAAGCTATTTATTTATTTTTATTTGTTCTTATTTAAATGATCAGCAACTGACTCGTCTTAAAAATACACACATTATAATTTTGCATGTTTTTAAATTTGATTTTGACTGATACTGAACATACAGTAATATTTATCTATATATATTTTTTTATAATTTATTCTTTATTTAAATGGTCCACATTTGTCTGATACTAAACACAGATTACTGATGTTTGTTTAGCTTGTTTTTTTATATATAAAATTATTATTTATTCTTCATTGAAATGGTCAGTAATTGACTGATATTGAAGATAAAACACCAATGTTTATTTTTGCAATTTTAATCATTCATTTTATTTACAGTAAATGATGTTGTTGATGTTTATTAAGTTATTTATTTTAGCAATGGACTGATACTGAACACGCACTGATGTTTATTTGTTTATTTATTTTTTAAATGGTCAACAATTGACTGATACTGAAAACACAGTATCAATGATTTTTTTTTGCCATTTATTTTTCTTTTATTTTTTTTTATTGAAATGGTCAGCAAAGGACTGGCATTGAACACGCACTGATGTTTATTTAGCTCTTTTTTTCTTAATTTATTTTTAGAGTTGGTTGACCATATAAAATATTGTTTCATGTTTAATTCTATTAAATATTTTTAAAGTTATTAAGAAAGCAGCGTACTGAGGACCTTTGCATTGCCATATCGGTACAAAATCAGTGCACAATCCACATATAAAAGGTCTAATTTCATTCCAGCTCAAAAATTCATTATATTGACCATCATATCTGTAACAGCTGAATTACTCCCCTCTAAAATCGGTATTAGTCTCAAAAATCCCATATTGGTTGAGCTCCAGTTCTTGGTGGATAAACTGATAAACTATGAGAGGCTGGATGAGAAATTGAAAGACAGGCGGACTGGCACCTGGAGAAATCTACAGTGGGAACGAACCAGCGGTTGTGTTCCCATGATTATGATTTATCACCTCAGGGAGTGTATGTTTAATCCTGACAGACCGATCATCCCTCACTTCTCACCATCACACATCCCTTTGAGGGGGAAGTAAATAGATTGTGTCCAACATGTTGTTAGGTGAGCAGGACTTCAATTTATTTCTGTGCTGTGGTGTTCATATAAAAACACTTTTAGCCCCCTGGAGGGAAACCCTTCAACACTTAAACAAAATGACACAGCTTGACTGTGCGTGACAGTCCAACCTTTAATCCAGGAGATAAAAGCAACAATTCTTTCATTCTTGCAATCATCGCTTTTATTAGACTTTCTTATTTCCCTCGAACACATTTGCCTCTCTTTCTCTCCGTCTCTCTATCTCCCTCCCTCATCTGTGGACTGACAGACAGAGCCGAGTCCCGGCGGATATTCTTTTCTCCTCCAACTGTCACAAGCGATGACATAACCTTTAAAAGCCCTTTGGCTCGATTTCTTACATCAGTCTGCTCTATTTCTGAACAGCACCCCAGCCATGATTGCAGCAATTTTTCACTGAATGCTCAGCGCGGTCTATTATCAACCAAACATGACATCTAGCACTCTAAAATGAAGACCAAATCAATACAAAGAGTGCGGCGTGGTGCTGTGCCAGGAAATTGTACAATGCACCTTAATATGGCTCTGCTACTAAACTACCAACAGATAATGCAGTGCAGAGCAACACAGAACAGCAGTTTGATTTAGACACAGTAGTTTTATCCTGGTTACTCATGAATTTGTGTGAATACTTTGAAATTCTTCTCCACAGCGTTAAGTTATGAATATACACAGAAGATTCTCACAATTATTCATTCATCCATTATTTTTAACCTCTTATCCCACCCTGGACAGGTAGCCAGACTATCACAGGGCTGACACATAAGCCCCCTTTCAAACGTTACAAGCCGCGATATTTACGCCTCTGTGACATTTCAATCTGAACATCCCAGAGGACGATAAAATGGTGGCAATGAAAGTCAGAAAATCCACCGGCCCGTCCGTGGCACGTTGCATGAGCGTCATGTATTTGGGCCTAACTTAAAGCGGAATGTCTTACGCAGTGGCGGTTCTAGACCAGTGTTACTGTGGGGGCCAAGCAGGGGCCAGTGTTTAACCAGAGGGGCACATTAAAAATCGCCAAAGATGATATTCAAGCATTCAAACCCTTTTATTTTAGGTTATTTAAAAATCTAATTTAAGTATATTTGGAAGACACAAATACATTGATTGAAACAATGAGACTTACCAACAATAACAACTATTTTTGTACGACAATGACATTTCTCATTTTTGTGCACAATTACTTTTTTTATTTTGAAAGTGCAGTACAGTCAGAATGATCTTTTTTTATATATACACAAGCTTTTATTGCACAATTCAACTATTATACAATGTAAACAATATGGGTTCATTTTGTGTACAATGAGATATTGTTTAAACAAAAAATAGGTAAGAATTGTTCTGTCATTCATCGTTATAAATTGATCATTTTATTATTAATTTGACACAGGGGCCACAGCAGGGGCCAAGGGCTTCTTCACAGGGGCAGTGGTCCCTGGAGGCCCCTGTGTAGAACCGTCACTGGTCTTGCGTGCGCCACAGTGTTTACCTTTCCGGTGTTTACTTGCTGATTTGATCGTTTTCGCCAATATTTGCTCTTCCATGGTAAATGGACTGCACTTATATATCCAAAGCGCTTTACACCACAGACTGCTCCCGTTCACACACACACATTCATACTGGTGGCCGAGGCTACCAGGGCACACTGGTGCCACCTGCTCAATTGGGAATTCATTCATACCCCGATGAACGCAGCATCGGGAGCAATTTGGGGTTCAGTATATTGCTAGTGTTTATTGTTGTTTCATACCATTTATGCTAAAGCCTGTGTGCTTCTATTTACTAAATTACAGTTATAAGCTACGTGAATGAAAGCTTGGTGTCTGTGTATTAGTTAACAAAAGCATTTAGCGGTAATGTTGATCTAGCAACGTGAAATACGACCCGGGGTCCGGGTACCATAATATAATTCCTTTTTCTGTCCAAACGAAAATACGAAAACAGTGCCCTCTTTTCCTTTTTTGAAAAACAGATTTTGCAATAATTTTGTGTATAACATGTGGTCAGATAGCTTTCCCAAACGTCAGGCTCACCCGCCGGCATTATTTATGATTATAATTAATAATCAATAATAATTGTGTTAATAAATGTGAACCGTGCATGGTTCAGAGAACAGTAGCCTATACGAGTGCATGATGATACTTTTTTTTCTTTTTTATGCTTGATAATAAGTACTTATTAATATGGGACTTTTATTTTGACGGGACTTTTATTTTCCTGCTTCCGATGTGTCCGACGTCATAGCAATAAATGAGAAACGAAAAAATGAAAAGGAGGCACTGTTTTCGTTTTTTTCGTATTTTCGTTTGGACAGAAAAAGGAATTATACTATGGCACCTGGACCACCCGGACCCTACTCGCCTCAATCGTCAAAAATAGAACAGACGCATAATTCACACGTGGCCGAGCATCGAGTCGCGTCTGGGATGCGTCTGAAATGGAACACTACGGAGCCGGTGGAGGTTGATATATTGACTGTAAAGGCGAGGTTGATAGTAATCAGATCATGTTTCAGCAAAATGAGAATAACTTGCTTGAGTTTGTAGAATCTCCACAGTGAGAAACAGCAGTTGTTATTGTTTTGAATGCATGTCGCACGGCACTATCGTTTCCTCCCACTTTGTTCCGCCATGACAATTATAACACGTATGAATGTACTAAGGCTTAATGACAGCAGAGCTCTTTACTGTGGCACTTTTGCGGAAATGCAGTAGTCAATCAGTATGAAAAGGGCTGTAGAGACAGACAATAATTCACACTCTCATTCACTCCTACGGACAGTTTAGAGTCCTCAATTTAAACTAAGCTGCATGTGTTTCGACTGTGGGAGGAAGCCGGAGGACCCACAGAGAACCCACGCTGACACGGGGAGAACATGCAAACTGTACAGAGAAATGCCTTGAGGCCACAGTGCTCACCACGACACCACCGTGTACCAGATTCTCAGATAAATCTCAAATTCTTGGGTCGGCACCTATTGCACTTGAATATACTTGAGCTGGGCACGTCAGTTTTCTTTAATTGAGGTAGAATTTTTAACCTTTTTGAATGTGTTTAACAGATCCAGCCTCTGTTTACTATGTTCATGCTAAGCTGAGCTAACCAGCTGCTGGCAGTAGGTTTATATTTAACGAACATCGTTGTGAAATTGCTCTTCTCATCTGATTATCTGCAAGAAAGCAAATAAGCTTATATCCCTAAAATACCCTGTACAGTCATGGAAAAATGATTAGACTACCCTTTTTCTCCAATTTCTTGTTCATTTTAATGCCTGGTACAACTAAAGGTACATTTGTTTGAACAAATGTAATGATAAAAACAAAAATAGCTGATAAGAGTTTAATTTAAGAGCTGATATCTAGACATTTTCCATGGTTTTCTTGATAATAACAAAAATCATTATCAGGAAAACCATGGAAAATGGCTAGATAAGTCTAGATATGTTTGGACTAGACATATGTAGATGTTGATTTTATGATTTTATGTTTTTATGTGTATACCTACATATTTTATGTTGTGCTGGCAGTACATTTGATTTATTTTATTTTATTCTATTTTAAATTATTTTATCTACTTATTGTATTTTACTGTTATTTTGTTTACTTTATCTCTTTTTATTGTGTTATCTATTGTTGTGCAGCACTTTGGAAACCTTGTGTTTGCTAAAATTGTGCTATATAAATAAAGTGGATTGGATTGGATAGATAAGAAATTAAAGAATACAAGGGTGGTCTAATAATTTTTTCCATGAGTGTAAATCTCAAATTCTTGGGTGTGCACCCATTGCACTTAAATATACCTGAGCTGGGAACGTCAGTTTTCTTTAATTGAGGTAGAGTTTTTAACTTTTTTTAGTGCCTGTCTTGTGTTTATGCTAAGCTAAACTAACTAGCTGCTGGCAGTAGGTTTATATATTTCTCTTCTCATCTGATTCTCTGCAAGAAAGCAAATAAGTTTTTATGCGTAAAATACCCTGTTTGTGATAAAGCCATGCATTCTATCTATTTATAAACCCTGAGGCCATTAGTGGTGTTTTAGTGGGACTTGCTATGCAGATTTGTATTTACTTAAGGTCAGTGGTCACAAACTGGCACGCCTTTGAGGTATCACACTTGGTGATTCACCTTCATGCCGGAGCCGCATAATGTGACTGCATGAATGCGGCACATACTGTGGAGGCATCTGACATCAAAACCCGTATTCCTTGCCCCTCTTGCCTCGGGGCCTAGTCATGGTGCTTTTGAAGATCTGCATGCAGGCTCGCCTGTTAGCAGCTCACATACATGTACGAATGCACACACCAAAATATGATCTATGCATCTTTGATCTCCGCGCTGGCTGCATACATTATAAGGGCGGATTGGTGGTAAAAGCACCTTGGAGGAGGAGAAAGCTGGAAAATTATGAATTCTCTGGCAATTCTCTGGAGAGAGTTAGAGCTTTATTATACATGAGGCAGGTTGAGGGGGGTGGATTGGATCTATCGTTGTCATTTTTCTGCCAAAGATGTATTTTAACAGAAAAAACAAAATGTTAACCGTCGGATATCAATTATTCCACGCAAAAAAACCAATGCCAACGGAAAATACTGCCATTTGGAATATAATATTATGTAAGTTAAAGTCATATACAGTGTGGCAGATTGTATGTAAAGCTTAAAAAGGCAGATTTTGCCGTTTCTGAAGAACTCACACTTGTTTAGTTGAAGAAGACAGCTCAAAGAGATTGGTACACGAGTGTCAACAAGCTACAAGTAGTGATATCTTGTGTAATTCTTGTGCCTTTGCTGAGACAGAGGGGGGTCCTCTCACATATAGGGTAAAACACATGTACACAAACAAATACCCAGCTGCCTCAGCGGGAAGCTACACTCCCTTGAACATTGTGTTAGCAGCAAAATCAGAATCAATACGTGGAGGAAGGAACACGGGAGGGGGAGACAGTCAGGGAGACTCAACAGTATAGACTGAAGCATACTGTAGATAAAGGCAGATTGTGAGCAGACGCCGACATGACAGAAAAACTCAGATGTACACATAACTAAGCTTTTTTTTTTTTTTTTCTTTTGCAGGGAGGCAGTGCTGACTGTTCCATGGAGTTTCCTCTAGCTGATAGCAGCCATACAGCTAACAAAGTATCCAGGTTGGAAAAGACAAAGCTTCCTCAGCCAGCTGCTTACTAAAAGTTATTCAGGCTAAACACAAGTAAGAGTCTGCACACCAAACACAACAGGAACATGAGCTGCCTGCTCTTTGGAGGATTTTTTTTTGTCTGATGTGACACTGGCTTGAAATTGAGATGCATTACCAACAATAAGTTAATCTGAACAGTGACACAGGAAATACAGAAGTGCAGTTTTATGACATGGCAGTAAAAAGAGCTGTGGAGATGATTGATGATGATAAAATTTATAATAAACAGCTGTGTTGAGTCACATATCATTTATCTGCTTCTACAGTGATATGAATGTTATTTATACGGTGATCCCAACTGATACAGAAGCTTGAATGGAAGCAATCAATCTCAGGCAATCTGAGGTTTTAATATTTTTTTAGCTTTTTAAATTTTATTTTAGTTTTGACTTGCACTTAGTCAAGTCACTTTACTTAGTTTTCAGTGAGTTTGACGGTTTTAGTTAAGTTTCACTTTTTCAGAAAGGGCCAAGTATGATGTCTCAGAAATATGTAGGAACATATACATACAAAATACACTTTTAGTATTTGTCATGTAATGTTTAATGTTTGATCTTCGCACTACTTTATTCATATGTGAAGCCAGTGCGGTTTAGTGCACTGTAATTCCTGTTTAATTTATGTGGTTTAATATTATGAGAATTGAGGGAAATTCACTATTACAGTCTCCTTTTTTTCTGTAGTGATATAATACAGCTTTGAAAAGAACTAAAACTGAGAAATTAAATAATTCATTTTTATTTTATTTTTATTCATTTTTGATCTGGGCAATATTAGTTTTTCCTGTAGGACATAGTTTCTGATGAGTTTCAGTTTACTAAGAATACTTTTCACTGCTTATATAAGTTCAGTATAATAACCCTTCAGTGCAGAAGCCTGTTAATTTTAATGCGCCTTAATAAAAAAGAATCTGTGCATGAATATTAACATAATCCATAAAGTTAGACTTCTCAGATATTAAAACAGAAATACCAAAGAAACACAGAGACAAGGATATGTTCGTTGTTACCCAGGTGTGTGTGTGTGTGTGTGTGTGTGTGTGTGTGTGTGTGTGTGTGTGTGGAAAATGAGCTTAGATCTCAGTGAGGCCGTGGGCAGTAACAGGGTACTAGGCCCCTGAGTCCCAAAACCATCACCAATACTGCTGCCCTCAGCTAGAAACACACACACACACACACACACACACACACACACACACACAAAGAACAGAGGGGAGGAAAATGGCGAGACAGGGTGAGACAAAATGGAAATCAACGCTGGAACAACAACAAGAAGGTGAGTATCAAATGTTTTAGATTGTTTCATTACACTGTAAAAAAAAAAGTTTTTATTTTTATTTATTAATTTTCGGTGAAATACCGCCAGCTGTGCTGTGCTGACTGAATATATCCATTATTTTTAGGGTAATTACGTCATTGTGACATCATAGTATTTCTCCATGTATTTTACATTAAAATGTTATATTTTTACAGCAAAACTGTGCGTTTCCTACAGTTTATGACAGTAAAAGTTAAAGGTTTGTGCTATTTGATTTACAGTAATTAAAAGTGTCTACTACGGTGATATACAATTTTTAATTTTACGCTCTATTTCTGATGTAATTTGTCTTACTGTAATTTCTACAAACATTTTTTTCATTGTAGACAACTCATCACATTCTGTAGAACTGTTCCAATCTGCTATTAGGGTTTAGAACTACCATGTCCTCATTTGCAGGACCTATTAAGCTTCTGTGGGCGATTCTTTGAATCAAGAATTCTCTGTTTGTTTGCTTTATCATTATATTATGTGCTTGTCTGGGTTAAGAGACAATGTAAAGCCCATTGAGAACCTATTTGTTGCTGTACTACAAAACTTGAACTGACTAGAGGTTGCCCGCTATGGAGGGTACAAGTTACAAAGTAATTCATTATCCTTAAAAAAACAGCTTAACGTTGTATACTCTTATCTTTCAAGGTTTTCTAATTCCCTGCCCTCCTTTTCTTTGTTTCTGTCTCTGTGAATTACTGAGTGCCCATTGGCCTAGCAGGCAGGCAGGCAGCTCTAGTGAGCACACAGTGGTAATAATTCACAGTCAATCTGTGCACTGGACCGCCACACAGACTCATTTAAATACTGCCCACAGCCATTACTATATTTCTCTGTCTCTATCATTATATCTCTCCCCTGCCTTGCTCACTTGACCTCCTCATGCTTCCTGCCATGACCGCTTCTACATTTGTTTCTTTTTGGACTATCACTTATTTGTATATTCACAGCAACACTCCTTAACCTTCCGATAATTATTCAATCACAGCTTCTTTCATTTTTACTGCCCTTCTCTCATATTCCTACCATTTATCTGTTCACCCAATCCTTGTAGCTCAGGGCTGAGTTGCCAGGAAGCTCTGATTTACTTATCTTTGTTTGTGGCCCCTAGCAATAATGTTAGAGCTCAGACAAAGAGCACTGCAAGGGCGATGTCAGTGAGGGAAATTAGTATGCCATCAAGATGCCTGGATACACATACTGACTGAATACAGAATGAACAAGAGCAGAGTGACATCTATAATATATATATAGTCTCGTTTATTTTGTCTGTTTGACACTCCTCATGCAAACCATCTGTATAGGCTCCTCTGTCCAGGTCCTACACCATCAGTACATACAGTACAATGTTATATGGAGTTATTCTGCACGGATTACATGCATCATTTTTCTACTTTCCTGGCTGAAGGAAACAGATCTGAAATGTATGTTTCTTCTTTAACACACATGCTATGATGTAGCTGCACAAATGTTGGATAAAAATTCTACTCAAGGCATTTTTGGGCAACCACAATGTTACAATTAACCCTCATGAACTGAAAACACTGAGAAAGAGTCAAAGAGCATGTTAACATTCAAAATGCATCTTGGGCGATCAGATCGCAAGTGGTCAGTGCAAAATACAAGTGTAAACAGGTACCAAGACATTATGACTGGATCACTCAAACCACTTGCCCGACGTGGTCTCGGTTGCATTTGACCACATACATTTCGTAGTGTAAATGTAGATGAACCCTTGACAAGGATGTAAAAGGGGAAAATATGTCATCAATGGGGTGCACTTATATACTTATATAGCGCTTTTATCCAAAGTGCTTTACACGACACACTACGTTCATTCACCCATTCACACACACATTCATACTGGTGGCCGAGGCTACCTGCCACCATTGGGAATTCATTCACACACTGATGAACGCAACATTGGGAGCAATTTGGGGTTCAGTATCTTGCTCAAGGATACTTCGACATGTAGGCAACCTCCCAATCAGAAGACGACCCACTCTACCAACTGAGCCACAGCCACCCTCAATGCAGGCCATGTGGTGGTCATTTTTATGACAGAGCGTCAATGGTCGTAAAAACATTGAGGAGCAGTGATGTACGTGGTTGGGGTGCAAGTGAAACCAGATGTGTAATCTCGATTGGGGTAGAAGATTCAATCCAAAGACAACTTGACAACTCTTATTGTTACCGGGCCGTTTACAAGGGTAATAATAATAATAATAACACATTTTATTTGGAGTTTGCGCTCAAGGACACCGTACAAAAGGATAGAAAAGAAACTGCAATAAAATACAATAAAATACACAGAATTAATAACAATACAATACAATACAATAGATATATTGGACAGGGTAAACGTCATCAAAGGGAATAAGCAGTTTTAAACAGATGTGTTTTGAGTAGTGATTTGAAATGGGGGAGTGAGTCAAG
The DNA here is from genome assembly GCF_030273125.1 of Centropristis striata. Classification (NCBI taxonomy): domain Eukaryota; kingdom Metazoa; phylum Chordata; class Actinopteri; order Perciformes; family Serranidae; genus Centropristis; species Centropristis striata. The sequence goes on along the minus strand of NC_081538.1, from coordinate 9,861,472 downwards.
GGTATTGCTAGCAGGATAGCAGCTAGCGACTCCAGTTGTTGTTGTTATCTGACGTAATAAATGTACACAGGGAAATTTCACTTTCTAGCAGAAGTGGTGTAGGTAGAAACCACAAATAAAATCTTCTGAACAGTTGAGGGGAACTGCAGCGCAGGGTGATAATTCTCCGTTTGTTTCCCCCTCTCTACTCTAGTGTTATAATCTTCCACACTGCTGGCAAATCTAGCTCAGGGTACCCATGGGCTATGTTTATCCCAAGCTCCAGGCTCCCCAGGCAGGCAGGCAGGCGGGGGAGAGAAGAATCCCCTCACCAAGCCTCTCCGCAGGTTCACCGGAGGTTCTCATGGCTTCACTGCATGCCACCCTGCAGCGCACAGTAGGAGCTGACCTACAGAAGAGAAAACATCACCAGGGATGATGGGCTGGAATTGAAAACCATTTGTGGAGTTTATATAAGGGAAAATCTAGTTTTGAGTGAACGCGATGCTGCTGTTGTAGCAGATTTGAAGAAAAAAAAAGATTTAAAAAAGGTTCTTTTCTTTCTTTGAATTGTGTTTTCTCAGATACTATAAACAGAACAAGTTGTGGGAATTGATTTATTTCATTTTTTTTGTCCTGAAACTCATCCCTGCGGTTACATAAGGCGTCATAACAAGCACCACACTTCCCCCTCTTTGTGGCTACAGGGTTGCCAGGCAACTCCAAGAACGTCTGCCTGGCTGCGTCCCTGCAACCTTTTGCGGCACACACACACACACACATATGCACATCCAAGCCAATCCTTCATATCACCTGTTCTCTTCTGGAACTACCGAGCCTCAGAGGTGAGAGAGGTGGCTTGGCTCTGTTATATTTGTTTGTGAAGAAGCTAATGACTCTGCCAAAAGGAGAAGTCTGAAAAGAGAACCAAAACTTCTCTGGACACCAGATGACAGTGTGGAGTTTCCCAACTAACTTCCTGGACAGGGACGGCCAAAGGAGTTTGGACCCATATTGAGGCTTTGTCTCAGTTTGTGTTTTCTTTGAAGTCGTATTTCCTTGCATTTGCCAAACTTTTTGTCAGTGCTAACAGACTAAAGTCAACCAATATCACAGCTTGTCTATTTTGGTGCTGTAAAGCTGGATGATTAGTGATTAGCAGATTGAAGACAGAGGACAGGAAGAACACAAAACAGATGATTCAACTGTGCAACATCATCTTGTTGAATTTGTTGGAATTTTTGACTCTAGAGTGTGGTCACTTTTAGTCAGACAGACGAATATAGATTTTCTTTCCTGATGCAGTTTTAAATATGTGGTTTTGTTAAAAAAAAACATGTTTTGTTAAGAAACGGAACTTCTTAGGTTAGGTTTCGGAAAAGATTGCGGTTTGGGTTAAATTATTGTGCAAAGTACATACATAGGGGTGACATAACGAATTACGTGGCACTTAATAAGACTGTAAAAACATTGGGCCTCATTCACCAATATCTTCTTAAGAATCTTCTTAGATTCTTTCTTAAGTCCTTCTTAAGAAGATTTCTAAGAAGACCCTACGTCAGATTCATCAATGTGTTCTTAAGCCGCTGAATTGTTCGCAGCCGTGTTCTTAAATTCTTGAATGCCATCTCCTCGTAAATTGAGCGCGCGTGCCAGGTGAGTCTAATTTACATAGGATTAGCATAGGTAACCGCCCATTAATGCCCATAAAAGGACCCATAAAAAGCCATGTGTAGACGCCACACAGAGGAAACAGCAACGGAATGCCAAAAGCAAAGCGTAAATCCGTTGGAGCACAGGTAAAAAGAAAAAAAAAGAAAAAAAATTAGCAGCCTTAGTGTAGGTTGCATCAACACGCGCGAGGGACACTCTGGATGCGCTGGTTGATAGTTGTTTTGTTTTGTTTTTCAAACTAGGTGGATACCTATATTTTAATTAATACTACAAGGGCTGGCTATTTGAGCGTTCTGTCTCTCCCATAATATATGTATCGTCCTGTACATGGCAGGTGCCAAACAAAACAGACCTAAACTGACAGTAATGTTGTGTGGTTGTGTGTGCTGGTGTTGTTATGTGCATAATGGGAAGAGCGCCTTTGCAAGCGCACATAATGCGTGTGTAGACAGGGGCTCGTGGTCATGATAATCCGTCTATGTGTATCGTCCTGTACGTGGCAGGTGCCAAACAAAACAGACCTAAAATTACAGTTGTTTTGTGTGGTTTTGTGTTGGCCGGTGTTGTTATGTGCGTAATGGGAAGAGCACCTTTGCGTGCACACTTTGCGTGTATAGGCAGGGGCCCGTGGCGAGTTTGTGTCCAGAGGTTGTGGACTGAGGGGTTGCAACCTTGGCTTGATTTTATTCATTTTTTATCACAGATGAAGTCCCGCAGAGCCAACTTGCAACAGAACCAGAACAGACAGAGCCCTCCTGCAGCAATATATATGCCATTGTTTTATAGGTCGTGGAGAAATGCCATAAATAGGGTGGTATCACTAATGGACTGCATGATTTCCAATTTACTTGATTCATGTTAAAGCGCTGACACATTTAATTTAATTAAAATGAAAAATGAAAAAAATTAAATGAATAAATAAATACATAAATATGACGGAAATGTCCCTGTAATGTATTTTATTGAACTTAACAAAAGAAGACAACACAACCATGCCAACATGTCAGCACTGAAATGTGCTTAAGAGTACTCCTGAGTGTTCGTAGGATTTGTTCTTACCTAAGAAAAATCCTGGATGAGAAAAAAATTCATGAATGCCACTATCTTCGTACAATCTTCGTAAATAGGACTTAAGAACAAATTTGTTCTTAAGAACGGTTTGTGAATGAGGCCCATTGACTTTTGGTTTCATCTGCTACGAAACAGCGGTTTCCCATGTGACTACACCTTCTCCCACCTAAATGACAGAATAGGTCGTTTGTCAGTACCACCCATAACAACTCATATGAGTGTTTGTGAAAAGGACCCATTTGATCTTTCACGATTCATGGTATAGAGTGGATAAAGCACACAGGTCAGGTACGTACACGTCCGGTTGGCTGTTGCAAAAAGTTTAGGCTACAAAACCACTGATCTAGATTTAGGGGAAAAAACTGCCTGTTAAGGCGTTCTAAAATACAGTTTGAACCGTTAAAAAATGTACGTAAATGCCAGAAGTGAAGTAGTTACAAGGGTGACGTGACATGTGATGCACAAAACTTGAGGCGCGGTAGTTCCGTGATGTTTAAATCACATTGTTTACTTTTGTTTTCACATGGGACACAAACCCTGTTCTACTGGTGAAAGTCCGACATCAGTTCGACCCAACCACCATCTTTCTTTTTGTGACCAATCCATCCACCTGGTCACCTGACTTGCTCCTTTGTTACCGCCATAATTACTCCAGCCACTAGAGGTCGCCACTTATAAACGTGAAAAAACAAAATAAACGTGGGTCATAATAAGCTGTTAGAACAGACCTATACCACTGTTTTTTTGGGTGAAGTTGGTCTGGATTTAGTGTTGTACATACAAATGTGTGAAGATAATGCTGAAGGGTTTTTACTAATGACAGATTAAAAAAAAAAAAAGATCAAAATATGATCAAAAACACCTGAGGCTGACATATCATGACTTAATACACCTCAGTGGTCTCCTACATTAGACCCTTTATGCCCTTTAGTCTTTCAAACTTCCAATTTTCTGATTATAGTGATCATGTTGATGTAATTCAAGCATACACATAAGGACATACAGTTCTTCAGATATATATTGACATTTACATTGAAATATAATGTCTTCTCAATAGATACAAACCGTATAATTTCCCTACATTAGATAGTCTTAATACAATTCTGTGTAGTGCTTGCCCATTTCCACTCAAACTACCATGAATGTGCTGTCTGTGATTTGTTCTACATACTGCTACACTGTCATTACCCCCGGATGACTTTGTTGTATTCTGAGTCTCGGTTGTAGGGCTCCACGACTGAACAATCCATTCACTGTCCCTCCTTTAGAAATGGATTATTATGTGCTTGAAAATGGATTCACACTAGAAGACCTCTGTATGGCGAGTGCAGGTGCATTGACGCTGTGTGGTATGGTAAACAGAGGCCGTCCTCATCGTTCTGAATGGATGCAAAATCACAGAAAAAACCCTGTCTCAAGTCTTTCACACAGGACAAGGTCATGTCAAGTTAATGCTAGCTTGAAGCGGACTGTGAAATATAAAGGTTTAATTTCCAGTACTTCTCATGTCTTTCATCTCACTCTAAGTATAAACAGAGGGAGTTTAAAAAAAATTCAGCTCTGATGGTTTGTGATGGCCACAGCCATGGCCACACAGCCATAAATGTCTGTAACCCTCTGCACTCATACATTTGTTTATAGTTAAGTTTTGTTGTATTTTGGTTCATACACATTGTACATTCAGTTAAGTAATTGGTCTACATTTGTTTAACATTTACTATCCAAATAAATCACACAGATTTTCTGTTTCATACAACACACTGTATTATTTTGACAGTACATTAGTTTTCTATTTGAAGCGTGCACATTTAGTTAGCTCTTGTGTTTGGTATGGGCTGATCACCCACTATATAAGTTCCCTCTTGTGTTTAGTCATCAGGTCTGTTTGTCTTCTGTTAGTTTGTTCAGTTGACAGTTATACAGTTTTGTTAGTTTGACCTCTTTTATGGGCCCAATTCTTTATTATTTTTGTTTGAAAATGTTGTTGCTTTATACTTTGAGTAAATAAAGACCCCTTTTTTTGAATATACTACCTGTTGTCCTCATTGCTGACTGACTCGGTCCCTCAAAGGTTCAAATAATACAATATGGGTCAATGAGCACCTTGATATCCCAGTTTTTCTGCTCCCCACAGGCACAAAAAAAGAGAATAGGGTGGAGATGTTTGTACACACAAATCTGCCTGTTTTAATAGCCTTTGGGCATAATGTCCTCTTTAGATGGGTTTCCATTGTCTGTAAGGCTGCTGCATGACCAGACACACAATAACTACCTTCAGTATTTAATTTAAGAGGATGTCTTATTTTGTTAATGGCATTGTTTATCTGCTTCTGTGTACTGAACTGTGAGGCCGAAAGCTGACATAATACTGTATGCACGGCAATAATGATTAAGATTTCAACCTGAGGGAAACTGGGGGAAAGGATTGTCAATTGAAATTAGCCTAATAGTCTCGAGTTCTTCACTAAACAGTCTTTTAACTTCAAACAATTCATTGAGCTTGCCTCTCTGGGTGGCTGCACTAACCGACTGCCTCCCGCAGGAACCTTTAGATAGGATGTCTGAACTTATTTCAAGTGCTTTCCTTCCAACCTTTTCCACAATCTCGTCCACAGTGCAGGAAGGGGGAGGAAATGGGGGGAAATTCCTATAATAGGAACGGGGCTTTTCTGAGGAAATGGAATTGAACAAGCTGTCTGGTAGCTCAGCCCTCTATTGATTCAATGCCCAGGGCTCTTGGTCTAGCTGTCTGTCTGCTGAAACCTGCAAAATGGACCTCACATCCAAGTGGCTGTTCTGTTTGTTTCTTGGCCGAATAAGAAATAACACATGATGAAAAAATAGTTTGTGGAACATGCTTTACAACAGGTGAAAATGTGTCTGGATGCCAGTGATGGAGTTATGGATTTTGCTGCCTCTGGGTGATTGGTTTGGTTATACAGATGTTTAGAACATACTACAGTATTTTGTAGAACAACTGTAGGTGGGGAAATGGCCAACAAGATCTCCAATCCAATCAACAAAATAGGCAGTTTGTCCATACTTCCCATAACGATACATATGAGCGTTTGTCAAAACGACCCATGTGAGTGTTTAGTGTTTTGTGGTACAGTACAGAGCAGAGTGGAAATATCATAATACATACACTTACGGTTCGCAGTTGTAAAAAAAAAAAAAGGCTGCAGTTTCATTGAATTTAGGCTACAAGACCACTGATCTTAGTTTAGGGCAAAAAACTTCCTGATAAGGTGTTATAAAAGACAAAAGAAAAGTAAATATATGTACGTAAATGAAGCAGTTAAGAGAATGTGACTCTTGGAAGTAAGGGTGGGTGATATGGTTCTAAAAAAAATATCACGATATTTCGGGATATTACAAAATACAGAAAAACATATAGAAAACATGTATGTTTTTTTATTTTATTTATACAGACCAAAAAAAATCAACAAAAAAAAATCAATCATAAATGTAAAATGTAATGTAAATTGCAAATCTCAATAGTTGCCAAATACAAAAAAAATACTCTTGACTCTTGAGTATTAGCAAATAATAACAATAACCATCTAGGTGGTCCGGGGGCATGCCCCCCAGATAAAATGTTGTACATTTTGAAGTAAAATGCATCAATCTCATCCACTTTGAGAGCAAACACCTAACATTTTTCACAGTCAACAGAGCTTTCCATTAGGACATGGAGTAGCCAGACAGTGTTGAAAAATAGCTGGCTAGGGGGGCTTCCCCCCTGGAAAATGTATTTTCCATAAAATCCCAAATTTGGTGCCTGTCACACATTCTAATGACACTATTCAACCATATACACTGATCTTCATGATAGGCAATTTTTTTACTTGTGAAAAAAATAAACCGGTGTAATCGGGAAACGATACGATATGACACACCCTATTTGGAAGTGACATAGTTGCGTAGAAACGTGAGGCACTAAAGTTATGTTATGTTTAAATCACATTGTTTACTTACTTACTTACATTGTTTTGACATGGGACATGAAACCCTGTTCTCCTGGTTAAAAGTCCGACATTTGTCCTACCCATCCACCACCGCTCCCAAATGCCCTGAGCACTATTTCTGCCATTTATACTTTGCATTGCTGGCAATCATTACTACTACAGCCGCTAGAGGGCGCTGGAGGACAATCTAAAACGTAAATATGGGTCGGATTTTGCTGCCTGTACAAACAACCTATGCAGTCGTTTTTGAGGGGAGACCAGTCTCAAAATGTTGGTTACCTCCAGAGAAGGCAGAGCAGAAGGTCCCATTTACCCCCCAACGCAGAGCCACTGGAGCCACAGCCAGCCACTAAATGTGTTTTTAATCTACTTAATCAGATGGCCAAATGACAATGACATTACCTTATCAGCTTGGTGTGTGTGTGCATGTATGTTTGTGTGTGCTCGAGTATGTACTTGTGGGATTTAATGGATTTTCCCCAGGACTCAGATAAGCCTACACCTGGAGTGCAAAATGCTTTCATAGCAGATTTCTATTCAGATTCTGCAGCAAATTGATGATCCCACCTTTTGAGCAAGCTACAAGGTAAAGCTCACTTTAAAATAACATTTAGGGTAAACAAAGGCAACTTATTATTGCAAAAGACTCAAGCACAAGCAGTGTCAGTTAAAGGTGCTTTTAAAAGTAAGACATATTCCGATGTTTTATTGGATGATTGACACGCAAACTAATTTAAAAACAGCTATTTAAAGAGAGGCTGTGACACAGTGACTCTCTGCTGTGAGCGTGATTAGGTTTGAAGTTGAGATGAAACGGCAGAGCAGAGTTGGGGCATACAGGTGTTTTTGACCGACCTCCCCTCCAACTTTCTCTTAATCGATCAATTAAAATCCATGTTACGGGTCCTAACACTTCAGAACAAAGGCCTCTCTCCCCCTCCCTCTCTCTGGAGGTTAATGGATTGATATTGAAGTTGAAAAATATGAGCTTGTAAGACAAATGTGTGCTGCGACAGAGAGGTAATTACAATGACAGAAGCGTAGCCTGGCTGTCATATTAAGCTGTCTGATAAAGTGCTAAACCCCTCTCAAAACAACAAAATGAGAGGAAAGAATGTGGGATTGAGCCAGTGACTAACAGACTGTAATTAGGAGCTGGATGCTCTAATTTAAACACCCGGCCTCTCAACCAGCAGTTGTTTTTATTTCCTGAACAGAGCTGCTTATTTGATAAATCATGTGAATATGAATTATGGCAGGTGGTATCCAAGCCAAGTGGAGATGATGCCAAACGATACACTGTGATATTTTTTATACATGACACATTAAATCAAGTTTGTTTAGCAGAGTATTTACATGATCAGTAAGGCAGTTATGGCAAGATAAAAATGCCATGGGGTGGACACACAGCTCTGAAGCTCAATAACTTACAATTCATATATCACTTATTTAATAAAAAAAAACATATAAAGATATAAAAAGCAAAAAGTTGTGGTTTTACAAGGGACTGTTTCTTATCTTGGAGCAGCAACTTTCATGAGTTTAGTCGTGAGTCAGTGGAGTCTTTAGGACAGGTGTTGCTAGGCAGATTTGGCTTAACACAGTTTCACTTGGTGCATCAGCCCAGCATGGCATTATTACCACAGAGCTACCCACTTGAAGTTATGATTTTAACTGATAGCACTTGTCTTGAGTCAATGACATATAAAAACAGTGGCTGTAAAATTGTGTAGAAACACATTTAATTTACTATGAATTCTTCACAATAAAAGTCCCCTGTTATTTTTGCTGCAATCACAAGCTTTAAGTAGACTTGTATTTATTGAAGAAGGGCTCATAACAAAGCTACACTAATGTTGGTGGTAAACACATTTAATGTCATAATAATAATTTAAAAATAGTTTATAATTATAAGCTTGTATTATGAAGCAGCAAAATCAGGAAATGTTTACTTTAAATCCGCATTAACTTAAAACATGAAAATATTCAATATACACAGTCACCCATAAAGTTGGAATGAAATATTTTTTCTTTCCATGAAATGATAGTGACAATGTGATTTATTCTTAAATAAGGTGAAGATAAGATAGATAAGGTGTATATCTTAGCACAATTAACAGAGGATTGTGTCTGAAAACAAAATTATTCTGACTTTATGAGCAAGCTTGTATGTACAAGTAATATATGTTTAGAAAATCAGTACAGTGAAGTTTTGCTTTGTAAACATTTTAAAAATGTCTCTCTGCACATGAGTTGAGTCTCACAACACACTCTTATGTGAGTGTGAGAAGGGGGGTTATCACAGGTTGGTCATGGTCTGCAAGAGGTCACTGCAACCTGCTTGGAAGCGTGTCGGACGTGTTTTGGCCCTTGTCAATCTCAGACATGACTCGGCACAACTCAGAGCGTTTAAACTAGCAATGGAAACATAAGGTTTGACTCTGCACGGCCAAAGTTGGAAATGAAAAAACACTTTTTTTTGTGCTAAGCTAAGCTAACCGGCTGCTGGTGGTACCTTCATGGGTAACACTTTATAATAAGGTCCTTAATAACCATTAATTAACAAGTAATAAGGCATTGTTCTCGCTTTAGATCCGGTAGTTGCAAAAAGCATAGTTAACTTATAGTTAACTTATAATAGATGAGCAATAAAGTATATTTTAATATCAATAAGCAAACAAAATAAGATTAATAAAGGCATGGCAAAGACATAATGGGTGGGTCATGGGTGTTTGTAATGCCATTATTAACACTTATATAAGCTTATAAACACACAATAATGTAAATAAGCATCTTGTAAGGACTTACAAGGGCCTTATTACTTGTTAATTAATGGTTATTAAAAGGACCTTAATATAAAGCGTTACCCCTTCATGTATTCATCGTAGAGACATGAGGATGGTATCAATCTTGTCATTGAACTCTTCCTTTAAACCTGTACACAGCATTTACAGAATAAATACTTGTTCGTTCGGGAATACTCTTGTCATAGATTTCAACCATTTATTGCAAGATGGTCCATACAGTTGTACTTGGCGGTGTGGGTTCTGCTCAAGAGAGCTCTCAGCAGGATCTGTGCAGCATGCAGCAGATCCTTGCTGAGAGCTCAACATTTAATCCCTTGGGACAAGTAGAACAGAACCTGCATTTCTATATGCAATGACAGTGACACTTGCAGTCATTGCAAACAAATACTGTTGCGCTGACTAATGCAGTTGGCGCTTGGGGTGGTGGAGGGAACCTAAACCTCCGTTGCAGGACGGAGAGATTTAAAAGATCCTTCGCTCCTACAGCCATCAGGCTGTCTTATTCTTCAAGAGCTAACAGGCTAACTGAATTTCCCCTTGGGGATAAATAAAGTAATTTTGAATTTGAATTTGTTGTCTGTGTGTGATTGTGATTGGTTGGGCTCGGCGTGGTTCTTAGGCCAGCTGACAGCAGAGCTTGCAGGCCTGCTGTATTCCGCCTGAACTAGACAAACAAGACCTTTGCAGAAACCAGCTACAAATGATGTTAATACAGTTGCTTCGTGAGACCATGCCTGTTTAAAATCTTTACCGCCAGTTGTTGTCAGGATGTGGAACAAGTAAGAGCCACTTCACCTCAAGGTTTGCGGCGTCCTGTCTACGATAACCGACGAGGATAGGAAGAGAAGACGCTGCGTAATTTCAAAGAGAACTGTTTGAGCTTTTTGAAAGATCACCTCTAGTAAGCTTTTGACATTTTGTTTCCATCAAGCTACAGACCCCAGATCATTTCCTCACCTCGCCCCCTCCCAACAGGGTTAACCCATGCGGCCTCACCGCATCGCTCCAGGCCATGTCATTTATGAATTATTAAAAAACTGTAATATTGCACATGAAATTAATATTCAGGCATTTCCTATTATCTGCTGTCAGCTCTCTGTCTCTCTCTCTCTCTCCCTCTCTCCGTGCTATCTGTTATTTTGGTAATGATCTGTATTCCTGTGGCATTAGGGCGGTCAGGGCTTGTGCCCATTGATGCAACGTGCCTGGCATGCTGAGTGAGCTTACACTGGGCTGCTCTGTTTTTCCTTTACTCCTACACTGGTTTCACTGGCAGGTGATTTCTCTCTCTTTCCACTACACACCGCGTAGGCTTGCCCAAAACCACTTCCCACTACATGTGTTTTTTTCATTACTCAGTGTACATTTTGAAGAGCAACTTTTTACAGCCGTTCTAACTGGTTTGGATATTTGATATTTACCTCGCACGCTCCAGCCCATTAAACGCTTAAAGCAAGACACGGCTCAGCAGTGAACACAGTTCACTGACTCCATAAATTATGCATCAAAAAACATCTCTTGGAATTTCACTTGCTCATGTTGCAGTGAGAGCTGGGTGTCCTTTGAATTTCAAACAGAATGGCTCCCCCTAGTGCCGAAGACAGACTTAAGTCCTCATGAAGCAAATAGCTTTACAGGCAGTTTTCATTGTAAATGTGTATAAATTAAGGTATTTTATACTAGCAGGAAGCAATAAAGCAAAACCTTTTTCCCTAGCTGCATTTTGACACCTCTCTGATTTTGTTAAATCTGGTTAATTCAACAGTTAACATACTTCTAGAAGTAAACTCAAAGGTGCAAGACCCCTTTAAAAAATTAAGGAATTTATCTTTAAAAATACTTTTGCACAAAATCTACCACATTGTGCAGAATGCTCCCCAACTGACCTCACACTATATGTTATTGTGTCCACTTAACACACTCCAGCTCCACACATAATGAATTATTCAAGCTTGATGCTGCAAACAGAGCAGCAGTTCTGTCCAGTGCCCTAAGGGCTACATATAGCCTCTTCTGGAAATGAGTACAGTGTTGCAGCGGGCCATCTTGAGGGGAAAAAGTGTTTGTCATCTCAGATATTCAACACACATCCCTCTATGAGCAAAGAGAGACCGCAGACCTACTTATATATTACTGCTGGATTGTATACAGGGTTTGTACAGCTGAGAGAGCCCTAAAATGTTGCTTTGAATGCAGTTGAGACAAAAAAGTGTTACATAGCAATGAATGTATATTGACATTCCAGCTTATTGTATTAACTTTGATTCTATCTTTTGATCATGAATGCTTGCTAGTTTCGAGAGAAAGGGATCAACAGAGGACTAGCTCATTTAGCTTGTCCAGTTTTCGACGCCAGAAGACAACAACACTACCGGCCACTTAATTATTAGCGCAAATATCCTATTAGCCAATCACATGGCAGCAACTCAATGCATTTAGGCATGTAGACATGGTGAAGATGAGCTGCTGAAGTAATTTAAGAAATGTGATTTAAGTTACTCTGAATGTTGCATGGCTGTTGGTCTGAGTATTTCACAAATTGCTGATCTAATGGGATTTTCACACACAACCATCTCTAGGGTTTACAGAGAATGGTCTGAAAAAGAGAAAATATCCAATGAGCGGCAGTTCTCTGGGCCAAAATACCTTGTTCATGCCAGAGGTCAGAGGAGAATGGTCAGACTGGTTCAATAATAGAAAGAAACGGTAAAAGTAACTCAAACTAGGACTGCAAGCAGTACTGAACGGGCCCTCGCAGTACACGCATGTCGGGGCATGCTGCCGTCGGGGTGTGTGCGTTACAGGGGCCAGTCTATACCACCCCTATGAATTTCATTGCCTTAACTGTTAAAGTGTGGCCACGGTACCAAATATTAAATTAGACTGCCACCACAGTGCCACCTAGAGGCCGATCAATAAAACCTTAAAGGGTTATCCTCAGGAGGGCATTGACAATAATTGTACCAAGTTTTGTATAATAATGCACAAACTATCCCTTTAATCCTCATACAGTGTCTGAAGGAGGACTCTTAACTGATATGTATAAGTTAGAAGAGGCAGGTAGCAATGGTGGAAAGTAAATATGTACATTTACTCAAGTACTGGACTTAAAGTACAATTTTGAGGTACTTTTATGTACATTTTATGTAACTTCATACTTCTACTCCACTACATTTTGAGGCAAATATTGTAGTTTTTACTCCTCTACATTTAGCTGACAGCTTAAATTACATTTCAGGTCAAGATTTAAATTGACAAACATGATACATTTAAAATGATTACCCATTTTTTATAAATTAAACCACTTAAAAGTTTATTAGGTAGTTAAAATGAGCGGAGTGGAGTCATTTCACAGTGTGGTATTAATACTTTTACTGAAGTAAAGGATCTGAATACTTCTTCCACCACTGTCCTTTTTACTTCTTTATTTATAATTTTTACTTTTAAATTTTAAATTTTATTTTATTTTTTAAATTTTTATTTTTTAAAATTTTTTTTTCACAATGCGCATGCGCAGCCCCGCTGCGCAATGTGGTTATGGATATGAGCTTTGGCTAAAAAGAATGTGCAATACTCTGAATACTTCTTCCACCACTGGAGCCACGCATGCGCATTGCGCAGAAAAAAAAATAAAATAAAAATAAAAATAAAAATAAAAATTAAGAATTAAAAATAAAAAACAATAATTAGAAAAATAAATCAATAAAAATAATAAAAAATAAAAAAGTAAAGAAGTAAAAAGGACAGTGGTGGAAGAAGTATTCAGCGTATTGCGCATATTATTTTTAGCCAAAGCTCATATCCATAACCACATTGCGCAGCAGGGCCGCAATTGCGCAAAAAAAAATTCAAAAAGTAAAATTAAATAAAATTTAAAATTTAAAAATTAAAAAAAAAAAAAAAAATGTAAAGAAGTAAAAAGGACAGTGGTGGAAGATGTATTCAGATCCTTTACTTCAGTAAAACCATACTAATACCACACTGTGAAATGACTCCACTCCGCTTATTTTAACTACCTAATAAACTTTTAAGAATGGGTAATCATTTTAAATGTATCATGTTTTTAATTTTAAATCTTGACCTGAAAAGTAATTAAAGCTGTCAGCTAAATGTAGAGGAGTAAAAAGTAGGGGATTCATTTTGGAGAACACGAAGAATAATAATAAGAAACGGACCAATTACAATAGGGTCCTCGCACCGTTAGTGCTCGGTCCCTAAAAATAAAGAGTCATTCGAAATACAATAGGGACCTCGCAGGTCGTTGCCTACTCGAGCCCTAATAACCACTCGTTACAACCAAGGTGGCAGAAGAGCATCTCTGAACATACAAAACGTCCAACCTTGAAGCAGCAGAAGTCCACACTGCCACTTTATTAGGTACACTTTGCTAGCAAATAAAGTGGCCAGTGGGTGTATGTGACGAAAGATTTTTTTTTTAATCTATTAGAGATGTGTTGATGGAGCACCACATTATGTTGGAAATCAAGCATTTTTCAAGGAATATATTAAGATTCTGGCACATTGCTGACTATGAAAACATAACTGTTCAAAAGTTAAGCATTTTCTAAACTTTTAATACTTTGTATGAACCCTGTGTTTATTTAGTTAATGTCAGAGTTGGCTTGTCTGCAAAGGAGGATGATTTTCAGCAATGCTTTTTGGATCAAAAGTGGGTGTTTTGTGTGGTGAACCAATATTTACTGTGAACGTGCTTTTGTGCAAACTCTTTCATCTTTGCAATTACTGAGCACTGATCCTCAACTTTTGGAAACTTTTGACTCCATTGTTTTATCAAATGCCAAATCTTTCTTTCTGTATTTTACCCCATAATGAAGTATTTTCTGTGCTTTGTTCACATTTCTACTGCTCTATCCTGCTGCCATTGGCTACTGCTTGATGAAGTGATTAAGCAGATACTACATACTCTTTCTATGTGTATTTCTGTACATGGTAATATGTTGTTAGTGTCATGTTACTTTGTTTAGTGTTGCTGTCTTGGCAGAATGTGCGGGAAAATCTTCTTTTGGCAGGACTACCTGCACAAGATGACAAGTATTACTTGTGCATCAAGGCTTTTGCTTCTCCAGAGAAAATCTACACTGGTATCATGATAATAATCCTGTCAAAGAAAAAGAAAACATCTTTATAAATTATTTAGATATAAGAGACAACAACTGGCGATCATGATGAGCCTGTAGGTGTGGGTGTGTGTGTGTGTGCGTGTGTGTGTGCATGTGTCGGTGAAGCAGCTCTGGATAGCTCCCAATAGTCGAACACGAGGTGCATGAAAAATGAAAGTCAGCTTTGAATTCTGCAAGCCTGTATTCCGATGTTTGTCAGGTCTAAGCTGGCAAGAACACTGTTGACAGTTGGGCCGTGGGAACGGCAGCATGGAGGCTGCATCTGTGAGATTTTCCACTTGTGTAACAAAGAATGAACTATTTCTGTTCTGTCAAGAAAAATGCACAGGGATGGAAATAATAAAAGCCAGAGAAGATAATTAACTGGAATGATTCAATCTCAATCTCTTTGTTATGCCAATACTTGACAAATGTTAATTAGGATATTAGGCAGCTGGACAATTTAGGGGAAAGTCCCAGTATCAGACGCGGTCCTGTGTTTGACCTTTAACCTCCCTGTAGAGAGATTCAACTAAGAACAAAAGATTTAATTAACTCTATCAAGCAACTTAACTGACAAAAAATGTAATGTGTTGTGAAAAAAAGCCTATTTCAAGTTCCCCAAATGTACATATTTACCTATAATGTACAACGCAAAGTCTAATGAACAACATATTACATTCCAAAACAATGCCAAAAAGACCAGGAAATACCAGAAAAACAGACACTCGACCTGTGCCTGGGTTTTATAGCTGAGGAAGTGTATGTATCACTGATACACATTGTCCGCCTGGTTGAGGAAATGTACCATTTCCCATCCGGCTGGATAACTGAATTACAATGCACCACTGATTATTATCAATGGCACTAAATGGCCTTATTTCCAGCAGGAAAAGGCGGCAGAAGGCTGACAAGGATGTAAAATTAAAAATTATGTATATCTTCTGCCATTACAATATGGTTGTACTCTAATTTGAGCAGGCAACTCTCTTTAAAACTGAAGAGCCATCTCCCCACAGAAGAAGACACATGTGGCTCTGCAAGTTGGTGAAACTATTTTCGAGCCAAGGAGTGATGCTCATTTTGCAGAATAAAAATTTCAGATTTGCAAATCTAACTGAACATCAACAATAGCTTTAAAAAAAAAAACTATAACTCAGTGTTTGAGCTGCATCCATTCCTGAGATCTGACATTTACTGTTTTTACCACTAACTGCAGTAGGTGTATGAAACTGTGGTCGACTAGCTGGAATTGATTCTCTCTCACAATAACAGTCTGGGAAATGTCCTTCCTCTTTGTTCCTCTGTAAATACAGGAACAAGGCTGAAACAGTGCTGGATATTACCGTCTTCTGACATGAATACTCAGTTCCTTTTCTTTGACGAAGACCTTCATTCATTTACCTTCATTTACACCCCACCATAAGAATAAAACTGGAAGCAGACTTTCACTTTGTAGCGTTTACAGACAGTTCAATTGCTCTCCTTTGTAAGGAACAGACAGAGCCCAAATCCATCTCATTCCAGGTGCTGGTCACAGAGCATCAACACTGAAGTGTTTTCACAATGGATTGCATTACATCGGACACTGTTTCTATCTCCATTAATGCTAATTCATATTATTTGTGTAACTGCCCAAGTACAAATTTAATTGTTGTCAAAAAACTGACAACTTTGCAAAGCGCATTAGAACATTATCCACAAGCCGACCGTAGCAGAAAACAAAACATATTTAAATGCCTATGTTCAAGAAACAACACTATTAGGGAAGTGGCTTAAATGGGCTTTAAATTAATCTTTAATGGTGATGAAAATTCCCCAAATCAATATATTTTTAATGAGTCTCTGTTATTTTGTCTACCTTAGCATGGCTTCAACATACAGTAGCAAATATTCTGCATAGCAAATTAATCCACATGATTATAACCACTTGTTATAATCACAGTTTATAGGCTAACATCTGCATACCTTCAGTAGGTCACAGAATCAATTGCATCACATGTGCATAAAACAACAGCATCGACTACATCAGAGCCCTGGCATCACAGCGTCAATTGCATTACAGAAGCAAACAATAACAATCACAGAGGAACATTTTCACAGGAGACTATGTAGTGCAGTCTGCACTATAAAGCCATCCACTCCATAAAGTGCATAGTGCATCACAGCAAGTTGAAGAGGAGATAAAAGTGACAATTCAAAAATGTATAGTAGGCTATGTTTCATGTAAAGGTACTCCATTTTACTTAGGTAATAGTACAGTCATATCAGTGTTATGAGCAAAATGTTTATATCAATAGTAGAACTACTAATTATATGGAATGGTCTTTCTGGGGTGTTATATCATTATATAAATAGTCATAGTCAAAAAATTATTACACCACCCTTTTTCTTCAATTTCTTTTTCATTTTAATGCCTGGTACAACTAAAGGTACATTTGTTGGACAAATATAATGATAAAAACAAAAATAAGAGTCATAAGAGTTTAATTTAAACTTTTAAAGCCTACTTTAAAATAGTACTCTTTGTTATTTGTTTCCTCACAGAGAAACATCCAAATGAGTGAATGATCCCAGACACTTGAGCTCTATAATACACTAAAATAAGACATATTACACAGGGGAACTGAGTGTGACACTAGCCTATTGAAAATGCACATACAACACTCAGGAGAAGTTGGTAACATCACTTGAAAACTTGTTACAAAGTACCATTTTCCATGGTTTTCTTGATAATAATTTTGGTTATTATCAAGAAAACCATGGACAATGTATCAGCTCTTAAATTAAACTCTTATCAGCTATTTTTGTTGTTATCATTATATATATTATAACAAATATACTTGTACGAGGCATTAAAATGAACAATAAAGTGAAGAAAACAAGTGTGGTCTAATATTTTTTTTCCATGACTGTTTATAACATATACATATATGTTCCTATAATTGTTGTTTTTAAAAAAATGTAATATATAAGCAGTATTTTAGATAATACATTTGACCTTAAATCACTCTATATACAGCTTTCTTCTTTAATCTATAACAATGCATCATATTTCATTTGAGATTGTAGTTATATAGCGATAACATCCCTATTTGCTGGAGAAAGTGTGGACACCAAAGCGCAAAGCATTACCACATCTTCTGGGACTGTCCCAGCATTAAGACTGTATATTGCAAGTATACCTCAAAGTTGGCTGAAAGGGGACAAACACCTGATAAATGCAATGCTGGTGACCAGTAAAAAGACTATTACCAGAAAATGGATACTACCAGAGTGTCCAACAATTATTGCATGGAGAAACATTGTAACAGAAATCTACAGAATGGAGCAGAGCACAGCTCATGTTAACCAAATAATGGAAACATTTCTTGAGCACTGGCAAAAGTGGTGCAACTATGTCACAGATAAATGGCCTGATTGTATTTCTTTACTTTATTGAAAATTATTTCTCACAGTTTTACTAAAAATTGTGTTACTATGGTATTATTTCTGTTTTCATTTCTATACTTGAATAAGTAAAATAATAAGTATACTGTCTGCCACATGCATAGAATATGAAAAATGTAAATAGGTGTATGTGAGATTCTGAACACTAATAAGAATACAAAAAGAGATTATAAAGTTAGGCTCCATAGCTCTTACATAGTAGTGCAGTATCCTATAATATTTGCCTCAGATATGTAGTGAAGCAGAAGTACACAGTAAGATTTAATATTGAATTGAGACCTATTCTGATACTTAGTTCCCACCACTGATCACACAGGCAGACAGTATATTCTCTGTTTACATTGCACCATACATTCCTGTCATCACTGTGTAAAGGTTTACATAACAGCCACTGTGTCAATTCTTCTTGTTTAGTTTTTTTGTAAAGATCAGACGTTTACTGTTGTCACCTCTATATACTGTGTGTTAAATTGTGATAATAACCATAAACAGATACATATTTTACCAAAATAACCAGATACGCATTTGAGCCACATTTCTATCCACTGGCAAAAGTGGTGCAACTATGTCACAGATAAATGGCCTGATTGTATTCCTTTACTTTATTGGAAATTATTTCTCCTGGTTTTACTTATAATTGTGTTACTATGGTATTATTTCTGTTTGTTCATGTGTGTGTTTGTTTATTTTAACTTCTACACTTGAATAAGTAAGAGAATAAGTATACTGTCTGCCATATGCATAGAATATGAAAAATGTAAATAGGTGTATGTGAGATTCTGAACGCTAATAAAAATACCAAAAAAAAAAAGAGATTGTAAAGTTAGGCTCCATAGCTCTTACATAATAGTACAGTATCCTATAATATTTGACCCAGAAATGTAGTGAAGCAGAAGTACACAGTAAGATTGAATATTCAATGGAGACCTATTCTGATACTTAGTTCCCACCACTGATCACACAGGCAGACAGTATATTCTCTGTTTACATTGCACCATACATTCCTGTCATCACTGTGTAAAGGTTTACATAACAGCCACTGTGTCAATTCTTCTTGTTTAGTTTTTCTGTAAACATCAGACGTCTACTACTGTCTTACTACTTCTTTATACTATGTGTTACGTTGTGATGTCCACATTTCACCAAAATAACCAAATACGCATTGGAGCCACGTTTCTGTCCACTGCGTCACGCGCGAACACACGCGACGCATGTTCCTATTCCCGGATTGGTTGGAGATGCCGGGAAACCTCCTCGTGACATGTCAGCCGGTATAAATACTGTGAGCCGCTCTCTGCCATCGCAGCCCTGTTTTATGAGGGAAAATGTATCGTCTCGGCCAACAGTATACCTTCAAGATCGCCTTCAATTCCTTTTTATCCGCTGTGCCACGGGAATATTTTCATTTTACGAGACAATATAGTAAAAGCTGGTCGTGTATTGGCTGATTTTGGATCAAAGTATATATTTATCAGCACGAAAATGCCGAGGACCAAGAAGAAGAATAACAGGGGTAAGTGAGCGAGCGGCCGCATTGCTTCGGCCTTGCTTGTTTGCCTTCTCTATCCTGACGGTAGTTGTAGTTCTTTTCGGGTTGTCAGTCCGTTGAGTGGAGTAGTACGTGTTTACAGTTGGGACTACAAATGTCAAAACACAAAGCTAACTAGCCGTGGCCACACAAAGCATCGCTCTTACAAATACAAAGCACCATACGACAATATACCCTTGCTTTATATTTATTGAAACACTGGTTTAATTATCTTAAACAAACATCTATTTCTCACTAAACCGTATTTATCGTCGCACTTTACAAGCTAACGTTAGCTAGCTAATGTCAACTCCCCACTAGCAGGCTATCGGTTTGGTTGCTAGGTAAAGTTGATTTAAATAAATATACTTACGTGGCAGCTTGACGGCGTTGAGTGTTATTATTGACTTTATAGACGAATAAATAACTTTGTGTGTGTTGCAAATCAAAGGCAGTATTTTAAGTGGCTCAAAGTCTGTACAACGAGGTCGTTTAGTATTAGATTTACCTCAATTGCTCTTAGCCGAATTTGTAGCTACAAGTAGCCATTTCCGACTAACGTTGACTGACTTTAAAGTAGCACGTATGGCAGATAATCGTTTGTACATGTGTTATTATTGTTTTGCCAAACAAGGCGGACATTTTGGGCTCGAAAGAGTGTGGTGGAAAAGAGGCGGTGCCCGATTCTCAGAAATCAGCTGTCGTGTGGGGAGAATCCACGTCAACACTTAGAAATAACCTAAGGTGGCTTAAATGGCCTTTTAAAGTCAGCTGACAGTGCTTCCTATAGCGTTTAATCATGGCTTGAAATATTGAAGTACGTTCATTCTTGCCTTGTGACTACATTAAGACCTATTCTCAGAGTTAAGCTTACCAACATGTGGACCAGGGGTGAGTTCAGGTCAGGTCAGAGACGCCTGTTGTGTCTGGTTACAGTGCACAGCCATTGAGGAAGCAGTTTACTGCATAGTCTTTAGTCTACTGTAAGTTTTTCACAACTAATTCAACTAAAGCTTTTTATTTTTGAAAATTGTACAGACTCAAGATTTTCACACCCTATTTATCTGCAAATTTTCACAACTCCCACACATATAACTTCAGTAAGACCTTTAAAAATATAATGCTTAGACTGGCAACCATGCTAGTATTTAGTGTTTTTGGTTGCTTTTTCCAACCGTCTTCCGAATGCTCTCCTTCTGGACTGATAATCACTTGTACTGTCTGGAGTGGACTTGGAAAGAATAATTGGCTCACTTATTGCCCTCTGTGGCACATTTGCTTACTCCTGTATTTTAGGACTGTACCAAAACCATATGTGTGTATTCTAAACAGTAGTTTTGCACCTCAGAGTAATCCACGTGGCAGATTGTCAGAGCTTCTGTCATGTCACAAAAGTTAGTCATGTTGACCCATGGCCCTCCAACCTGAACATAATGTTGTGTTTACACATGTATGGGTTGCCCTTGACACTGACAACATGGTGCATTTTCAAGTGAGATAATGAAAGTGCAGCAGGATAAGGCGTGCAAAGGACACAGATTAGATAACTGCAGTATTTGCTACAGTACCTGTGTGCAGCTGGGGTTATATAATGAGCTCAATCAGACCTGCTGACTTATGTCTGTTTGTTTGTTTTTTTTTTCAGGGGGGCAGCATGGAAATGTGCAGCCCTTCAGTGATGAGGATGCCTCCATTGAGACCCTCAGTCATTGCAGCAGCTTCAGCGACACCGTCAGTGTCGCAGATGAAGGTAGGTTTGTGCATTCTACATCTGGGTGTGCAGTTGTTTGTAATGTAAATGCTACAGTATGATCTTGCGAGTATGTGCTGGCTGAGTTGTCCGTGGGTGTGTCTGCATTTTATGTACACTCTATCATCAAAAAGGAATGTACTAGAGTAGTTTATCTCTCCGTTTGAATTTTGCCGTAAAGTTTCTTATAAATCTTTCAGTAAAGCTTAGTTGTTGTTTTTTTTTTTTTAAATCAAGTCTAGGACCTGCTAAAAGTTACAGAACCCTACCATGAATTGTGCAATCACCAGATGTTTTGTGACCAATAACGTGTATGAATTATATGAAACGCATCATGCAAGTGTCTAAATCTTTTGGTGATGCCAGGTGGAGAGGCCAGTGAGGACGCAGCCCAGGAGGATTTCCAGTACAAGCTGAAGGGGTTCATAGACAGCACAGTGGATAAGAGGTAATTAAACTACCTGCTTTTCAAACACATTATCTGATTTTGGCATACAGACTGTATCATGTCTCAGCTTTGATGAATTTAAAGTTGAGTGTTTTTTTTCTACAAAGACTGCTGCATGAAAGCAAACTAGAAAAAGCCTTGACATTTTTTTTGTGATTTGGGAATCTTTTGCCCACTGAGAATGCCATAAGACTTCGAAACGATGGTACAAAAATTTGAATAATACCCTTGAAGCATTAATGAAGAGCCTCCAGTAACGTGGGTCTTAAGTAGGTAAACACTACTTTAAAGGCTCATTTCTGGGATGGGTAGCCAGAGTTTGGAGTTGCATTGTAAATAACAGGAGAAACCTGTTATTGAATTTGTCAAGTTTCAAATGACATGTGGCAATTAAATTTTAAGCATAAGCAACACGAGATATTTTAAGTTTAAAAGTTTAAACAGTTTAAATTCTCTTTTTTGACTACCATCTCTTCATGTTCTATATATGGAAAATGAGAAGGTAGTCACTTTGTTTTGATTTTGTTAAGCTTTTACATAGTCTTAAATGTTACCTTTTATTGAGACTAACTTTATTATCTGACCATTTCTTCATGAAAATGTATTTTATTATGGCACATAAATATCATGCATCAGTCAGGCTTATACTGAAGGAGATACATGATTTGTATAATGGCAATAATGACTGTTCGTGTATCCGTTTCCTCAGTGCTAAGACCCGACAAGGGGCGCTGGATGGGCTTAAGACGGCAATGGCCACACGGATCCTTTATGAGTTTATCTCAGAGAGAAGGATGACCATCACAGACAGCATCGAACGCTGCCTGAAGAAAGGTACCAGAAAAGATAATTAAAATGGTATTTCAACAGTCTGGTTCTGTCTTAATATGCAACCGCAGATGGAGGGTTTAGTTGCCTTTTTTTTACATCATTGCTGGTTCTTAAAGTGGTAGATGAAATGGTGGATTAAACTCATTTTCTATAGTTTTACATGCCAGTAATTTCTAATAGGATTTATTGGTAATTTCTGGATGATATGGTAAAATTGAACACCTCAAATATTTATTTTTTAAATTTCCTCTGAATTCAAAGTAAAAGGAAGTGACCACTCTTCTGTCTATCAGGTAAAGGCGAGGAACAGCGGGCAGCGGCTTCTTTAGCCTGCCTGCTGTGTATCCAGCTGGGCTCGGGCATCGAGAGCGAGGAGGTGTTCAAAAGCCTGAAACCCATCTTCAAAAACATTCTGGTAGATGGATCAGCCAACATACAAGCCAGACAGGCTGTAAGTAACTGATATTGAGATCAAAGCAACACATAATATTTTACGATGCTTAAAGAATGCATTGACACTTAATCAACCACATAGTAGCAGGTGTAATATAGCTGTGGGATGTCAACTAAAGAAATCCCTCTGTTCCCCTAATAGGTGGCGACAAGTCTGGGCCTCTGTACTTTAGTGGCAGAAGATGACATTTTGGTAAGTTTATGATCCCTTTTGGAGTATTTTCTGTGGTCTGACACCTCTGGGCCTGAGGGCAAGCTGCCATTAGGTCTCTTGAACAACCTCTCTTTCATTTGTACTCATTATCGTTTGTGACATTGTGCCTCATTCAGTTCAATTAGTGAAGGCAACAGCACTGGCAGCTGAACTCAAATGCGTCTTGAGTAATTAGTCACAAAGTCACAAACACGTTATTTGTGAAGACTAATTTTTTTTCTCTCTGAAGTGCTTTAAAAAGCTTCCAGCATTTAATTTTTAAAATTGAAAACGCCAATCTTCCTATCCCTAGGACGTGCAGGCTACCATGGAGTGCTTTGAGAGCCTGTTCACCCGGTCCTACGCGAGGATGGATGGTACCTGTCCTTTGATCAATCCGCAGACGAGCCAGCTCCACACCAACGCCCTGCTGTCCTGGGCTCTGCTGCTCACCATCTGCACTGCCAGCCAGCTCAAAGACATCCTGCGCAAGTAAGACCCCATTGTCTGTATTTTAATTTCACTGTTAATTTTACAGTAACCACCGGTTTTATTTTACTGCAAACCAGTCGCAGCACTGAATTTGTTTTTCTTGTGCAGACACCTGCCTAAACTGCCAAGATTGTTGGAAAGTGAGGACGTCAACATGAGAATTGCTGCAGGAGAGACCATTGCTCTTCTCTTTGAGTTGGCAAGAGACATGGATGCTGTAAGTTTTTGTCAATGCAGTAGTACAGTACATTCAAATATGAGAACTAAACTTGGGATTCAATGACTGTTGTTGAATGCAAAGGGGCTGGAATTTTGTCTTTTTGCCTTAAATTGCTAACTTGACTGTTCCCATATATATATATATATATATATATATATATATATATATATATATATATATATATATATATATATATATATATATATATATCTATATATATCTCTCTTACACTAGAGCCCGACAGATATATCTGTGGACAGATATCGGCCTTCCAAAGCCTATTGGTGTCTGTGTAAATATTGTCTGATATGTGCCTTTCTGAAAACAGTTTTTACACAATGTATAATGCAGAAAACATTGCATGGCCTGATTTTAGAAATGGTGTTTGTACTTGATTTTGTTCTTTGTTTCTTTTAATGGTCAGCAATTGCCTGTAACTTAACAGTAATGACGTTTATTCAGCTATTTATTTTATTCCTATTTTTTTCTCAATTATCATTTATAGAATTGGATGACAATAGCATACATTGTTTGAATAATGTATAATAATGTTAAATATTAAAGTTGTATGTTGGAGAAAGTAGCTCTCTGGGTACATTTGCAGAGTGGTGAAAAACTTGTTTACAATCCACATAAAAACTTTATTTTCATTCCATCTCAAAAATTACTATATAGGTTATCAATGAATTTTCACCTAATATCGGTCTGGCTCTAATATATACACATTTTTTAAAGGTTGTCAAGTGTGATACCACCTTTTACTTCTCCGTTGGTTATGAATGCAGTATTTTTCTTTGTGTCCCTTCAGGAGTTTGAGTTTGATGACTGGGAAGAACTGTGTGACAAACTGAACGCGTTGGCCACAGACTGCAACAAGCACAGAGCCAAAACCGACAAGAGGAAGCAGCGGTCGGTGTTCAGGGACGTACTCAAGGCTGTGGAGGTGGGTGTTCACCTTGGTTTGCTAGGATTTAGATTTGTCTTTTCCTCTTACCCTGGGTGTCCTACAAGAACATAGAGATTCTGTGTTTTAAGTTATAATATTAATAATAATAAACTTTACTTGTATAGCACTTTTTTAAACAAAGTTACAAAGTGCTTTACAGACAAGAGATAAAAACTACAATAAAACAACAAGGCAAAGTGCAATGCAGACAAGTTTGAATTACAAATGTCAAAACATAGAAAGTTGAGTCAAATTAATAGTGCTTATTTAATTCAATTATCTCTATTCTTTCAGGAGGGTGACTTCCAATCTGAGACCATTCGCTTCGGGACGGAACGCATGACCATTGACAGCTGGATGAGAAAGAGGACGTATGATGCCTTCAGAGAGTTTGTGGGCTCTGGAATGAACTACCACCTGCAGGTAAGTCATGCATTTATGCTATAGTCTACAATAATTGAATGAGTCAATGACTCAAAATGTAAATGCATGCGAGCAAACACTTTAATTTTATTGCACTGTGGAAGCTGGATGGGTTGGGTTGCATGTAACGGGAGCTCTTTCTCCTGCACTGCGCTGACACGGCACTAAAAGCCAATGAAGATCTGTAGGCCTGCCTGATGCAGGAAGACAACCCTTACAACTTGATTTAAGATAATGTTGTGTATTGTAGAAAAAAACCATTGCGAGTAGCTGGTTGGAAAGTAGTCTGCACCTTGGCTGGCAGCCAGTTCTTGTGGAAAACTGCAATATTTCACAAGTGAAGATGAGACAATGGAACATATTTCAGAGCACGTAACACTGTAAACATCTACAGTTAGCGAGCTGCTGTTCAGATTCTTTTTTTTTATGCATGTATTGTCTTATGGCCAAGTGTTTTTCTAATCAGTTTTGTTTTTATTCAATCAAGGCAAATGAATTCATCAGAGACGTGTTTGAACTGGGACCACCGATGTTGGTTGATTCAGCCACAATGAAGGCCATGAAAATCTCTCGCTTTGAAAGGGTACGTGTACATGCTCAGACTACTCAAACCTTCACATTCAAGTTGGTTAAATAATTGATTTGTGCAAAAAGGCACTTCAAACTCAGCATTAAACATACTGTATATATTTTAATCTTATTTTTATTTTTTCTCGACTGTTGAATTAGCTTTTTGTTTCTCTCTCTTCCAGCATCTCCACAACTCTGCTGCATTCAAGGCTCGGACCAAGGCCAGGAGCAAGTTCAGGGACAAGCGGGTGGACGTGGGAGAATTTTAACCTTTTTTTTTTTTTTCCTCTTTAGTTTTTCACTCTTAATACTCTATTTATCAGGCTTCCCTGCTTTTTAGATGAATTGTCACGATTTTGTGTCTCTGTATTCCTCCCTCGAGATGTATGTTTTGAATATCAAACACTGGGCCTCTGCAGACTTGAAAGGTGGCTTTATCACAGATGCTGAGCTCTGTGGTGGACAAACTGCTTCAAGCCCACAGGGGCTGAGTGTTTGATAATCAAACATTAGATTTTGATTAACTGTAATGTATCCACACATACAGTGGTGTTGTACATATAGTGTATATTTGTTTGCTCCTTGTGTTAATATTCATTATGTGGCCTTTTGTTTTGTTTTTGAATATAAGTTATATAATTTTTCCAGCATTTATCTTGCACCATGTAGGTCTAGTTAGTTCATAGCAATGTCCAAACACATGTTGTGACTGATCTAACCCTTCAAATTTATATTAAGCTGCACTACCTTGTTGACCCATTGCAGGTTATTTCTGTGGATCTTCGGTGAATATTGTGTTGTCTTTTTAGTATCGGGTATGTAATCTAAAGGGCAAGGATAATTAAATAAACACTGAAAAGCTGTTAGAAATGGATCCCTAATTGTTCATGTTTATTATGTATGTAACTGACACAGTGGACCAGATTCAGTTGATCTAAACATTGATTGGCTGCTCAAAGTATCATTTTCCATGGTTGAAAATAATAAAAAATGGCTTGAAATTTCAGTGAACACCAGAAATCTCAGCTTCTCTTTAAATCCTGGCAGATATATGAAGGTCATTTACGCACAAAGGATCAGTACAAATCTTATTTATTGCTACTTGGACACAAAGTGAAGGATCTTGCAGCCAAGGTGACAGCAGCATTATAGTGAGAGTGACTGAGGAGTGGACCATCCTACAGATATGAGGCTCTGTGATGGAACCTCTTGGGTTATTGATACAAGTTTGCCAGTAGTGAAACTGTTGAGGGTGCAAAGGAAATAATGGAACTCCAACATACATTGCACACAGTATATTTACACCCCCCAGCTCCCAGTTTGAAGGCTCCTTCTTTTATAAGGCAGTAAAAATAGTCCATAACGGCAGCGAGCATCACATGATAAAGGTTAATGTCACAAAGCTGCAAATAGTCCCATCAATAATGTTGGCCAGGTTCCCAGGAGTTCGAAGAACACATGAGCGTCCTGCGATCGATGAACCCATTCAGCAGCCTCATACCTCGGGTGGAACAATATTACCTTCAGGAGGAAGCAGCAACATGGACTTGATACATTTTTTTTTTAATAGCCTTTTTTCTTTTAGCCTTCTCTCCGGAAAACAATTTCATACGTCCACCAGACTTTGAAAACTGCCTGTCCTTCATAATTAAATCATATAATGCATCACTACAAATACAGGTGCATCTCAGTAAATTAGAAAATCTGAAAAGTTTGTCAGGAATTCAATTTAAAAAGTGGAAATAACATTATATAGATCCATTACACACAGAATGAAACATTTCATGTCTTAAGTTATTTAATTTCTTCTAATTTCTAAATTCTTCTAAAACCTGCGAGGTCCCTATTGGATTTCGAATGATTTTTTTATTCTTCTACCCAAATGATCACATTTTTCACTGTCTGAACATACCCCAAAACTCATGAAACTTTAAATATAAGTCACACCTGGCGAAAAATTTTATAATGCTGATTATAAGTGCTAGACCACTTTACTATTTGGTTGAATGAGTATTTATTATGAGAGGTTGCCGTCGGGGTGTGTGCTTTACAGGGGCTAAAGCAACTAGAAATATCCTAAATTAATCAACCAATCAAAGAAATCAAATACTCTTCAAAGTGCTTTTCAAATCATTAGCAAAACCAGAATGTCATAATTAGTCAAATGTTAAAATAAAGTAGAATTCACAATGGTAAACAATATGATGTCGATAAAACTATAATATCTGTACATATCCCTATTTACTTCAAATCATGTCTATATTTCCATATTTCAGTTTTACTCTATTTGTACATATCTATAACTTAAGACTTGCATTTGTATTTTATATTGTTTACTTAGTGTAACATCCTTTTTTACCTTTTTACCTTTATTTATAGACAGGATTACTTTCTATTCTAATACAGCAGCAACTCTCACAAGAAATTTCCCCCGAGGGATCAATCAATAAAATATTTCTGATTCTTATCCTAATACACTGACTATGGATAAGACTCTTATCCATAGTCAGTGTATTGCCCAGGGGGTGGGCAATTAATTTTCCCAAGGGGCCACATGACCAATACCACAAAGGTTACGAGGGCCGGACCAAAACTCTGAACTAAATTCTGCTCAGTATTTATTTAATCGCTTTATAAAATACAGTAAATTATCTGGTTTTGAGCTGCTACTGATAAAAATACATGTTATGATAAGACTGTTAATGTGGAGTAGGCATAAATCAAATATACCAGTAAAAAGTAGTAAATACTCCATTCACTTTATCACTTTTCCATTTATTTTAAACACAACTGTAAATTACCTTTAGCAAGGTTCCTATTGGTGTTTTTGTGTTATATAGCTTGTTTTTCATGTTTGTGCATTTTCTAGGTGTTTTACAATGTTGTGATGCTTTTATTTTGAAAAGGTGCTGTCCAGTGTGAAACGGGTGCTTTAATTTTGAAAGGTAGTGACAGGAAATAACAGGTGGAACGGTTAAATGAAAAACGAACGGTAAATAATGAGTGCATTGCAATTCATTTAAAGTTGATATAAAGTATGAAAAAGGCTTCAATAGTGGCTGGCTGACAGGGCCCAAGGTTTGTTAAAGTTTATTTTCTTCTGTCATATTTATTAGTGGCTATATTTGTTGTCTTAACTATAGTAAAAGTGCTCGTTTGCTCAAGTGCTAATGCTAATGTTTGTTGTTGTTTTCCCACCTCGTAGCTCTTAAGGTGGATTCACAATGTGACCAAGTAATTTATTAACTTGTTAATTGTTAATTTATTAACTTTATGCAAAAAGCAATAGGTCTTTTTTTACAAGATACCTCGGTAACTCAGTTATACGTAAATCGCCTTCAAAATAAAAGCACTGCGGTTGTATTGATTTCTAATTTCTGGGTAACCTCACGCGGGCTGCCCAATGCCCAGGTCTGTAAGAGCCTCAGGAAACTCTACTTAAATAGAACCCTGACTCTTTAAACTCCTTTTCTGAGCATTTCATTGCTTCTTTTAAAATCGCTCATTTTTATGTAAATGTCTTGGTCTTTAACTCGTCTCTCCATTGTATGACTTAGAATTTTTAATTTTCTGTTCAACCTTTTTAATGTGTTGTCACACATGCTGACACACAGCAATCTGCATCACTTCTTAGCCGCCTTAATCACACACAAAAATTTTGAAGGGCATACAAAGAGAGAGTAAATGTGTCTGGGACCGTCTGCTCAGCCAAATGGTTCGCTGTAAAGCTCTGGCTGTCATTTCTCATTTCTCCCAGAGCACTCTATTGTCTTCTGACAGAAAATGGGAAGTTGCGGGCGGCTAGTCTGCAGCTCCCTGACATCAGTGGTTGACTTAACATCTGTGGGTCGAGACGATGAATCTCTGTGACCTGAGAGGAGGACTGAGGGGTCGACTTGACCTCTGCTTGTTCTTGGATCAGTTAAAGCTTGAGAGAGAGTTTCACTTATTCCCTCTGGATAGCTTAAACGGCACAGTCGTAATTGCACTTTTCACACAAAATTCTTTCAGCCCCAGCAGGTTTTATTCTGATCAAGAAAGAAAACCCGAAACCGCACAGAATTGTACTTGCAGGTAGTGAATACATTAAGAATCCGTCACCTCTTGAATATGTGTTATTCAAATGATTTTGGGAGGATGAATATTAAGCATGGCAGAACTGTAATTTTTAGGATTTGGGCTTTACAATTTGCTTTGCTTCAATCCTCTTTGGTAGGAGAGGAAAAGATGGACAGTACACTTTCTCAAATACCTGAATAAGTGCTAGAAATGGACCCTGACAACCTGGTGGTGGATTAACATCATAAAATGATCAAGAACATGTAGACAGTTATTTCTATAAAAGCAAAAAATGCACACGAATGCAGAGGAGCTGTCTTTTTATTACACATACTACTTACTTGTCAGCAGATTCGTAAAGAAACTGTACTGAAGCACACATTTTACCTCACTAAAGCATTTCCATATTACTTTATACTTCTACTAAACCACATATCAAAGGCAAATATTGTACTTTTTACTCCAGATTACAGTTTTTCATCCCCTTTCTGTCCAGTAAAAATCATGATAAAGATGTGTGGATTATGAATGTTTGTGATAAACTGAAGGATGAAGACTTCCTTTATGTTTTGAGGAAAATCTACTTCTTAAGCTGAATAAACTCTTTAAAACCCTCTTGGATCAGCTGGAAAACGCAGCCCATGAAGCTGTAAACAGGGCTGTTTTTATGCCCACTAAAAGCCAAAACATTTGTGGTTCTTACTTTTGGGTAATTTAAGATCATCTTATGTTTATATGATGATCTTAAATTACCCAAAAGTATATAAGGATCCAAAATAAAACATACATATTAATGCAGCAGACATTTTAATCCAAAATATCATATAATAGTCAAACACTGACGGGAATATATTAGTGCACAGTGAATACTTTTGTTGTTTCAAATATATTTGTTGTGAATTTATTGTGTTTATTAAGAAAAAAAAAAAGCAAAGCATACATCAAGATAAATAAGATATCAGAAAGACAAAATAAAGCAAGGCCATAAATAAAAAATATATACAGTATAATATAATAATGTCAAACAACAGAATATAGAAAAAATAAATAAGTAAATAAATAATTAAAATATAAAAATAATAAAAATGTATAAATATCATACCATCAAATTCCACCTATTTGAAAAATCAATAAATAAAATCATGAAATATATCATATTAAATTAATATAATCAGTAAATAAATAGAATAGAATATCAATAAAGTAAAATAAGATAAAATAAAACAAAATAAAAAGGATAAAATAGATAGAAGTCCCATTCAAATAATTCACAGAGACAACAAAAATTATAATGAAAAATATTTAAAATAAATATGAAAAAAAATAAAAAAAAGCAAGGAAAAAATCTCATCATTAATAAGTGCATAAAGTATGAAAAGTTTAAAAAAAAATTAATTAATTGATTGTATTCATTTTATTAACAATTTTCTTCAGTTAATGTGCAATCTGTTAATATAATTGTTTTAATTATTATTGTTTTTGTTAACACTTTTACTGATAAGTAAGCTTTTGAATGCAGGACTTTAACTTGTAGTGGACTTTTTTCACAGTGTGGTAATAGTACTTTTACTTAACTAATCTGAAAACTTCTTTCATCAGCGGCTAGAAGCTGAAAGTCCCCTTAAAGCTGAGGGGAACTGATAATTCTCGGTGGGTCCATCACTGCTATCAGCCTCTCTCACATGCACATAATCATTTAATCCATTGTTAATCTAAAAATATTGATTGCAGCACTGTTTCCTTGTGAATATAATACTTGCTATTAAAAAAACATATTAGTTTCAGGTGTTAGTTTTCTCGATTGAAAACACATTCATGGCTTTTTTTCCCCCGTAGATACACATTATCATTTGATTAGATCCTCTCTAACTTTGGAACAGGTAGAAAGGAATGTGCAGAATGCTAATCATCCATTGTTATTATCCCGATTTCATCATAGTCTGTTGTTTGCAAAGAAAAAACACCACTATGTAATTAAGAGGGATAAATGAGGAGCAAGATATGTGATAAGGCATCTTCAGTTTAATCAATAATTAGTTTAATTTGTGTGCCCTTATGCATTCAGTGCAATTTACAAAGCTCAAAACTCCACTCTGAGCATCAGTGCTGCACCGTCAGAGCTCAGAGGCAGTATTTAAGGGGAGGCAAATGCTCTATACCTCAGCTGATTGCTGCCATTGACTGTTTGATATGATTGTGATTGAAATGAGCATTTGGTTGCAGCCAATTGACCTTTCAAGGCGATTGATTTTAACTGGGAAGCCCTATCTATCACTCAGCTGGTTGTTGTAACGTGGCTTTGTGTTTGATTAGCTGCAATAAGCAGGTTGTTGCCACGGCTGGTTAGACAATCCCATGTTAAGTTTTCCATTCATTGTGAGGGAAAAAAAGGCCTGAAGCCAAAGCACTGAGCATGTGTGGCATTCCCACAACACACACACACACACACACACACACACACACACACACACACACACACACACACACAATCCAGATGAATGTTTCCAATAGCAAACCAGGTTAATGCATTTATTCCAGTTGTGTGCCTCTGGCGTCTCAGCAGCTGTTACTGTGGCTCCTTCTATACATCAGCCTGTTTCTCTGCACGTCTGACACTAGTGTGCCACCCGTGAAGGCTTCCCCCTCTCCCCTCCTCCTCCCCCTCCTCCTCCTCTCTCCAACATCTCCTTCTCCAGGCCCCAGTCGCTCCCCGGAGCGAGTCGTATACAGTAGCTATCACGATGAAAAATGGAAAGAAAGATTAGCGCCACTTTGTCACCGAATTGTGTGTTCTCCATCCCAACACGCCGAGGGGCTTGTTGTTGTCACTGATTAAATGGCTGCTGCCTGATGACTTCAGTTACGCTTCATACATACTCTCTGTCACTCAGTCGGTCGCATTCACATGGAGATTTTTTTGTTGTTGATTTTTTTAAACAATATTTTCATTTCAATTTTAAGTTCTTTATCAGAACATATACATCAACATGCAAATATAAATCCCTCCTCATGCAGTCACACATTCAGATTCAAAATAAATAAACGAATACATAAATAAAAAACATGAAATCTAAAAAATTAAATTAATTTAATCAGTAAATAAATAGAATAAAATAGCAAAGTAAAATAAGATAAAATAAACTATAAGATAAAATAGATAGCAGTCACACATTCACATAATTCACATAGACAAAAAAAATAATGAAAAAAATAAATTAATTTAATCAGTAAATAAATAGAATAAAATAGCAAAGTAAAATAAGATAAAATAAAGATAAAAATCAAAAAATCTAATCTGATTTGAATATTTTTATTAAAATTTTAAGTTGTTTATAAGAGCATATACATCAACATACAAATATAAATCCCGCCTGATGCAGTCACACATTCACATAGACAAAAAAATTATGAAAAAAAGAAAATTTGGAAAAAAGAAAAAGTTTAAAAAAAAAAGCATGACAATTACAATAAAAACATATTATACATTAACTGAAGCACAAGATTAATTACATAAATAGAATATAATAGTAAATAAAATTAAGACAAAATAACAATAAAATAAATCAAAAAGTAATTACGATAAAATAGAGTTCATTCTGGAGGGTTTATGAGACACATAGAGACCTGAAGAATTCCTCAAAATGATTTGGATCTCAATCTAAGACAATGATAACATTTTTTTCTTTCTCTGTGTGATTTCTTACCCTGCACATGAGATGACGTAACTCTAGAAGCATCTCTTGCTCCTCTGGTCGGTCTCTGGGGAGAACATCATCCTGCATCAGAGCAGCTGTGGAATAATTAGATGGCTGAGAAGAGGGAGAGGTAGCACACACACACACACACACACACACACACACACACACACACAGGGAAATCATCAACACAGCAGGAACATGATAACCCTGGAGACACCCACTGTATGTGTTATTGACCGCCAGCATGTGTTTTATCCAAGCCGACCTTTGTGTTGATGTATTGAGCTGCAACATCACCATAGAGACAGAGGATGGATGGTTTTCCATTATTTAAGATATTGCACACATCACAAAGTCAGCGTGAGAATAAATTACTTGTTTGTTCTGTACTTATTTACACGTCTGCACCAAAGTTAAGTGAGAGGAGTGTAAATAGAAAGTGAGAAATGTTAATGTGACCACTTATGAAGTGAGACGTGGAGAAAATTGGCAGACTCCCAAGAGAAAGATATTAGCTGGTTTTCAAAGTGCAGCATATTGAGCCATTAATCATTGGTCATACACTAGAGTTTCTCTTTCTCACTACTGATGTCTATTCTGCAATCCATGTTTAATGCATAGCGACTCATGTTCTATAGGATCTCACTAGTGACTTCTTTTCACTTGAAGTGCCATATCTCTACTTTCATGTGAGAAACCAGGAAAAATAGGCATAATGCTTTTAAATGAAAAAATGTAATACTCCTAATTTTTCTTTTTTTATAATTCAAAGTTTTTATTATATTTTCATTATTACAACATAAAAACGAACTTCAAACAAAACAGAAAGGATGGAGGTCATATATTCGTAATTTTTCATACAAAAATGGCAGAAAATGTTTTATGACATTTATGACATTTAACTCACTGCAGGCCTTTAAAAAAACTGTGTTGGTCGTTTTTCCACTATAAAGACACAGACTTTGTTGTTGTTTGGCTTCTTTTTGTTGTTGTTTTATGTTTCTTTATAGTCGTTACACATCTCCCTGTGGTGTGTGTCTCTTTGTGGTCATTTTCTATGTCTTTGTAGTTATTTTGTGTCACTTTCTTAGTTATTTTGATCTTGTAGGCTGTAGTTGTTTGGCTCCTTTTAGTAGTTATTTTGTGTCTCTCTGCAGTTGTTTTGTATCTCTGTGGTAAATCTTGAGTCTCTTTGCGGCTGTTTGTGTTTTTTGTGGGAATTTTGAGACTCCTTGTAGCTGTTTGTGTTCCTTTGTGGTAATTTTGTGTCCCTTTGTAGTTGTTTTGTGTTAATTCATAGTCATTTGAGGTCTCTCTAGTCTCTTTTTTTATTTTTAGAAATTTTGCATCTTTTTGGTTATTTTGCCCATTTTCATCATCATTCTGACTCTCTTTGTCTCTCATTGCTACTATTTTGAATTGTTCTCATCATTTTATGTTTCTTTCTGGTGGCTGCTTGTGTCTTTGAGTGACATTTTATAGGTGAAAGCCAGGGAGTTTGTACCTAGTAGGCCTGCTCAGTTATCTATCCATGTCTAGATGCCACTAAACCTGTCCTGGGTCAGTCTCAGCTGGCTAATAGAACAGGTCTAAAAAGTGAATACCATGAAAGGAATAAATAAATACATTTATGCCAGAGGTTTTAATCTCTGTAACACTTTATAGGGGAGTTTACATTAGCCCTTGAAGATCTATTATAGTTAAATTGGTGGCAATTAACTGCAGATATTTATGTAAGCACATACTGTATGTACTTAAACTACCATCTGTGTTTACTGCTTCCTCTACATAACGTTGTGGCATAAGGATACTTCAATACACAGTCGTTTAAGCTTTAATATTAGTCTACTACTTGACAAATGTCTCAGAGAGGATTACAAATTAGGTTTACTCTGGTGTGAGCTATTTGCTGCATACAAATTAGATATAATTGCTTCTCAATACCATGATTTACTCAACCTCTTATGTGTCTCTCTTATGTGTAATTTCAAATGTCCTTGAATGCAAAATCCACACTCAGCAGAAGTTGAAGAAATAATGAAGAGGGCATTTCTGGCTTTATGAACTATTGCCAAGATAATAAATAGAAGAGGAAAATGTATATACTGTTAATAATATTTACTTTGTTACATGCAGTTTGGTGCAGAGAGATTCTGCTCTGTTTAAAAGAAGTTGGTGCTGCTGCAGTGAAACAGTTTATTCATATTGCAGCTTTTTTTGGAGCATGAGAGAAATAAAAGCACCAGCTATGAATCATTTCAATGATAAATCCCAGATGCAATTATACACTGTTGTAATTTAGCTCACATTGCTGTTGACATCACCGAAACGTAAACGATGTCAGAGTAATGATGATGTCAAGGTGAGTGTAATTCTAAACCTCACCAGGTGGTGGCAGCTGTTCACCATTAAGCTGTCTGCTGGATCAACACTTGAACTGACAGTAATCACCTCTGCACTTACAACTGAGCATAACTGATGATACTGAGGATGGATTTTGAGGTTAAAATATGAAAGACTGATGAATTATATAGACAGACATTTTCTCAATTGAGTTCATTTTTTTTGGTCACTTGATCATTATAGTCTGATTTAGGACTAATTTGCCAGCAAATGAAAAACCTTGTTTGCCCTTTGTTCAGACAACAGATCTGTGTTGAAACGCAGTGAATGGATGACCCTGTACAGCATTTAAAAAACCAAAAACCAAAAACCAAATAACAAAAAATATCCAATAGCTGAATTTCACACATCTCATTCATCTCTCAGCAAAAACAGAGCGAGCCCTATATCATAGTGGGCAAAGCTGACACCATATGGGATGTGGTTGTAGACTTGAAATAGAGTCAAGCGGTACGCATTTGTCGTGCTGGGAGCAGATGCATTGTAGCCCCCACACTGTGTGACTCATAGCTACTGTACACTCACACACACAAATACACATATATACACAAGTGCACGTGCATAGACTCTCTCTCTCTCTCTCTCTCTCTCTCTCTCTCTCTCTCTCTCTCTCTCTCTCTCTCTCTCTCTCTCTCTCTCTCTCTCTCTCTCTCTCTCTCTCTCTCTCTCTCTCTCTCTCTCTCTCTCTCTCTCTCTCTCTCTCTCTCTCTCTCTCTCTCTCTCTCCTTCTCTTTCTGTGATGTAGGCTAGTGACAAGCGCAGACCCCCATCAGGGCTGACAACTGTTCTCCGGATGAAGCCACAGAGAGGAGGCAAGAGGCCAAAGTTAAGGGGACGACACCTGTCTGTGTCCAGCAGCATCAATCCCTGACAGAGAAGCAGCACATACACACGCAAAAAAACCCAAAAGACACTTTTTGACAGTCTAGACTCTAACCTCCTAATCTCTCTTTTTTTTTTTGCCCCCCCCCCCCCAAAAAAAAGAATTCCGAAACAAATAGAGTCAATACACACTTGAATTTGGCATCTGAAGCTAAGTCTGCACACGTGGGAGGCCGAGGCTTTATCTCCTCTTTTAAAGCGTTGACTCACAGCCTGAATCGCAGGCAGCACTTTGTTGACAGGAGGGAAGAGATAGCAGGGTTCCCCTCCCTGTCAGCTCCCGCTATCAGCTGCTCAGAGCCAACTACAGCCCATGGAGCTCCAGAATAAACCAGGAGCTGGAGTACATTTCTTTCATTTTAGTAAGACAGTACAATGTAGAATTAAATGGATGAGTTGGCACTTGGTGTAAGCTCATTCATTTTTTGCAAAGGGTTTGATAAGATTGATACCTTGCATGTTTGTTTGCATTATATTACAACATTTTATGCGAACACATAACACCCAGTAAAACCATCTTATGGTTTTAGACTATATAGAATGTTTAAAATAAAGGCAATAAAATGATTTAATTAGTGAGCTTTTGTGGTTCTGGTAGGAAAACCTGGATGTTACTTATAGATAGAGCCAGCTAGCTGTTTACCCGTTTTATATGAAGCTTACAGAGTTGTCTCCTGGTTCTAGCTTAATTAACACACAGGTGATTGAAGGATAGGGACATTTAGCTTAGTTCAGCTTAAAACTATTATTTGTTAAATAACTTCAGTGACTTTGCAGAAGATTGTTCAACGAACATTTAAAGTTTAGTTCCCCTATTGAACTGCAGGTCAAGGGGCCACATCCTGCCCTCATCCTGAGCAAGGCTTCTATTTGGCTATGGGTTAAGAGTGCACATTGTGCCCTCTTATTAAACGTTTCCTGAAAAAAAAACTAGAACTAGGTCAGGGTGCAGCTATTTTTGTAGAAACACACACATAGGCCTGGAAAAAGGGAACTAAGAAATATACATACATGACACCATAGTTTTGAAAAGACATAAACCACAAGGTGACCAGTATGGGTTGGCTACTGCGTCACCATCATAATTGAGGAACTTGTTGGTACTCTGGGGATCCCGGCGTGGACACAGCAGAGTCCAACTGCACATTGCAATTTGTTTTATTCTTTCAAAAAATGGTAAACTGTATTCAGTCATTGTGAGCCTTGTAGAACCTGATAATGTAATAAATTCCCTATAATGTAATAACCCCGATAATGTAATAAAAATCTGCACTTGAGTCCATTGAAAATGTAATAAAACCTGATGATGTAATAACTTCCCGATAATGTAATAAAGTGCATTTCACAATAATGTAATACACTTTGTACCAATAATGTAATAAAGTATAACACCAAGCACCTTTAGATTTCAAGAAGCTGTTGAATGCATTCGTGTGTCATGGATACCTCGTTTGTGAAAAACAGATGAACGGGTCAAAAGTTAATAAAGATTCACCTTTGACCTGTTGGTGGCGCTAGAGCTCTTGAGCTAGAGTTGCCTACACAGTATCACCACTTGAACCCAAGTAATGGGTGGTCTGCTGTTAAATTATTACAATATTGGGGAATTATTACATTATCAGGACTTGCGAAATGAAGGCTAACCTGATAATGTAATAACCTCCCATTAATATAATACTTTATTACATTATTGGTAAAAAAAAGTGTATTACATTATTGAAAAATGCACTTTATTACATTATCGGGAATTTATTACATTATCAGGTTCTACAAGCCTTTTTAAAAACCAAGTCTAGAGTAAAAGAACCTGGGCAGAGTGCGGGAGGTTTTGGGAAGTTTTATGATATATTGTTTTATTTTATCCTTTTGAAAACTAAAGTGTACAAACTTATGGTTTTGAGGGTGGTTATGCCAGGCAACGTCTTGGCCAGAAGTCAATTCCTGGAGCATCACCACGACGCTAAGGTGGCTTTATATTTAACCAACCATACAAACATGAGAGTGGTATTTCCTAATAATTACATTTTCACACAATGAAACTGCATCCTCAATTAAGTTTCAAAAGAAACAAATTTTCTCCCAGATTATGTTTGCCGTTTTGAACATGTGGTTAAAGTTGTGAGTTGAAACAAAACTACATTTTTTAGGCTTAGGCAACAAAACAACTTGGTTAGGTTTAGAAAAAGTGTAGAAATACTCATAGTTGGGAATAAAATAAGTATGTTTGCTACGTATCTCTGTGCTTTGGTGTACATTAAGCAGGCCTTAGTTAATGTAACGTATAAGTTCACTTATGTGCGTAAGGTGAAAGGTAGTTTGTGAGAAAATGTATCTCCCTAAAAATGGAATTTACAATGCTGGCTGAGATTCTGACCATGTAACTGAAATGCTCCCCTGTTTAAGTTCATTATTGCATTTCATCTCTCACCTCTAATTTTTTGTCAGTTCTGAAGTGAAATGAAATGTAAATATGATCTACAACTGAAACACATGATTGTGTAGTAGTGGAGCTGATATGAACCATGCGTGCAGCCTCAGCTGCAGCCAGATCTGTTTGTTTGATCCCTCAACAACCACTTGCTCAACTTTGAAATGGATTGAATTGGATCTCTGCTGATTTATTTATGACCACTGTGTTATGGCCTGCAGTACTAGTTTCACAGCTTATCTTTCTACTTTGAACACGGCCACTGTGCTTACACTGTATCTTTCAATTTATCGACTTAAAGCAGGTTTTCACTGTTGTTTGGGCCAACCAAAACTGGAGTTAAATGATCCCACAGACAAAGAAATGTGGATCTTGGCAGGATCAAATGAAGTTTCTCACATTGATCTTTGCCTATGTGGAAAACCAAACGTTCCCATCAGCCTTATGCTGGATTAGTATTGGTTTCACTTTTGCCAGAAGGGACCTTAATCTGTACATCAGCTGTTCTACAATCAATTTCTGCCTGACTCAACTTGGGCAAATTTTCCATTTGATTCCTAATTATGCAGACTCACACCTGCGTGTGTATTAGGTCAGCATATGTCTTACGTGTTTATAGGAGATCGTAATAATGAATTCATGAGGTCATGAATTAATCTGTCACTCATGGGATGAAAACGGCTCAGCCTTAGTCTTCAATGTACACTGTAGATCAGAACAGTGTGTGTGTGTGAGCTACCTCGTCACACAAGGACCTGAACACAGAGGAGACAAGACAGATTTCATAGATGTTATGAGCCGCACACTCAATCTGGAGCACAAATAGACACTTTCCGCACACACAGATGTAAAGACAACCCCCCATCCACACACACACACACACACACACACACACTCTCACACATCACACTACTGTTTCGCTTTGCCGGTGAGGTTGTTGCCAAGGCTCAGCATGAGCGAATTGATTGGTCGCTTCTGCTCATCATCGTATGAACTCACCAGTTGGATTGGCCAGTTCAGTAAAGGAAGCTTTTCAAGATGTTTTCCTGTCTCCTCCTATACCAACTGCTGGATCTCTCATCACTCTTATTATCACCACACACTGCTCATCCAATCGAATTAGCCCAGCTTCACAGTGGTGTATTTTTCCTTTTATTGCTTTTTATCGTAGCAGGAAAGGTAGTGTAAGGTGAATTAAGGGGAGGGGAATCATTTTCTGAAAACAGATTCTCCAAATGATCATATGACTGATGATTCCAGCATGAAATGATCACAGTAATACATACGATCATTGCCTGGTTGAGGTGAACAGCACATGCCTGAGGGATGATATATGCCATATATGCAGCACAAGGACATAATCCTGGAATAGAATGGATATCCTGTGTGGACTAGCAAGCAAGCAGCACACACAGACACTTTCCTTGTCTGCGGTTTATATCCGTTGATAAGCACCAATGACAAAATATGTCCTCGGCCTCAGGGTGAGCACGCTTGAGTGTGTTTGCATGTCCATGTTGTGTGTGTGTGTGTGCGCGTGCATGACTGTAAGAATGTGTGTGCATGAGTGTGTGTTTGCGTGGTTCACGCCTGTGGCTGTGTGCGGCTGTATGTGTGTGTGAGAGTGCCACGATGTATGTGCTGAATTAAATAAGGTCACTCAGTGCAAGGCTGACTGCTTTGGCAGAAGCCCCCGCCAATCAAGACAGACTGTCTCCATGTCCAGATATTGGTTTACATCAGACGCCTCTGGAAGAACATAAAGAGATAAAATTACATATCCTGAAAAATGACAAGTGACGTCCTCAAATATGATTACCGGATGGTTACTCTGAAAATCTTTACCACTGTTATGGAAGCACTCTGTAGTTAATCTTAATATGCAATTAGAGCCGGCAGGTGATCATCTTAAATTAGAATAGCAGAAAGGCTGGAAGCAGGTAGCATGTTGTAACCAAGCCTGGCTAAATTTTCTCCCAGCGCCCTGCAATGGGGGAAATTGGATTTTTCTGAGTAAGCCAAATAAATAACACCGTTATCAACCATTGCTATCAACACACCCGGACCGTACTTTTGTCCTTCACAATAAAATACAGTAGAGTCAGAGTTGCTTTCGTATTGTAATTAGACATGTATATCTCAATAAAATTATACATGTAGGCTGTTAAATACATATCAATAAATTATACCTACACTGGTGGTGGCAATCTTATTCGAAGTGACCGTGTGTCCGATTTTGGATACAGTAACAATAGCGTTTTGGGAACATTAGCTAACTTAAAATGTGACTGGATTCAATGTAATG
Source organism: Centropristis striata (assembly GCF_030273125.1). Lineage (NCBI taxonomy): Eukaryota > Metazoa > Chordata > Actinopteri > Perciformes > Serranidae > Centropristis > Centropristis striata. The sequence continues at coordinate 9,819,774 of NC_081538.1, read as the reverse complement.
TGGTTTAAAGATTTTGACACAGTCAGGGTACTAAGTGACGCTTTCAGCCACATCTTCTTTTTTTTAAACATAGAAGAGCCTAGCACATAGGGCACCACACCACAGTAATGAGGAAGTGAGTTAGCATTTAGCTCGCAGGAGTCTATCCTCTCAATCTCAATGAGGATTTTGATTAGGTTAGTGGTTAGATGCCTGAGGTAAGGTCTGTGGATAACACCAGTTGAAGAGATGTTTGCAATTGTTGTATGACATAAAATACATTAGTAAACACCCCCACTTTACGGTGGTTTTTGGGCACATTAAACGGCATCACTGCGGACACGCAGGAACTCTCACGTTTTTGCAACCTCTTATATATTGTAGATTAGGTAAATAAATATTTTACAGGCTACAGTTTCGCTAGCTTGTCAAAACCTCTGGTTAGCTTGTTGTCTGAAGCCTAACGGTACAGACGATCAAGTCATGCGACCGTGGTGGAGTTCACTAAAGCAAAAGGTTAGCTTTTTACTTCTGTTGGCTGCATTAACGCTTCAGACATGATAAAAGTGGTGTTCATTTGTGAAGATTATCCTGGTGGACAAAACGCGTAAGCATCAGAAATGTGTGTTTGCTAGAGAGCTTATTTTCTGCAATGATCCAAAAATCCAGTGTAAATATCCAACAGGCTAATTTTCAGACCCCATGCTAAGTTCTTGGTTGGACTCCGAAAAATACTTAGGTTAAAACTCAGTTAAATTATCCTCCAATTCAGAGGAATAAAGGCAAAATTAGAGGAGAGTCTGAAAAAATGAAACTGAGACTATATATTTTCCTGAATTCCTGTTAAAAACCTTACGCGCCCCCCCCAATGGTCCTTGCAACCCGCTGGTCCCGCCTGCCAGTTTGAGAACTACTGATATCTAAGAACTTGTTTTTCTGGTGTTAAAACATATCTATTCCCTGTAAGAACACTTTTACTTTCAGTAGCAGATGAAAGATGTCAAAGGATGACTAAGAGGATGACTAAGACTCTCCTAACTGTGAACATACTGCAGGTTTAATTTAAGAAATGACACAGTTTAGACCTAAATTAAAAGATGTCTTTTCACCTGCAAATCACCAAAACAGTGCTGACTGCTTTACTGCCTACCTTTTTAATAAAAAAAAAAAGTACCATCGCTCTCCCCCTCACCAAGGCAACCGTATCTTTATCACTTTCAGTATAAGATGAAGAGTGGAGCACAAGCTCAGAAGAAGCCAATTATCGTCAGTTAGCTGTACACCGTATATCTGTCACTTCCTTTACCAGGCAGTCAGGGTTCAAATGTATTCCATCATCATTTTTTACAAGGGCCGCTGAATGCGTTGATGTTATTTATAGGCAGCTGTTTTCCTTTCCATCAATGCTGTCACCCCTCTCATGCTTACTGCACCTCCTTGATCACCTTGTCGGGGACAGGAAGCTGAGTTTAATAATAGGAAACATTCTTCTCTTCTTACTGGTACCTGTATTGTTAGTGTCTGTGTATCTTGCAGACAGAGATCTCAATGGAGTTCTTTCATTCATTATTATGTGGCACTAGAAAGTATAAACACATTGTGCCATCAAATCTCAAACATCTGGTTATAGAACAGAACATTAAAGAAATCATCCGTCACACCTGTCAGAAAATCAATGAGTCAACATCTAAGGGGTAAGACATGTTAATCACATACAACCTGATTGCTTTTCATACCTGATTTATTATGCTTTTATTCTATCTTCAACTGAATTGATTGCTCTGTCAGTGCAAATACACTTTGTTATAATTTGGCTCATAGCAGCATCCTTGCTGTCGAATGCAAGATATGTTAAGATGCCACGAGAAGAGTAACAGTACTCGTAAGTTCTTTACTTAAGAATGTTAAAGGCCCAGATAACATATTTTCTTAATAAGCCTTTTACTAAAAGCAATGTGATCCTACACTCACAAAATAATATGCCAAAGATGAGATGCCAAGATTTTACATAACAGATTTCTGTATTTGTGATTTTGTCCTTTCCTTTTCAAGGCTGGTGAAGCAGGGTTTAATTTTTAAAAAGAGTAGGTTATATCACATACTTCTATGCACCAATCAGAATTTGACAATTTGGGAATTTGTATAATATCCAACAAAAATGGACAGGCCGCTGTTTAAAATACGTTACGTTGCAAAACAAAGCCTTTTTCTGCTAGGTTTAGACAACAAAACTACTTGTAGGAGGTGAAGAAAATAGTACAGGGTTAGGGTTATTAAAATCTATTTCTGTACATAACTTCCAATGAGAGATCAGTACTGGTCTACAGCCTGACCCATGGGGAACTACGTGGCTGTTATAAACTGTTCGTGAGAACGGCCTGCACCCATCGGTTTGTGGCCTTTGTCATTTCTGTTTTTGTCAGATTGGTGTTAACATTGTACACTGCAAAAAAGGTGTGTCTAAAAACAAGATAAAAACACGAAGTCTGAGGGAAATTATCTTGCTGCATGGAAAGATCATTTCATTTGACAAGATTTCTTGAATTAAGATTGTTAAATCTAGAAATAAGCATTTTGAACACTTGAAATAAGAAATTAACTCTTAAAACATCATAAGTTGTTGTTTTTTATCTTTGTAAGAAAAAAATAATTTTCAGTGTGACTGTGCTGTAGGTTGCTCATTGCCTAACATTTGTTTTTTACTCCAGACAATTGCATCTATACTTCAAAAATCATAACAGTGGTGTTACATACTTACTGAACAAAACGTGTAAGTACCATAAACGGTTGATGACTTATTTTGTGCAATAATCCAAAACCCATTGGAAAAATTGCATTGGCTTTCTGTCGAGGCAATCAGGGCAATGTTAACTTTTGGGTTGGCTTACAAAAATACAATATAGGATTCAAAGGCAGTTTAAAGGTACATTATGTCAGGGCTAAAATAATTTGCAGTGCAGGTGAATATGCACAATAGATGTAGGTTGGAGATAGAAAATAACAGAATTTAGACGGATCTGTAATTCTACACACAGCCTTTCTCAACACTTTTTAAACAGCCCTGAGCAGCTAACAAGACTGTTTTAAAGAAAACTTTGACAGTCCAAATGTGTTGTTTTATCCACTTATTCAAGATTTAAGGCCTCAGAACAAAAACATGATTCTTGCAAAACTGATGAAACCACAGTCCAACTTTGAAAAGGTGTTTTTCTTCACAAAGAATGGTTTGGTTGGTGAAACGGCTCAGGAAAGTGGCGTTACTCAACCCTGTTGCAAGACCAAACACATCTCTCTTGACTCTTGCTATCAGATGTAGTTAAAGCAGTTTGAGGCAGAGAGGTCATTGTCGTCGATGTTCTGGGTAAACCCAGTTTCTCTGTCTGTCACCTTCAATTTTTGGCATTTCCTAGCAACATGTCTCTTGGTTGTTCCACAGCGTTGTTGTGTGCAGAAGGTCACTGTATTTGTTCACAACATAATTTCCCCATTAGAACATCAAAAGCACTTTAAGCTACTAGATGTACTCTCCTCAAATCTTTCCCCCTTGTAATAGTGTTTCACAAGTGATTGAAAATGAATCATTCAGTATTTTTGTCCTGGACATTCATGGTTTACCAGCCTTGAATCACCACCAGGCAATGTTAGCAAAAATAGATTTGGTTGTTTTTCTTGTTTTAACAATGTCTATGCTGATTGTCAAGACTGCCATGAATTTAATTCTGTACTTTTATACAGCAAGACTTAAAGGTGATAGAAGCCTGAAATTAATCATGTTCTAAAAAATGAGACCAAACAAGAATGAACACAAATGTTGTGAACAATGAAGGAATTCTGCAGCTTTTATGTGATTATGCTGATGGTAAATGTTAGCCTGGCCAAGCTTCCGTCTGCTGAGTAGTACGCGTCATCCTCTTGCCGTCCCTCCCCGTTCTGTGATTGGATCCCTAAAACGGCTAAGAAACGGCCCTGGTTGCCAAACTGCCTGGAGGTTCGAAATGAAATTCGAGCACGCAAGGCAGTATGGGTATACCCAGGCTAGGTAAATGTAGCCAACTGAAGAAATACATTCCTCCTGTTATGATTATGGGACAATGACACAAACTAAACACTTAATTTGCTGTAAAGTTTGGTTTGGTCAGAATTATATTACTTGACTTATAAAATAGTTCAACATTTTGGGAAATAAAACACTTTTTTTCAAAAGTTAGATGAGAAGATTGATACCACGGTAAATATGATGCAGCAAGTCAGATGCATACAAGTTGAATTTCATGTCCAGAACTGAATCATGCTGAGAGTGAAATATGGCAAAAACATATGTAGATTAGATCAGATACTGCAAACTCATTAAACAATCAGGTCTGTTTATGCTGCATATTTGACCTACTGAATATTGTAGTTGTCATCATAAGATAAATCAACTTTCAATTGTACACCATAATATATTCTAGTTTCAGTCATCATGGAGTATATTACATTATGAAGCACAGAACGTCCCTCATACATTGGACCACGATCACCCTGATGTCCCCTTCTTTGTTGCTTAGCAAATAACTCCCATTGTGATTTACCCAGATTTGTTTAAATGAAATACTGCTGTTGAGGATGGACATCTCCCTGTCACTTGAACTGCTACCAAAGCAGAACAATCTGTGAAAGCCACACTCACCCTCTTAGAGGTTTTTATCTCTTTACTACCCTTGTTGTCTTGCTTTCCACGTACATGTAGATTTACAGCTCGAGGCACAACACTCTGCAAGCAGATGGACCAGATAACCCCATATCAGACTTTACAGCTCCACAGTTATCGGTTCAGACCCTGTGGTAAAAAGCTTTTGCTTCTGCACATAAGAAACATACCTCATAGAAACAGTGAAAGAAATGACAACAAGAAATCAATGGAAAATATTCCAAGATGACAATTTACTCATTCCTTTTTGTTGCCTCTTTCAAATCAGTAAAAGATAATTGGGTAGTGTTAGTGCACTTTTTAAGTTCTGTGCCTAGAATTTATCCAAGTATGTATTTCACACTCCCAATGCTTGCCAAAACACAGCTTTGTGTATGATTATATACTTCACTTCTGATCATAATCTGCTGCTGAAGATTTTGTTTGGTTGCCTAAAAAAGTTCTCAATGCAAAGACCCAAACAGTCACAGGATTTGCGCTGTTTACATAAGCCACATTCACATGAGTTGATAACTCAAGCAGAAAATGTACATGACGCTGTGCCGTAAAACCCCATCAGTAGCATTCCCGCTAAAAGGGAATGCCGCAAAAGATCTGTGCCAGATTTTCACCTTTCATAGCGCATTCATAGTGATCCCGCAAAGGCGTGATATTTGTGTCGTGGAACGAGTTGGGAGGAGACATGCAACAGAGCAGCAGTAGTGCTGCACAGTAGCACAGTGCTAATGGGCTGCACAGTTAGCTCTGTAGCAGTACAGTATGTATGTGCTGCAGCAGTATGTGTACAGCTAGCGACCTCTGTTTGTTTACAATCAGTGGGGGATACCGTGCACAGTTAGCGACGGTTGCCACAGTTGCGCATGTTGCTGAACATGATTTCATGCCTGTCGGACTCAGTGAGAGGCGTGTTTCTGATGATACGTCACTTATTTTACGCTTGCTCAACGGCCGATTCATAGTGATAAGGCTTCCAACAGTCCCACCAATTTTACGCCTTTGTTACTACCTCTGAATGGGTTACAGAGCCAGGAGCACTTGATCCCCTCATCCCACATCAGGCACTTTCATAGTGCAGGGGAGACGTTACAGAGGCGTACATTGCAGCTTGAAACGGCAGTATGAAAGGGGCTAGTGTTGAGATTCTCCTCCCAGTGTATCCAATCACAGAACGGGGAGGGACGGCAAGACGTAGCCCAGCTACTAGCGCTGCTACTAGCGCCGCTACTAGCCCCGCTACCGTAACGCCGGTGATCTCGATACGAGCCGGGGGACAGCGGAGCTGCCGAGAGACCCGCAGCAGCTTGTTTATTGCCCATAAAATCAGTGGATGTGTGTGGCTGAATTTGAACATGCTGCAGAAAAACGTTGCAGAAGCAGAATTGAAACCATAGATGTAAGCATCTGTACTGTCGCTCTACATACGTCATTCTAAGCGCCCAATAAACGGCTCTGGAGGATCGTAAACCACGCCTCCTCTACGGAGAAATGAATGGCTGGTTTCCACACTAATCTCATTTGTGATTTGTCTGGTGTTAGCCAGGCTAACGCCTGGATTCCACTGGATGCGTAACGGCTGCAGATCCGTCGTTGGAGCCGTTACGCACCCATTATAATCAATGTGTGAGATTCCACCGACTGCAGATCCACTGCGTAATGAGTCCGACAACGCATGGCCATCCGACAGCCCTCGCAACACTTGCGCAGAGCTTCTATTTTTGTCGGACGACGGAGCACTACGCATAAATTCAGCACAGAGCAGATCGTTCGGGACAGGAAGTCTTGCACAGACACAAAATAAAACACCGGTATATTTTCAAAATAAAATACCTCGGGTTCGCTAACGAGGTGGGCCGGCTCGTTAACAAGCCGGCCGACCTCGTTAGCGCTCGTTAAGACGGAGTCGCTGGATTTGTCTCCAGTCATTAACGAGGAGATGTTGATTATCTTCCAGTTATATCAATTGATTAGGCGTGAATTTGCGAGATCTCGTGCGTCCTCGGGACTCTGCTGTCCGCAACAGCTCCGACACAGACGGATCCGGTGGGTGTTGACGGACTGCGTAGATACGCAGCCGTTGCGGACAGACCCCTGTCGAAGTCGTTACGCATCCAGTGGAATCCAGGCGTAAGACACTGTTGTCTGTGATACGAATATGGGAACATAAAGAAGTTTCTAGCGGGACAAGAACAGGACATGATCGCCGGCCTTTTAGGTCAAAGCCCTGGGTCCATCTCCCCTCTGGCCCATCTTCAATGTGTCCGTAGTCTCTATGCGACAAAAATGGACATATGTTTGTAGGGTATCTTTGAAATTCTCTGCATTTATTTTGTGGGATAGCTATGAAATTCAATGCATTACTTTTTGTAGGAATACCTATGAATTATTCATGAGAACAGCCTTCTCCTATGTAGCGTAGCCTGATGGATCTTAACTCTATTCAGAAATAATCATTTTAAGGGTTGTTTCAACTTGACACTGGCCATGTGATAAGACTTCAAGAAGGGCATGTTGATCATAAGTAGTGGGTAAACAACATTATGGTAAAAGTGGTAAAAACTTCCAAAAACAATAAACCACAACTGATTAAATAACCATGTTTTTCCGGTCTAAAATAAGCATAGCTTTGTCAAAGCCAATTTCCAATTTATTCCTGATGGATTTCTATTTTTGCTTTCCTTGTCTTGCATCACAGGCCCATCAGTTCTAGGATCTACATTGGTTTAGTAACATCCTGGGTAGACGTCTTTGTTATTGCCCAGTGCCAGCCCTGATGTCAATGATCTTGCTTGCTGTGTTTTGCTATCCTCATGCAATACATCAAGAGCGATGATAGAGTCCACTTTCACAGTCGAATTCCTCCTCATTATTCCACTGTTCTTCCGCATAGACTCAGCAGTAGAGAACAGCAGAAAAAAGAGAGGGCATGATACAAATTCTTGAAGAGAACTTGAGACTGCCAGAACGATTTCAGATCCATTCCACTGGATGAGTTGCAGTTGTGCATCGAGGCAAAAACCTACCCACAATATCACTGTATTGATTCATCAGGGCCAGAAACCACAGCGTGTCAAAAGCCAAGGTTGAGCAGTTTGTTTATTTTCCACCAAAAGCTACTTGAATAGAAAATGATGAGGGAGCAAAATGGCAAAGGTAAATACGGCTGTTCAAAATACATCAAAGAGTATTTTTAAAAGCGTGAGTGCCAACTTTTCAGGCAGTGTACTAAGAAACATAAAATTGAAGTGCTGAAGAAAATCCAGGAAACACAAGATGAATTAGTGTCTGAAGCCGAGCATAGAATTAAAAAGTTTGATGACATTCACGCTTAGAAAGGGAATCAACTCTGAAGGGGTAAATAATCAGATTAGCATTGTTTACTTCTAAAAGTAAAAATAAAAATAAAAAAAACAGTAAGAATGACAACACTGTGAAGCAGCAACACAAGGCACAGTCAATCAACCCAGGGACAAGGGAAAGGCAACAAATGAAACTCTCCAGTAGACACAAAAACAGATACGAGTTGGGAGGAATGATCGTAAAGGCATGGTTGAAACAGTGCATGCTGAGAGAAATTAAATTAGAGTATGACAGCAAGCAACGCTGGAGGAAATGATCATGCAGGAAAGTAAAAATTAATTGTCTTAGAGTCTTTAACAAAAGGAGAGATATATTGAAGTGAACCCACAGTTGCATCAAATCCACTACCATAAGGTTGGGAAAAAGAACTGGGCTAGGCTTAAAAAATACTATATCCTGACATAACTTCCAACAATGGGACACAAAAGACCTATCCATCAGCCGTCCTGCCCGCCCAATAGACATAACGTTGCGTCGTCATCAGTCAGAATGTCATTGGATGCCTATGAATTCCAGTGCATTACTTTGCATAACTTTTCGAAAGGAAATCGTACCTGTTCACGTGGCCTACTTAACTCGGCTGTGGCTCAGTAGGTAGAGTGGGTTGCCCCCCAACCGAAGGGTTGGTGGTTCGATGGTGGTCCTGACCGTCGCAGCCTACATGTCGAATTATCCTTGAGCAAGATTCTGAACCCCAAATTTCTCCCGATGCAATTCATCTGTGTGTGAATGAATTCCCAATGGTGGCAGGTGGCGCTGTTTAGGGTAGCCTCTGCCACCAGTATGAATGTGTGTGTGAAAGGGTGAATGAGTCTGTAGTGTAAAGCGCTTTGAGTGGTCGCAAAGCGACTATAAAAGCTATATAAGTGCAGGTCCATTTACCATTTAACTCCAACTCCATTCTCACATCTCAGACTGTAAACAATGACTCGGCCACAGAAGTCTTGGTAAGATTTCAATTTTGTGGATAGAAATATCAACCCCCAGAGGCTAAATTGTTGTCAGGCTGATAGCCGATGCAAGATGTGTTTCTGTTGCCCGTAAGTGGCCAAAAAAATCTGCTACCTCAGGTTAAAATAAATGAATTGATTAAAAAAGAGACTATTTTCCATGCACATGCATCAAGAACTCCACATTCATGACTTCTATTGTTGATTTAAAATTAAAGTAGAACTTTTGAAGACCCACGCTCTTATTCATTCAAATGAACAGTAGCACATTCTAGATTAAAAAAAAAGTCGTGTTTCAGATTTACAGTGGATAAATGTATAAATACACCAAATAGAATATGTAATGCAGAATTAGAGAATGCACAGAGAATATTTCTGCTTAATTGAAACCTATGAGACAGAGAAGAAACAATAAATACCAAAGTATATGTTCTAAACTTAAACTTTGACACATTGCCATGCTATGTGTCGATTAAAAAAATGAGGGTAGATGAAACCTGATCGAAAGTTTTCATGACAATTCATTTTTTGAGGGCTCTAGACTCTGATAAGCAGAGTCTAATGAACACAGCAGCATGTTATGACACTCAGCATATAATATGTACCAGGGTCAGCACCGTGTCAGTCTTAAAGATGCAAAGTAAAAGAATTTCTAGAATATACTGTTTGCTGGTGAAAAAAACAGCTGAAATAACAGCTTCCTGGTGCTTGCAAAAACCAGCCTAAACCAACACAGCAACAAATAAAAAACAAATAAATGTAGATATGGGGGGAAACAAAACAACACAGCAATCGTCTTTCTGCTTTAATTTGGTACAGTTTGTTTACAGGCATAATTCCCCATGAAAATACTTTGTGGTTGACAATATCTTGAGCGTCACAAGCATTCGGAAGGGGAAATAAAGCATGCTAATAGACAGCAGCTCACATCTGCTGTAGAAAATAGGGCCAATAGTCATTATCACAACTCATTAGACAATGATACAAAGGAAATTCATAGGACACTTTAAACCACATGTAGTACACTAATAAGCTGTGGTATCAATGCCACTTGAGCATCAGTCTATTGTACACTAACTACATCTATAAATCACATAATGATGCTCTAATGACTGCTAATCAAACAGATAGCTGATTATTTTTGGAATGTTAATTGCAATATATCATTTAAGTGCAATGGTTTGTGTAACTAGGCTGGAAGAATAAAATTAAAAACAAAAATCAGCTTTTATTTTGTCTAAAAATATTGTAATAATATATTCGGCCTGGCTGGACTTTTAACTTTGCATCTGGGTATTGTAAGAGTCACTCTGAGGCTAACTGAAATGTTGGGCTGAACTTTTTAAAATTAGATTTTTAAAGATGTTCAAAAATGGAAACCTTTGCTCACCCCTGGGAACAGAGTTACCATGGTGATGACAAGGTCTTTCTGTGCAGCAGTAACTTAGTTGACACAAAAGCTTCCAATGAGCCACTGTATGAAGACTAATAATAAGTTGCTTAAATCAAACAGCATTTTCAGTCTTTCTCTCTCTCTGATGGTAGATAAAGCCTGATCTAGCGATGCCATGTATCAGCCAAAGAAAACAATTTCATGCCAGTGGGAATGTATTGTAGACCAGGGTTCATAGTTAAAAAGATAAAACATAAAATACAGCCTACATATGGCGAACAAACAATAAAAAACCAACAACAAATGACATAAAACACAGATACATCTATGAATATGCATGATGAGATTTACATTTTATCATGTCCTTTTCTATACCTGCCTGATTTATGGTATAATTATCAAATGAACCATAGGCTGTATAAAAGAAGTGGATGTAGCCGCTGTAATGTTACCCATTGCTTTGTAGATGACAGTTTTGGAGCCAGAAGTGACCATATTTGGATGAGGAAGTGGGAAAGGAGGATATCAATGTCCAGTTTGTGCCAGAATTAAACAGCCAAGTCCTTAAAGAGCCTTTCAGTACAACCGCTACAACACACAACGCTCAACAGGACATTTTAGGTGACTGAAATTTTACAATTAACTTTTATGACCCTTTCCAACCCAATCAGAGCACAAGGCAAGCTGTCAATTAATACATTGCATCCTGTTTAAAAGCATCAAATTAAAACCTATGAATTAAACCAAACTTAATAGAAAACACATGGACATACACATCAGCATGATAAGAACTACCTTGGATGAAACCATCTTTGGGAAAATGAATTTGATGTGTCCCATTCACTCACATAGAGGGGGTGGGGTTTATAATCTATACTGCAGCCAGCCACTCGGGGGGGAAAACAAATTAAACCAATGTTTTGGCTTCACTTTTGGGGACCTGTCATAGAGTATGATTGAAACCATGAATGGCGGTGTTTCCATTAAAGTCGAAGCAAATTTAAGGCAATTTTTTTTTTTAAATGTCGCAGTAAAGAAAATGCGAACTAGGGATGTTTTATCAACTGGTTTAGAGCAAACAAAAAAAGCTGCATAAACGTAGTTTCGTCAGAAGATGGCAGTGTGATGTAATGCTGTAGGCTGATCTGTCAGTAAACAGTAGAAGAAGAAGAGATGATCATTCATGTGAGTTAAATGTTTGCTATGTCAGAACTTATGAGGTAAAATCGTTTCCATCTCTCAAAATTTTTTCGAAAAAGACAAAGCCCACCTCAAGTGAGCGTAAAAACGTGCGCAGTTTCTAAAGTTGTATCGATTCCATCAAGCTTTTTTCATGCCCAGGGAAATTTATTGATGGAAACATCACTAATGTTTACTGAGGTCTTAAATTAACTGAGAAGTACGGTCACTTTCTCATAGACGTCAATACAATCTGACTTCTTTTTTTGGAAACAGTGGAGTTGTCCCCTGCTGGTCTTTAGAAAGATTGCAGGTTTAACATACAGGTGCATCTCAATACATTAGAATATGATGGAAAAGTCCATTTCCAGTAGTTCAAGTCAAACAGGCCCAACCAAGCATTGAGACGGATGGACATACTTTTCAGAGGCCAACATTTCCATATTAAACACACTTTTCAAAATTGGTCTTTTGTAATATTGAAATTGTTTAGGACACTGAATTTTAGGTCTTCATTAAAAGTAAGCCATAATCATTATAATTAGAAGAAATTGAATAAAAGTGTTTCATTCTGTGTGTAATGGATCTATATAATGTGTTATTTCCTCTTTTTGAGTTGAATTACTGACAAAAACATTTCAATGATATTCTAATTTACTGTGTTGATCCATAAGAAGTCAGAAACGCGCCTTAAAAACAAGTTTCATTTAAGGACACTGATCTATCATCATCCCTCATTATGTCAGATATAACTACTAAACTGCTCTAATCCATAGTGTAACACTTTGTATCTGCCATACACAGAGAGGGAAAAAAAGAGGTTGAAACAAAGTTTATTCGATTGCACATCCAATTGATTTGCATTTCCCAGACTAATACACAAACCGAGGAGCATATCTTGTGTCTTATGCATAAATCAACAAGGATAATCACATTATGAAAATCAGGTTGATGAGGTGCTTCTCCCTCACAGCCAAAGAACCCAGGAGAATGTGCTTCAGTCAGGAAAACGTGCTCCCTGACAAAATAAAAACTCAGCTGATGTGCTATTTAAGGTGCCAGGAAATGTCGGTCGCGGAATATAATGAACCAAATCATAAGTCTCTGCTGTCACGTTGCCTCATTCACTCAGTCATGAGATGTTAACCACATCCAATGAAAGCGAGCGCTCCTCTCAGGCAGTCAATGAGTCGCTATGACAACAGCTCTTGACAAGGGAAATCGGGTTTGATGTCTTGAGAGAAAAAAACAACAACTCTCGGCATCAAAAGGGGGGCTGCTGACTGCCTGTCCACTCTGCAGGAGGACGGAGCTTGTACATGTAATTCACATCATCTGTTTCCATTTTGTCAAAGAGGGAGAGCTTATGAATAAGGAGTCTCATTTCATATTCAGAGACAATGAGCATCAGTGTCAATGGGATGTCAGTGGGACGAGTTTCCCGTCATCTATTAACCTCTGGACGGGTGGCTGTGAACCCGAGACCCCCACAACTCATTATTGATGCTTTCTAATTAGTCTTTTGGTTCGCTTTGATCCCTTATCTTGTTATTCACCACCATGGCTTCCGTGCCCTTTGGAAATAGCAAAATCATTTCTTCTCATGCTGTGATTTACAGTTATTGCGAGCCGAGGCCGGGGTAGGTAATTTGGAGATGAAAATGAGCCGGGACAGGAGGAGAGTTCAAGTCTGTAACTCACTTCCTCCTCCTCTTCCTCCTCCTTCATATGAAAGCAATAAGTCAAGTCTTTGTGTCCTCAGCTGACTATGCAGCCTTCGTTAGAGCATCACATCATCAGGCATGTTGGTCTCAAGGTTGTCCTCAGCGCAGATATGAACCTCGATAAAATTGATCAGCGCATATCTCAGGCAAAGACAAGCTCTCGAGGATGCCGAGCTGAGAAATTTACACATCAAAAAACGAATTCCTGCTCGGGTAAAATTACACAGCCGTGCACTCGCAGTACATTTCAGTCAGTCGTCGCACTGCAGGCACTTCTCAGATGCAATTGAAAATGTTAGAATAATAATAAAGAAAAGATATTGAAAGTAACCTGCAGTGAAGAGGAGGTAATGTGTCCATTTCCCTGCATGGCGGTATGCGTATGAACCATGCAGAACGACAAAAAGAATATTTTATCTAATTCAGTAAAATCACTGTGATAAGAGATGGTAAAGCCATGTAGGAGGTGCGTTTCTTTCTAAAATATTCAGTGTATATAGTAACACACTTTTTCAGAGCCTGCTATAATGCTCCAATGGCCTCTTCTCTCACTCTGATGATACCACAAAATCTCTCCACAGCTCCCTCTCCGACGTGAACATCAGCCTTAGGACCTGTAAGTAAAGCCTTACACCTGGTGCAGTGGGGCCAGTAAACATAGATGATTTGCTCCCAAACACCTTGAAACCACCCGACCTCATCCCCGAGGCTGCAGAGGATGGAGTGTGTGTGTGTGCGTGTGTGTGTGTACGAGTAAGCAAGAGGCAGATTGAGATAGGAAGAAGAGGTTAGCAAAGGAGGGCAAGGATAGTTGTGGTCTGCAGCGGGATTTTTTCTTTTTTTTTTACTATTACACAAGTGTGTTTTTCAGGGATGTCAAGAAGAGTAGAAGTGATCCATTCATGCTCTGACTTAGTGTCTGTAAGAAAAAGGCACCACTATCTTCTTAAAATTACACTCAAAATTACATTTGATTAGAAATAATTGTGAGAATTGTGCGTTTTTCTCTGTGCAACTGCTGTTTAGTTGCAAGAGCTAGGCCAGGCAGTAAAAAGGGCTACAAGGATAAAGTGGATAGAAAGAGGGCTCTACTAAAATACTTTTGATTGCTCACCTGGTGTATGTTCAATGTGTGTGTGTGTGTGTGTGTGTGTGTGTGTTTATGTATGGTTTGATTACTCAGCCAGTGAAGTGGACCTAATCAAATAGTGAAGAGAGAAAACCACCTGATCCTCTGTAATTGCATTAACTCCTGACTGGGCTCAGAATACACACACACACACACACACACACACACCTGCGAGGTTCTGACCCCCCAAAACAAAACCGGACATTGTGTAGCTTCAGACAATTTATATGTAAATGTATAGATGAACTAAAGTACCCCTTCATCTTCACCAGCCATTATGTTTCAAAAGCTCAGACTTTCCATACAAACAGTTTACTGCAGAATATCCATTTATCTAGTACTTTTAGCCATTTTAACTGTTTATCCACACTTTTTTTTATTACTTAAAGCAATCTATTCCAAGCATTTATCTATAACATTCAGCTGTTACCATTATGTTTGGCTTATCACCATGTTTTCTATTGTTTTTACCTATTTCAACCATTTTATCCAAACTATTCATCAACCACAAATGGTTGAAACAGATTCCTCTCAGCTGACATTGGGCAAGAGGCGCAGTACACCCTGGACAGGTCGCTAGACTATCGCAGGGCTGACATATAGAGACAACCGCACTCTCATTGACTGTCTTTGGACTGTGGGAGGAAACCAGAGGAACCCGTAGAGAACCCACACTGACACGGGGAGAACAAGTAAACTCCACACAGAAGAGCCGCGGCGACCTTCTTGCTGTGAGCCGAGAGTGCTAACCACCACACCACCATGTAGCCCTGGTTGAAATACAGTAGGTAGCTAATTAGCTTATCCAACGCAACCAGTTATATATTACTTCTAGCTAACCATTTTTATTTTACGTGTAAACTATGGACTTCTCTGCTTACTTGCTAATTTTCATGCATTTGCAATCACAACATGTAGTTCTCTGTTGCCAATAGGCGTGTTTCCAGTAGGTACTTTTCCCTCTAGTGAGTCGCTATGGGTGTGGCTTGGGAGAGAGGATCCGCCCAAGATCTGCCCAACTTCACCGGTTAGCGGCTCAGAAAGTACCTGCCTCGGGTAGCATCAATTTTGCGCATGCATGATTCATTTGCATATGGGTGCAGACTGTACACTGAGGGTTTAACATCTCCTGCTCTGACTGCAGCTGGGAGAGACTGCTGCGGGAGGACTGGGCCTTATGAGTGCTTCGGGACGGAGCCTGCTAGTCGTCAAGAAGAGTAGGAACGAGTCTCCAAAAGTCTCCAATAACACCAGAAATGTCCCTAGATTTGTTGCTAGTCGATTTTTTGAAAAAGAGTCTCTAGAGAGGTCTGAGCCACTAGTGGGCGGAGCCAAAACACTCAACCGCTTTCCAAAAAGTACTCAGAAAGTACTCAGTGGAAACACACCTAATTAACAGCTGAATTAGTTGAATTTCTTCAAGTACCCCTCAGCAACTGCAGAAGTACTCTCCTGGGAATAAAAAATACTGTTTGGGAATCATTGACCAACCTGACCACAGAACATGAGTAGAGTTATGTAAGGGTTAAAAAGCCAAAAATGTCCAGCTCATGTCGATGATAATAAGCACGACTAAAAGGATAAAGAAGAAAAGTCAGATGATGTAAACTGACCTGTATGAGCCAGCAATAATCTGAGAATAATCAAACTAAGAGACGGCCTTCTCTTCACCTGGCTGGATTCAGGACAGTGGTAATGTCCTTATAAAAACACTGATCCATCTACAGTTAAATTACAGCCTTTGCTGTTAAACCGAATCTGGCCTGTGTGTGTGTATTGGAGAGGAGCAGCCTGCCAATACTGCCATCAATATCTGTTCATCTAATAAATGCACAATCTTGCAAAATAAAATTGAGTTTCATTCACAGTCGCCAGCGGGGCCATATTGAAACCTATTGATTGCCTGCGCTTACGCCTGCCTGCAGTGGCAGCAGCCAAGGACCCATTGGTTTTGGGATGAGATGTGATCAGTGCAGCTGCCAAATGAGAGCAGCGACAGCGGCGACACTGAGCGCAACTCAGCAGAGTTTTCGGTAGCACACTCGTTGGCACTTAACCTTGAAGCTGTGTTCAACTCACTATGAATAATGCCCTTGGGATTGGGGAGGGGGAGGGGTTGGTAGGACGAGAGGAGGTTTAGTGGAAGGGGAGGCAAGGTGAGATAGAAATACAACCAGAGAGACACTGGCAGGTTGTGCATTCAAAGAGCTGCGGAGGCTGTGGGAAGGTTGTATAGGAGGAGCGTGTGTGTGTGTATGTGTGTAGAGGAGGAGGAGGAGAGGGAGGAGTGGAGTAGGAAAGGATGCCAGAAAGGTCACTAGGCAAAAATGATGAAGTCATCTGTATTAGATTTTCTGTGGCTGCAGCCTGGATGAGAGCTGGCTGCTGGCCAGAGAGGTGAGCTGCCTGTACCTGCCGCCAGAGCTCCTCAGGCATTAGCAGCTCATCAGTTTTCTGGATTCACATTGAATTTTAATCAATATCTGGGGTTTGTTGAATTTATACTGCCTCTAAAAAGGCGCTTTCTGCAGCTTGGGCAACTTATAGAGATAAAAATAAAGAAAATAAATAAACAGCAACATTTATGATCAGCATTTTTCCATCATTTAATGCATTTATATTCAGTATGTCTATGTAGTCTGCCATTCTCTTGCTACCTAAGTATGAGCAATTCACAGGAAATCAATGCAATCCAGCACAATTTAATCTCATGATATTAGCCTCACAGTTTGTACAGTATCCTCACATTACACTGTCAAAGCTGTGCAGTTTTTATTTCCTCTTTGTTTTATTATCTTCTGAAACTGCACCGCACTCTTTGTTTTGTTTCGATGTCTTGTGTCTTGTTTTCATTCCCTGTTTAAACTATTGTACAGTGTCCTTGAGTGTTAGAAAGGCGCTTAGAAATTCAATGTATTTTTATTATTCTTATTGTTACAGCTTACTATTGCAGCTGCCTCACATTAGGGGCATTCAACTGGTGAAACATACGGTGGCTTTTACTGTAAGGCATGTGTGTGATCGGTTTCTACAAAACAAGACAGTAATTGGCAACCTTTACATGCACACTAATATTCAACTAAATTTGAATTTGAATAATGATGTAAACAGCATATCCCGTTTAGACATGAATTAGGGGCTTATTCTGAATGTAGCATTTTCCGATTAGGACATGTGGGCTATGTTGATATAATTCACATTTTAGGAGCACTATTTGAACATTTGCACAGATTGCACAGAATATGCATCTCAAATGGTGTTTTTACCATAGTTTGCAACACATCACAGTCGTGTTTCCAGTAAAGTCCAAACAAATTTTGAAGTGTAATTTTGAAATATCGCATTAAAGAAAATGCGAACTAGAGACGTTTCCATCAACTGGTTTAGAGCAAACAAACAAAGCTGCATAACCACATTTGGTCAGCAGATGGCACTGTAATATATTGCTGTTGGCTAATCCGTCAGTCTACAGTATAAGAAGTAGAGATTACAGGAAAGAGAAACAACAAAAATTAGGTTGCTAATCAGACAACTTTGGCCACCCACAAGACAAAATGGAGAGTCTTCAGGAATTGGATTTAATTGGGAAAATTCTTTCATGTCAGCTCGTCTTAACCAGCAGAGTGAATGTTCGCTACATCAGAAGTTATTCGGAAAAAACTTTCCCATCTGCCATTCACCGCATTTCAAAAGAGACCAAAAAACCCCACCTCAAGCGAGTGTGGGGGAGAGACGCATGCTCAAAAGAAAAGAAAAGCCCATATTTCTGGTCAGAAGGAGAAAAACAGGTACTTTTAAACATAATGAAAGTGACGAATGACTGACTTTGAAGTGATAAACTACATGTTAGGTCATAGACTCCTAGCAATCACAGGCTATAATCGGACTATCCATGGCTGCATGAAAATAGTAATATTAGTGGATATTCATTTACATAATAGCTTAGTAGGAATATTGTCTTTTTCGGAATGAGTCCAAAAAAACAGCCAAAGTATTTAACCAAACATGCTCTCACCATGGTAACTACGGATGCCGGGGCTGAATCGTAGAGGATTGCAACCTTAATGATCCATTTGACTTCATGCCTTTTAGGTGTTTTTCTCCCCCACAAATGCACACAATTTCCGTCTGGCTGTCTGTTTGTCTCCATGTCTGTCTGGCTTGTCCACAGAGCCACTTTGTAAAAATTCAATAATTGTTCCCAAAAAGTTTGGAGACTGGCTTCCTCCAGGGCCTTGCATCCACTCCCCCTACCCTCCTCTGCGACTGCTAAACCACTGATGCAACAAATAGGCAATCCACTCCCTGTGGCCCAGGACAGCTCTAACTCTGCACTGAAGTCCTTTTCTACCGCTCACAGAGGCTTCCTCTGTCATAGAAAATAAAGACAGGACTCAAACATTCAACAGCATCTGTATATCAGAAAAGATGGCTTTTTTTTTTTTTTTTTTTTACACCGAGGACGCATTTTTGGAGGATTCGATTTTACACCCATGTTGAGTTGGAAAACATTCTTTTGCAGTTAAAACTCGAGAAATTAATCTTTTTGTGTTTCAAGTAAACCAAATATAAAGCATTTTAACACTGGTGCTTGGTTGTTTGGTGGTAAAGTTTTCTTATTGACTGGCTAATTGTTGACAACATGAACTCTAGTCAATGCAATTAAGTGCCAAAGCAATACAGGTGTCGAAGAAACTTTCTCAAACACCTAAAATATCAACTTAAGGTTCGGTCTTGGTGCCAAACAATGAAATTGCAATTTTGAGGTGAAACTATTATGCTGTGACCCTCAGCAATCACACAGGGGGTAATTTATTGTCAAAAAGAAAGAAATTTCCCAGCAGACCAAAACCTCAATGGAATATAAAGTAACAGAGAAACAAGACATGTCCTAAGCAACCAGGCTTGCTTGTGTTCGGGAGTATATGTAGTGGGGTTGATGAGTAATGGGGAGCAGGTGTGCAGACAGGTGACAGCACAGGAGAGGAGTTGAAGCTGGAATCATACTGAGAGCAGTTGGTGGGCAGGTGAGGAATCGCAAAGTCTGAAGTCACAGGAAGTGTTAGTAATGCACTAGGAAAAAAAGAGAGCGGCAGTGTTGGAGCTTTTTGGTGGATTTTTCTTTTGAAGGCCCTATGCAGTCATGATTCACCCACACAGGTGTTTCCACTTATTCAGCCTGATACGACCTCCTCCCAGGACTGAGTGGGTATGTGCAGACTGTGATTGATTGGCACCAGCCTCGCACTCTTGTTTTGTTGCACCTGTGAGGGTGAAGTCACACTTACACCAGTCTCTGTGAATATCCTTGTTTCACCTCGATCCAAGCCCGTGTGACTGAATTCAAGAATGAGTTTCCTGTCTAAATGCGAGCTCAGCAGACTTGTCAACCTCTGTTCAAGTGTGACCTGCAAATTCGCACACTTAGCCAATAAAAACAGTTTTGCATGCATATTGTTTGTGAAAAATGAAGGAGTCATTTTGTTCTACATTTTAACACTGACAGATGTGTTAACAGATAGCATAATATAGCTGCACCAAACTCAGCCTGAGCCTCAAGCCTAATCAGACAACTCAATACATCTGTAGGTGTGCTTTCAGAGCAGGCAGACAGGTTTCCACATCTATCCATGTCCAAAACTCCAGTCCAGGCCAAACTGCCGGCTTCCCAAACCTCAATTGAACAACACAAAGTCCTCCTCCCCTTATTTGTTGTTGCTAGGTCAGACAAGTTTGACAAAAGAAATAATGTGTTTCTGTTTCCATTTAGCTGGGTGCCACAGTGTGTAGTAGTTTCTGGGCAACAGGTATTACAGCTTCAAGAGGCAGTCAGTAATTCTCCTGTTGGGATGATATACATTGTGTTTATCCCATAGACTGTATACATAATGGACGTAGTGACTTTGATGTCACTCGTTGGTTTGTGGCCTGTTTGAGGCATCGAGTGTCGCCATCTTGTTTCCGATACGGGAAGCAAACCATACTTGGACTGTGGAGGAGCGAGAGGGACCTGACGACACCATAGACTGTATATAAATAATGGACATAGTCACCATGACGTCACCCATTGGTTTGTGGCCCGCTGGAAGCCTCGAGTTCAGTGTTACACTCGTCGCCATCTTGTTTCCGATACGCAGAGCAGACCATATTTGGACTGTGGAGGAGCGAGAGGGATCTGACGACACTGACTACACGCCGCTCTACACCTCAACCCGACTGAGAGAAGCTGCTGCTAATTCATGTTAGCATTAATTTGAGCATTAACTGGGATGTTAGTTTTGGCTAGCAAAAAAAGCAAAAACAAAATGTATGTTACTTACCTCAGAAAACTGAGCAGAGACTCCTTGGAGTGTCTGTTAGTCCAACCAAATGCTTAACAAGACTCACACTCCCTCTCGCCTCACAGCTAGAGGGTCGCCGGTTCGCCTCGTGCCTGCGGCTCTTCTGTGTGGAGTTTGCATGTTCTCCCCGTGTCAGTGTTGGTTTTCACCGGGTACTCCGGCTTCCTCCCACAGTCCAAAAACATGCTTAGGTTTAATTGGTGACTCTAAATTGCCCGTAGGTGTGAATGAGAGTGTGATTGTCTGTCTCTATGTGTCAGCCCTGCGATAGTCTGGCGACCTGACCAGGATGTACCCCGCCTCTTGCCCAATGTCAGCTGGGATCTTCTATTTTCTTCTAAATGGGGCCATTATTAGAACTATTGACATCAAATTGTCTTGAAGATGATTTTTTACTAGCGATTGAGACCATAGTGTTGTCCTGAAAAAAAATTTCTGAGGTAATAAACCAAGTGAGAAGTTTTCAAATTTTGCACTGAAATGAATGGGCAGATTTTTTGGCAGTCAAACTGAACAACCCCTGCCGGAATTTTCGGTAGAATGCAGCTTAAGGTACTTCCTGGTTGGCCTCCATGCTCAGACACGGAGATTGCTGCCTGGACGACACTGACTACACGCCTCCCTACACCTCAACCTGACTGATTCATGTTAGCATTAACTGGAGCATTAACTGGATGTTAGTTTTAGCAAAATACAAAACAATATGTATTTTACTTGACTAAGAAAAATGAACAGCGACTCCTTGGAGTGTCTGTTAACTTTCAAATAAACATTCATTAAGTGAAAATACAGTGAAAAGGTCAAAGTTATGAGACCAAACCACTAAACGTCCTTTTTACACTTTGCCGTGGATGCAATGATGATGGCTCCCCTTGTTAGTGACCTGTCAATCAAAGCTAGCCATGCCCCAAATCATATGATTCTTTATCTTCTATTTTCTTCTAAATGGGGCCATTATTTACACTACTAACATCAAATTGTCTTGAAGAAGATTTTTTACTAGTAATTGAGACCATAGTGTTGTCCTAAAAAACATTTCTGAGGTAATAAGGTAATACATCAAGTAAGAAGTTTCATTTTGTATTGAAATGAATGGCCCCAAATGCTTCTGCAGCTGCCATTGGAATTTATGGTAGAATGCAGGCCTAAGGCACTTCCTGGTTTGTCTCACTGCTCAGACCGGGAGGTTGCCGCCTGGTTTATCCAAATAAATATTACCCAAATCCTTTCTTGTTAACGATTATTCACATAATCTGAAAGTTATGTCAGCAACCAACTAATTGTCCTTTCCAAATGTCTTTAACATTACTACAGAAATAAGGACGAAGCAAACCTTGCTAGTGTTGGTGATTACATACAGCTACAAGAGTTACTATCTCCTCTTGTAGCTATATGTTAGCTAACGTGTCGCTGACATTAGTTTATTTAAGTTGTGACTAAGTTATATACACTGTAATGTGTCAGTGAAGTTTGTGACATGCTCAGGGTGTTGAAGGTCCCCAGTAATATAAATAACCTTTTTCAAAATTTGGTTAATACTGTTAGAGATTAATAAAATTTAGCAATTTTCTGCATTATAACCATTAGTATATGCTGCTTAAAAAATTTAGTTAACAGCATAAAACACAGATTGAATATAACAGAACACACACATAGATAACACTTCATGCACAGTCCTGACAGAAAGCAAATGTAATGCAAATTTCTGAGGAACACTAGGATCAGATAGAGAG
This sequence comes from Centropristis striata, assembly GCF_030273125.1. Classification (NCBI taxonomy): domain Eukaryota; kingdom Metazoa; phylum Chordata; class Actinopteri; order Perciformes; family Serranidae; genus Centropristis; species Centropristis striata. Next base: position 9,797,299 of record NC_081538.1, on the reverse strand, counting down.
GGCCAGATAAGGAGAAATGTGTGGAGAATGTATTCCTTCAACAAACGCTGACCGGAAGCTCTAACACCAAGAGACTAGGGATGTAGCCTGGGCGTCATCAAGGACGGGCTGAGTCTAAACCAGGGTGCTGCCCCAACAGTTTGGACCAATCAGATAGTCGTAAAAATTTAACATTATAAATTCTGCGATTTCTGATCAGATTAAGGTCCATGTACATGCTTCATTCTTTCATTAGTGTCTTAATAAATAGTTAAAAGGATATTACTCTCCTCTCTTCTGTTCTGCAAAAACAAACTTTAACAATACAGTTTGGTTTTATGATAAGTATGAATCTACAGCCATAAATTGTTAGCTTAATTTAGCTTAAAGAATAGCCATGTCCAAATCAAATCAAATCAAAATTACTTTATTTATCCCCAATGGGAAATTCAGTGAGTATGTTAGCTCTTCTGTGAATTATTGAAGAATTAGACAGCGAAGGATCTTTTAAAATGTCTAACAAGGTAAAAGAAACAACCCCAAAATGTTTTTTTTTAATAAGGCCGAACAAAATCTATACAGTATATCTTGATACATAATGAGCTTTAGAGCTGCTGGTGGATTTTCTTTTTAACTTAGAGGAGAGCTAGACAAATTTCCCCCCTTATTAGAGAGATAAGGCTCACAGAGTCAGAAACTTCTTTTAAATCTTCTTCTTAAAACCGACTTTTATAGACTTGCTTTTATGTAATGCTTTCTATCATATCACTCTTTTTACTTCTTCACTTTTTACTTTTTTTTTTACTCCTTTTACCTTTTATTTTCTGTGTATCTGAGAGGTTTTTTTTTAATGTGAGAATTGTTTTTAGCCTTATGGCATCATTCTTTCTGTAATTAACTGCTCTCTGTCGAAGCACTAACACAAATAAAGTTATTATTATTATTATTATTATTATTTCCTGTATTTATGCTAGTAAAGCTAACTGTATCCTGGCTTGAGCTTAATATTGAGCAATTATATTTAATGAGATTGATTTTCACTTCTAACTTTGGGAAGAAGACAATAAGCACATTCCCCAAAACTATTCCTTTAAAATAAAAGCTGTCTGGTCTGCGAGCTTTGGCCTGGACTCACATCTGCCAATTCCAGTGTGAAGACGAGTAAAGTGCAGCGTAAGGGCAGTTTTGTCCTAATGATAAAATAGATGTTGATGACAATGCTGTTATAGGAGCTGATACAGCATACAGCTTCTCTCTACATATTTCAAAAGAGAGAGGACAATCAGCTTCTGCTTAATCACCCGTATTAACGCTCGTCCTGAGCTGTGATCAGAAAGCACTACGAGGGTGTGAGCACCAACTGTAAGTGTACTGCTTCCATCAGTGAGCTCTTTTGGAAAATCAATGCAGTCATGCCTCAAGTGTAGACTCAGAGGAAGAATATATCAAAGTTTTAATAATTGGGATTCAACTGATCCCGAGCTGCCTCCCCTACAGTTTCAGCTCTTCACATTTCTAAGAGCTCTTTGCATAACTCGGCATGATTGGTTGTGATTTCTCAAGCAGAACCCTGAGCGCCTGACAAGCCGGTGCGACATCGTTGAAAATGTCACGGCGGGTCAATCAGCACGCTGTCAAATGAAAGCTACCAATTACGTCGCAACCAATCACGCCGCATGCAGGTTTGCATGCAGATTAGCCACAGTGGACTTTTTTTCTCACACTTAAATGTTTGATATTTTTAAAGAAACTGTGTGAGTTGTTGTTAAAGGCTGTAGCCCTGCTGTCATCTCAGGGAGCATAGGGTTCACTTGTCTCCCTTCACTATCTAAACACAACTATTTGGCAAGTCGGATAGAAAGAGAGATAAATATTTGTATGTCATGCTGTTGCTCAGAGTGAAAAGCACCCTGAGAAAAAAAATGCGTGAAGGCGCATTATTCATCACATCACAGCTCTAATAAATTCACCTCCTGATTGTGTGGCAAAAGGAAAAAAAAAAGAAACGTGAGAGAGGAGAGATGTGGAAACACAGTCCACCAGGAGACCACTCTATCATGCTGTCGTAAACCTCTTTTACAAGGACTACCCAGGATTTCTGCACATATAAATCACTTCACTAACATGACCGTAGCATGGTGGCTGACCACAGGCACCGGCTACTAACCACCACAAAAAAAAAGAAGAAGCAGAAAACACTTAAACAGAAACAACACCCTCCCCCATCACACAGTCCAGTTGTAGTGACCCGAAAGGCAGAAAGCAATTTCAGCTGAGAGAACAAGCATTATTACAGGTCTTGATGGAAATGAATGGTGGGGTGGAGAGCTCGACAGGGTAATGCGTCACATTCCTTGTACCTCTTTCTGGGTCAGGCGTTTCCTTAGATTACCTGTCGCATGTGGCACAGACGTACATGCTCACTTACACACACACATACACACACATACACACACACCGCTTGGTCATGGGCACATTTTAAACAATGGGCCACTGGGCACCGCCATACAAAAGGCCCCACACTGCAAAAAAAGAAAAGTTGGGTGAACTCAAAATTTCAAGGCAACAAACTTCGATAAAATTTTAAGTTGGACAATTAAACTAAATATTTTAAGTTTTGTTTTTGAGTTTGCTCAACTCTGAATTTCTCTGGCACGAATGTAAAGCCGCTATGAATGTCAGCTAATGTTGTGACCACAATTTTGAGTTAGCATTGATACGCTAATGGCTACTCTTGTAGCTGTAACAAGTAGCGCCGCTAGCATCAGTTAGCCGCTAGCTTTCGCTAATGACCGAATTTCATAACAAAGAAATAAGAGTTAGCAGAACTATTGTCCCTTGTTTTGAACCCCAACTTAAAGATATAAGTAACAACAACTCACCAACTTGTTTTTGAGCATACAACTGGCTTCCTTTGTTGTACTAACTTATATTATTTCCCTAAATGTCAGAAATTTATATTTCCAAGTTTTACCAAATTAAATCACTGTTTTAGGCCAAAAAAATACAAGTTGGCTTTTTTTTGCAGTGCACCACCTCTTCTACATAGGAGCGAGACACAGACTTTATAGTTCTTTGGCTTATTTTTGTTGTCGTCCTCTTTACAGTTGTTTTGTGTCTTATTTGTTGCAATTTTGTGTCTCTTTGTGGTCACATTGTGACTTTGCAGCAGTTTTGGATCTCTTTGTAGTTATTTTGGTCTCTGACGTCCCTTTGTGTCTCTTTGCAGCAGTTTTGTATTTCTTTGTAGTTCAGTCTCATATTTTTGTTTTATGATTCTTTTTGGTCATTGTAAGTTACTATGTGTCACTGTGAGTGACATTTTGTACGTGAGGGCCAGGAGACACTCCTGACACTGAGGGTCCTTGGCCTTTGCCTGGTAAACCCTCTCAGTAATCTATCCATGTTCTTGGTAGCCATGTGTGGATTCAGATATTTGAGTTTGTATTCTGCGAGTAATGTCATTCAGTCAGCATCATATGGGTCGTCTAGAGTCATTATTGACTGATAATAAGGCTGCTGGCAAGGATGACTTGTTGGCAACATCTTGCCTCCTCACCATATTATACAGGAATATGATATAGCCTCCGAATTAATTAACTCCCACTGTGAGACTATGAGGAGTATGTTTACAGGCTTTTAAAGGTTGCCATTGGAGATGGTTTTGAAACATATTTTATATTTCCTGCCTTTGAAATGGAGAAATCTGTTCATCAGTTATTAGCAGACACAGACTCTTTAAGCACAAAAAGACAACAAACAGCGAGCCTGCAGTCATATTGACTGGGCTAGAAATTAATTTGTGTTCTGCTCAACATTAATTAATCACTTTTAAGAATGGTACCTTTAGCCAAACTACACAGGATGTTTTGACATTGGTAGTCCTCAGAACATCCTCGTGTCCAAGAAGCGTCCATTCAGAAATTAATTACTGTCTTGCCATGGCTGCACCATCACTGAGAGTGCAAGCTGTTTTAATTAGCACAGTGAGAGCTTAAGTTATTCACTCAGTTAATTCTCTGTAATGCAGCACACGCCAATAAATGTGCATGCAGTTCACCCGAGTGAAGTGTATATGCAGAGGAGCGATTGTGTATAGGCCAGTGTGTTTGCACGCATGCACATGTACCGTATGTATGCATGCACACACAATGTACGGTATACACACAGCTGGAAGGTACGCAGCCAGACACACAAAGGGACAACAAAAGAGGAAGAAAATCATCTAAGCCATTTCCCGCATTGTTAACAGCCAGTTTAAAGAGCTCGATGCATTCCACAGAGATAGCGAACACAGCCGTATCTTTTCAGCACCTGTGCATGTTTCCAAATCCCTTTCCCCTACTCTGAGACAATCAATAGAAAGCTTTTTCGCAGTGGACAGCCAGGAATACAAAGGACCCTCGGGTAATAAAAGTCAGTCCGGGATGTCGCAACTTCAATCTCTCAGCCGCTGGTAAACATCATTGATGAGTAAATAAAGAAAACATGCAGCAGCCCTCCTGGCAGCCACTTCTCTCTGCAGGTCAGGACTGGACTTTCATTCATCTTCACATGATTGTAAAAAAAGAACAACAACAATAGAAAGATGTCTTCCCTACCTCGGTAGACATTAAAGGCGGCATGTTGGTAACAAATGTGCACGCTATCGTGACAAGTTGAGGGGAACGTGGGAGAATTCCAACAATATTAGAATCATAAACTCTGGATTTGTGTCATTTTAGGTAGACTATATTGTCATTCTTCTTTCAGGCAAGCATCTTGGCCTTCACATTAAAAAGAAATACAGACTACTGTACATTCAGAAAACAACAGCTCTTAGACAGTTGTTTCCCTCGTGACCCGTAACTCGTTGTTTGCTATTCTGTGGTGCAAGAAGCCAAGACATATCTGATCAGCTCAACTGGTGGTCCATCTCATTCACTCATGTTTTATATAAGACTTTGCTTCGTGCTTTGCATCACTGTAGAACATTGCATTCCAAGGCTGCTTAGAGAAACCGGGATATGCATGAAAAATGACTTTCCAGTGGTCCACTGGGGTTATACATACTATTACACATGTTAAAGCTACTGCATACAGCTCCAGCACAAACTTGAATTATTTATGGATTCTTTACCATTCTGTAATACAAAAGTATATGAAGCAGTTCTCAGCATGCATGAGGCTACCTTCGCTGACAACCTAATATCAATAGGATTTCTGTTTCCTTTCGCCCGCAAGTGAGAAACATCTGAAGGTCATTCTTGCATAAATTCTCAGTGCACAGATGAAAAAGCATCATAGGGTAGCCATTTCCATTTGCTGTTTCAGTCAATATATTGAATATGCATCAGGTCATGATTTCTAATGCTCCTCCGGTCCACACAGAGGTAATTAAACCGAATATGATCAACGGCCGGGTGTTAAAGCAGCTCAACCTGAAACAGCAGCTTAGCAACTGGAGGTGAAGCAGCAGTTGTGGGTAAGGGGAGTAGATTAACAGTCAGGGAAGAAGGTAATCATAGAGACCTATCAAGAAAATAATTAAAAAATAAACTGTTTGGACCTGACGGTGTCCTTGAAGGCATCGTTAAAGCGCCGCCATGAGAGCTGCTTCAGAGAGATTTTAATCTTCCTCAGTTTTTGAATAAGAAATGATTCAATTATTCAGACAAACTTAATTTGTATAGCACATTTCGTACATTAAAATGCAATGAGCCCTTCAGGTGATGAGACAGGTTGACTGGTCTCATGCTTCATTCATGATGATCAGTGGAGCAATTAATACACATGCTACTTTGGTTAATTTCCCTCTCTAGATGTGACATCAAGACATGGCTATTGTTTTTATGAAAAACAGGCTGTTATTTAAGACCACAAAATGCAATTAAAAGGTTCAGCATTTGGATGTAAACAACTTTTCGCAAGCAGAAGGGTTACAGTAATCTTGATGCAGAAGAAGAAGAAAGGGGATAACTCTCATTTCATAGTGGATAGATTCACTTTACTTTTCTGAAATGATGCTTTCGTAAAATAAGCTCATTGGCTCTCTTGTAGAGAGTTTAATAAGAAGACTGATACCAGCCTCTCTCTTAAAAGAGTCCTCCATCGATTAGCATTGTTCTGTTATACTGTCAGACTCATAAAGAACAATGAAGCATCAAAATTGATGCAGCAGAACAAAAGAAATCATCTTTTTATTCCATGCATCTTTGTTCCTTGTCAAAACCTGGCAGCTAAGTTACCCACGATGCAACTCAACCCAACACTTCGATCGGAGATCCAGGTGTGTTATACTGAGAATGTCGTCCCCCATAAAACACCTACAGCAGGTTATTATCAACCAGATTATGTGTAACATCTAGTGGCTCTACTACTTTCGACGGAAACCAAGGTGTTCGTGTCCCCATAGAAACCAAAGTCAACATTAATATTTTTAGTTTACACACAATATGTAGTTTAACTTCCATATGAAGCTACGTCACATTCTGCTGCTGGTAGACCTGTTTCCTAAACTTAACCAAGTAGTTTTGTTGCTGGAACCTAATCAAACTGCGAATGAGGACTTGTTGTTCTCCTGCTATGCCTTTCAGGGTGCTAATTTTGGAAACGCTCCTTTGGTTTGAAGTTAGAACCAGGAGATGGTTAGAACATCTACCAGCTAGCTGTCCAAAGGTAAAATCAAAAAACAAACTTAAAAGAAATGCCTGTGTGTCAGACTGCTGTGTATCTTTGCTTATCAGCTAGAAATAGTGTATGTTCACTGTCACAGTTTGGCAAAAATGTCACATTGACGCTGTGGGTTACTAAACATGAGACTTGTTCCGGCCTACTACTCGGTCACTCTGAAACCAGAGGGTAAAATTAGATTTTATACAGAGGTGGAAAAAGGATTCAGATCCCAACCAAAGTACAAAAGTATCAACATCAAAATAAAGTATGAAAAGTACTTGTTATCCAGAATGGCCTCACTCAGATTGTTATTTGAAAACAATAGTGGCATGTGTTTTGTTTGGTTTCATATGTTATGTTATATTCCTATATTGTCATACATTTGTTTGGTTTCATATATTATGTGTGATATTGTTAGTAGTTTAATAGTTTTATGGTTGACTGTGGGTAGAGTGTGGGTTTTAAAGAAAACTTAAACTATCTAATGAATGTGTATGTGTTTTAGTTTCACGGTGCTCGGTGATGGAATAAAATTGTGTACCAGTTGAACTCTACGCTGTCTCATTGATTCCAAGGGCTGTAACACAGATTGTTTTATGTATTCCAAATATATTATTTTATCGTAATTTTTGATGCATTTATGTAAGTAGCATTTTAATGTTGTCCAGGTAGGGCTAGTTTTAACCACTTAATATACTGTTATGAGGTTTAATTCATAAAAATGTTTAATCATTTTTAATTGATTCCAACAACATGCACTTACGTTTAATTGGTGACTCTAAATTGCCCGTAGGTGTGAATGAGAGCATGATTGTCTGTCTCTATGTGTCAGCCCTGTGATAGTCTGGCGTCCTGTCCAGGGTGTACCCCGCCTCTCGCCCAATGACAGCTGGGATAGAGTCCAGCCCCCCGCGACCCGAGTGCGGATAATCGGTAAAGGATAATGAATTAATGAATGATTTTCATTTTAAATCTCAACCTGAGAAGTAACTACAGCTGTCAGTTAAATGTGGTGGAGTAAAAAGTACAATATTTGCCTCAAAATGTAGTGGAGTAGAAGTATAAAGTCACATAAAATGGAAATACTCAAGTACATTTTTTAGGTAAATGGTACATAGTTACCTTCCACTACTGATTTTATATTGTCATTTAAATTAGACCATGTTACTTTACCCAGATAAACATACAGTTTGCTTGTGTAGTTGCCTTGCACAAACACTGCACACATACACAGGAAGAAAGTCTTTTTCATCCAAATGGAACAGCTGGACTGGAAATGTAGCAACAGGTCCTTCTTCACCCGCTAACACATCACCTGACAGCCAGAAAACACAGTCTACTTTCCTCTCTGTCTCTTTGTTCCCTCTCTCATCAGTCTCTTTGTCTTGCCTTCTCTCCTCCTCACTGTCTGCTCCTCTCTCTTGCCGCTCCACCTCCTTACCCCCCCACCCCAGTCTCCTTTTCTTTCTCTGTGAATTTCTCTCTCTAAGCAGTCGCACTCCAGCCAAAACAGATGAGTCTGGAATGTTCCCACACTGCACACAACGATGGATGACAGCAGTCCTGGCGGGATTGTGTGTGTGTGTGTGTGTGTGTGTGTTCTTGCCTCCATATAAGAGTATTTTCTCATCGTTTTCTTTCTCTCTTCAGCAATTCATTTTTGTCTTGTTCATGCTAACACCTATGCACACAGACTCTCACTGTCTCTCCAGTGTCTCCCTGCCTCTCTTTCTCTATTTTTCCTCTGTTCAGGGACATCCAGTCATCTGCCTCTGAATTAGGCTATTCCATGCCGTTGCCCAATTGCCCAACAGCATTAGGCTCTGACCGCAGCAGTTAAACTGAGCGAGGGCCTCAGCCTGCCTCTAAATCCCACAGTAAAACCCAGACATTACCATCTGTGTGGACGCTAGCATTTTTCTTGCAGCATATATGTGTCATACATGTGTTGCAGGGATACATCTGACAGTCCCGGGGTGACAGAGTGTGTTTGATCACTGAAGGACAGGTGTACTCTTTCCTCCCCCCTGCTTTGCTCTGATACATAGCCATGGGCACACCTGCCTGCCTCCATCCCTCCGCCATCTATCTTCCTCCTCTCTGTATCTGCCTTTTTTTTTCTATCCCTGATTTTCTCACATTTCTTTCCTTTTTTCAGCTGTAGAGTAAGCCTTAAAAGCTGTCTTCCCAGCACATACACACTATTTATCGGGTCATCTTTGCTTTCCATTCCTGAATTTGTTTGCCTCTCTCTCTCTATCTCTCTCTCTCTCTTTCTTCACTTCACTCGGAGCCCGGCTGGCTAACATCGTGAGCCAGCTGTGAGGCTGCAATCAAACGAGCTCCTGCTGGACCCCCTAGGGTTCTGCTGACACTACACACACACATACACATAAATAAAGAAGGAAATGTGTGCAAGTCTTTGCATGCTCCCACATGCACGCACAAACACACACACACACACACACACACACACACACACAATCACAGTGAAACCAGCAGGTTAGGGGACACTAATAATCAAATCTTGGCCAAAACTGTGCATAATTTTGGTTCTGATTTGGCTTTGGCTCTTTCCACAAAAGGATTCCTTTATTATTCAAAGAACAAATTCTACTTGAATCTCCTTTAGGCTCTTTTCTGCCTCTGGGTTAAGGTCATGGTATAAATTCTGAACATCTTTTGCACTGAATGGATATGAAGTGAACATACACACACACACACACACACACACACAGACAGACAAACACACACACACACGCACACACACACCCACACACACACACACACACACACACACACACACAGTACATCTGTACAAGACAAACAATTACTGACAAGTGCAAGAAGTAAACACAACCCCTGATAAACATGCAGGAGAACAAAAGACCTCTTGTAAATCTATCATCTGGTGAAGCTGCCATCCCTTAATCCCCCTTCAACCCAACCTTTCTCAATGCCTGAGCTACACTTTAAAGCCAGCTGACTGCTTGTTACAGGCAGTAAACAGGTATGTCTCCAGTCAGTGCCTGAGTGCGTTGTTATGTCATGGTTGAGAAGAGACCCCCAGTGCGCCTGCATAACCCACTTACCGGCAGTCAGACAGACTGAAGATCGGAGGAGCAGGCTTAGGTGAGTCATGCATCAGCACTGCATTAGCTGAAGAGAGAATTTCAAGGCAGGATGGGAGTCTATAGAGAGACAGCACAGGGAGCTGGGCTAGCTTTCTGTCTGACTTCAAATTCTGCTCAATGAAGGGTTTCATAAGGACATTTCAAATATTGCACACACCTCGCTGCTCCAGTCTTCCATAATCCACCTATATCCATCTTAACTTACACTTTCTTTCAGCATAGGTAACCTCCCTGCAGGGCTGAGAGTAAGCCTAATTATAGGGTAAAACGCATATAGGAGGAGTTAGACATTTCATTGAAACCATTCTCATGTTTGAATTGCAAAGATGTAGCTGAAGGCTGCAGCCAGTTATCTTAGCTTAGCATAAAAACTGAAAACACATTGAAACAGCAGGGCTGGTTTTGTCCAAAGGTAACATAATCCGCCTAGCACAACTTCTAAAGCCGTGTTCACATCAAATGCGAAAGGGAATCTTCGCCTCACATTACTAATGTCAGTTTGACTGCAGAATAATTTGTGTCGTTTGCATTACAAATGTGAAATGTGCTGGCATATGCAATGCTGCCATCTTGCCATCATCAACCATGGCTTCAATAAACACTATTGGTGGTTTGTAGTCTACTTGTTGTTGAACTCCCACATAAGTTGGAAAACCAAACACCATCATGTCTGGGTTCATAACATCATCTGGAGGCACTCAGTTGTTGAATTTCATTGCTTTCTACAGGAACTGTGTCTAGATGATGATGTACCAACAATAAACAGATTTTGCTCCCTTAATAACTACCTTTCATGACGATTTGCAAAAAGTCTAAATTCATGATTTGTCATGACTGTTAGCAAGATGACAAGCAAACAACTATTAAATTGTTTGTTTTCTGAATGGAGTTTGGTTTCATCCAGGTTAGACTACACATGCAAATCTTAACACTGACAAGATAATTTTATTTATTTTGCCTCTCAAGGTTGTTCTGGAAATGTCCCTGTTGTGGGACAAATAAAGGAAATCTTAATCTTAATCTTCCTTTTTTCTCTCCATTCTTTATGCTAAAATAAGCTAACTGGCTGCAGTCCTCAGCTTCATATTTAGTGTACAAGAAAGCCAATAGTTATGTAACTAAAATGTCCGCAACTATTTGTTGTAATGAGTATTCAAGATTTAATCTTCAAAATAGCAGAAGTATTGTTGCTTTCACAATTAAATGTGATGTTGCTCAACAAACAACAACATCTCTGTGTTCAGAACTATTCGTGACATTACATCAAAGGATTGAAACTGTTAAGAGTACCATAAATTTCCAACCATCCAAATCGAGCTCCCATGTGACATAAAAAGATATTTATCGCCTGCTTTATTTGACTTTGAATATGTCTGGAGTCCCCAGTTGTGAGATCTGAATAGGAGACTCATCTGTTTCACTAGCATAGCTCAGCCTAGTCCTGTCCCATCTCAACCCAACTGTGACAACAGAGCTAATTACAGAACCTCCGATCCCACAGTGCTGACAGTCTTGTTAGCCTCCGATTTACACTTTTAATTGAATCAAGCGTATCGGCATCATCTGGCTCATACTAAGTATATTTGGCTGCTTACAAGAGCCAATATCCAGAGCAGTTCACTTTGATTAAGGATGAGTTTAAAATTAGCAATCCATACTGATGACACACCTGGAAAAGGCCCCATTCACATATATTATGTGATAATTTCATGGATTTTTCTACATCTGCTCACATTCTGAGTCCAATGCTGCATGCACCTACATACAGCAATAACCTGTGTTTTTATCATCCAGATAAGACAGTGAAGGGTTTTTATGTGTTCATGGGGCCAAGATGACAATGAGGAGGCGGTGCAGATGTCCGCCCACACAATACACCACAAAATACACTTAATTCCTTTATCCTGCCATAATCTTGACCTTCACTTTACAAGACAGCATATGTGTAATAACTGAGGCTACAAGGTCTGCTTCGCCCTACCCCCCTCTGTATCAGCTCATAAATCCTCACCCAGAGTAACTCCAATCCTTGTACCAGGAATAATCTCTTCACATCTCCACCTTGCATTTGAAAATCTATACATTTCATCTTATCTTGGCAGAAAATGTTAAAGGAGAATCAAAACTTTTGCCTTCCAGATAAATTCTGGAAAACCCTGATCACGCTTATATAAACCAGACATTCTACAAAACTTTAGGTTATTTACATAACCCCGGTTCTCTGAGTAATATGAGTGAGATGTCTCACTATGGGATGCACGCCCCCGCTGCAGACCTCAGAAGCATTAATCTCAATACGCCAATCCTGATTGGCTGGTAAACGTGTCCGTCCGTCCGCCCGCGGTAGTCCCACCTCCTATAAGTACCGCCTGCGGACGGGAACACGTCATTCAAGATAAGCACCTCTTCTCACCCGCCCAAGCAAGAAGGGTTGTCTGGTGAGACATCTCACTCATATTACTCAGAGAACCGGGGTTATGTAAATAACCTAAAGTTCTCTTTCATAATATTTCGTTCGATGTCTCACTATGGGATATGGTTGCTCCCGTATTGCCAGACAAGCTTATCCAGCGTCCACCAACCCTCAGGGAAACCAATCTGTTCCAATCAGGACATCAACACCGCGCTTGCCACGCAAGGAGCGGAGACGTCCAACATATAGAAGCGGACAAAAGTGAGAGGCGAGGACCAACTCGCCGCCGCACAAATGTCCTGAACAGACACTCCCCTGAACAAGGCCCAGGATGTAGCCACGCCCCGAGTCGAGTGCGCTCGCAGACCCACAGGTGGCTGCAAACCCTGACCCGCATAGGCCAAAGCAATCGCCTCCACCACCCAGTGGGACAGGCGCTGCTTCGTAATAGGCTTCCCTCTATGAGGACTAGCCCAGGAGACGAACAGCTGATCGCTCCTCCTGAACCCCCCAGTCCTATCCACATAGGTGCGCACAGCACGGACTGGACATAACGCATGCGACCGCAGCTCACCAGATGAGGCAGCAAAGGCCACAAGGTCAATAGGAGAACATGAGCCCACCACCTTAGGCACAAAAGCCGGGTTGGGCCTCAAGGTCATCCTCACATCCCCCGGGAAGAACTGAGTGCACGACGGGTGCACCGAGAGCGCATGAATGTCACTAACCCGCTTCGCCGAAGCCAGAGCCAGTAACAACACCGCCTTGAGAGACACGTGTTTCAAGTCGGCCCCCTCCAGTGGTTCAAACGGAGGGCCCTTGAGCCCCTCCAAAACCACAGCCAGGTCCCAAGGCGGCACCAGCGGCCTGGACACGGGGAGAAGCCTGCGCGCCCCCTTCATAAAACGGCAAACGAGTGGGTGCTGGCCCACCGTCAGCCTCCCAAACCCCACGTGGCACGCGGCAATAGCCGCCAAGTACACCTTAACCGTGGAGAAAGCCTTCCGATTGTCAATCAGGTCCTGCAAGAATGACAAAATCACCCCCACCGGACACTGAAGAGGAACGTGGCCGTTACTGTGGCACCACTCCTCAAACACCCTCCACTTGCAGTCATACAGAGACCTAGTGGAGGCGGCTCGAGCACTCTGAATAGTGGAAATCACTCGCTGTGAGAGACCCCCAGCTGACAGATTGAGCCACTCAGGGGCCAAGCCCAGAGTGCCAGGCGCTCCGGGTGCGGATGGAAGACCATCCCCCCCCCTTGCGACAGCAGGTCCCTGCGCAGCGGGAGCTGCCAGGGTTGGGTGCACAGCAACCGATATATCTCCGCCAGCCAATGCATCGCAGGCCAATGCGGAGCCACCAGAATCAGCGCGTGGCCGTGCTCCCTCACTCTGGACAGAGTGGGGGGTATCAAGGCCAGGGGAGGGAACGCATAAAGAAGCTCGCGCGGCCAGGCGTGCGCTAACGCGTCTATGCCGAGGGGAGCATCCACGCCGCGCAGAGAGTAAAACAGCGCGCACTGCGCGTTCTCTCGCGACGCGAACAGATCCACCGCGGCCCGACCGTAACGGGACCACAACTGCTCCACAACCTCCGGGTGCAGAGTCCATTCCCCGTACACTGGCGCGCCCCTGGACAACAGGTCCGCGCCCGTGTTCAGGACTCCCGGAGCATGCGTCGCTCTCAGAGAGAGGAGACGACCGCAGCTCCACAGGATCAGTCTGCGTGCCAACATGTGCAGCTGACGGGAGCGTAAACCCCCCTGACGGTTGATATACGCCACCGTCGTCGTATTGTCCGTCCTCACCAGGACATGATGACCCATGAGAGACGGAAGAAAATGTTTCAGGGAGAGGAACACCGCTGAAAGCTCCAGAAAATTTATGTGAGACCGCTGGAGGCCCACACTCCAGACGCCCCTCACAGACCGGCCCTCGTGAATCCCGCCCCATCCCGTCAGGCTGGCGTCCGTAGTGACCACCTTCCTGGACAGAACGGAGCCCATGGGTACCCCGCGGGTCAGAAAGGACGGGACTCGCCAGTGGCGCAGCGACCTGGCGCACCCCGGCACCATCCGTGCGCCATGACGCACGGGGTCCAGCCCACATGAGGCCACCCACAGCTGGAATTCCCTCATGTGGAGGCGACCGAGACGGACTACGAGAATGGCAGACGCCATCAACCCGAGTAACCGAAGACACAACCTGAATCGAACAGATTTCCCCGGACGAAAAAGCGCGAGACATGTCCTGAAGACCCTCACACGCTCCGCCGAGAGGCGCGCCGTGAAAGACACCGAGTCCAGGGATAATCCCAGAAAGATTATCTCCTGCGCCGGGGACAGCACGCTCTTTTCCGCGTTTATCACGAAACCCAGATCCACCAGGTGTTGCATGAGAATACGCGTGTGCGCTCTGGCCTCCTGCTCCGACTGTGCCAGCAGCAGCCAGTCGTCCAGATATGTGGCCAGGCGAATGCCCTGCCGTCTCAGCGGGGCTATCGCCGCTTCCGTGCACCGCACAAACACCCTCGGGCTTAAAGACAGGCCGAAGGGAAGTACGCGATACTCGTAGCAGATCCCCTGGAAAGCGAACCTCAGATACTTTCTGTGGGGAGGATAGATCGGGATGTGGAAATATGCGTCTTTCAGATCGACAGAAGTGAACCAATCGTTCTGCCGCACAAGGCGCAACAGGGATGCATGTGTAAGCATCCTGAATTTGTATTTCCTGAGAAATTTGTTCAGAGCACGTAAATCCAGGATAGGGCGAATACCGGTCCCCCCCCGTTTGGGAACCAGAAAATACCTGGAGTAAAAACCGCTCTGACACTGTGCGGGGGGAACGACACAAATTGCTCTTTTGTTTAACAGCGAGAGGATTTCCTCCTGCAAAACACGAGCTGACTCCCCCCGAGCCTGAGAGTGTATTATACCGGCGAAACGCGGAGGAACGGCGGCGAACTGCAGCCTGTAACCCCGCGAAATCGTCCTCAACACCCAAGGCGGAGCCGCGAGTGCGGCCCATCTCTCCCACCTGAGGGAGAGAGTGGTCTCGCACCGCAGCCCCTCCACCACGAGAGGCCCCAGCCGCGGTGCGGTGGCGGCCTCCCGTGGTGGAACAGTGGCACGGCACCCGGACGGCACAGTGGACGGCCGTCCGGGTGGGCAGCGCGGCGGCCCCGCCGTCCCCGCCTCGGCTTTTACCCGAGGGGGAACAGCGAGCGTTGCCACCGCGCTGCTCATTGTGATTCTTTTGGCTTTTATTAGCTGCGCCCTCGGCACTCGGCCTGGATGCGGCAGCGGGACACATTTTATTTTCTTTGAGAAAATGTGTGTGTGTGTGCGTGCTTGTGGACGTAAGACAGGGGCAACCGCTGAACTCTCCGCCGTCAAACGTCCATCTCTCCCGGCTCGCTCTGGCGCAGGCCGTGGCGGCTGGGAGGCGGGGGCGTGGGGGGCCCCCGGGCACACGCTGAAAAGCCGAACAGGTGGGGCTGGAGAACGGGGAACGTCCAGCTGCATCACCGGTGGAGAGAGGGGCGGTCAGGCCGCTCTCTTCTTTTTCCTGGCCTGGCCGGTAGCTTGCGCGGGCGGGGCCGGCGGAGCCGCGGCCGGGACCGAGGGTTTTCTGGGCCAGCTGGGCCGACCTGGCTGGGAAGGCGGCGCAGGCTGGGGTCTTGGCTGCTTAGGCACTTTAAACCGTGAAACCTGGGAAGCAGCCTGTGCGAAGGTTTTACGCTGCGCAGGTGGAGAGGGCGCAGGGGGCTTACGGGGGAGGCAGAGCTGGAGAGCCTCATCCTCCTTCTTTTTGGCTTCACACCGCCGTTGCATTGAAGCCAACACGGAGCCAAAAATCCCCTCCGGGACAATGGGCATGTCCAGGACGTCGTCCTTCTCCCTGTCCGACAGGTTGGCGAGGTTGAGCCACCGCGCCCGTTCCTGCAGGACCATGGTCCCCATCGCTTTCCCCGTGGCCTGGACCGCGCAGCGTTGGACACGGAGACGCAGGTCGGTAATGACCGGGATCTCCTCCCACGCAGCCGGGTCCTGAGTTTGCACAAAATCCTCACACAACTCAGCCTGGTAGGCCGTGAGCAGGGAGAGGACATTGAGCGCTCTGGCCGAAAGCGCAGCTGCCTTGTAGGCCTTTTCAGTCAGGGCTGACTGAAAACGGTCCGACTTAGACGGCAGGCTGGGGCTCCGGGAGGACACCGCTGACAGCCGCGGGTGGAGGTGCGCCGCGACGAGTGGCTCCATCGGAGGCATACGGAGCAGGCCCAGGCTCTCCATCGCTTCACAGTCGAGGGACGAGGCACCGGGGACCGGGCTCCTGCTGCTGTAGGGGCGGTCTTTCCACGAGCGCGCCACCTCATCCAGCAGTTCTGGGAAGACGGGGAGAAGTTGCCTTGTCGCGCTCCTGGCCAGGGGCAATTTCTTCCCCTCGTAGCGGGACCTGGTGGTCTCAGCTACGACAGCAGGCCAGGGGATGGCCAGCCGGGCAGCAGCGCGTTTGCACACGTCGAGCATGTCCGAGCTGGGGAGGGGAGAGGCTGGTAAGCTACTCTCATCTCCATCCCGAAAGGCAACGGAGACCGCGGGCTTTGCAGCCCCGGCCGGAGTGATGAAGACGTCGTCCTCTTCTTCATCCTCTGATATGAGGAGTTCAGAGGCGCAGTCATCATCGTCCCCATAGTCCAATTCCAGGACGTCTTCCTCCTGCGTGGAGACCGTGGCGAGGTCAGCCTGGGAGCCCCAGCTGGCACAAGCCTCCGGTACCGCCACCGCAGCGACCCCCGTCTCCTCTCCGTCTCCGGCGGCGCCGTCGGATGGGAGATAGGGGTCGAAGCCAGACAAGCTAGCCTGGCGGGCTAGCCGTCGGCGGAGACTCTTGACCGTGAACACCGCGCAGTGTTGACACGAGCCGGGGACGTCGATAGCTAGCCGGGCGTGTTCCAGCCCTAGGCAGCCCGAGCAGACCTGGTGTGGATCCCTGCTCGCAATCTTGTTCCCACAGCGGCACGAGCGGGCCGCTGAGTCTCCGTGCCCTCTGGTGTGAGGGGTATTCACCTCCATTCCGTGCGAGCTGGTGTGCAGGCAGGGAATCGAGGATGGTTAGCTGGTGTGCTAACGCTAATTGCACCGAGGGACCGGCTGGTGTGCCGACACTCGGTACTCGAGCTGCCTGGTGTGGCGCCGAGGACAGTGCTGACCAAACCGTGGTGGGGCTAGGAAGCACTGAAATCGATCTGGTATGATCGACGAAGCAAATAAAATGTCCAAAAAACTAGCTAGCGCCCGGCGACAGAAGCTAAATAAGATCCGTCTGCAGACAGTTAAGCTAGCCAGCCTTGGACGCAAGATATGCTCCGGGTGAGAAGAGGTGTTTGAATGACGTGTTCCCGTCCGCAGGCGGTACTTATAGGAGGTGGGACTACCGCGGGCGGACGGACGGACACGTTTACCAGCCAATCAGGATTGGCGTATTGAGATTAATGCTTCTGAGGTCTGCAGCGGGGGCGTGCATCCCATAGTGAGACATCGAACGAAATATTATGAAAGAGAACCATAGACTGTATAAAATGCCCATAGGTTTTATAAACGCCATTGTGAAGCTCAGAGGTGGAGCGTGGGTCAAGCTGAGGCGAGCCTCCTATGACAGCACATGGCTGAAAATGACCACATCCTTAGCAATGCAGAACATTAAGCCTGTAAAATGTTTGCATTTTATAAAAATTCACCCCTCAAACAGTTACAACGTTAAAAAGTCTTGTTTATTTCTGCAGTAGAATCAGACATTTTAACATGGGGTATATTGGGATTGACTCACATTTGGAGCCAGCCTCAAGTGGCCATTTGTGGAACTGCAGCTTTTGCACTGCGTTAGCTTAATTTTTCAGCCCTGGAGGTTGCAGCTTGTACAAAACTAGTTTGACAAATTCTGGAAAATGCTTGTTTGCTTTCTTGCCATAGCTAGTTAGTTAGAGCTACTTACCATACAGACTCTCATGTCTGAATGCTAAAAATGTAACCGGAGCCAGCTGCTGGTTAGCTTAGCACGAATTGGAAATTAGGGTGAACAACTAGCCTTTTATTTAACAAAATCTACCAACCAGCACCTCCAAAGCTCAGTATGTCTTGCCTTGTACAAAACCTGGAGTGCAAAAATAACAATTTGCAGTTTTCAAGTATCATTAGACCAACGCAAGCTAGTTTTTTCTCTGTTTCCAATAAGCTAACTTACTAGCAGTTACAGATTTAAAGGTAATATATCAACCAGCTCTTCTACTTCTTAGCAAGAGACAGAACAATTATATTTTCTAAAATGTCAAACTATTCTTTGACCTATCCCGGAATTTGAACTGTAACTACGATAGGCTATAGGTAAAAAATGCCAAACTAGTTAGAGCAAGCTAGCTTTTTCTCTGTTTCCAATAAGCTAACTGGTTGGTGGATCCAGCAGCTACATATTGGTTTTTTTTACACTTAAAAAACATACAATCATTAAGAAAGAACTGTACAAGAAACAGATAAAATGTGCAGGAAAGATCAAAAAGCCCAAAGGGCTTATAAGCAACCCTCCCTCTTCAACCTATAAATAACTATACTTTACTCAAATTACGTAGCTAAATGGAAATAAAAAAAATACAAAAAAAAATTCTGTTAAATTTTTTATGTCATTCCACAGGTCTGCACATCATAATTAAAGTTAATATGAGTGATATCAATCAGCTTTTCTACTTCTTTTCTATTTTCTAAAATGACCTATCCCAGAATGTGAACTGTAACTACGATATAGGTCAAAAATGGCATCCTGGCAGGGAGTAGATCGTGTGCCGGGCAGTGCTAAATAATATAGTGTCTGATGCAAACTATGTGATATGAAATTACCATCTGGGTATGTTGAAAGAGAGGCTTAAGAGCAGGCAGATTTTGGCAGCCTCTTTCAAATGATTGTCTGCATAGTAGGGAGCGTTGCACGGTTAAACGGCCACTAAACGCATCCTCAGCCCTTGTAATTTGAGATAATGGCTTTGACATTTCAATGTCGGACCTACTGCGAGTCGCAGCAAGCAGGCCTCCTGAAAAGCAGGGCACAAGAGTTGGAACAGTGCTGCTGCTGAATCTGTAATCTCTCATCCCATTACTCCTTCTGTTCCAGGAGAGGAGGAGAAAAGGGGGCATTCAGCATTTATGTATATATCTGGTTCTAGTACATTTAGCTTAAAAGGGATGGCTGCTTGATGGCACTGAGTTGCAGAAGTGATGGAGGATGCCAGCACACTAAGCTCACTTTTTAAATCATAGAAAGCAAATGATCCCTTCGTCTCCCAGCAGGGTTCAGACACTCTTTAGGATAATAACAAATAGGCCGATGGTTAAACACCAAACAACTGCCTCCTATGGTTTAAAGAAGTTCAAATTGTTTTTTAAGAAGGCACACAATTGTCACCCCCCCTCTGTGCCTTCAAATGGATTGGAATAAACAATAAAAGAGGAACAGCCGACGTATATGCAGTCCCTGTGCTAAGATGCAACTTAGGCTTTAAAAGCACATTTATTTTCCCAAATAAATTGCAGGCAAGCATCAGGCACATCACTTTGCCTGTATTAGAAGGTAATGCCCCATGACAGGCTGTAATTACCCACAGACGAGATACTCAGCTGTAGAGAAACAAGGAAAAAAAAGAAAGGCAGTGGAGAATTGGTGTGTGTGCGGTTGTATTGATGCATGTATCTGAGTTGATGTGTGTGTTTGAGTGTGTGAGTGTGTGAGTGCGTGTGTGCGGCGGGCTCTGACTCAGCACATCCTCATGGGCATCAGAGACGGCTGACTCTTTTATTACCTAATCCAGTTTAGGAGATGAATCCGGCCCGTAATCTAATATTCCAGCTATATACATGAATCCCTGACTTTGGCTAGAACCACAGCTTGCAAGCTATGCAGCAAAGAAAAGAACGCCCACACAACACGGCATTTATACTTTTTCAATAATCGCCACTGTGAATATTTATGTTATAGCTCATATACCTGCCTAATGGTTTGATATTTAAGCACAGTAAGTTTAGAAAGGTTGCTCTGGTTCATGCTGTTTTTCCCTTGTTACGTGTTATGGATGAAAGCCGATATGAAACATTGCTTTCGAATGTCAGCTTTCATTTTTCCAAAGTCTCCCCAAAACTTTGCTCTGTGCCTAATAGCACCCTTCAGGCATGAGACAGGCCACAGCCCTGCTTTGGGAGACCAGTGAAATACCCAGCAGCGCCTCGGACACATGTCCAGCCAGGCACCGGGACTAACTGAGGTGAAAGCTCAGTGAACAAATCCCTCAGAGATACTGTGTCATGTATCGTTTCATTTTCCCTTCGCACTCTTTTTCGTTTTTCTTCAGCTCACAATCCTAATATTTACCATTCCATGCTAGTGTTTCCACAGAGCAGAGTCTGTATTTGTTCAGTGTCTGTAAAGCTGCCCATGTGAAACAAGCCTGGCTGATTGTCTACCACCATATCTCGCTTTCTCCTTTTTTATTTCTGATTATTTTTGTCCTCTTCTATTTCCATGTAATCAAACCTGCATGCATTTTTAATTCCTCCCCTCATTTCTCTTACAACGACATCACAGAGCAATGTTTGATCTGTTTATTATCCAAATTCAATATTGACATTATCTGGCATAACTCATCGTGTGGCACATGTGGGAAGATCCACTTGACCTCTTGGAAACATCACAGTGAAACAAACTTTAAGGCAGCAATCCACTCCGGAGTTTATGGTTGTGTGGGAGAGAGCTCCAACACAGCAAATAAAGTGAGAAATAAAAGATGGTCAATATGAGTTGTTAAGGTCAGTGCACCAATAAAAAGCATTGGGAGCTTCTTGATTTGTCGTTTTGCATGACAAGTCACTTTTTTACAGCATAGCAAGGGCAACAGCTAGAAAACTTGAATGTGCTGTTTGTACAGAGCAAATTACTCCTTCAGCTTCTTTTAATCTGTGTAAAAACAAAACAAAACAGGATGAGGCACAATACAGGACTGTCTCACAGCTGAAGCATCCATCTCAGGTCAATTCAGGAATAAATGCCTAATAAATGACAGCTAGTGGAAGCTTGGCCTTCTAGTTTAACTGAGTTCAGCCCTACAACAGTCATTTTTTAAAGGCTTTCGGAAGACACCGAGCCCCTCCCTGCTCACACACTTTAAGTTCTCTGATGTAAATAAGAGGCGAGGCAAGGTTATATACATACATACATACATTTACATGTAAAAAAATTAGGCATCCACATCAAAGTTGACCCCACATCCACCTTCATGGCACTTTAAGGCACTATAATATTGGGAAAAAAACATGTTGTAACAAAAAGGATCCAAAAAACCTATCCAAAGAAATATTTATGCAGTAATGGCACAATAGTATCCACAAACATAATATTACCCTCCCAAAATGTATTAAACATACAAAAACACAACTTTTCATCCCATCATATATTAAGAAACCATAGTCATGTATTTAATATGGTTTTATCTAAGGTTGTCACAATCAGAACCAGAATTCTAAACTTCCATACAATACTAGTCAGGGTTCATACAGACTTAACTTCAAGCACTTTTAAAGTACAGTACCTTCACCAAAAGTTTCAGGTTCTCAAGGCCTTTATCGTCACATCTAAATGGGCAATGCAAATGCAAAAACAGCAGAAGGTCACACATTCATGACACCGTGGAGTGAAATGGAATAGAAAAAGACCTTTTAATTTCGACTTCTCATGTCAGTCTGTTGAGCTCCGGTCCGCAACAGGAGACAAAAAAATATGACGATGGGATGGTTTCTTTTTCCAGTGCTTGTGTGGCAGAAAAGCCAGATTTTGTTAGAAATCAAGCATTGCAAGTATTCAAATTCAAGCATATTCCTAACCTTAAAAAAATATAATGGTGGAAAATAATAATTTTATTAACTGTCAAGACTTTGTATGAACCCTGACGAGTATAAAAAACTACACTCGATACCTTGGCAAAATGGGAAAAAAAAGGCACCATAAGATGTTATTTTACATCATTTTCACTCCCTTATTTTGGGTTACATGTTACGATATTGACTCTGTTTTGCTATGAACAATTAAACAGAATGGAAAAATATATTTTGGATGTTTTGGTAAATGTTTCCGACAGAAGGCCAAATTTTACTCTTGGGGTAAAAGCTGTGTGCATGTTTGTGTATATACAGTCATGGAAAAAAATTATTAGACCACCCTTGTTTTCTTCAATTTCTTCTTCATTTTAATGCCTGGTACAATTAAAGGTTTGTTTGGACAAATAAATACATAATAATGACAACAACAATAGCTGATAAGAGTTTAATTTAAGAGCTGATATCTAGACATTTTCCATGGTTTTCTTGATAATAACCAAAACCATTATCAATAAAACCACGGAAAATGTCTAGATATCAGCTTTTAAATTAAATTCAAAGGAGCTTTTTCTGTTGTTATCATTAAATGTATCCAAACAAATGTACCTTTAGTTGTACCAGGCATTAAAATGAACAAGAAATTGAAGAAAACAAGGGTGGTCTAATCATTTTTTCTATTACTGTAGTATTATTTTTCCTTTCTATTAACACCTTGTTCCCCGTTAAATAACAAACCACCAGCGTCAAAATGTACACGTCGACTTCCTCTTTACTTAAGAGTGCACCAGTTTGATGCCCTGCCCAGTGTCCAGTATAGCTGGTGGGAACCAAGCTAGTTTACACCTCCTGAAGCAGCGCAGGAACACGCTGCATAACCAAAACAGGTTGAGGCCACAGCACCAGTTAGAGAGGTGCACCATGGGATATGTAGCCTTAGGAAAGTGGGTCTTCCAGTGCTTGGCCACGTCACTTCCGGTGGGCAGGTGAAGCGTGTAGTCGCTCCAGCGTTTCGACACGCCATATGCAGCCATTACAGTTCTTCCCCTGTCCGACCACTGGGTGTCGCTGTCTGGGTTGCAGTTGAACTCCACCCATTCGGAGGTGAAATCCCCGAGGAGGGGGATGTCTCCAACCTCTGGGTCCACCCTGGTGACGGACAGCTCAGCCCCCTGCACGGCTATGAAGACGCCCTCCACCCTGCGGATCTCCTTCACCCAGGGGAGGGAGTTCTCAGTGTCCAAGACGAGGATGAGACGGGAGCAGTGGTCCACGTTCTTCTCCTTCCACAACTCCAGTAACTGCGCCAGGTGGAAGCTCTCACCTCCTGCAGGGGAGGAGGTCAGACAGTGAGATGGAGTGAGTCACAGAAACAGGAATAGAGTGAGGAAATATAGCATGCGAACAGAGGGGACAAGGAATAGAGGGCATGATGAATCACTGTTCAAACACTTCTTTACGTCTTTATGTTGTTCATATTAAAGGTCTTTTTTAACTACATGTCTCTGTGGCATGTGTCAGGGTTCAAACGGCAACATCCAGGCCTGAAAAGTGAAGGCAATGCAGAACTACCTGCATTCTTTCTACTGGCCAGCAGGGGGCGACTGCACTGGATGCAAAAAGAAGTTTGATTGAAAACTTGTTGTTTACTGAAACTACTTCAACTACTACAAAACATTTGAGAGGGGTCTGGCTGCAGACCTCCAGTGTGAGGCTGCTTCCGGTGCAGGCTCCACTCTCAGGCTGCCTCCAGTGTCAGGACTGGAAATAACAATTTTTTTGTCGTCTCTTAAATACAGAAGCCAAGAACGGGAATGTATTTCTATTTTTTATGCACCGTTATCTCTTGATATCGACTTATTATTTTGTTATCTCGACATAACAAAGTTATTGTGTTGTTTTTGTGGCTTAATTAGCCTGTTCTGAGGGAAGTCCCTGGCGCACGATACAAAGGGAAGCAAAATGCAGCAAATATTGAGCAAAATGCAGCATAAACAAAGTCTTTCTCGATACATGATATTCATTTTGTAAATTAAAGTCAATTTAGCATTAAACAAAACAGGTTATGTACAGTACCTGGCCCTGCTCAGCTGACAACCTTTGAACTTCCCCAACTCCAATAACAGTTCACAACAGTCAAAATGTCAAAGTCAGTCCACAAACTGATAAGAGATGTCACAGTAGCTACATTCACTTCTTTAACATATTCTATCGTCAGGTTAATTTGTATTTTTCTGCTTTAACATAGCTAAAACTCCTCTGCAAACTCACTTTTACAGTGATGGTTATAAAGCCTCTTCAGGTTCAGTGTTGTGTTCAAGGACATTTCAACAGAACACACGGCTGTTGATGGACACGGTGGCTTTGCAGGGATCAAAACTGTCAGCTTTCACTTACCAGACTGTCTGTCCGTCTCACCGCTGTCATCACAACCACACAAATTGCACAAAGATGCTGTTTTCCAGATGGCACATCCAAAGAACAGAGACCAGAGGCGTGGTACCTCGGCCAACAGATGTACCAAATTATTTCTGGTACCTCAAAATCATCATTTACTGTAGGAAAGTGCAAGGTAAGTAAACAGAGCTGGGGAGAAAAATGACTCCCACTGTTGGCCGCAGAGCAACTCCACTAAGGACTGATTTATATTTGGATATGAAATTTGGCTCCTTTCACAAAAATCAACAAGCTTATTTAGAGACACTGCTGTTGCATTACTAAAGCAATTTGCAGGCACGTATCCACTGAGATAAACAGAGTGAAGGCAAACTCCTTCTCCAATGGTTCCCTGTATAATTTAAGACTGGACGACTCTGCTACACAAAGTCTTCGTAATTGTAGTGGAAATATGACTTGACTATGACTTACAAAATGTGTACAATTATCCACTGAACACCAGCTGAAAACGTCCCTTCAGGATGGTGACACGGAGAAGTGATTATCTTTTCAATGGGGATTTTTTTTTCTTGTTTGCAGCGGCACGCAGAGATAATGTGTCAAGTAATCTCTGAACAGAGACGCTGGAGCTGACACGGTGTTAACCTGCTGTGATTCTCATTTCTGTTGAGGGAAGGCTCGTGTCACATACGGCCGTCTGAAACTTTCACAGAATCTTCTCTACTGGAACCAAAACTTCTGCTCCGAGTCCTTCACAGCAATTTTAACTCTTTTGGCTTACTCGTCTGATCTGTGCAAATCGGGACTCTGATTGACAGAGAGGAGGGGAAATGAAAAGAATGGAAATCAGACTGTAATGCAAATTCAGTTTGCAGGGAGAATACAAGATCTACCTAATGCAATCTGACAGGAGCTCTGCAGTAAATACAGCTTTCGTGTTCGATTTTTTTTGTTGTATTCAACTCAGAGTCAGGTCTTCGGTAATTACTGGCTGTTAATTTGTGATAACTATGAGCCAACTTTGAAGAGATAGAACTGATATCCAACTCGCTGCTCATAGTGATGATTGACAGTGGCAAATTTAATCTTTTTGATGTTTACAAAAATGGTTTTCACCTGGGGCAACTGAGTGACTCTCAGCATCCTGCAGGGAAGCTTTCATAGATAAACCTGCTGTGAAAAATGCAACAGCAAATGCCAAAATAAATTATTCTTGTTCTATGTAAAAGTTAAAGTAAGTGCTCATCTTCTTTAGTGAGTTAAGATTCTTAATAAACCATGATAATGCCATTTTCACTACAAGTATAAAGACTTAGTGTCGCAGTGTTGTCCAGTCTTAAATGAAAAAAAAAACAGGGATCCATGAGTGAACCTTCGTTCGGAATTCAGATTTATCAGAATTGTGGGCTTTTAAAGAATTAAAAACCTGTGTATAGAAGTGTATGAGAAAATGACCCTCCTTCTCACTTGAGCCATTACGTCACTGAACATTTCCTTAATGAGTTTATGGTCTCAATTGCTAGTTTCAAGCGTTTTCAACACAGCATGATTTTCCATTTAGAGTAAAATAGACAATAAAGCAGGGAATGCTTTGGTTTTGGATGGCAAAAATGTCCCGTCCAAAAAACCCCCACATTGCAACAGCCAAAGTGTCAAAACAGCAGTCCTCATTCGGTGATAAATGGTAAATGCGGTGCACTTATATATCGCTTTTATCCAAAGCGCTTTACACTACACACTATGCTCATTCACCCATTCACACACACATTCATACTGGTGGCCGAGGCTACCAGGGCACACTGGTGCCACCATTGGGAATTCATTCACACACCGATGAATGCAGCATCGGGAGCAATTTGGGGTTTAGTGTCTGATGATGTCACGGTACCTACGTTCATTTCTTTTTTTAAAGAATTCAAAACCAATACTGAATTGTCCCTCCTCCTCCTCCTATTTTATGTATGTAATACATAGTAGGAATGGGAATAATTATTCGATGATAGTCGTTAAGAATTTGGTCGATCACGAGGAAGTTTTAAACGATCTGTGTATTTTTTTATTTTAATTTGATCTCTGACTGGTATCAGTATCACTGAACTGAAACATGGCCGAGCGTTCAGTTCTGAGGCCGTACGCCAATAAGCCAATGAGCTGAGAATTAAGTTGGATAAATATTACTCACTCATAATTTGTATTAATTTGAGGAAACTAGCTTACTGGATCAAACCTTGCTAGCATGAATTACTGAGTTCAATTTGATCCAAAACTTATTTAAACACAAAACACATTTAAATATGAAGATTACTGTGAAAACTAACCTCATGCCTCTTCAGGGGCTAAAACATAAAACATTGAACTCCTTGACGTTATCTTAACTGTTTAATGTCATGGAGTTGGTTTAACGATCGGCAGAAGGTCTCTTTTCGTCCTTTCAAAATAAAAGAGTCCGTTATCAAAACAGGCTTTTGCACAGTACTATCCAATATCTTTTATTTTACCCATGTATGCATAGTGAATAATCGATTAATTGATTGTTAACGCTATAGATGTTTGAGTTGGGAGGTTTCTTCCAAACGCCCATCCCTAATACATAGCAAGACATGGTTTAAAATAAATATATTAATTTATGTTGGTGGGAAGAACTTTACATCTACGTCTTACATAACATGATGATGCTCATAGAAACACTACTGCTTTTGTCTACAGGGGCAACATCAAAATCAACAAAGAGAAAGTGAAAAAAGTTAAAAGCAATAAAGCAGTGTTTTTTAGGCAGCTGTTACTGTTTAATAATAAGCTGGCTTTTTTGTCAGATCACCATCATGTTCCAAGTGTCTTCATTTGATTTGAATTGATTTAATGCTATTTAACACTGTTCATTATGCAAAAGTGGACATGTTTTCATTAAAATGAGTCAGTGTTGGTTCAAATTTGCATTTTTAGTACTAGCACTTGGAATAACAGCAGGTTTATCATTATTTTAATTCAATGTCAACCTGTTAAATTGTTACTTTGAGCAAACTTTAGATTTCTCTACCCACTTGATAACTACTTTCACACACTCTCAATATCAACATTTAATATTCAGCTGTTGCACCTGAATCAATATGTGAATAAGCAGAATATTTAACTGTATAAATACCACCTTGGGTAAAAGTGTCCCTAGTTGGCAATCGCAGTAATAATAGGTAGAATGGTTTTTCAGTGGGGTTTGTTGTTGTATTTTATTTATAATAATCTGATATTGCTTGTTGCTGTATGCACTTTAATGTAAAGCAAATTGAGTTTACCTACAATTAAATATTCTATAGAAATAAAATTGCCTTGCCTGTGCTTGCATAGAATAATAAGCACATGGTGGTATTTGTAGTCAAATGAAGAATATCACTGAAATAAGCATAAAAAAGGCTGGTCTAATTTTCAAGATTGCATCCTGAATACATCCATAGAAATGAAATAAGCGAATTAGCGAGGGGATTTCACTGTGAACGCTGATCATTTTCTAAAAAGGTTAAATAATATGCAGGGTTCTTACCAGCCAGAGCCCAAGCCCCGGTGCCTTTATGCGTGTGCCCGCTGTAGAAGATCAGATAGGTGTCGTGACGAGGCCCGTCTGCTGTACGAAGCTCCAGAAAGTTGCGCAGCTTCGTGTGCAGGGCCTCCAGCGTGACACCACTGGTGGAGTAGTCACAACCAAACGTCTGGATCATGTGATGGGAGAAGAGGCGCTGCACGTTGTTCAGCATCCCCGTGGAGCGCAGGTTCAGCTGTTGGACCTGCTCAGGTGGTAGGAGAGTGGGCTGGCCGTCAGCGCTGGATGAAAAAAAGAAAAAAAGAGAGCATGTGATAAAAAACTTTAGAATTTTAGTCTTTTTTTATCTACTCTAGAAGAGACTCAAGTAAGGTGGCTTGTCAGAGGCAGAGAGACGGGGTGCAAGCAAACGAGAGATGAATGAGTGAGAAGTTGATAGTTTGACACACCGGGGAGAGGAGACAGAGCGTGGAGGATGAGAGGAGGAGTAGCAGCCGGTATCACCGGGGAGAGAGGAGACAGAGAGCAGAGGATGAGAGGAGATGGGGGAAAAGGAGATGGAAGGAGCAGGAGAGGTGGATCACTGCTGAAGGAAATGACATTAGCCTCAGGGATGTAAAGGAAGTCAAGAATGAAAGTAAAGTAAGAAAATGGCAACAGAAAAAAAGGAAAAAGGAGGGGGTATAGAGAGGAGAACTGAGCAGGGTGACAAGAAATGAGAATGAGGTTAAAGATAGTTGAGGGCAAACTGATTTTATAAAAGTGTGTGTGACTGATAATAACAAGTGGATGATAACACGCAAAGTTCAAGGCTAGCAGCCATTCGCTGCAGCCACACAGTTTTTTATAGACATCTGCATAACTGCCAGCACATTATGCTCCGTGCACACATTATCACCCTCGACCTCACCTTGAGAAGGACAGGTGAGAGTTTGTCTTTATAAATGTGCTGTTAACCCCTTTTATCTTAAGACGAGCAGGCTCAAGCTCATGTCAGGAAGCTGGTGAAATAATGCTGCAAAGTTAAGCAATTGTTTTTGCGAGGTGAAATTGCCTAAATCAGCGCCGATTGTATCAACTCAAGAGTGATTGCAACAACTGAAGGGTTGATAGTTGAGCATGGAAATGGACATCAGAAAGAAAAATATTAATGTTCTGAACCCTTATACAACTTAATAGGTTTAATTAATTAATAATTAAGGCTTTTTTTTTTTTTTTTTAGAGATTTTTGACCAGACCGCAGTGCTGAGCTGCATTTCAAATTAATCTTCAGATCCCCAGCTTTCAGATGATGTACAGGTGCATCTCAATAAATTAGAATATCATAGAAAAGTTTATTTATGTCAGTAATTCAATTAAAAAAGTGGAAAAAAACACATTATATAGATCCATTACACACAGAATGAAACATTTCATGCCTTAATTTATTTAATTTCTTCTAATTATAATTATGGCTTATGGCATTTAATGAAGACCTAAAATTCAGTGTCTCAAAAAAAAGTGATATTACAAAAGACCAATTTTAAAAAGAATGTTTAATATGGAAATGTTGGCCTCTGAAAAGTTTGTCCATCTATATGACTCAATACTTGGTTGGGGCTGTTTGACTTGAACTACTGGAAATGGACTTTCCATCATATTTTAATGTATTGAGATGCACCTGTACACCACTTCTATGTTTATTGTTGACCTGCTAACTCCCCCTAAAAATCCACTGCCCACAACCCCCAGTTCTTAATAAAATGGGGATGAATAATAGTTTTTCATGTTATCTTCTTTTGTATGCTTTTGGAGAAGTAAAGACAGCATAATGCCTGTTATTAAGATAAACTTAACTTGCTTAGAAAACGACATGCTGCAACCTTTGCATGGCTTGCTGAGCTCCCGGTTCACCTGAACCCCTCTAATCTTTTCAGATCTCATGGCACCCAGGGGAGAGAAGGCTCCTAGTTTGAGAATTCAGACCACATCTTCCCCTGCTACACTCTCTCTTTCATCCTTAAAAATCCTGTCCTTTTCTCCACAGCTTTCTCAGAGCTCCCCCCCTCCTCAGTCTGTCCCTTTTACCGCCCCCCCCCTCACTGTTTACAACCTCAGCCCTCTCCTTGTGTTTTCTCCCCGTCATCTCCCTGTTCTTACCCTGCACGCATCCCCTTCTCACCCCTATCTCTCTAATCTCCCTGTGGGGCTCTTGTCATTGTGAAAACATGATCTGCAGTCATCAAACATCCCATTATACACTGCTGCATTCTCATCATGCTCACAGTCCTCCCTATGGACCTTGCACATACGGCCTCGCATACAGAGCGTCTACAGCTCCAATAGGACATGGACCTGCATCCAAAAATCACCTGGAGAGTTAAACTCTCAGGCTGGCATCCCTTCTGAATGCTAACGCTAGCTATCAGCTATAAGGTTCAACATACAGAGCAGTCATGAACATGCATACCAGATAAATATCTCCAAAGACAGATATCAAGACCTCTGAGGGGCTCTGGAAGATGAAAACATAAATGTATAAGTGATGGTGAGCTCTCGCTGTTCAGAAGGAGGAGACGTGTCGGCATCATCAGAACTAAGTAGGCTATTTCAAAAACCGCTTGGCCAACTGAGGGCACGGGGAGAGGCAGCGGCAGCAGCAGCTAATGGCTAACTGCTCCAGCTGAACAACTTAGTATGCTGCGGAGGGAGCACTGGAATGATCCCTTAAGGGCCCAAACATTAGCGGCATGTTTATGCATAGTTATTGGCCTATTTATCCAGTTGGTTTTGTGTTAACCGAGGAGGGAGTTGGAATGAGTGATCATATTTACCAGCGCCTGTGATGCCAAGAAAGGCTTCAACGTGGGGCAAAGGCGGTCCAGGATGTTTATGTGTGTAAATGGGGTGTTTTGCTGCAGCATAATCTGTATGTGTTGTGATTAGCTGAGCTGCAACTAAAGTAGGGGTGAATAAACTTGTAACAAATATGACACATTCAGGTTAGTCTATTGACAGCAGTGCTGAAACGATGACAAAGTAAACTGATTAGCTGATAGATAAGAAATTATTTAGATAATCTATTAAACGGTGAAGTCATTTTTTGTAGCAAAACACCACGTTTTTTCTTGTTGCAGCTTCTTTTTAGTGAGGATTTGTCTTTCCTCTGTCTTATGTAATAGTAAACTGTCTATTTTTGGGGTTTTGGACTGTTGGTCAGACAGTCCAAAGGATAGCACCTTGGGCTTTATGAAATATGCAGTAAGCATTTTCCACTATTTTCTGACAATTTACAGACGAGAGAGAAAAGAGATTAATCGCAAAAATGATCAGCAGATTATTTGCCATTAAAAAATAATTGTTCGTTACAGCCATAATACGCAAAAAAAAGAATGAAATAAAAATGACAACAATATTGACAATTGATCATTTAAAGCATTTATCAAGCAGGAATGTCAGGCTTTTTTATTGGCTTTCCTCTGTTTATTTTTGTTTTTTTTGTTTTTGTTGGGAGAGAATTTGTGTTGTTGTTTTTTATTTTTTTCAGAAAGTAGAGAAAGTAAGGGTTGTTACTTAAAGATTCCTAGCTGGACTTAATTGGAATAATACCATCAAGCAACTCCTCAGCCAACAAACCAACTCTGCTTCTTTCTGTTTTATATTAATATAAATTCCAGGGTTCCTATATCTTTTCCAAAGTCAAATTAAAGCGCTTTTCAAGTATCTCAAGGTGCATTCTGAAGGTTTTACAGCAACTTACAGCTGTGGTAATTACATATGTGCATACAGTACATACAGTTTACTGAGGATTTCACTTGGTCATCACATTTAATTAGATGCTATTGTGCTATAAAAACTAAAATCATGTCTTGTGACAACCGAAAGGTGACCAAAAAAAAAAGGTGTCTCACATGTTTCAAATTGTGTCACGTTTTGCAGGTAGGTTTGGCATCCTATGTACATTTCAAGCATTTTCAAGCACTTTATTTAAAACCTAAATCTCCACAGGATTTCCAGCACCCTAAGGAACCCTGAAATGTAATATGTTTGCCTTTTTAATTTTTTTTTTTTTTTACTGTTTTTCAGACAATACAAACAATTTGAAGAACCTAAATATGAGAAATTGTTGTACGCACTTAAAAAAAATATATATGCAAGCTGGTTCAGACAGCCCATCTCAAGTGGCGTTACATTTAAATGCCATACTCCTCTCACTGCATTATTAGTACACACAACAATTTTTCTGCTAGCCTGCTGCTCCACTACTCACTTGAAATCTATGCTGATGGTTGCAGCTACTGTAAATTCTAGTTTAACCCATTGAGGCCTAAAACGCCTGTAAAAACTGCCTGTAAAACCTCTGGGCGATTTTAAAATAAGCCCCTAAAACCTGAAGTTTTTCTGGAAATTCAACAGAAGTGTCAACGCTTCTACTAAATAATAGATTTTTCAGCCTCTGTAGCAGAAAGAAATGAAATTCAAAAAGTATTTGAGAGCTTATACAAATACTACAAAACGACGTATCAGCTTTCCAGGCTTCAATGGGTTAAGCCTGTGGGAGTTTGTCTTTGTAAGTTAGTATTCATCTCTATATTCCTGTATCTCCTGTCTGTTCAGTACCTGCAGTACGCAGTAGGGATGACCAGGGCGTAGCCGACACAAGTTCCCCCCAGGCAGCTGCCCAGCTCGTGGAACAAGCCGTGGGTGAGAGACTCCAGAGGCAGCACCACCAGCAGAGCGCTGAGAAAGAGGCCGTTGGAGGGCTGCAAAAAGCGAAAGAATCAGAGTCACTTTCATTCATCACTTACAGCTTGTACTGAAGCAATCAGACCTAGCTAATTGGTGGTGACACTTTGCAAGACAGTTATACAATACGGGACTGACACAGTGTTATTATGGCAGGACAAAACATGACAGGACAGAACTAAATGGAGACAAAATGTAGTGTATGACAGCAGACTAAACATACATCACAAGGATCCATTCAAAACAGAATAATTACTGCAGGGTATGAGCCTGCACTTTCTGGGCCGCCCCGAGTCTGTAGAATAAAATTATAATTCTATCATCTTGTCATCCACTTGAAGTTCCTTTTCTCTAGATTTTAATGCTTGACAGGCAAATACCCACTAAAAAAATCTTGCATATACACCTATATACACATGCATATAATACATAGTGTCATATATTGACGTGAAGCAGATCTTGTGCTGCAAAGCACAGTCAGGCTTTAAGTCCAATGCAATCAATTTCTTGAGTCACTTTGATGATATGCAATGCAATTTAGCATCCTCAAAAAGGTGACTCTGATTTTATATCATGGAGATATGTCTGAGATTGCAAATCAATACCCGCATGGTTAAGTGGAACCTTAGTTGAGTTTGCAGAATATACTGAACTGCCAATGCCTGAGGTGAAAAATGTGTTACACTCATTCATTAAACTTTTATGAAATTGCATACCTCTTAAATGTATAATACTACATTCTACAGCACCTGGGTCTAGTATTGTGAGCATAAAAGCACAATAAAAACAATGAAGCAGGACTTTACAATATAATGCAATCCAGTAGTGTTTCTCATAGATTGAGAACTGGTTTACAGCAGTTGACCCCGAGCTATGGGAGGATGCTCATGAGCAGCTCTGCACTTAACAGCATTGCATTCAGACTTATTTCTGATTAAAAAAGAAAGAAAGGAAGGAAAATATATTACATACAATATCAATAAAAAAATCTTTGAATTGGCAATTTATTTGTGAAGGTATTCCATAGAAATCCAATGCAACTCAAACTATGTCCTTCAACATTTGCAAAGGGTGGAATAAACACATTTCTGGGTATTGCTAGTGTCTATTATGTATTGAAAGAGCATTAGATTGAACTAATGTACCTGTTATTTTGTGTTTGTGTGTATGGGAGTCCTGTGGATTTAATTGGTTGATCATATCATTGAGTATTTCAAGCTATAAACATGAAAAACCAGACACAACAAGAGCTTAACACTAACTTTCTCATATGCAAGTATTGCAGACAGCTCCCACTTCTCAGGCAAATTTGCAACTGACATCAACAATGTGCAAATCTCAAATTAGGAGTCAGGCCCATGAGGCTCTTACAAGGTAAACGTCTAATAAGGCTAAATAAGTTATTGCTGCTCTTTATGCAAGTAGATAGGGATATTAAAGTGCTAATTAAATTGGTTCCGCATGAGAGCAGAAGTGTCTCCGCTTGGGGAGCAACTACTAACTACACACTGCCACCAGCATCTCTGCAGAGTTTATAACATAGGTGTATGATATGTTTATAGAGGCTTTCATGAAACTCAAAGTGCTTTAACTGAAGAAAAGGAGCAGGACCTTTGCCATTATCTATGAGGATTTCTATGAAAGTATTAAGATGCTGACATGCTGAATGCACCCATGAGGTTTCTCAGCAATGTGACTATTAGATCTGGACCAACTTTTTTTTTTTTTTTCTTTACATTCAAAACCTTTATTGGGTTTTTTGGGTGAACCTTCAAAAGTAAAAAAAACAACAACAAAAACAAAACAGAACTCTTGAATCATGAATAATGTAATTTATTGGATGTATTTGTGGTGGTCCCTTTTTTGCTCTTTATAATGGTAAAAATCATATTTCATTGTAGAGCTGCACGCACTGCATTGAAAAATCAGCCCCGCCTTGTCCCACTCTATGTACAGGTGCATCTCGATAGATTAGAATATCGTAGAAAAGTTTATTTATGTCAGTAATTCAATTCAAAAAGTGGAAATAACACATTATATAGATCCATTACACACAGAATGAAACATTTCATGTCTTCATTTATTTAATTTCTTCTAATTATAATGATTATGGCTTACATTTAAGGAAGACCTAAAATTCAGTGTCTCAAAAAATGTGAATATTACAAAAGACAAATTTTAAAAGTATGTTTAATATGGAAATGTTGGCCTCTGAAAAGTATTTCCACCTATAGGACTTAATACTTGACTTGAACTACTGGAAATGGACTTTTCCATCATATTCTAATGTGTTGAGCTTCACCTGTATATCAGACCACAAATGAGACAAGAAAAAAGCATTGCATGATGTTAAAGTATTAAAATGTCAGGTTATGAAGCCCTAATCATTATATATCACATCACATCACAACCACTCCCAGTCACCACAGGGGTACCCCAAGGCTCTGTCCTGGGCCCCCTCCTACCTACATCCCTCATCTACCTACTACCCCTTGGTTACATTTTCCGGAAACATCACATCAACTTCCACTGCTACGCGGATGACACCCAGCTCCACATTTCCACTGAACCTGAGTCCACCTGCCCTCCCTCCTTCCTCACTCACTGCCTCCTCGAAATACAGTCCTGGTTTTTATTCAACTTCCTGAAATTGAACAGTAACAAAACAGAAATTTACTCATTGGCACAAAAACCACCCTATCAAAATCTCCCAGTTTCATAATATCCATAGACAATTCCAACATCTCTCCATCCCCCCAGGTAAAGAGTCTGGGTGTCATCCTCGACAGCACACTCTCATACACCTCACACATCAGCCACATAACCCGCTCAGCCTACCTCCATCTCCGTAACATCAACCGCCCCCGCCCCTCTCTTACAACCCACACAGCTGCCATCCTGGTCCACAGTCTCGTCACTTCCCGACTTGACTACTGCAACTCCCTCCTGTTTGGACTTCCGCAAAAAACTCTTCACAAACTACAACTGGTACAGAACTCAGCAGCCCGCATCATCACAAGGACCCCATCCAGTCACCACATCACACCAATCCTCCAGCAGCTCCACTGGCTCCCAATCACACACCGCATCCAAGACAAGACCCTACTGCTCACCTTCAAGGCCATTCACAACCTCGCCCCTCCATACCTTTCTGACCTCCTCCACACTGCCACACCCGCCCGCCCACTCAGATCATCTTCCTCCACCCACCTCTCCGTCCCCCCTGCCTGCCTGGTTACCATGGGGAGCAGAGCTTTCAGTCGCTCTGCTCCCTTGGTCTGGAATTCCCTTCCCCCTTCCCTTCGCAACATTACATCTCTCAATCAGTTCAAATCACAACTCAAGACTTACCTGTTCAGACTCGCTCACTCCATCTGATCCTCCGCACCGACCCCCCTCCTTTATTGTAATGTATTTGTAAATGTTTTCTATGATATTTGAATATATCCGATTGTATTTTGTTAAATGTATTTCTATTCTTATTTTCAGCTTTATTTAACAAATTGTATGATGTTCTGCTTTGTTTTATCCATGCTGTAAGGCGACCTTGAGTGCCTTGAAAGGCGCCCTATCAAATAAAATGCATTATTATTATTATTATTATTATTATATGACTATAATGAGGTTTGTATATAAAAAAAAGAACAACAAGACAGTTCATTAAATATTTAAGCAGTAATGTCTTGTGTCTCCTACCTGCCAGGACACAGCTCCCAGTATAACTGTTGACACCATACTGAAGAACACCAGCCGTTCTGAGATGAGGCAGAAGTGTCGGATGCCCCTGGAGGCCATGACCTGGTCCAGACTCCGGCTGCTGGATCGCTGGGCCCGCCAGGCCTTCTGACACTCGTTCACCTTGGTGTGGAAGCCCCATATTGTCATCAGCAGAATTATGTGGCAGATGGACCAGAAAAGGCCAAACAGGCAGAAGCCTGGGATCACCAGGTACCAGAGCTCCAAGTGACCAAGCTATGCACACAAGACAAAAGTTTCATTAAAAACAGCCTCAAAACATTTAACTTACAGAAATAAAAAAACACTGTATTATCAATCAAAAATACTGTTTCACAAGGGCTACAATTTTAACCAATGGCTGAGTGTGACAGCCACTAGGCCTGTCATGATAACACATTTTTTACGACAATATATTTCCCCAGAATCTATCACGATAAACGATAGTATTGATGTATCAATGTTTTAGGTTTAAAGCTAAATTAGAGCATAATAAGTACATCCTTTTCCACAACAATCAAGTTTTAAATCTCGAGAATATTAAACATTGGAATTGAAATGTGGAGAAGAAATCCTAAAATGTCCTACATAAAATAAAACATAAATAAATAAACAACAACCAAAACAAATAAAATAGACTTTCAGGCTCTGTTAACAAAACATTTCAATGAAATAATCATTATGTATTATATTATTTTATTATTAAAATAACATATAAACAGCTCGAATGGCTGCTTGGGAAATATAGTTGTTTTTTTTCTGGCAATTCTTACTGCCTGTCAAACATTTACAGCTTTACTTTAAACAAAACACAGAAAAGCACCAAAAGTCACGCATGTAAAAGACAATATATTGAGTCCAGAAAAAAACTATTGTGTCCACTTTGATATATCGAACGATAAGTCGATATAGTAATTATCGTGACAGGCCGAGCAGTCACACAGAAGCCCAAAAAAACTCACATGATAGAAATGTCAATTTTCAAACAAGACATTTTTTGCTGAATGTACCTTTAAGGCAGCCAGGACAAAGAAGGCCAGCTCAATCAGACTGAGAGGCAGCAGGGACAGCCGCCTCCACACCCTCCCCAAGGAGAGCACCGGGATCCAGCGCTCGCTGGGCCCCAGCCCACTGAAGTACACATCCAACACCGGCTCGCACAGCAGCCGGCCCAGGTAGCAGCCTAAAGCAAAAGGGTTGGCTGTGATGCCTAAGGCCTGGAAAAACACCAGCGAAGTAACCAAGGCAAAACTGACCAGGTTGGGCAAGGCCAAGAGGGATTTCATCCTCAGGTCCACAATGAGAGAACCCAGAGCCACCACCAAGCCTATTATGGCCACTGACTTGTGGAGAAGCATGGTCGTGCTGGCGATGCCAAACCCCAGGAGCTCCAGCAGCTCAGCTGATGTTAGTAAGGTGGGTTTGTAACGGATGGAGCTGCATATTCGCTCAGTTAAAGCCCACACTGTTTTCATGATGACACTGGCCAAGAGGAGATAGTTAGCGACCAGCTCCTTGACGTTTGAATCCAAGGCGGGGCTGTTGAGGAAGCACAGAAGGCCAAGCAAAAAGCCAAACCACAAGTGAAACAAGCTGAGGCTGGCTTTCTCCATAGCAAAGTAGTAATGAAGGATGCTGGCTATGCCCAGGACAAAGAGGCCCAGGATGAAGATGACCAGGATCATCGGTTCACTCGTCACCTCCCAGCGTACGTACATGCCCAGGCATACGGCCACCAGGAGGTTGACGCTGGACAGGTATCCCAGGCAGCGCACTGATGTAAACACGTCCACCTCCTTGGGTCCATTGACCGTCAGCTCCTCTTCCTCTTCGTCCTGAGCCATGGCTGATGTAAAGAAACCTAAACTATATACAGTCAATTTCTTCCAGTCACCTCCTCTAGACTTGCACAGGTTTGCTGAAGGAGAACTATGCCTCTTGGTGACATTCTCCAAAGTCAGCCCCTGTCAACAAAAAATCAGTGTAACTCAAGTTGTTGAATTGTTAGGCTCACCAAACTAATACATGTTACACCTCTTAGTTACTTAATCTTATAAAGCCAAATGTAACTTATTTGATACACAAGTTTTGAAACCTATACATTAGTGTGATATTTTTTTTCCTGAAAACCCCCCAGATATATACAATCAGATACACGCAGTACACGGATCCACTAAGTAAAGGTTTAACTGACTTAATTGGGGATATTTAGAGAAAAATTTAGATATCTCTAAAACAATTCAAAGAAGTAAAACTTTTTTTGGCAAAAAATTGAGCATTGAAGATGTGTTGAAGATAAACAAACTGAGCAACAAATTGCACAAAAATACCAAATGTAGTAAAAATGATCCACTGGTGGACCGGTCATTGCTGCATGAAAACTTCATATCTGCAGATGTATGATGTTGTGTTATATGGATGTTATATTTTTTTAATTTGTCAGCAGTTCAATAAACACTCCACTTTAAATAAAAAATAGAATTTTTCCTCATGTTTTAGCCCCGAAGAGGCATATGGTTAGTTTTCACAGTAATCTTCATATTTAAATGTGTTTTGTGTTTAAATAAGTTTTGATAAAATTTAACTCAGTAATTCATGCTAGCAAGGTTTGATACAGTAAGCTAGTTCTGCTCAAATTAATACTCTTGTATTTCTGTATGTTTGATAGTTGTAGTTGGAACTTTCAGTTTGCAAACTGTAGCTTTATCCAACTTAATTCTCAGCTCCTTGGCTGATTGACGTACGGCCGCAGAACTGAGTGCTCAGCGTGTTTCAGTTCAGTGATACTGATACCAGCCAGAGATGATATTAAAACGATATTAACGACCATTAATCGATCATCGATTAAATATTCCCACCCCTACATGTTACACCTCTTAGTTACTTAAAGTATATTCAGACGAATTTGTATACCCATTACATTAAAACAGCCATTAGGCAACGCTATTGTGAGCTGTATTCTTGCTCTATAATCACTTTTATAGTAATTTACAAATCCCTGATCTTATATCATTACACTGTTAAAATAATCGCCTAAGTCATTTTTTTTCAGTATTGTTTTTTTTGCCTAAATCATCTAATGACACCGGCCTCCTATGGTAAAATCGCCTACATCCTCAGTTGATCAGATCATGTGATTTTACCCCTTTAAGATAATGGCCTATGTCAAGTGTGTGACTTAAGTGGATTTATTATGCCTAGGTCAAAATAAAATGTGACTCAGGCAATTTTTTGAACATGCCTTTGTAACTTAAGCAATATATGGTAACACTTTATTTTGAAGGTGTCTACATAAGAGTGACATGAGTGTGTCATAAAGTAACATTAATGCTCATGATACTTGTGTGACTCTTATGTAAACACCTTCAAAATAAAGTGTTACCATATCTTGCTTAAGTTACAAAGGCATGTTAAAAAAAGTCATTTATTTCTCTTAAGTTACATAATTTACAGTGTTATTACTATGCCAACAGCCATCCTTTGTTATAGCCTTTTTGAGTGAAATGATCAATAAATGTCATATGTTACACTTTTGGAGTTTTTTGTGTTTCCTGCAAAACTTGAAAAAATGAGTTAGGCGATTATTTTAACAGGGTGACGATATAAAGGCTTAATAGAAGCACACACTGGCTAAGAACATGCTATAGTATGATTTGTTAGATATAATCATGATAACAGAAGCTTACACACAGTGAAATGAGGCAGAACTTTAAAGATAAACGTATTAAATTGCTTAGCAAAGTATAAATCGGTGCCGGCCTGCTGTCAGTTAGTGACGATGTGGCACTGCAGCTATAACTAACTGCTAACTTATAGCCTCCCTGAGACTCCTCGTCCTCGGTTAACAAAACTCTCTGTTTCAACTTTAGTCAGTCTCTTTAACTGTCGGAAGAACAAGAAGCAACCTTCGCATAACAGTCTCCGTTAGTCCTGTGTGAGTTAATAGCAGGTAAAGTCTTTACCGTCAAATTGTTGCTTACATGTTGTTTGTTTGGATGACAGCAGCTGGGCTTCCGGATTCCACCGTACGGCATCTCGCAGGTGTCAAAACAGTCAAGACTTCGCTTTTTAGGCAAACAAAAAAAAAATCAATATTTTTTTTATACTATTAGACATATAAGAGTTAATGGGGACTGTACGTGAACAAAATGAATAACGACATTAAGGCAACAATATTCATATATATTGCACATTATTGTGATCCTTTTCGTGTTAAGTCACATGGGAGGTTGGTACTGCAGCTGACATATTCTGCTAGATTTGAGTATTTATAGCAAATAAATTGCTTTGTATGTTTAAATCTGTATTTTTTAGAGCTTTGGTAAAATATGTATAATTTAAAAATCTAATTATTAATATTATATTGACAGGCCGAATTATTCTGATATTTTTGGATATATAGAGAGAGAGAGAGTCTGTAACGATTAGTACATAATTAATAAATACAAGAAATGATCTAAGAGGAGCTGGGTTTTTACACAATGTTATTATAAGTGTATTGTTAATATGAAATCAATATTTATTTGATTTATTTTCAAAAGAAATTCATATTTCTCTCACCTCATAGTTTTGCATTGCTAACTTCTAATACTGTCTTTTTTTCTTCTTTTTTTTTTAAAGTACATCAATTGTGTCAACTTCATCACAATTTGAATTTTCTGCTTCGTAGGTTAAGGTAAAAGCTATTTCTAGGGCTTTCTTCAGCTGATGAAAAGTGACACTGTGACATAATGGAACTTAAAGTATCTTAGTAGCTGGTCATACTGAATATGCATATGAACTGCATATAACTGAACCATATTCAAGAACATATAAATATAATAAACTAACAGTTATTTAATGGCAAGGAAACATTTTAATAAGGAAATTCTTATTCTACACTATATAAACAGACAGCAGACTTCAATTCAATATTAGAAGGATAAAAGGCCTTTTTTTAGATATGTTATTTGTCATTGCAGGAAATGTACAGGTGGAACTAATAACAATAATATCCCAGTAGGCCAGTATGCACAATACCAGAGCCCTTCAACTCTCTCCTTTTTGTAATGCATCAATAATCAGTGTTATTTATTACATAGAAATGTTATTGTATGTATGTTTATGTATATGTACGGACGGGTTGATGGCTAATTCTTCCATCCCTGTTTTCCTGTCCTGTCCACCTTATTGCCTTTTAAGCGTATTTGAGTGTCTAGAAAAGTGCTACATACATGAGATGTATTATTATAATAATAATAATTATTATTATTATTATTACCTGTGCCTTTTTTCTTATGGCAGAGACCCCCTTTGAAGCCTTGTCATACCAAGATTGTTTACAAACCATTGTTACTGGCTTTGATTATAATCTTTTTTTATTTATTAAAGAAACCTCATAATGTTACTAAGAATAATTCTATATTCATCAACATTTCAGAAATGTATAAAAATTCAGCCTTGCCTGATATATTTTGTTGAAGGAATAAACACCCTGTTTTCAATGGATGAAGCTTCAAAACATGTTATTATTATAGGGGAGAAAACTGTTCCATTTATAGAATCTGGGTGAATCAAATTGGCTCTGAATGTATCTGTAAAATGTCCACAATAGTAAAATTCCTGTTAGTGAATGTATATTTCTGGCTATTCATGCCAATGAAAAAGCTTTTACTTGCTCCAATCCTGCAACTCACACCACAAAAGTGTGTATCATGGGCTTTGTAGACCAAGATAAACCCATTGGCCTCCAGGATAAGAAGCCTATTTACTGCATTACTGAGGAGAAGCCTGTTAAAAGGTTTATTTAGGATTTTCTACTGATGCAATGTGATAAATGTAACGATCAGGGGAACATCAAGAAGCAGGCTTACTCAATACCCTGAGGGGAAACTAAAGCAACCCAATGCATGCATGTGTGTGCATTTTCTTTATGCTTGTGTTTTTATAGTGTGTGTGTGTGTGTGTGTGTTTGGTTGTGAGTGTGCTGTTTTCATCAGATGTTGACTTAAGGAACATCTGGGAACACAGTGCTTTAGCCCCTCGACTACTTACCCACACAACCCTCTTTTCATACAATGTTTATGGCTGAGAGTAAGATGTAAACACTGAAATGTACCATGATTTATTTGTCCTGAGCAACAATCTTTAAATTTTAATATGCCAGCAACATCAACTGAAATCCATTCTGAATGGAGCATCCTCAGTGATAAATGCTCACAAAGAGAAAAGAGTTTTTTCTTTTTGTCCAACAGTTAAAATATTTCCCCAGAGTTTAATAAAACTTCTGTTAAATCAAGGCGGATCAAGAGCAGTGATTTTGTACGAGAAGGGCAGCAATTTCACTGTGTAAAATCACATTTATTTGCTACCTGTGCCTTTTTAAATATGAATGTTTTTGTTTTCACAGAAATGGGCAGGAACCGCAACATACAGTCATAGAAATTAGAAACTGTCATGCTGCTTTTGTGTTACCAAATTACACTTAAACCCATGTTTACCATATATTAGCAAAGTGTAGTTCTGACCCTTAATCAAACTCAGCAGGACATGCATTCAAGACCTCTGCATGGCTTTGATATAAATGTTTCAACCAACTGAATGAGCTGCTCTCGGTTTATTACTGTCAGTAAAAAATGGTTATACATGCAAAATATTTGTGCTTTAAAATAGTGCACCTCATGCACATCATCAGTTTCCTCTTCGGAAAGACTTTTGTGCTGCAGCTTCAGTCTGTATATCTGTAATTGTTTTAAGAGAATATATTGGTTAAAAATTGACTAATAGCCGTTCAACTGGAACAAGTACAACCGTTTATCTGTTAATGCAAAATGTGTATGTGTGTATATAATTATATTATATATATTTTTTTAATGTTTTTTTTTCTCTTTTTTTTACTGTATTTGGGTTGTTTTATTTGTTATTGCTCTTAATTAATTATTTTTATTTTTATTTTATTGTATTACCTAATGTCTGTTTGCTGAACTGTCCTTTTATCTTAATATTTTTTATTTTATGTAATCTATGTATTAATGGAGGGGTCAAAACAGG
The DNA here is from genome assembly GCF_030273125.1 of Centropristis striata. Taxonomy (NCBI): domain Eukaryota; kingdom Metazoa; phylum Chordata; class Actinopteri; order Perciformes; family Serranidae; genus Centropristis; species Centropristis striata. The sequence goes on along the minus strand of NC_081538.1, from coordinate 9,753,788 downwards.
GGTAGATGGGAGGGTAGGGTGGGGGGAAGGGCGGTTGGAATATTGTAAACTACAAAAATGTCTGTATATCCATAACTGTACATCATAACTGTACACCGTCCATTGTTATGACAATAAAATATTGTTGAAAAAAAAATTGACTAATAGATATAACCATATTTATAACCACCAACCAACACCCCCAGTTGATATATATGCTAATTAGGCACTCTCTTATTAAATATCTGCTAATTTGCATATATATCCATAACAGAAATCTGAACATTGGATAAAGGCAGGTTTAAAAGTTTCATTTAATTTATGTTTTGAGTTGTTGACATATTAGAGTCAAAGCTTTTCACAGAGAAACTTTTGGAGAGATAGAAAACACTTCCAACAGCCATACAAAAATCCATTATGCAATGTTCTATAAATCAGGCTATGAATCATATATGAACAAATCCCTCAGTAAAAACCTCCAGAATGTAGATAGGAATAAAACTGGTAAGTTTGGGGTTTATAAGTGTCACTGAAGTGGATATTTCTGACTCAGAGTATAACGGGACAAAAACAAATATTGAGAAAATGGCCTTCAAAGGTAATTGTCAAATTCCAAACAAAAATATATTAGCATGGAGTTTCCGAAGTTGATGACCTACACCAATGCAATACTTTTTCTATTACAAGTTTTGTTAAATATTTTTCGTTAAAAATGCAAATGAGGCATGCAGTAGGGAGACTGTCATCCACTAAAATACAACCCAATGTGTCATTTGTCATAATCAAAAAACTACTTCACCTGTCAGCTATGTAACAAGCTTGCTTCTAGCAGTTACAGGTATTTATTTCTCTTTTTAAACAATGTTTAATAACACCTAACCATGTAGTATTTGCCCTGACCTTAGGTAAGTAGCTGTCAGATCTTGGCAGAGGCTTGAAGCCTGAAGTTAACAAAACTGTGGCCATTTCTCAATGTTAATGACACGTTTGCGATCATTTCGTTTCGGTAACGGGGCGCTGATTGAGTAAATGGTCCTGTGGGTTGTATGTCAGTGTAGGAATAAATGACATATAGAGAGGAAACAAAATGACATATTTTCGTAGGTCAACTGGAACGTTAGCATCACCATGGGGTCTATTGCAAATTTGCATTATGGGATTTTTTGCATTGGATTTTGATCATTGCAGGAAATAATATCTGTGGCAAACACACGTGCAGCCGACGAAAGTAAAAAACTAATGTTAATAATTACAGAAAACCTAACAGACTAACTGAATTTCCCCTCGGGGATAAATAAAGTAATTTTGATTTGATTGATTGATTTTATGCTATCACAAACTTACACCACGGTCACATGACATAAACATCACTATTCAGATGCTCTCCGACAAGCTATCCAGAGGTTTTGACAAGCCAGCGAAACCGCAGCCTAATAAATTGTTTATTTACCAAATCTACAAGAGTTTGCAACAGCACAGAAAAACACGACTAGAGGCTGTGAGGCGGACTAGTGAGAGAGTTACTCTCCGTGGCTTTCTTGATGACCTTTAATGTCCCCAATAACCACTGTAGTCTTATTTCGCCACATGTTAGGAACCGCATTTTTAAGGACACATAAAAACTTACAAGTGGGGCTATTTACTAACGTATTTTATGTCGTACAACAACGCACATACCTCTTAAGCTTGTGTTACCATTCAAAATCCTCATTGAGTTTCAGCTAAAATGCTAACTTATTTCCTGGTTTAATGACTCATTCCTGTGGTGCCCTATAGGGTCATATGGTTTGCAGGACTTGTTGAAGTGGGAGTATTACAGTACTCTACCGTTGGTAACCTTGAAATGTAGCCTCTTTTGTCCCACCAGCAGATGCCACTTTAGTCATGAAAGAAGAGGTCCACAGTATGTATGTACATACATTTCCACTGAGATATAGAACAGGTGGATAACATCACTCTTTCCTCAGCTTTTCCCATGATGATAAGGCAGGCAGCTACTTATAAAACAAGGGTTTTGTTGATGATGACCAAAGGGTGATTAGAGCTTCTGTTAATTCCTTCCAAAGTCCATTTATTTCTGGATAAAGAACAAGATAAGTAACATGATGAAGAAGTCGCCACATTTATTTAATTAGTGCCTTAACGTTGCATTCATGCATAATTGAGGAATCCAGTGTTGAAATAATTTCCCATGTGGTGTGTGTGTGTGTGTGTGTGTAGCCCTTGTATAATGAGCTATCACTAAGAAGAAACCTGATCAGAGCTCATGAATGGTGCCAATGTTATGATCTTGTGAAGGTGTAGGTGCTCAAAGATTTTCATGAATACACATACAGAGAGAGAGAAGGATAGAGAGTTACATTTAGGAAGGGGAGGGTTACATGAGGATAAGAGTGTGTGTGAGAGAGAGAGAGAGAGAGAGAGAGAGAGAGAGAGAGAGAGAGAGAGAGAGAGAGGAGGATATAGGAGACTAAAGGAGACAGGTTCATCTGAATTATGCAGAGGCTACCTTCATTCTAATGTCAGACACACCTCCACACCACCTGCATGCGCCTGGCTGGGCAAGAATGGCAAATTCAAACACACACACACACACACACACACACACATGCATCATATCACACATGTGCGCATTAATTCTAGCCTGAAATATAAATATTAATTTGCATTTGTATTCGAATGTCAAATCAGTATTCAGAAGCTGTTCACAGCTGCTGTTTGGGTAAGGATACTACTTTTAAGGTTGAGGTTAGGGGAAGATCATGGCTTAATAAAACAACAATAATGTTTAGTCTGGAGATCATGTGACACTTCCATGGCATTGCAGGCACAGTGAGAGAGCTCCTGACATTTAGCCCAATATCTTCAAGATTATCCTCGTTTTTTTACCAATGTGCTGTCTTATTTACGTCGGTCCACTTTCCTAAATGCCTTTGGCACATAAACAACTGACTTTGACTCCCTCATCCGCAAAGCAAAAAAGAAAATTGAAGCCAGCTAACAGCCTCAACACTACAGCTAGCGTTAGCAGCATGGATGAATACCTGGTAAGGCTCGAGTGTGTGGTAAATTCTGATATGGCTGCAATGAGAAGTGATTTGTCATCTCATATGGCTACCATGTGCTCAGAAATCGATGCATTAGCAGGGGGAACAGAGGGAACATAAGTCAACCCTAAGCAGTCATGGCCGTCGTTTGGACACAGTTGAGCAACAACTTGTTGAGCTACAGATGCAACAACCTCAAGAAATCACTACCGGACTGGCTGCCCGCACTGATTGACAGAAATTTTGTGATTGAGAGAGCTCACTGCATCTATGGGAGTGTTTCAAACAACAGCAAAAGACCACGGGTTGTCATCTTTAAACTTCTCCGCTATAACGACAGGGATCTCATACTATCATACTACGGGAGGCCAGGAACCATGGTCCTATTTGTCTGGATGACAGAGTGACCCTCAGCTTTTCCCCGACTACTCTCCTGCGACAGCCAAGAGACGGAGCTCCTTTGCTGCAGTGGGGAAGGAGCTGAGGGAAAAAGGAATTCCGACCTTTCTTCAATACCCTGCAACTCTTAAAGTTACCTGGAATGGAGAGACTAAGCTTTTGCAAACATCAGAGGAGGCCCATTTGTTCCTCCAATCTACCTGATTCTGAAGCCGCCCGTACAGGTAATACTATGGACTGACTGTATGACCAACCCCCGGTCTTTCATATCTGCTAAATGACTGTTGAGTTGTCAATCTACACGGGGGTTATCGCCTACCTATTATCTGGTCTGAAACAGCAGATGATATATACTGATTTATGGTGTTTATATGCTGAATTGGCTATGTTAAAGTTATTTAATGAGGGTATTTTTATTTATGTATTCTCAGTTGGGGATTCATTTCTTTTCTATATGTATATATATGTCTATGTATTTATGTGTATATACCATAGACTGTATATAAATAATGGACGGAGTCACCGTGACGTCACCCATTGGTTTGTGGACTGCCCGTTGGAAGCCTCGAGTTCAGCGTTACACTCGACGCCATCTTGCGTCGCCATCATGTTTCCGATACGCGGAGCAGACCATAATTGGACTGTGGCGGAGCGCGAGGGATCTGACGACACTGACTACACGGATCTCTACACCGGCAACCCGACTGAGAGAAGCCGCTGCTAATTCATGTTAGCATTAACTGGAGCATTAACTGGGATGTTAGTTTTGGCTACCAAAAAAACAAAAACAAAATGTATCTTTCTTACCTCAGAAAACTGAGCAGCGACTCCTTGGAGTGTCTGTTAGTCCAACCAAACGCTGAACAAGACATTTTACTGAACAAAACGTTCAAATAAACTGTCCTTAAGTGAAAATATAGTGTGAAAGGGTCAAAGTTATGAGACCAAACCGCTAAACGTCCTCTTTTCTATCTATATACCGTCATATATAACTTTATTGACACGTTGCCGTGGATACGCTCTGCTTCTCTCCTGGTGACGGCTCGCCTTGTCAGTGACCTGTCAATCAAAGCTAGAAACGCCCCAAATCATACGATTCTTTATCTTCTATTTTCTTCTAAATGGGGCCATTATTAGAACTATTGACATCAAATTGTCTTGAAGAAGATTTTTTACTAGCGATTGAGACCATAATGTTGTCCCTGAAAATTTTTTCTGAGGTAATAAATCGAGTGAGAAGTTTTCAAATTTAGCACTGAAATGAATGGGCAGATTTCTTTTGCAGCCAAACTTAGCACCCCCTACTGGAATTTTCGGTGAATTGCAGGCTTTATGCACTTCCTGGTGGCTTCCATGCTCAGGCACGGAGATTGCCGCCTGGTATATACATAATTATGTGTGTGTATTACAGATAAAATTGTTGTTTCTTTTCCCCAGACGCTGTTAGAATGGGCATAATTCATGCCTGCCAGGATTGGCTACTTTATTTACAATGACTAGGCTACCACAGCATAGGCTTGTGTAGACCTACATCTAGTTTACTCAGGTTTTGAATTTGTGCAAACTGAGGTATTACATTGTTTATTCTAATTAACCGGGCATATGTAGGCTCTCTAGGAGTGTGCAAAACACTGATGGTGTCACGGATTAATAGGCGGAAACGTGGCAGACTTGGCCCTGTTCGATGCCCTGTCTGCAAAAGGGATGTTTTTTCATGTTCTGGTATCTGGAGGGGTGGAGGGGAGAGGGACTGTTCAGGGCGGGTTTCTACATGGGAAGGTAAAGTTACAACACAGACAAATGGACTCAGGAATAACTTGCCTCTGATCTGCCAGTCTATTTTTTACCATGCCTCAATAGTGACAATGGATAGATATAATGTGATGTTGTTTAATAAAGTTTTGGACTTTCTTTACCGGAAAAAGGTTGATGTAGCATTACTACAGGAAACTCACCTTAAACCAACTGATACTTTAAGATTGCAAAATAAGATAAAAACGGTAACAGCTTCTTCGGATGAAAGCAGTACTAAAGGAGTAGCTGTGTTAATGAAGCGCAATTTAAATGTAAATATTATTAAATTTAGCTCTAATGCTTCAGGAAGACTAGCATTTTGCTGTACATCAATAGAAGGAAGGAAATTGCCTTTGTTAGTATCTATGCACCAACCATTTTCGACCATACTTTTTTTCAAAACATTACTAATGATCTTTTATGTCGTTTGATGTCGTTTGTATCGATGCATACATATACCTGTGAAAATAAATAAAAAATGAGTTAAAAAAATAATGTTTAGTCTGAGATGGGAACACACTACACATATTCACCAACACCCAACACCCTTACTTTTTGCTTCATTACATAGAAAGCTCACTGCATCCTGCATTGGCACAGAGAGGCAATCCCCCGGTGAAGCCAATGTGGAAGTTGCTTAAACCTGCATTCTTTCCAAAAGCCAGCAGGGGGCGACTCATGGGCTGCAAAAAGAAGTCGGACTGTATAGCAGTCAATGAGGAAATGACCCTACTTCTCACTTGATCTCAGTAAACATTTTCTCAATGAGCAGGGTACACTTAAGGGCATGGCTACATTGTGATTGACAAGTTGCTACCACGGCAAACTGTATTTTCAACTTCTACTAACCCTTACAGTGTTGTTTCAGTTTATGAAAGTTAATTGTATTGTTTGTGGTTGGCTAAAATGTCTTATTCAGCATCACCCATTTCAATTGTTATGATCCCATTGAATGGCTTTTATTAGTTGTTATTGGGATCATACAGTCAGCTCAGAAGCTTTTTGTAGCAAATTAGGCAGCTTCAAAGCCCCAAGGTCAGATGAGACAGGCAGAGAGCTTCCCAACTTGCTAACATATGTGCCAACATTTTCCCCAAACTCTATGACTCAAAAATGATAGAACCAAAAAGTAGCAGGAGATTCGTTCAGAGGTTCATGCAGATCCTCCGCTCCTACTGCCATCAGGCTGTCTCATTCTTCAAGAGATTCTACCAGACTAACTGAATTTCACCTTGGGGATGAATAAAGTAATTTTGATTTGATTTGATTTTTTTGATGCAGTAGAGTTTTATTCTTGCAAAGGTCAAGAGATCAAAACTCAGTGAGTTCCTGGTTGCAACCACAGGAGACCAAATAAACAGTGTTAAAACATCAGTTTATATGTCATAAAATCTTCCATCCCCCCCCCCCCCCCCTTGTAAACATGAGATATGGTTTTCACCAATAAGGTGATCATACTACACAGTTTTCATTGTCGGTGTGGCGTGGGGGCTATCAGGAGTTGGCTGGGTGTTTATCTCGCTTGTTTTCATCTGTGGAGGGATTCTAGGGACTTTCCAACGGTTTGTTTGGGGCTGCAATTTCTATAGGTTTCTTTTTTTACCTTCCATGTTACCTTATATGGGCAATAAGATTTCCTGTGTGTTGTTACCAATACTAGATGAGAGTTAGGTTCCCCTTTCTTAAGAATAATCACACTTTTAATTATTCTAACCTTCAAAAACTTCCTTTTGCAAGTTTTTCAACACATATCCAGATTTTACCTTACATTACTCTGATATTACTTTTGTCTTTAGTCTGGTCATCAAAATGATTGCTCACTGTACCTCAGGTTACAGCTCTCATTTGTAATACACACATTTAGCCCAACCCAAGTCAAGAATGAGCATTACTGCCTTTTGCCTTATTAATCACACACTCTATTGGATTAAATGCATTCATTGTTTAATAATATTTTCTCACAACAAGGTGCCTGCTCCACCTGCAATATTTGCAAAAAAAATTATCAGCCCATTATATAGTCAGTCTCAGTTTTCTTAGGGTCTATTTTCAGTTTTGTCAGGTTTAGGTGCAAAAGTACATGGTTAGGTGTAGGACAGCAGAAACTACATGGTTAGGTCCAGGGAAAAAAACTCTATTGGGTTCGTTGAAGAACGTCACATGTTGGAACAAAGTCAAACTCAAAGCTTCAAAACTGTAGTGCATCAACCAATAGTTGAAGTTCTGGTTGCTATGTCCACTTAAACAGTTTGTGATTGGCACTGAACATTGTTATTGGAGGTAAATCGTGTGCTGCATCATCATCATCCAAGAACAAAGAGTTCTATGCGAAAACATGATCTGTAATTTTAAAAGCCTTTAAAAAGCAGAGGACCGAAAGAAAAAAAGGAAAAATCTATTTCTATTCTTTGGGTCACTTGGGATTTTATCTATCAGACTTTGTAAGCATCACTGAGCAAATGTCTGAGATGTATCCATTTAATTACACACTACGTCTCTGTATCCTTCATCTTCTCGGTTGAAAGTTTGGTTCAGAGGAATTGAGATAGAACTAATTTTACATAAAAGAGTCGTCTTTGAATGTAGGTCGTACAGGATAAGGTGTACCGGTTGGTTGGCCTCACGTCATTTGCCAGTCAGGTGATGGGGTGCATCAGCGTCCTCCTTCATATGCTGTAACAGCGACACACGCGGGGGCCCTCGGCCGCCAGGAGAGGTCTGTTCAATCACAGTTTCATCTTCAGAGAAATCAATGTGATGGAGCGCTGCACCCAAAGTGGATGTTAGGAGAGGCAGACAGCATCAGAAGCCTAAATCAAAAGCCGCCGGTGCTTAGTATATCCATCAAGGCTAAAATGAATTCCGGAAAAAAAGGCCTGTGACTTGAGTTAGAGGGAAGGGAATGGGAAAGAGGTTGATGAAAGAGAGACAGTAAGAATAGAAGGATATAGGCAGATAAGGCCACCAAACTTGTTGACTTTTCTCCTGAAGGGGAAGCAAATGTCTTTCCTTTTGAAACTGATTCAAAGATAAAGTTCCACAGGATGGTGGTGTCAAAGGCATTGTGAGGGAAACAAGGACAGAATATGAACAAGGGCTGTCAAGGTTAGCCAAAAAGACATTTGAATATTTCTTCTAAAAAAATACACAGGTTCAAACTATTAGAATAGCTAAATAAAATAATATCCTATACCATAAAACTTAATTTAAATACTGTAGACCTCCAACTCTCTCTGCGCTAGAGCAAGAACTGAACCACATGCAAGCTAGTGAAAAATAGGGATATTTTACATAGCTTAGCTATAACTGAAGTGTTAAAACTATTATTTGTTAAATAACTTCAGTGACTTTGCAGAAGAGTGTTCAACGGACATTTAAAGTTTAGTTCCCCTATTGAACAATGGGCCACATCCTGCCCTCATCTTGAGCAAGGCATTCTTCTTCTATTTGGTTATCGGTTAAGAGTGCACAATTGTGCCCTCTGATTAAACCTTTCCTGAAAACCGGTTAGAAATAGATCAGGGTGCAGCTATTTCATTAAGAAATATACACATAGGCCTCAAAAAGGGAACTTAGAAACATATATGCATGACACCATAGTTTGGTGACCGGTATGGGTTGGCTACTACCGTCACCATCCTAAATTGAGTCCAATCTCTTGTCGGGGTGGGGCCCACACCCAGAAGATAACTGTGAATTGAGGAACTTGTTGGTACTCTGACTGGTGATCCCGGCGTGGACACAGCAGAGTCCAGCTGCTCATTGCATTTGGCTATTATTCTTTCAATAAATGGTAAACTGTATTCAGTCGTTTTGAGTCTTTTGTAAAAACCAAGTCTAGAACAAAAGAACCGGGGCACAGTGTGGGAGTGCTAAATGAGTAATATGTAACAATCATCCACACACAGTGTAGAAGAGATGAGTGAAATAACTTTGTTTGCAAATTTTCTGTAACCAGTGTAGCATGAAAGACTGGTGGAATTAGCAAGCTAGCTAACTAGCCAGCTCCCTGTTCTCCCAGTGAAGGGTTGAAGAATGTACAGGACTATCATTAGCAAGCTAATCTTCTATGATTTGTGGTCTGATAATCAGTAAATTTATCAACGCTAACAACTGTGGTAGTGCTGCCTTTCTCTCACAATCAAAAATGTATTTTCATGTTCAAATATCTAGGTTATTTTTTTCCGCAATTTTAATAAACGTAGATTCATTCACAGTCCTAATAAGAACAAGGAGACAAAGGGTAAAGCAGACAAAATATGAGAATATTATTATAATTCTTCCCCAACAGCAATATTCATAAAGGCCTGGGACTTTATTTTATTTCCTGGGAAGACAGGAGGCACACTCTGTATCACACAGAGAGGATGTAAAAATAAATCCCCCTCTGCTGATTAATGCTGAAAGGAAGTGAAATCCACCACTCACAGTCACTTCCTGCTCAAAAGGCAAACCATCTTCACAGGACAAGGACAATGCCTCATCTGCCAAGACGTGGTGTCATTTCGCGGGGATCAATTCAAACAGCTATTACGCTGCTTCATCCCCTGTCAACAGCGCAGACATGATGCCAGCGCTGAAGACGAGATACACAGGCAACGCGCTCTTCATGTGACAGCTACAGTAGATGAGGAAATTGCTAGGCTGGAACAAGATTTCACATGTGAAAATGTGTCTTTAGAAAGAGTTTCATAAGAGAGGGAAGGATTGTTCTTAAAAAGGACTTACATATTAAAAGTACAGGGACATTCTGCTTCTCCATGAACATGAACTTTGAATATAATGACCAGTTGAGGGCAATCATACATTACCAATCTAATTTAGTCCTTTGCCTGAGATCGCAGAGTGAAGCTGCAATGACTTTTTAATAACCCGACCTGTTCAGTCCCACTGAGCTGTGACGATGAAAAGTCTGATTCATTAATTGTGCCGACGGGGGGAAAATTACGTCTCAAATAATGAATCTGTTTGTGCCATTGTGAGAAATGCTGTACACTCCCTTAAAGTCGCCTTTGCACCTCCGCCGAATGGATTTCCAGTCTGTGATCAACGGTGCTGATGATAATGGCATTGTTCATTAAACACACACGGTTTCACAAATGAGGAATTTGACTTCTATCTCTATTGGCCGGCTTTAATGTGCTTGTGTTGTAATTGGCCTGGATTAGTCAGCGGTTTGTCAAGTGTGAACGCAGTCCAGTTGCGCTTGCCTCCCTTCGGCAGATGGATCTGAGACAAAGATTTGGTCACTTGATTTGCCTCCACTCTGTTCTGCAGTACACCCACACCAGCACAAAGTGGGCTTGTAGAGGAAAATATGCCAGAGAATTGGAGTCTCACTGTGCTTTCTCAGGTTTAACAAATCAGCATCTGTTGGCCAGTCTGCCAGCCAAAAACCCACTGACTCCAACCTAGATAATAGAGAGAGAGGAGGAAAGGGGACTGAGGGCTGGGAGATACAGGGGAATCATCACAGTGCTGAAATGGTATTTGCTGAAATGTAGGCTACAGCAATAAAACTGGTTAAGGTTCAATTTGTACCAAATAAGCACCGTGTGTTTGGCCTAGGTGTGATTCTGCTTGGCCTGTCTCCACTTTTCCATTTTGCCAAATCAGCAGCTCAAGGGATGGAAATGTCGGTTTGCCTCATCACCACTTTGGTCCGGATTGATATATCTCAATAACTATAGAAAGTATTGCGATTTTTTTAGAGGTTTTCAGGATTCCCTGAAGATGAAGCCAAAAGACATTCCCCCTTGGTTGGCATTTTAGATTGCTGTAAAATTTGCTGCATATATATTAAAGTCCCTAGTGGATAAATTTGGTGATACTGTATCCCACATCGGACACCGTTAGGCGCTTATATCCTTGATCGGACACATCTGCAATGGTGCACTTTCCGGTGTTTTCACGGTCAAATAAGATTGCCACCACCAGTGTAGGTATAATTGATTTATACATATTTAACAATCTACGTGTGAAATTTAATTTATGTACATGGAGATTTACATATCTCATTATAATACGAAAGTAACTCTGATGAGAGAAACAGTAAGAACGCTCGGGCAACGATCTTAAAGTACATCTTTACTTTTACTGTGCAGAATTTTATTGTGAAAGAATTACGGTCTGGGTGTGTTGATAATGATGGTTGATAACAGTGATATTTATTTGGCTTACCCAGAAACATCCAATTTTCCTCGAAAAACTCAGCAGCCCTCATTGTTTTATTGTTTTACAGCGAGGAGATGAAAGTGACCGATGTGGGCTACAGCTAGCACACGGCTAATTCACCGGCGTTAGGGTCCTTTTGCCAACTCTGGTAAACCTGAGGCTAACGTACACAGTTAAAACGATATATGGTTATAAAGATACAAAGTTAGACTTGAGTTTCACACCATTTGATTACTTGGAAGCATAACATGATAATTTATAGTTAATGTGAAATTTTGATAGAATGTTAGCCAAAAGCTGTCCGATGTAACTGGGATACAGTTATGCTACATAAAAAGTCAAATTGTTGAAAAAATTTCACCTCAAACAAGAAATATGTCACTGAATCCAAACTCCGTTCAGAAAACTAAAACATTTGACAAGTTCTTTGTTCATCATATTGGTTACAAACCGGACAAAGCATGTCAACATTCTGACTTTTTACAAATGTAGCTATTTCTGCATTTTAGAACGCATGAATTGCCATTGAATCACAGAAAAAAATGTTTATTTTGGGTTCAAAATAGCTGCAGTTCCTGTAGAAAGCAGTGAAATTCACCAAGCTGTGCACGTCTCAGGATGACACAAAAGGTACAGTACAAAGCAGCAATATAGTTTACTTTTTAGTCATGGTTGATGACGGAAAAGAAGCGTTGTTTGTGTCTAAGGCTTCAATTTGTCAAATTATCTCACTGTCAAACTTGCAAGGGGGAAATTCACTTTACATTTGGTGTAAATACAGCATTATTATTTTCTAGAATACAGGTGTTGCTCAGGGTGATTGTAACTAGGTGAGGAGATTCAAGCATCCCGCTCTCAGTGTCACAGTGTTGATTAGGAATTTATGAAATATAGTCAGATAAGGTGAACAGCAGTCAGAGTAGTTTAACACCCTTGAGGGCTTGCGGTTACCCCCGCAGTTCTCCCCACACCAATGTTACGTAAACCTTCAAAGGAAATGCTGTTCTCCCGATCATCTGAAGTGTGATAACTGAGCAATGGGTGACTCATATTCAGACACAGAGGATTGACTAAGTGTTGACACTCGTACAGGATTCTTCATGGTGTGAAGAGGGATGGAGTCACTTTCAGGACTGTTGATGCACATGGTTGGTGTATTTGTCTGGCAGAAACCAAAGTACTTAAACGCAATCTGCAAATGACCAAAAAAAAAGCATCTTATTGCCATAGACAGACATTGTTTTGTGCAAATGTTACGAAAATGTGTCATTCACAACCAATGGCAGCACTGGGGTTAGGACACCTTCTGTGCACTTGATGATTCACTCCTGGGAGTGTAGCTCCACTGAAGATACTTGCAGTACTTATCATCAACTCTCTGTCTCTCTCTATCACACTCTCTCTCCTTCATTGTGTCACTCATGTCATTTCTGTGTCACTCCTCTTCTCACTTGCATCTCTTGCTCTTCAAATCATTTGCTCGCTTTCACGCTCACTCTCTCCATCTTTAATGTAGCACACATGCACGCACGCTTACACAATGTCAAGGTGAGTGAGTTAAGCTTTTTCATGCATCATTAGAGCAGTGATAACAGCACAGACATAAAAAGAGAGATGCCTGATTGGCCTGAAAATTACTTTTGTAATACATTAACCGCAATGGATTATTATTGGGGAAATGTCCTGTAAATTTGGTGCGTGTACAGTATAAGCTTATTTAAGATATGACACAGTATGAATGAGTGAGAACAGGCCTGTGTTAAATAATTTGTGGTCAATAATACATATTGAGTTAATAAAAGTGATCAAATTTGACTGACAGGAAGCTGTCATTGGTACAAGTAAAACCAAATACAAAGAACATGTCACGTTTCAGTTTTGACCTGCAGAACACAGGTGCAACTAATGAAGCCTATAACGACTACACTCCTAGTGAGAGGCTGCTGACGCACCTGAATGGAGCTGAGCAATCATCAACTTCATCAGTAACACCTGTGTTCAGCAAAGTCAAAATGTCTGCTTTGAAAATTGCCCAATTATGCACAAACCTGACAATTCCTTGCTTTTTAAGGACACTTTCACAGCCCAAGTCCGCTTGGTTCGTCCGAATCAGATTTAAATGGGTACTTTTGTTTGGTTTTGTATTTAGTGTGGTTTGCTTTCACAGTGCATGAATGTAAGTGGTCCAAAAAAGATTTGCAGAGGAAGTATGAAGGCGGAGGGCTGGAACTACTCGCAATATTATTAATAGTTAATTTATTAATTCTTCTTTTTGAACTGAAAAATAAACAACAATGTAAACAACAACGTAGGCTAGATGCTATATACATACACATACTCACATACACACAGTTTTATAGATGTACATATAAACATATAGACATTTACACACATACAGTATATATAACCCTATACATATACACAACTACAGTATATATAACCCTATACATATACACACCTACAGTATATATAACCCTACATATACACACTTTCAGTATATATAACCCTAAACATATACACAACTACAGTATATATAACCCTATACATATACACACACATACGGTATATTTAACCCTATACATACACGCACCTACAGTATATATAACCCTATACATATAAACACACATACAGTATATATAACCCTATACATATACACACATACAGTATATATAACCCTATACATATACACACACATACAGTATATATAACCCTATAAATATACATGCATCTGCCCTGTCTAAGTCATGAGATAAATATAAGAACCAGTTGACTTAATATTCAATACTCATTTCCTTATATAATTTTGGTCAAAAAAAAGGGGAGTAGGCTGAAGTAAAAAATACTTATCTAGGCCTATCCCCTGGTACAAAAATACTAATTCTAATACTAATACATAGAGAGTTTTTCTATGTATTAGTATTATTTCTTATTGATTGGAAAGTCGGTGGTAGAAAATGGTAACATGGAAATAAACAAAGCAACATGGAGCCAAACACAAAAAATATTTCTCAAAGATTTTTTACATTGACACTGATCTATCATGTGCAGAAATCCTCTCTCCTCCAGTTAATCTCAAATGACTTTATCAACATTGTTTTTGTGGACTTTATTCAGCATCTCCTGTATGTGTTCTTTGGCCCAGATGTGAAGCAAACATCAGCCGAAACGTACCGTAATTTAGGTATCAGTTCTGTGATACCTAAAGAAATGTGGGTAACGCTTTATAATAAGGTCCTTAATAACCATTAATTAACAAGTAAAAAGGCATTGTTCTCGCTTTAGATCCGGTAGTTGCAAAAAGCATTGTTAACTTATAGTTAACTTATAATAGATGAGCCATAAAGTATATTTTAATATCAATAAGCAAACAAAATAAGATTAATAAAGGCATGGCAAAGACATAATGGGTGGGTCATGGGTGTTTGTAATGCCATTATTAACACTTAGATAAGCTTATAAACACACAATAATGTTAATAAGCATCTAGTAAGGACTTACAAGGGCCTTATTACTTGTTAATTAATGGTTATTACAAGGACCTTAACGCACACACACACATACACACACACACAAGTTAAAACCTAGACAGAAATCACTTCATGGATAGCACCTGCGTAATCTGCTCTGGTACAGAAATAGTCCTCTCTGCTGTAGCCATGGAACATCAAGTCCTATCAAATCAGTGATGAACTCAGTTATACAATATGAGACACAACCATTGATGTACAGAAACATCATTTAGCCATCTCGTTGCATTTCTGTGGGGGAAAAAAGACAGAAATGTCCATTTTGATATAATGTATTATTTTATTGTAAATATGTTCTACAGGAGAGAAACAGATATGTTGTAGTGTGCACAATTAAGCCAAATAAGTGAGAACATCAATGGGTGAACAGAAAGTATGTGTCCTAGTATTGCCTACTTATAACTTAAAACCAATGAACCTATTTACCCAACAATAGTATACATTTACACACTTTAGATAAAAAAATACTGAAATCTGATTTACAGGTTGTTGTTTTTTTTAGAAAAGTTTAATCATGTCAGTAATTAAATTAAAAAAGTGGAAATAACACATTAAATAGATCCATTACACACAAAATGAAACACTTCATGTCTTAATTTATTTAATTTCTTCTCATTATAATGATTAAGGCTTATGTTTAATAAAGACCTAAAATTCAGTGTCTCAAAAAAATATTACAAAAGACCAATTTTAAAAATTATGTTTAATATGGAAATGTTGGCCTCTGAAATGAAAGCCTCAATACTTGGTTGGGGCTGTTTGACTTGAACTACTGGAAATTGACTTTTCCATCATATTCTACTGTATTGAGATGCATCTGTATATGTTAAACCTATCAGCAATCTGGTAATGTCAGGTATAATCACTCTTGATTAATGCATAGCTTTCTGTATTGAATGTCAGCCCGACTGACTGCAGCGGAAATGCACCTCACTCACACTGACAGGAATGTAATATTGAGAAATATCAGGCTAGCATTTGAAAAACACAGCAAATAATAGCTACTCAAAAGCTGCGTAGGATTAATATGTTCCATCAGCTTTTCCATCAGTAGTTGCCTGATTTAAAGCACTATAGAAAATGAGCTTTTAAAGGGCTCTGGATTCCAGACATGTGCTTCACTTGAACCTTGCAGCTGACATGCCAGCAAGCAAGCAGTTACTTTTAAAAACAAGATTAATGTTAGTTGACTTATATCAAGGGAGTTCAGTCCCCTTTGCTGATTCTAAATATTCCAACAGTGCATAATTTTCCACTTTTTTGGGGGAAACTCATTATAAACATCAAGACCAAAATGCTTACTGCTCTATGTAGGCTGCCCTTACATCATGGAGATTCAGAGGGAATGCTAAATAAGGTAATTAGGCTTGGCAACAGGCTGCCGAGTAATTATTTCATAAGAGGACTCACACTTTAAAGTCGCCAAATTACTAGATGTGTGCTGTCTGATACGGTACATAGCTATCACTTGGAGACAGACAACTGGGTTGTAAACAAACGTAAGATATCCTTCATGCTCTCACTTTCCCACTCCTTTTTGGGAATGAATCATAGCTCTCTAAATGTGGAAAAAATGTGCTTTCATTGAGCCATCAGTGCCATTGTCACCATCACTTTAGCGTTAAGTGATATTTCTCAATTGTATGCATTCATGCAGATACTGTATGCATTATTTAAAGGCCTACATGGGACCGCTGTGCGACCTTCTTTCTCTGAGTCACCAGCACATCATAAAACGCTCAGATGTGCTGTCAGAGCCATTTGCAGTGACACATGAAATTGTCCTGAGTCATTCTCTTTTCCAAGCTTCAAGTGGCATTAGAAAAGGGACGCCAATCACCAGAGAGAGTGGAGGGGGGCATGTCGGGTTGTCGCCACGGCAACCTTCTATCACGAAAAACCTTCCTGAAACAGCTGTTGTGGTCTTGTGTGATTAAGCATGTGTTTAAGTCATCGTGAGCTCTCAGCCTGATAATGAGAGGTGGAGAGAATGGGGAAAAAAAGCAGGAGGAGGAGGAGGTGGTGGAGGAGGACGGAGAGAAAGAAGAAACATTTTTTTGTGTCAACTGAGAGATCACTTCTCTTAGACTAGATTAGGAGCACTTGAAAGAGAACAGGGATTTTGCCAGAGTGTGAGAGAGAGAAAGAGAGGGATGGGGGCGTCTGGAAGAAATGAAAAGCAAAGAAATGAAAGAAAAATATATGACAAGCCCCGGAGCTATATGAGGATTTATTACAAAGTCCAACCCCAGTGAGCAAATAAGAAACTGCAGTTAAAAAAGAATGCTCGGTGTATTACCTCACATACCGAGGGTACTTTGAATATTACATTCAACTGTATTGCTGAGTCGGGGCATTCAGAAAAAGGCACAAACCAAATATGTGTCTGCATAAAAATTGCTTGGGCGGGGTGGGGGGGCTTGGAGTGAGAGGGATGGCATTATCAGCCCATAGTGAGGAGTCTTTTCTGGAGGGGTTAGAGGGTGAAACACAGTAAAATCAAGCATCGCTGTTATTCAGCACTGTTTTTGTTTCCCCTCTTTCTCTCTGTATCTCCATTTCCCGGCAGAGCTATCACTGGCACGGTTCATCTGCTGCGGAGTTTTCAGTCGTAAAACAGCACAGTGTTTATTCAGACCGGGCTTTCTCACTTTTTACGAGGAGCTTCCATTCCTTAAAATGAACCAGCAACAGCAAGACACACAACTCTAGGCCCCCATCCACGAACATAGGCATTTTACTGCACTGCTCTCCACTGATGAATCAGGAGCGATTGTATGAAAAAGGATTTTCAATTGGAAAATCTGGATGAAACCCTTCTTATTGGAAACAAATTGCAAATGGCCCTGTGGCTGCCTCCAGTTGATTTGAACATAAACATGTTTTTTGGCAGCGACTGAAAAACTATTTCTTAGATTTGGATTTTTCCTGATAAAACTAACAATTTTTCTAAATGTAGATAGCATTTTATCAAAGACAGAGTTAGTATAAATTGCTGTGTGTTATGACAAAATGAAACACTAGATTATATTAGGATGTTCGTTTCGGTTTGAGAATTCGTATATAACCAACATATTTAAAGAGGCAGGAGGCGCAGCTTCTAGTTAGGTGATGTAGCATTGAGAGCGACAAAGTCCACATCAGGGGGAGGTTGGGGTGGACGGATGGGTCAAAAAACACAGGACTTGTGAAACCACACGTCAATTAATTTTAGTTTTATTAGTTTCTGTCATTTAATTGGTTTCTGTCATTTAAGTTTAAGTGTTCATTTTTTGTGATTAGTTTGGTTTTAAATAGGTATCTGATGCTTTAAAATGGGGGCGAGACTTCAGGATTGACAGCTGTGATTGACTCACGATCAGTAGTGGAATGTAACTAAGTACATTTAATCAAGTATTGTACTTAATTACAAGTTTTGAGGTACTTGTACTTTACTTGAGTATTTCTATTTTATGTAAATTTATACCTCTACTCCACTACATTTTAGAGGCAAATATTGTACTTCTTACTCCACTACATTTAGCTGCCAGCTTTAGTTACTTTTCAGGTCAAGATTTAATATTAAAAACATGATCAATTTAAAGTGATGAGGCTTTTTTTTAAAGTCAACCTCATAACCGCATAATAAGTAGTACCTGAGTGGGACCATTCTGCATAATGTGTCCTTTTACTTTTGATACCGTAAGTACATTTTGATGCTGGTACCTCTTCCACCACTGATCACAATTTGTTTGGCGGCTGTATGGGCTGGACCTTGATTCTGTGGCTCCACCGCATGATCACTACTGGATCAAAATGACGTCATGCGCAATGGATCTTTTGGTTTCACTCTTAGACAGTGGGAACAGTGGACACACGTTGTCCATAGTATATACAATCTATAGCCCCTTTCATAGTGTGGTCCTGCAAATGTCCCGCTATATTGCCTGAGAGATCTGTGCCGGCTTTTCACCTTAGGGCATTCATAGTGATCCCACAAAGGCAAAGTGATATTCTGTCCTTTCATAGTGCAGTCCGGCGTTGCGGAACGACGTGGAAGGATAGTGGGAGGAGACGATAGTGGGAGGAGACGATAGTGGGAGGAGACGATAGTGACGTGAAACAGAGCAACAGCAGTGTTGGACAGTACAGTGCTAATAGGCTACACAGTATGTATGTGTTCAGTTAGCGACCTCCGTTTGTTTACAACAAGCACCGGAGAATCTGTGCACAGTTATCAAAGCCGGTTTGTTTACGATCAGCGGCAGACACCACATGTACGGTTAGCATGCCAATTTGTTTACAATAACCGGCGGGCGATGTGCCAAGTCATCGACGGCAGTAATTCCATGACTGTCGGACCAAGTGGGAGGTGTGTTAGACATCAGGCGCAACGTCAAATATCCTGCCTTACCAGGATGGCCTGTTCATAGTGGTCCTGCTTCCAACAGTCCCACCAATGTTCCTCCTCTATGACTACCTCTGTAGGCGGAAAATTGGTGGGATCATTTTATCCCGGCATCCTGCTCCCGGCATGAAATGGCACAATGAAAGGGGCTAATGACTAAGACAAGTAAACATGTCTGCTATAAATAACGCTATTTTGGTCTTTTAATGAAGCTGTGCTGAGATAATAACAATAATGTGGTAAGTCATGCTGCGGGCTACACGGTGGTGTAGTGTTTAGCACTCTTGCCTCACAGCAAGAGGATCGCCAGTTCGACTCCAGCCTGCTGCTCTTCTGTGTGGAGTTAGCATGTTCTCCCCGTGTCAGTGTGGGTTCTCACCGGGTTCTCCGGCTTCCTCCCACAGTCCAAAAACATGCAGCTTAGGTTTATTTGGTGACTCTAAATTGTCCATAGGTGTGTATGAGAGGGTGAATGGTTGTCTGTCTCGATGCGTCAGCCCTGTGATAGTATGGCAGGTAATCGGTTAAGAATAATGAATGAATGAAGTCATGTTGCGTTAACTAATTACTTTTGCTGCTGAGTTATTAGCAAAGTAATGTAATTACTTTTCCAATTGGTCAATTATTATGAATAAGGCGTTTTTGCCCAAGACTTATTCATTTGTCAAAAATAAGCGACTGAGAAAAGTATATCATTTTGATTATGTTACCATAACTCTTTGTATTGATACAGATATAAAAAAAAATAATATTAACTCTGCATTTGGGTCCTGCTATTAAAACTTTTTTTTAACCCAGGCCTTTTTCTCCTCTGTGCCTTTTCATCTACCCCACTGCCCCCTCCATCATCCTTCATCCCAGTTTCTACTCTCCATCCCTGGCACCCATCCGTCCGTCCCTCTCTTCTTCTTCACAGCCAGAAGGCCACTGTTTGATAATGACATATCAATCCGTAATGTACTCTGGTCATGACTCACCCACAGATGGCTGGGAGAAATACACTTTTCTCCCCCCGCAGTGCCCCAGTTACCAATAAAGAACTGTCCGAGGCTGTCAAGCTGTGCTCTTTCTTGTGGTGGGATATTGAAATTAGGTGATTTAGATGCTGTGGAGCGGGGTGCCTGGGCGCTGGCGACTCTCACTCATAATTTGGAATGTGGGGCTTTCGATAAGTCATGATTAAATGCAGTGCACAGGAAAAACACACAGAGACACAGAGTGAGCTGGATTTCCTGCTGGTTTGCATTAAACTGGCACACATGGGGAGCTAAAATGTGTCGCAGGAACCTTAAAAATTTATTTTTCTAAGAGTACATTGTGACTCTGATTAAGTCGACACAGGTATTTTTTTTGGGAATATCTAAAGGAATAAAGAGCTCAGGAAGAGCTGCATTTTATGCAAGACTCCTAGAGGCTCTTGGGTAAAATAGGAAATAACCTCAACGTCGGCAGAGACAATGACTTCAAAAGTGGATGACTGTGATGCAGAGGAGTGTGTGTAGGGGCTATCAAGAGGGAAATGAAGCATGATGGGAGACGACGAAGGGCTGAAGAGAAGATATAGTGATAGCAGGGAAGCAGGAAGCAGTAAAGCCAGGCTCTGATGGCAATAAAAATGAAACTAAGACAAAGAGGAGGCTGAGAGGAAACGACATGGACCATCACCAGTTTAGCACATTTCACCACTGGTATGGCTATTTTATGAAGAAAAAAAAGTCATTTTTCTTTCGTTATTGCTCGGTGGACTATTTCACACTTTTAAAAAGGTGCTAGAGAGCAGGACGAAGACAAGGATAGGACGCCACATGGCATGGTTGAGACATTGTTCTGATGTCCTCTGCATTAGAACTGACAACTGCTAATGGTCATCTGCTCTCTGTCACTTCTGATGTAGCTGTTGCACACATTCACACCAGATTGTTACGGTACTAATAGTATTATAATTGCCTCAAAATTCCTGAAGATTGTTTACTCGCCTGTGGGTGCACCGACACTGTGGGAGTTTAGCAAATACAGCGAAAAATGTATGCCATCCCTTGGAACCCCCCCGAGCCCCCGACTATCACCACCACCCTGCTGCTGCTGCCACCTTTACCATTTTATACAGTTTTTGTATATTTTATATTTTATCTTTATTTTATCTACAATGAATGTGCAGTCTCTTGCTTTCTGTCTACACATTTATTATGATTAACCACTTCCTTCCTGTTGTTTGGATTCAAATTATGATAAATAGACCAAATGTCCCAGTGCAGATATACCAGCTGGTGGTCATAAACAACTCAAACTACTACTGGATGTAAGGCAATGCTGCAAGTCAGCAGCAGAGCAGGCACCGGCTCAAGAGTCATCAATCAACAGGGTAGAGTTGAGGCTATCATAAAAACCCCACATGGCATGGTTAGACATGTATGTTCACCATTTCAATCCAGAGTGGGGAAATTAGTAAAGAAAGTGATATATAAATAACGAGCCAAGTCAACAGAAAAACACAGAGATACACAGTCGCCCATAAAGTTGGAATCAAATAATTTTTTTAACCTCTTTCCATGAAATGATTGTGACAGATAAAGGGCATATCTTCTCAAAACTTTACTGATCAATCTCTTCAAAACATATCAAAATGAAAATGAAACCAAATTTTTTTTTCAGATGTCTAAAAACAAATTTTTTCTAATTTTTTCACCAGTTCTGTGACATAGTATAAACAGCATTATAGTCCACAAAGGTAGAAGGTCGAGGTGGTCGGATGAGTCAATCAGGCAGCAGACTTTGACCCAGGAGACCGCTGGTTGGGTCCAGCTCATGTCTCGTAATAACTTCCATACGTAAATATGTCACATTTTAACACCACGCTCTACTTAACCTCCATAACTATGTGTCCAGCAATTATGTATGTGCTATGTAAATTTTTTTTGTTGGTAATAGGCGCATTTTCATTAGGTACTTTTCCCTCAAGTGAGCCGCTATGGGTGTGACTTGAGAGAGAGGATCCGCCCAAGATCCGCTCAACTTCACCGGTTTGCTACTGAGCGGCAATTTTGCGCATGTGTGATTCATTTGCAGACTGGACGCTGAGGGGTTAACAGCTCCTGCTCTGACTGAAACTGGGAGAGACTGCTGCGGGAGGACTGGGCCACTTGTGAATGCTTTGGCACTACAAAAGTGGGCAGAGACAAAACACTCAGCCACTTTCCAAAAGGTACTCAGAAAGTACTCAGTCGAAACACGCCTATTTTTACCCAAAGCTTTAACTTTTTCCAAACCTTAAACATGTTTTTTTTTCTTTTTTCCTAAACATAACAAATTGATTTTGGTGCCTTTACATTAGCAAGTAGTTTGAGTTTGAATTCACAACATGAACAAAGTTTAAAACCCCGACTTCTTGTGTCTGTTTGTTTTTTATTAATTTTTTTATTACCACCAGGGTAGGGAGTGAGAATGGGTTCCAGTGGATCGGAAACGTTGAGATATAACGTATGTGTTATTTGCAGAAATGTGCAATTCCAACATTTATTCTGGCAACTGGGTTGTAGATAACACCAAATGAATCCTAGTTATGGACCTTTTTTTATGTTTTGGAAATTAACCGCTCTTACTTTGCAGTAAATATCCAAAATAGTTCATAAAATCCCATTGCTTTTCCTACCAGATTGTGGGAAGACAGCACCTAATAAGTGTGTTAGAGCGAAGCAGCCAGATAAGTGTCTGAACCTTTGTCTCATTTCCATATGTGATGATACATCTTCATACAGGGGGAGGACAGGAAGTCTTGACTCGTTCATTAGGTGGCATGCCAAGACTTAATGACGACGGTGCACAGTGAGCCATACATTTAACACATGTGGAAATCAGCCTGAGCTCATTAATCAAATTCGTAGAGAAGGATGCAGACCTCACTTGACACAACATTATACTGTTTCCTCTGTACATGGAGGGAAAGTTGGCGAAATCTCTCTTGTGCATACCAGCTTCCAGCTCAATCTGTAGATGATTTACATTAAATCTTTATCACTCTAAAAGCAGTGTGTGTGTGTGTGTGTGTGTGTGTGTGTGTGTGTGTGTGTGTGTGTGTGTGCAGCGGACTGAGAGAGGCAGAAGGGAGGAAAGGATAATGCTAGAGAGGATCTACTGCATGCTTCAGACTGCAGAAGGCTGCATTAAGTTGGTCTCGGGGCAAGCACTCTGCAGTGATGTAGGTGGACCAGACTGTAACAGGCAAACTAACAAACGACTCCCCGAATGCACAAGCCAGACTGCTTAGCTCTGACAGCCTGAAATCCTCCCATCATGGCTGCGAAGCTCTCGTTTAGCTTCAGGAACGATGTGGGCCATATCACTGGAAGCTTTCCCAGGCTACCACCATCACACGGATGTTCTGAACTGGGGCATCTGCAGTGAATGCGACTCCAGTGTGGCAGCCCTTTCTTGTCACTTCGTTAAAGCTGATATATTTTCTAGCAAACAGAAGGGTTCACAGAGGCCGCGGGCTGACAGCACTAATTGGTGGATCACCGTTTGTTTGTTCTGGAAGCGTCCGTGATAATAGAAATGAATTCAAAAGGATTGTAGCCGCATGGTAGGAGAAAGAGAGGGAGCGCGGTGGGAGTGGTGGACGTGGGTTGAGACAAAAGCATGTGTCACAGTCTTTTCTGTCTGTTGACTGCGATAAGCATGTTTAGGTCGAAGACCTCGGAGCCAGCTGAAAAGAGCCCGGACTTAAAGGATGCAGCAATCCTGCTCTCTCTGTGGTTTCTACTCCACCGTAATATGGTAATGTCAGGTCTTGTTTCTCATAGTTGTAGAAGAAATTAAATCATATGAAATGTCATCATGTGTGTGTATCCTTGATAAAAATGTGCTTTTGTTTGTACAAAAACTAGCATCGCACTACCAGAGGTTAGGTTAGACTTTTCTGTCATAATTCAGTCATTGCAATTGGTTTAAATGATAAGATATTTAATCGCATTTTTCGTTTTATTATAAAGGATATAAAGAAAAATCATGCAGTTTTAAGGGCACAAGGGGAAAAGATCTACCATCACTTTTTTTATATACATTTAACACCACAATGCCTAAAAATAATAAACTGAAAAGAGGTGAAACACCACAAAAATCCCTTCTTTTCCACCTAGTTTATTAAAGCCTCACAATACTGAGCTTTTAGAGAAACTTCAGACACTCTGCCATGACATTTTGCTATTGTATGGTACTTGCTAACGGTTCATATCTGCTGTTTATCAGAACTGGAGAGTGAATTACTACTTTTGTAATCTGTCAAAATGATGGACTGCCTTCAGAATTTTCGATCAAAATTAAAAAAAAACAATGTCAATCAGGAAAAATAATCGCAACCACTGCACACCACCATTGGCTGCAAAACAAGGGCAGTTTTCAAAGGCTTGTGACCCACTTTAAGTAGCTAAAGGCATATTTGAACATTTTGGTAAATCTGCTTATTGGAGTGTTAGACCCCATTTTTATGTCGTTACTTATCACATGTTGTCTCAGGATCAGATATCTGTTTCCAATCTTTGTGCTAAGCTAAGCTAATTTATGCTGTGTTCCATTTACTTTGGAAGTAAGCTGGAAGTTGGAAAACCAAAATAGGTTTGTTGGCAAAACAAATTGGTAACTATACACATTACGCAGTAAGTTACATTAGGAACATGCCCATAGATAGAAGTTGACCAGCACTGCATAACCCCCAAAATGCACCGGGCCACAGGCGAGCATCGCAAGTAATACATGGCCATTATAGTCAATGTATCGACGGTAAAATGCTTTTGTTAACTAAAACACAGACACCAAACTTTCATTCACATAGGGGCCTAGAGGCCTAGAGGCCTAGAGGTTAGGAATCAGGCTTGTAACTGGAGAGTCGCTGGTTCGAATCCCGGTACTGACAGGTCTAGGACTGAAGTGCCCTTGCGCAAGGCACCTAACCCCCCTGCACAGCTCCCCGGGCGCAGTAATGTGCTGCCCACTGCTCCTTGCATGGTGCGTTCACTTGTGTGTAAAAAAGGATGGGTTAAATGCAGAGGTTGAATTTCCCCATTGTGGGATTAATAAAGTAATCTTCTAGTTCATCTTCTAGTTTCTATCTTATAACTGTAATTTAGGCAGTGAATGGAGGTCCACAGGCTATAGCATAAAAGGTATGAAACAACAATAAACACAAGTTAATCACACAAAAAACACAAAAGACATACTTACCCATGGTAGAAGAGCAAATATCGACGAAAACGATCAAATCAGCAATTAAACACCACAGAGGTAAACACTGTGGCGCACGCAAGACGCTCCGCTTTTTAAATGCTCGCAGTGGGTGCTTACGCCGTGTGGAGGATGGACCAAATACACGGCGGTCATGCAACGCGATTTCGGTGCAAGTTATTGTAGTAATGACACACAAATAAAACAGAAGTGCTATTGACATTATATCACTACAGCTTTCACTACTGTTGCACAAAGCAGCCATCTTAGATTTTGAGGTCAATGTTGGTGAGGTACTTCCAGCTTTCCATGTCAGAAATCCAACTTCAGGGGGCGTTCCAATTGAAATTTCCAATTGGGAACGTATGAAACCACTGCTGAAAAAAAAGCAAAGGATTTAACCGTTCAGCTGTTACAAAAAATAAGAGTTTTTTATAATTATAAAGAATTTGGAGCATTCTTTGCTTCCACAATGGTCTCAAGGTAAGAAAAATGTCCTTTAACCTGCATGTGTATTCATCTTCCTCCATGCCTGCAGTGCTATGCCATCTCAGTCACATCTAGTTTTAGACTTTCTATTTGCTTTAGTGCTGGCCGCTGCCCCGGGGTTGAGGCAGAGGAAATAACTCAGCATGCCGAGGCAGAGTTCAGCAGAACAAAAAACATTTGGGTTATAGTGACACTGTGAAATTCTGTTGGCTCTGCAGCATTATACCACCACCAAACGACAAAGCTTGCCAGATCGAGGCCGGCCTTCTTTTCTCTGAAAAGCAACCAAAAGAGGAAGAGAAAGGAAGGAGAGGGAGGGAGGAATTTCCTTAAAAGCTTTGAATCCATTTTTTTTTTTTATCCCTCGGCAGTGTAGTTCATAGATGGTTCATTTCCAGAAAATCTGAATAATGGTTTTGGACAGCATCTATTGAGAGCACACTGGAGGCCATGAGTCCACCAAACTCAATTACCAACTGTTCAGAAAATGTTCTGTATCAGTAATAGTGATAGTAGGGAACAGGATGGAAATGGTGACAAATCTTTTTTGCCGGCCTCCTTTCCAACTCTTCTGTGTGAGTAACATGTGGGATTGACACTGTGTTATGTGCGCTGTTAAAAAAACACATAAGATCCTGCCAGAGATTGGATGTGATACCAAATTCTCATCACTTATTTTAACAGAAAGAATTTTCAATTTGCATGTAGAAAACAAACCGCTGACAAAGAAAATGTGTTCATGTCTTCTACAGTACCTTTCTCCTGACAGCTGTTTGATTTGTTTTCCAAGCGGGAGCATCATTGACTCTGCAACTGACTCTTCCACTGATGGGAATGCATCTGTTGTGTTTTTTAGTGATTCCAGGCCAGTAGCTGTTGTGCTGATGTGTGTGATTTACATGTTTGTGCATGTGTGAGTGCCTTTATGCCCATGTAATTTGGGTATTGTCAACCTTGTGTGTTCAAACAGTGTATCTTGCTGTTGCAAACATTTATTCCCCATTGTGCTTGGGTATCATTAGGGAACAGCGGTGGCAGATTGTTCTGATGAGCCTGAGGATACAGTGTTGTCTGCTGATGTGCAGCACTGAATGCAAACGAAGTTCCGATCCAAGTAGCTGTACGTCCATTTTGGGAATTTATTTATGAAGGTTTACCTCTTGACATTTCTGAAATGTGATCCTGCTTGACAGGGCTTTAATATTGTGGGTTCAAGATATGTTCAAGAATATGTTTAGAGCAATAATGCATCCAAAGTATATGACCTTGTGTCACAGTTGCTATGACACTCATAAGAGAACATTATGCACACATGTCAAGTGCTGGGAATGTGACAAAGACTGGAAATGTATTAGTTGACCTTTTCCGGTAATGTACTCAGCTAACTATAGGTAAAGTGATATACAAACAAATCAGATGTGGAAACTTGTTACCTTTAAAGGGAAATGAAAATATGGCACCTGCGTGATTCATTGAAATTGAGCAAACACTTGATTTTTTCCTCTTGGGGGGAGGTTCAAACTCTGCCCAGGCAATCAGAGATGCAGGATGATGCTGGCCCATATGTTTGATGCAAGCTGTTTTTGATTGCTATTACCGGTACTTGTTTGAATGTTGCTGTTTACCTGAACATTATTTTTTTTTGTTCTGCTTTGTTCGCCCCCAAAAGTAGTACATGGCAAAGCCTGTAATTGTATTTATTTTCATGCACACTTTAAGATATGTTTTCAAGTTTGTTATGCCTTTGTTAAAGAAGAGTTGATGCACCAAATGAAATATGGAAAATGCCTATGCCGAATAAGTTCTTAACATTCAAGTCTGTTTCTGCGTCCTCTTGAATAATACAGGGTGTCCATAAAGTCTCTTTACAATTCAAAAAAATATCACAAAGGCTTGATGAGATATCTTAATCAGATTTGTTGTATACAGTGGTTATCAAAGTTTTCACATTGCATTTGTGTATTTCAGGTCCCCTGTTGATAAAATATGTAGTGGTAAATGAACCCCTATAAAAATGGCTACTCATCAAGAGAAGGCACAATGTGTATCATGGTTTATTGAAACAAAATCATACACGCAGACTCGAAAGTACAGAACTAAGTTTGGAAGAGATCCACCGTCATGTCCGTCAATTCGTAAATGGCACAACAAATTTATGGAGACAGGGACAGTGTTGGATAAAGAGAAGAGTGGACGACCCTAACCAACTAATGGTGCCCATATCATTTCCACGTATCATTTTGTAATACATGTTTTAAGTTGTATGGACACCCTGTATAATAATTTGTTTCCAGACAGCATGACAAATGGCCAATTTGCCCAATTGAACCAAATTCTTGAAGACCCCTTCATTTTTCTCTTGTCAATGGCTTAGATGGTTCAATGGCCAAGGCGAAATGGTTTTGTCTCTGGTTCATACCCTCTGCTTCTTTAACTCGGTTTGCTGGCAGTTTATAGTTATACATAGCCAACAGTAACTCACACACAAAAAAAACTATATGACACGCTGTAGCTTAGTTTATTTCCTCCAAACCATCTAATGGAAACTCGCCTTTATTCATATTTTTGATGAGTAACATTTCAACACTTCCCTTAAAGTTCCCTTAACAAATGAATAAAAAGCAGGCTAATGCAGCCAACAGCATGTGATGCGAGTCATAACACCTACACTTGTTGTTTTCTGTGTAAAGTCCTACACACTGGTAGCATTTTGACGCATGTGAGTGCTTTATCTCCCAGCAGGAAGGTCCACATTTTGTTTCAGAGCCTTTAAAGTAATCAGATTTTCATGTTGATTCTATGTTTTTTGATGATGAAAATTACGTCCATGGGACGGATACTAGCTACTCATTGGTGTGGGCTACTGTGAAAACAATGTCAAGTTGAAATAATGAAGTGAAATTTAAATTGAGTCTGATTATCAGACTTATTCCCTGGTTTGACGTCATTTAACTGTTGGAATATTGTTTTGCCACTGCTTTCAGATTCCGGTTACGTCAGAAATGTGCACCTCAGCGACTGTGATTTGAACATAACCATGACATTTATTTTATTTGTTTGGATGAGTAATGTGAAGCACTGCAGTAGAGGCTGTTCCAAAAAAGCTTAAGTAGGCTACATCTCTAAGTTATAAAATAAATAAAAAAATGTAATGGTCAAATAAATCCCATATTGTATCATTTCATGCTTTTACTGTTCAAAAGTACCCCTCATGGTTTGATGAATTCTGCTGGAGGAAAAGAGCAATATTATTTTAAATAAACAACCGTTACCTTGAGGTATTCCAAAGAACATTTGAAGTCTCTTCCGACCTACTTTAATGTTTCTTTACCTGGCTGTTTGCAGATTTTTACCTAGATCTCGTGGTGATTCACAATAATCTGGACTGACATTGTTCAAACCCATTGTTCTGAATATAATTATGCTGATGATTTATGTGTCAGACTGACCCCACACACATATGAACACTCACACATACAAACAAGTATACTTACTCATAATACAGTAACTGAGGGAGGTGTGGGTTGGCACAAAGAATCACTTTGTGACAGTTTCTCCATGAATCAAGTTACAGTTGGGCTCCACCTGTCACAGCACTGAAACAGCGCGGCGTTACCTCCCACCAGGCTCTGGGGAGAAGGACTTACAGCAGATGGATGGGCTGATACAGAAGGGATCTGGTTCATAGGATGGGTTTCTATATGCGGGCTGAGAATATAGGTCAGTAACACATTTACACTCTTTTATAATATTGAGCTTTTACACCAAGCGCTCCAAATTACAACTCCCACTCTCCCATCACGATCACTTTGTTGCCAAGGTGATGAATCAGA
Source organism: Centropristis striata (assembly GCF_030273125.1). Taxonomy (NCBI): domain Eukaryota; kingdom Metazoa; phylum Chordata; class Actinopteri; order Perciformes; family Serranidae; genus Centropristis; species Centropristis striata. Next base: position 9,723,943 of record NC_081538.1, on the reverse strand, counting down.
AAAACATTTAAAAAATGGGGGAATACAAGAACAGCAAACATTTTCAGCTCAGCAGAACAAAAAAAAAAAGAGTTTTGATTGCTTTTTGTATTGAGGTTTTTCAAGATAGAGGAGAAGACACATCATGCATTGATTATAGAACCAAAACAACAACAACAACCCTGGTTAGTTTCTGCTACTTCCCTGCCTCTGAGTGCTTCCGGAAGGGAGAAAAGACAATCCTTCATTTTTAATTTTTTTGTCTCCAAACAATGTCACAATAACACTCCCCACCCCCTCCCCCTCCCTCCTGCAGGACGAGGCTGTTTTGCTGGCTCTACTCACTGTGGCACTGGACTTGTTTATGCTCTACTGTGTGCTGTTCTCACTACAGGAAAAAAGGAATAGATGGAGCATAGAAATAGAATAAACTAGAACAGACTTTGCACTGTTCTGCATAGTCATTTGGCTGGTGTTGTTTGTTGTTCTGGTCACCACACACTTCAGTGGGTTGAGGTAGATGTTAGATCCCATCCACTGAACGATGGATTGGTTAGGTTCAGGCAATGTAACCCCCAAAATCCACCAGGCCCGTTTGCATCATCGCGAGTAATACCATTATAGTCAATGTATCAACCTCCACCGGCTCCATAGTGCTCCGTTTCAGACGCGTCGCGATGCTCGGCCATGCGTAAGTTACGCGTCTGTTCTATTTTTGACACAAGACACGAGTAGCACGCATCAAGCTGGACGAGAGTGGATCATTCTGACAGGAAGTCAGACAGAAATTCCTGAGCGAATCCTGTCATTTTTCAAAATAAAATACCATGAGCAGACTCCGGGTTGTATTTCACGTCTCTAGATCAACATTACATCACAACCTGCGGCGCCAGTCCTGTGGCCCCGAGCACTGGTCCCTACAGCTATTGCTGTATGGGACTACAGCTATTGCTGTATGGGACCAGTGCTCGGTGCGATTGCCCCGTGGCCCTAATTAACAGGCTAGCTAACTAGCAGACGGCTGGCTAGCTAATTCTCCCATGCTATAATGCTACGCTGGTTTCAGAGAAAAAGGGTCACCTGGTGATAGCATCAAGCTTTCCACAGTGTGTGAATCATTTAGTCGATAAATTTGACTGATCCGGCTCTCCACGCTTACAGAGTGTAATGGGAATGTCCATTCTGGCCCTGTTGTATTTCTATGGGATGGAGAGAAGGAGACAGAAGTGAGAGTGGGGGTTGACGTGGAAGAGAGGAGAGAGGCATGGAGGGACAGCAAGAGAGACGGAGGCAGAGGGGGCCATGCTGCAGTGTTCTGGCTGCTTTCCAAGGGCAGTGTTGCTTCTAGTGAACAAACAAAATACTGGTCTCAGCTAAATATAACACTTCCCTTCGTGTGCAAGCCTTCAGAGAGGTAGTGGAGGCAAGAAAGAAGGAGGGTGCGAGTGTGTCTGTGTGTGTGTGTTGGGGGGATGTTCTGTCGCTATGTAATGCCCCCTGACCTGCAGGAAGCCACCTGAAGCAGAGTGTGGCGTTAATAACACGGAGGTCGGGATCTGCTCCCCGTGTGTGATTACCTCTTGGGCTTTCCTCCTGCATCACCTTTCTCTTCTTCTTCTGTCCCCATGTCACTCGGCGCCCCCTCTTCTGCTGCTACTATCTCTGTATTATGCTGAAATGAGCAGAAGTTCCCCTCTCCTGTCCCCTGTGTTAGTTTATCATGCATGACCAACAGCACAGATGACTCCCTCTCCTTCCCCTAATCTCAAATCTCTCGCAATTTCTCCCCCACACTCCCTTTACGTCGCCTTCCTCTACTCCTCTTTTCCTTTCACTTTCTTATCTCGGTTTGTTTCTTTTATTTTTTTTCATCGACACAAATACAGAGCTTTGAAAATGAACTACCGCCGCCGCCGCCGATGGACATTAATAATTTACAGGGCAGCCAATGCGGCAGGAGAATGGAAATTAAACATAGGTTTTAGCCCATGCATGAGAGGCGGGAAGCCAGCCATGCATGGCCTGACTAGTGTGTGTGCAGTGTGGGATGGTGGAAAAATTACAGCCACACACACACATGCATGCACACTATAATGTTTTATCATTACAGCAAAAGATATTGCAATTTAAGTCCCTACAGGTATTTGCTAGAGACCAGGAGCAATGCTGCCAGAGGCTGCTTTCTCAATTGGTGATTATCTTCAATGAGGTTTCTGTGGTCTGCACACAAATGCTCACATATTTTCATTTCGCCTGGAAAGCAAACCACTGCCAATTTATTCAGGCTGTGTGCACATTTGTGTACTATATGGGCTTATCCTCAGTCTTGCCCACGCATGTTTACATGTTTCCTCTGAGCTGTTTTTCTGTGAAGCAAAGACTTCAAAGTTTTTCAAAGAGCCCAACATGAGAAGGTAGAAAGCCTGAAGTTGGTTGCTAGAAGTCTCAGAGGCTGGGAGTTGCTTGACACAGACACAAAAGTACTCCAGAGGCTTCGCCTGGCTGAAACTCAGCCCCGCTCCTCATCGCACAACTTCAGTCCAGCCTGACCTGTGTGGTCTGGAAACCTTCGGGTGAGAAGCCACAGAGCTGATGAACCTTCAGCTCCATCTGGAACCAAGTAAATCTTAACCCATAAGAACCCAGACCCAGTAATCCTTAAAGGAAAATTATGGGGGATATACAACAGACCAAGTGGACCACATAGAACACATTTATTTATTTATGATGTTTAAAAAAAAAAAAAAAAAAATACTAGCCCTAAATGTCAAAGATCTTTGATCTGACATATATGTTACATTGGGCGTTTATGGAATTTATGTGTATGATATTTCTTATTTTTGAATGAACAAACAAGACACCTTTTCTGCTTACTGTGATATCTGTACAGCACTTTGGTCAACCCCGGTTGTTTTAAATGTGCTCTATAAATAAAGTTTGACTTGACTAAACACAAATTTGCCTTTCTCTTTGCATTTCCACAACATATATAAAAATTGTGACATTAATAGTGCTGTTAGACTACAAATTCCATTTCAGATTTGTTTTAAGTAACAAAATAATAATAAATCAATAATAAATGAATATAAATGACATTGCCTCATTTGATGGCTTCTCAACAAGCTACTGTGGCTGTAGAACACTGAAAAACACACTTATGTACTTGAGAAAACATGCATGAACATTACTAGAACATTAAAAAATGTTTGTGACACCCGTGTCACCGTGGGTTCTTATGGGTTAAGTAAAAGTACTAATATCACAATGTGAAATTACTCCACTACAAATTAAAGTCCTGCATTCAAAACATAGTGAAGTAAAAGTACAAAAGTATCAGCATCAAAATGTACTTAAAGTATCAAAAGTAAAAATACTCGTTATGCAGAATGAACCGACTCAGATTGTTTTTTATATTCCAAATATATTCAGTTTTTTGTATTGATGCTTTTATGTAAGCAGTGTTTTAATTTTGTAAAGACAGGGCTCATTGAATTACTTAATATACTGTTATGAGATTTATTAAAAAAAAAAAAAAAAAAAAAGTGGAATCACTGTAAATTGATTGTCGTTGATGTTAAATCTCGACCTGTAAAGTAACCAAAGCTGTCAGCTAAATGTAGTGGAGTAAAAGTAAAAAGTTACATAAAATGGAAATCTTTAAGTAAAGCACATACCTTAAGATTGTACTTAAGTGCAGTACTTGAGTAAATGTACTTAGTTACTTTCCACCACTGTCTGCAACACAGATTCAATCCAAATACCTCCTATAGAAGAGAACTAGGAACTTATTTAGCATTTCTGCCCATCCGGTTTCACTTTACCGTCAACTCAGGTCAATATTTTCCCCGTTACTTAGACAATTAAGGAAAATAAACACGCTGGTTTTGAGGAAATATCAAGCACAACACTGGGGTAATTTGTCAGAATCGAATCACCAGATGGTATTCACTGTAAAAAGTGTTGATCAGAGTTAAACTGAGCCCAGGAAATGTTGGTGGCAGGCTGCCGCCACAGGAAGGCCTAAAATAATCACGGGTAGGAAATTCACACCTCCTGAGTATGTCAACCACTTCCTGTCTTTAGACAAATACGCAGGGAGACAGACAGACGCTCCGCCGCCCTCCGGCTGCCCATGACAAGCTATGCAAATTGACATTCCTGCGTGTATAATAGACTTAATGATGAAATACTTATGGTATTTTGAGCTGCCGTCTCTCTTTTTGATGTGCTCCGAGTAGACAGTGCAGAACCTGTGACCTCCAGGTGTGAACGATGATATTTAGAGGAGTGACGCTAACCTGCCTGAGAGCCTGACATTCTCATACCCTGGATGGAACAAATGTCTTTAGAAAATAAAATCCTCTGGAACACTTGGGACATTCCTCTGCAGTGGCGGTTCTACACAGGGGCCTACAGGGGCCACTGTGAAGAAGCCTTTGGCCCCTGCTGTGGCCCCTGTGTCAAATTGTTCAAACAATATCTCATTGTACACAAATGGACAATGTGTACAATGTATAATAGTTTAACTCTATGGAGTCTTATAGGGCTATTTTGTCCATTTTTGAATCCTTTTCATGTCTTTACATGTCTTTGTAAGTCATTTTGTGTCTTTTTGGTCATTTGTGTCTTTTTTGTGTCTTTTTTTGGTCATTTTATGTCTGTTGTGTCTTTTTTAGTTACTTTGTGTCTTTTTTGTCATTGGTGTCATTTATGTGTCTTTTTTAGTTATATTGTGTATTTTTTGGTCATTTTGTGTCTTTTTTGTCATTTTTGTGTCTTCTATGGGGTTTTTTTTGTTATTCTGTCTTCTCATTCTGTGTCTTTTTTGGTCATTTGTGTCTTTTTTTGGTTATTTTGTGTCTGTTGTGTCTTTTTTAGTTATTTTGTGCCTTTTTTTGTCATTTTGCGTCTTTTTTGTCATTGGTGTCATTCATGTGTCTTTTTTGTGTCTGTTTTAGTAATTTTGTGTCTCTTTTGGTCATTTTGTGTCTTTTTTGGTCATTTTTATGTCTTCTGTGGGTTTTATTTTGTTATTCTGTCTTCTCATTTTCTGTCTTTTTTTGGTCATTTTGTCTTTTTCAAGACATTCAAAGATTTTGAATGCTTAAATATCATCTTTGCCATTTTTTCATGTGCTAATGAATGCCCTCCTTGGCCCCCCACAGTAAAATTGGTCTCGAACCGCCACTGTTCCTCAGGTACTATCACATATGCCTGTCATGAAATAACAAAGGAGCAGACCGTGCAGTTTGAAGATAAAATCTACAGTTGTATTTCCATTTCATGTGTTGGTAGTTAATGTCGACTCACTGGATCATTGTTCTTCTTTCAACTCAAACTCGTATTTATTTGCAGTTAACTGACCCAAAGGTTGCTCAACAAGGGTTTTTATATCTCATACTGTGACCACACACTGTATCCATCCTCATCCACATAACCACAGACCATTCATTCTGCTGATGATGCAGCTCACCATGTAACCCTTCCTATATAGGAGCCAGGATGGCTGTTAAGGGAAATCACTTCATGCTCACATCCTCAGGGATCCATTTGTGATGCGATGCACTTTGTGAGCTTGGAGCGTCTTTCCATGACAAGTCACGCTGCAGAAACATACATGTATTAGATTTATCAAGCTTCGGATTTTTCAACATGCCGAAGCAGCTTGCATGGGTTAGTAGTAATGCAAATACAATTCAGCCAAGAGGATTTAAAGTATTTTCAAGAACAAAAAACTATGTGTACTGCTACACCCAATGTACCAACTGTCTTATATAAAAAGGTCTCAGCCAGTTAAACTCTCCCTTGCATAATATCCAGGGAACACAATAGTGTTGTAGATGAACAGGATTTGGTAACGCTTTATATTAAGGTCCTTGTAATAACCATTCATTAACAAGTAATAAGGCCCTTGTAAGTCCTTACAAGATGCTTATTAACATTATTGTGTGTTTATAAGCTTATATAAGTGTTAATAATGGCATTACAAACACCCATGACCCACCCATTATGTATTTGCCATGCCTTTATTAATCTTATTTTGTTTGCTTATTGATATTAAAATATACTTTATTGCTCATCTATTATAAGTTAACTATAAGTTAACTATGCTTTTTGCAACTACCGGATCTAAAGCGAGAACAATGCCTTATTACTTGTTAATTAATGGTTATTAAGGACCTTATTATAAAGCGTTACCCAGGATTTTAATGAGCATACGGCATTCAATACAAATAGATTGCTCAATCTACAATTAGGATAACAACCTAAATATTGCAGAAAATCTGAGGAAAGTATAAAACGCATTTTCTCTGCGGTTATATTTGAATGAAAACATATGACGTCACTTATCAGGTAAGCATCCCTCATATCAAAAGGTACATAGCTAAATATGGAGCATAAACGTGGTTGTACTGAAGACCCACAACCATGTGGCTTGTTGTCACAGGAAAAAGGAAGTTGATGTCGCTTCCTGCAGCTTTAGTTAGCTGAAACTGTAGTACTCAGTACAGTACTGACTATGCCACTAGATGGGGGGGGGGGGGGGGGGGGAGACAAAACGGTTTCAGTCCAGTATGCAAGATATTTCACTCACTCCTTTCCTTTTACAGGTCCGTCAAGATGGTGACTCTAGTCTTTTATCTTAAATGGGCATAGAGCCAGGATGGATGGTCGGGCAGAAAGCCTTGTGAGGATTTTCACAAATCTAGGGTTACCATCTAGACCAGGGGTTGGCAACCTTTACAAACAAAAGAGGCATTGTTGGACAAAAAAAGAGAAATAATGTTTGCAAACCTTATTTTGAGACCCACAATTAAGATGTAACAGCCTAATAAATCCAAATTAGCCTACCAACATTACTACTCGGCAATAATGAGCATTTATTAATATGATTCTGTCCGAATGCAGCGAGGAGCCAAGTGAATCCAATTCCTGAAGACTTCTCCATTTTCTCTTGTGGGTGGCCAAAGTTGTCCGATTAACAACCTCTTTTGTTTTTTTCTCTCCTGCCTAATCTCTACTTCTTCCACTGTTTTCTTTGTCGCATAATCTCTTGGAAACACAGCTACTGTGGAGCTGCAAGGCTACATGCTAGCTTTAGCTCAGAGCATCGCAGGATGGATACACATGTTGCCAAGGTTCCCCATTGTAAATGCAGTTTCATGACGTTTTAGCATGTAAACTATTCACTCTTGTTCGGCTCCCAACACCCACACAGCTCCAGGCTGCACTGAGACTCTTTTAATTTGTTTATTTCTCCAACAGGACTTTTGTCATTGCTGCATGGAGATGTTCTTGTCTGGATGTTCTATGCAGTGTGTCCCTGACCACTTCTGGCCTTTTATTGTAGGCGTAAAAAGTGTTCTGTGTACCGCTGTGAATGAGTGTACATACTGCAAATACCCTCACAGAACGCTTTTGTTAGGTGTTCATTTTCTGTTTGTCCCTGAGGGTTAAAGGAAGGTTATTAGGTAAATTGTTTATCCATGGTTTAACCCTTGTGCACCCTTTGGTACATTTTTTTCATTTAATTAAAAATATTCATACGGGAGAGCAGGGTTCACGGTCAGTGTGAAAACAAATATAAAACCATTTTTAACTTGAGTCACATTTACGTAAGTTACGAGATCACGTTTTTGAACGTAAATTGCGGTAGTCTAATGACCCTTGTAACTACCTAATTTCTGGCATTTATGTACATTCACTGTTAAAACTGTCTTTTATAATGCCTTACCAGAAGTTTTTTGGCCCTAAACCTAAGGTCAGGGGTTTTATAACATAAATCCACAGAAACTGCAGTCTTTTTTTTTTACAACCGCGGACTGTACTTGTGTGCCATTTTTAAAACGCACATTTGTACCGCGAGCTGCGCTGTGATACGTTAATATGCTGCTGTTAAACGCGAGCTGCGATTACATGCCCGTGTGCCGTTATTTTGGAAACTTGTTTACATATGACTACCTTTAAGAAATACATGTACATTTTACAGTTATGATCAGGAATGAAGTTGTTCAAAAAATGTTTTTTGTAGAACTTTTTAGGTACTGAACATTTTTTGTACAAAGGGTAAAACATTATCTGAAGGGGTGAAGGGTTAGGGAAGCTGCTGACGCTCAACATTACTGCAAAAATAAAAAATAAAACAGTCTACTGTATCATCAAGTGTACGTTTCTTAAAGAGCTTAGACGTATGGGGAGCTTTCAATCATTTAAATAATTCCCCTTGCAAATCAGCTGATTTTCCAGACTCATCATATTCAATCATGTGGAGTAATAAATAAATAAATGGGATTATCTCACCACATTTGCTGAGCGTTTTACAGATCCTGGGAAAATGTAACAACTAAATATGAGACTCTGCACCACAGAAGGCCTGCTAACTTATCAGTGAGGCATCTTGGAGACTGACACAACGGTTGGGTGGTGTGTGTGTGACATGGCCAGGCACAGGTTAGTGCATTGGTGCAGTCGACAGCTGCCCACACACTGCAGTAGAAGCCAAGTGCTCTCTCTTACGCTCTTTGCTGTTTAGTTCAGGAGCTGTGGTTCAGTTTTACATTAGAAGTTGCAGCCTGACAAGGTGTGGCATCTGCACATATTAGTGAGGGAGGGAATTTATTTATCAGATAAGAACAGGGACATAAATAGAAGGGTGCGGGTATAAATAGATTATGAGAAAAAGATGCACTCGCACGAAACAAGGAATGATGACCAACCAATTAGCGGTTGTGACGTTTCCATTAGTGAAATATTACTTTTGAAAATCCACTGATGCTGACAGGAGGATGAGGTATGGGACACAGTTGCAGATTTGGAGAATCTTATTTATCTGCATTTTTTTGTATTTCTGTATTGTTTGTAAATGTAAACTGTAAATGAGGGAAAACTAAGTTCATTACAAGTTTAAATAAAGTGTGTCCATCTTAAAGTTATCTCAGAGAGAAGCACAAAAATTGCATGCAATTGGATGGGAAAGTGGGAAATATCTAAATAAAATTAAATGGCTTGGTTAAGGAGAAGGAGAAACAAAACCATCGAAGCCAAGCAGCTGACTTAAGAAACAAAATCAGGAGGCATAAAATAGCTCCTAAAAACAAAAACACAAAAATGTCTGTCAAGGAAGCCTTTACATAACACAAAGAGCTGGGTTTGATAACTACCCAGGGCAGATTCGAGTAAAGTCTATGAACAATCACTGAATGCATGAAAGGGGACAAAAGTAAACACTAAGAATAATCTTTGAATGCATGAACGGGGAAGAGGAGATGCTCTCACAGCCTCTGAGAGAGTGAGTCAGCACAGAGAACCCATCTACTTATATAGGCCTCACACACCTGGTCCAAATCAGGGGCAATCAGACACACACACACACACACACACACACTTGTACTGACTGAGAGTGTCAGGTGTGAGTCCTCCTCACAGATGCATTGATTCTGTTAGCTGTTATTACTTGGTACAAAGCATATATGACTCATTATATATTAAAACAACAGCTCCATCTTCAATATAATGTTTACTCCATGGGTTGTCTAAACATAACGGCCGATGAATATTTCATAAGATTTGAATGTCTCTCCAGTAGTTTTAATTGAGTTACATCAGCCACGAAGCAAAGCATGCGCTGCAAAAGTCTATTACAATTCCATTCCCCATTATAAGAGAGTCTATTAAAGTAAACAAGGACTCATAACCTTCATGCTTTCTTACTCTGGATATGTTCCTGTTTAGCGCTCTCTGTAATGCCAGCCTCATTCTGTCTCTCCTCAGGTCTTTGGCCTTGGCCTCCGTTGTCAGTTGTGTGGAGAATAACACGCGCTTGGCTTCGTTTCATAATTCATTTTGGGAAAAACAGGTGTCTGGCCTCGTGTTCAACCCCCACAATGGGGTGGCTGCTGCCTCCAGGCGCAGTCACCGCGCTTCCATCATTTCTTTCTTACACACACACACATATATATATATACACACACGCTTCAGCACACAATTTGGGATCACTGCCAGCATGCACACTCATATGCAAATATGTAAACATGTGCACATATCTACACAAGTATACCCTCAAACATATTTCTCCATCTGGCACTTGGCCATAGTTTTCTGGCAACAAAAGTTATTTCAACAGATAAACACATTTTAATTACCTGAGCTCCTGTCGCATAGGGAACAAACCTATGCAGTTATATTAGGAGAAAGAGATAGATCATCAGTGTAAATATTCCTCCAGAACATATCATCTCAGTTTATGCATTTTATGGCTTCTGAATAATCCATAACTGTATATCACAGCATACAACACCACACATGCCATGTAGCAAATTCCACAACCCATATTCCATGAGACTGTAAATAACATCCCTGATAGAGAGACAGGCCAAGTACATGCATTTCATCTCCATCCATAATTCATCACCAGATGTTGGTTTATATTGGTTTCCAGGTATCTGCAAGGACTCTGTGGATATTGCAGCATCCCTGTGGTTTTTGGAGTCATTTACTCTGCTCCGCTCTCAACCGCTCAGAGCACAATATCTATTAGCTGCCAGAATCACCACTGAGAACATTCTTGTTTGGACAATTTATGATTTTTCAGCGTTGTAGCGTGACATTGGCGTCAAGCTCTGCAATCCTCTTCATCTGTTTTTTTGTCCCTTTGTTGAAAACAGAGATGAAAGTGAGAAGTAGAGCAGTGTGCTTGTGCAACATGGCTGGGATTAAGGAGGGCTAAGGAGAAGCATCCTGGCTCTATCAGAATGTCCCTTAACCAGCCAGACAGGGAGATGTTGGCACACCGCTGCCTCGTTTTAAAGAGTTTTTGTCTTTGAAGAGGGGGTGATGGGGTGGGGTGTGTTGGGTGGGGGTGGTGGCGGTGCGGACTGCACTGACAGCGAACACGGAAGATCTGTGAAGACAAAGCCCGCGGTGACAAAGTGTGTTATTCTAGGCGAGCTTCTCCGAATCCATTTGAACGCCCACTCAGACACCTACGGGCTGGCTCATCCATAGCCAGATCAGGTCCCGAGCTCAATCTATTACCTGCTGCTTGGAATGGATGGCGGCAGATTCCCGCGCTGAGGCCGCCATTATCAAAGAGAAATGGAGGGAGAGAGGGACAGGGAGAGATGAAGGGATAAACAAAAGAGCGGCTAGGGTATAAAGGATGACAGCAAGAGAGACCAACGGATGGAAGGCAGCTAGATAGGGGGTGAGGAGGAGAGGAAGATGGATTAGTAGATACAGGAACACAAGGAAAACTGGAAGGAAAGAGAATGGCAAAGAAATCAAGCAATATAAAACTTAAATCCTTGTGTTTTGTGTTGGGGTTTAGATTGAATTGTCAAAAAAAAGTTTTCACTGTCCTGCAAAGCCTTTATCTAGGTGTCTTTTCCGTGTTGTCTTATTTATAGTTATTGAGTAATGGTGCCTTCAAATGGTGTAGTTGGTCTTGTTTACTGTGTTTTCAAGATGAGCCGATGTGAACCACACCATCTCATTGTACATAACATAGGAAATGGAAAATATCTGAAAGCACACTGTATATGCTATTCACCAGGCTTAATCCTAGATTCTATTCTTCCGTTTTTTCTGTGTTTTCTTCTGGTCAACTACTCCTCCCAGAGTTTTGGTCTCACATACACTAAAAACGTATCAAATCGACCGGCTCAGCCATGACAAGTGTGCTATGACTTTTCTAAGGGTTTCGGCAAATTTTCTAAGGGTTTTCAAATTATTCGGCAAAAACACACCAAAACATCCTCCCAATGTTACCCTATGGAGAGGCTGGAGTGGATGACATCATAGCTAGAGTGGAGAGGGAGAAAAAGATTGTTCAAAAAATACAATTGGGAACTGCACTCAAGACCGCAGATGCCACTCTCCAGAAATAATTTATACATAGAAACGTAGGAAGATTGGTCTTCTCACTCATATTGGTCTGCTAAAGCTGTCAGAGTTATAGTTTGGGCGTAGGATGCACATATGATCCACCAACACGCACCCACAGCCTCTTACCGCAATGGTAAAAAGGAGGGAACATTTCTGGAGGAAAGCAGAGGCACCAGTTTCTTCTGATCACTCTAAAAAAACAATTTCTTAATTTTTCTCCACAGAACACATTTGTAGACGTTCAGGAAGTACTCAGGATGCTCAAAGCGAAGTCGGTTATATGATAGGAACTACGGTTTGGCCAAAAATGCTTTGTGTTTGAGGGGAACTTTCAGCTGTTTTTCTCTCTTAGTGGCGTCAAATGTCCCAGGAGCAGTTGATTTCAGTTGATTGCTCTGCTCCGATTGGTGGCCGCCACCTGGCCCTGGTTGCTTGGCTACCAAAGCCTGCCCCCCCAACCTCCCAACTGCACCCCCAATAAATTTATTAATCTGCTTTCTAAGATTTTCAACATGTTTTTCAAAAATCACTTGTTTCTTCTCTATTAAGTTCTAAGATTGCTTAGATGAATTAGTATCAATACATTGAGATACTTTGTAACCTTCTTAACTTTTAATGTTGTTTTCTGACTGATGACAGACATGATTTGAACAAGCTCAAGGTGATAATCAGTCAAACTAATCAAACTAGTTGGTGACCTGATGAAGGACGGATAGACCAAAATTTCATCAGCATGCAGAAAGTGTGTGGGAGTTGTTTTCATTGTTCTTAAGATTGCACTTTCCTCCGACGCACCTGTCACACATTCAGGTGTGTGGAAATTGTTTTCCAAAGATTCTCCGTGGGTTTTAAAATATGATCACAATCTTCTCATCTGGGAAAATGTTTGATCTGCCATGTAAGTGTTTTTTAATTGAAAAGCTAGGCTTTGGTGTAATTATGACAACATGTAATATTCACCAGCTGGTCTATATGGATATGTTGAACAGGATTAGAAATTATACTGTATGGTGCTTATCCTGACCTCAAACTACTCAAGCTTCATCATCAACACTTTGCCGTCTGAACACACTGAACCACTTTCCCAGACGTGATAAACCAAACTCCCACGCAGCCCCTCTGACAGAGAGGAGCTCCAGTATTAGCTGTGCTCCCTTGCGGTACTCCTCTTTAATCTGTGTTTGGCCAACTGTCTCTACAAGTTCAGGTAGTAGTTTGCCACTGAACAAAGTGGATCAAATGAAGGGAATGAATTAAATGAAAATGAGAAGTAATGGGGGCGGGGTCTCCTGCCCATCCTTTCAGGCGCCTTTCAAAGGGAGATACAAATGGCAGCATTGGCTTGAATCCACACACTTTCTGCAGGGCAAGGGGACAGGGGAAGACTTTCCTTTTCTGTCTGTCTCTCTCCCTCTCACTCAGAGTTGCCGTCCTCTGTCTTTTTCTCCCAGCCCTCCAATCCCTTCCCCTTCACTGCCCATGTCACATGGGATTATGGCCACAGACACCACTGGATGTTTTTGTCGCAGAAAGACACTCGCAGTTGCTGAGGAAAAATACTCAGCTCATACTTTTCCCTGTTTGCATGTTGAGACAGCAGTTTTTCTTGTTCCTGTTTTTAGAGCTGTGAGATGGGGCAATTATGTTGATGGAAATTTCCACTTTGCGATTAAAACAGCAAGAAACAGGCCACCTGATCCGTGTCTTTTGGGTTTGAACAACTCCAGGATTGCTATTAGTAAGGCAGTGAGACGCTTGGAGTGCTTGGAGATACTGATTTGTGTCTTAAGAGGACACGGATGAATCACTAGATTAGATAAATACTGTAGAAACACACAAGTGAGAAAATATAGAGAGAAACTATTATGAATTTGTGTTTAGTAGGGCTAACCTGAATGCTTTTAAGCTTTTTTTGAATGCTTCATTATATTTCGCAATTTGTCATACCATGTAATACCATTGCACATGGTGTCAGGGATAGTGCACTACATTTATAGTGGCTTTTCAAAATAAACGTCTGTGTTTACAGGAAACTACTTGGCTAAGTTTGGGGAAAAAGAACAGTGTGGAACTAAGAAACAACTATTTCTGCACCTGTCTATCGGACACAGTTACACGGGTTGACTCAAGCTAACAACATTGACTCTTGGTTTCACACGTGAACACCGTTCTGGTCAAGTCTAGGGTTGGTTTGTCCCCTTCACCTCACCACACAACATGACCTCCAACCTAAATGACAGAATAGGTCATTTGTCAATACCACCCATAATGACCCATATGAGTATTTGTCAAAAAGACCCGTATAAGCATTTTGCTTTGCAGAGCCGAGCACTCTAACAATAGCGAATACGTCATACACGGTTATAAAAAAATAAAAAAAGGTGACAGTTTTGTTGAATTAAGACTGCAAAAACCACTGATCTAGGTTAAGGGCAAAACAACTTCTGGGTAAGGTGGTATAAAAGACTATTTAAAACGTTTTTTAAAAATGGATGTAACTGCAGGAAGTGAAGTAGTTACGAGGAAGACGTGACAACTACATAAACGTATGGTTCGCTGTTGTAAAAAAGTCAGCAGTTTTGTTTGATTTAGGTTTAGGGCAAAAAAAAAAAAACCTGTAAAGTGTTATAAAAGACAGTTTAATAAAGAAAACTAGAAAATTTCCTCTGGGGAATTTCTGAAAGGGCCACGGGGGCTACTGCCGGTGTGTGTACACTATGATGAGATTCTTCAGAGATTTCAAACAATTAATACTAGTAATGTTATACTATATTATAAACAAGGAGCACACCTACAACAAGCATTCCTTTTCAAGCATTTATTTATACAGCAAACTATGCCCTTTAACCTCAAAATGTGTGTGTGTGTGTGTGTGTGTGTGTGTGTGTGTGTGTGTGTGTGTGTGTGTGTGAAACATGTGTATCTGGAGGAGTGTGCGCGCTTAAGCGCACATTTGTGTGTGTGTGTGTAACGAAAATCACATAAACATTTATTTTTTGACAGTTTTACCTCTCCCTTTACACTCTGAGCGATTATGTCACACACTGTGACATGAACATTCCATGCAATACACACCCATTATAATCTCAGAATTTCTCTAAAATGATCATGGTCATTGAACAGGGACTGATAAAAACTGTATGACCTATCAAAACGTGGATTAATACACCAATACACAAGACTTGTGTCTGCTGTTTAAAGTTTAAATGGAGTCTGGAAATTATGCTGGAGAAGTAGACGTTTGAAAATCTCCAATTACTGTTCTATTTCACTCATTTTTTCAGCCATCCCATTCACTTCAATGGAAAATTTTGGGCAGTTTTTCGCAACTTCTGTTGCGAAAAATTCATATTCCGTAGAGAAAAGTAATAGCACACCGATCCCGATCAAACCGCACGTTTTGATATATAATTTGTGCGGGACAAAATTGTGTCCGGAAGAGGAAGAAGAAAAAATCTGTATAACAATAGTGCTCGGTGCGATTGCCCCGTGGCCCTAATAAAAAGGATGTAAAAAACGTGCTGCATAAAACTTGATGCATGGAAGTTTAGTGATGTTTAAGACCTCATCAATTACTTTTGTTAACACATGAGACACGAAGCCTGTCCTAGTCCGACAACCTGGTCCTACTCCTCCAGATTCCACCAGCTGCAGCTGAGAATCTGTTTTGTTCTGTCCTCTGTGTGTCTTCCTACCACAGCAGGACTGTTTCAGAAGAAGAGCGTCAAGTTAGTTCTGTGCCCCCTTGAAGCTTAAAATATTCAGGGGTAATTCTCACTGAAGGTGATTTGTAATCAGGACAGCCCTATTGTAGCAGCTTTAATTAACAAAAATAATATTGAGAGTGCCTCCTCACAAAGACTTGGGCTCTGAGGGATCTAAGAAAACCAAGTCTGGAAATATAAAGTAGCAGCAGCTTGCGTGCTTGACTAAGAAAACCCAACTAAGAATGTTTAACTAACAGCCTGAATACTTCATCATGCTTTCTCCTAACGAAACACTTGCTTGTTTTCCATCTGAGCTAGCATCAACCCGACCTCAGTGCAACTTACAAGTTCACTGAGGCTTAATGTAGTAAAGTGGGGGAAAAAATAAACATTGCATGTGTTCATGACTGAAAGCTTGGCAGTTGGGGAAAGATGATGAGAAATATTCTTCAAAGACTTTTCTTGCCCTAAGCTCTAATGGAGTTGCTCAGTGTGAAACTGTAAAGGGCTATATTTACACTAGGCCAGGTGTAAAGCGCAAATCTACTGTTACAAGCTCTGAAAAGCACCACAAATACTTGCAAGAAAATAATTAAAACCACCTGATGTAGATATACCATAATCCAACAACAGATTAATAAAGCTATGTTTGATTATGAGACACTATGAGGTTTCAGAGCTTTAGATTTTAAGCCTGCTTGTCCTGTATTTCTGTAATTATGTAAATTTAAGTACTTCAGTAGCCACGGTAATGGATTAAAAAAAATAAATAGATAAATGGCATTTTTGGCTTGCCAGCAACAGATACAGAAGTTATGGAATAATGAGGCTGGAGGGGGAGGGGTGGTGGCAGACAAGGGGTATATTAATGGTGTCCTAATTAGCCTTTATGCTTTGAATGCTTAATATCAGTGTATAACTATGTGAACCGAGAGGCTCCAAAACTCTTCATCAGCAGTCTTTTAAAGAATTCTTGATGTGCAATATTTCTATACGAGGGAGTGCTTCTTTCTTTCTTTCTTTCTTTCTTTCTTTCTTTCTTTCTCCCTCTCTTTCTTTCTTTCCTTCTCCGTCTACAGCGCTCCTTCGATACTGAAGCTCGGCTTTGTCATTGATTGGCTTGGAGCAGATAATTAGCTTGCATCTCATCGTTGCCACAACGACTTATTTACCCTCAAATAACAAGAGGAGACAGACATGTCTTATTTAGTTTGGCAGCCCAGAGTGCTCGAGGTCTGTTATTAAATTGTCATTTAATTTGACACAAAAGTAATACATGTATGAAGAAAGGGATTTTTGGATTTCAGCGTCACATACAAGGGCCTCCCCCATGGTTGTTTTTGTCTTAAAGGTCCCAAATTGTAAAAACGGAGATTTCCATGTAGCTTTAAGAGAATTGCACTTATTCTGTATTCAGCAACTGTGCCTTTAAATGAGCCATCAGGACTTCTGCAAGGTTGTGATGTGACAACTATACTATCTGTTGGTAGAAAGTGCAGCTACAATGCCATGACAGTCATTCCCCGGCTGCAATGATGGTGCAGAGATGCTGAAAGCACATATGGGGACCTGGAATTACTGACCAGACAAAACAGACCAAGCTTTTTCGGTAGTGGGACTTAAAGAGACAGGAGCAAAAACAGAACGTTTTAGACAGAGGGTCAATACAGATATATTCATACAGACAGTATGAGAAAAAATGTGTTTTATCGAAAATTAAAGCATGTAAACATGTTCGACTAGGAACCCAAAATACAAAAAGTATGAGCCTGAAAATTAGCTAAATATGTCCCCTTTAAGACATTAGGAAGACAGCATGTAGGTTTCTAATAAGAAGACAAGAAGAAGAAGGTACATGTGGTTCCAGTTGTAAGTGTCTTACGCACTTGTCCATCTTTAGACACATAAAAATACTCATCCATTGGACCTTGGCTGGCATATAAAGTGATCAGACCTGAATATATGCTGTCAAAGGCGAAAAAGCGAAGGCCAAGCCCTGAGATTGTACAGGCCAATTCAATTACTCCACTCCCTTGTCTAATGGAGAATGAACTAACCAGGCAAGGGGTTACTTTGGGATGGCTCTGCTGACGACTGCCTCTTGTCTACATGATCTAATTTACTAAGACACACAGCTATTGATTGGCTTCTGCATGCCAACGAAGGAAAACCTTTTTAGATGCACTTTTGCAGTTTGCCATCTGGCAGAGGCTGAATAATAAGCTATAGGTGAGCAGGCATAAACATTAAAAGACATGCACAGATACAAGCACTAGCACATGCACACACAGAGGTGTGCACACGGTGCAAGGTAATTTTCTTATCGCTATAAGCCATGACGACCAAATTGGCTGTGGCTTCAACTACTTGGGTCAATAAGCACAATCAATGTCCTCAACTGTGAGAAAAGAACGGGAGGAAAACAGATTTGTGCATTTCTATAACTACGACCTCTCTTATCTGTGGTAAAGAGGGTCAAAGGGGAGCACTAGCAACAACACCTATCAACGGCATGCATTCACCACAACACTATTTTGCTTACAGTCTCTCTGCACACCATCGCTCTCCTCCCTTCTCTCCCCTCCCTTACCCATTTCTAGCTCAAAGCTGTGGACACAACAGTCTTATCTAGCGCTGCCTTGCTGTCAGCGAGAGTGGTCTATTTTGGGCTTTATCTTGAGCAGGGGCCCGGCCGGAGCTCGTGGGTCTGAAGTCGAGCCGGTGCACCAGGAGATAAGGCAGACAGGGACAGTGTAACCTGCATGTCTGTGGTCAGGGTGGGAATGGATGGAGTCTGCTCCACAATCAAACAGCTTCCTCTTCGCGCTCGATGGATCGGATCAGGATCACACAGCTGTGGAGGCAGGCTTACAAGTCTCTTTAAAGGCACGGTTTGTTTGAAAAGGCCAAGGCAAGGTTTTTTGGAGCCTGCGGGTATACTACCGTGTTATGCCGTGGTGAAGAGTATAATTTCGTCACAGATCTGGATACGGGATTGATTCCTTCTCAAATCTAGACTTCTACTATTAACCGGAAATGTCAAAGTTACGTCTATATTTCCTCAAATTATTCTAGTGCTTGTAATTGGATAATTATTTAAAAAAGGTGTTTCTGAAATATTTCAATTACTATTGACTCACCTGACTTCCAAAATTGATCTAGCTGATCAGTAAAGGGGATTGGGAGTTACTAAGTATAGCTACAGTAGTTGTCAGTATCTGTTCAGCATCTTTCTGAAAAGCAAATCCAATGCAAAGTGCCTTCAACCTGCATTCTTTCTAATGACCTTTAGGGGATGAATCCACTGGCTGCAAAAAGAAGTCAGATTGTATAGATATCTATGAGAAAATTACCCTACACATCACTTGATTATTACCTCAGTCAACATTTTTATAGTTTTAGGTCTTCTTCACAACAAGTCCTCCAAACCATACCATCACATAGATCGCTTGTTCCTACCCTTTAATATGTCCCACAGGAGTGTTCAAGTCTTCTTCAATACAGCATGATGTTAATTTAGTAAATTATGGTTTTATTTAGGGTTAAATCGACAATATAGCAGGTTATGCTTATGGGATGGCTATCACACTCAAAGAGACTTCCTCACAAGGACTTAACATCCATGAGGGTAAAACAAAAAACATAAGGATAACTAGGACTGCGCGCAGTACTGAACGGGCCCTCGCAGAGTGGAGCCGTCGGAGGAGGGCACGTCGGGGTAGGGCACGTCGGGGGAGGCCACATCGGGTGCGGCAATGTGGGCTCAGTCCCTATGCGTCCCAAATGGCGTTTCTCCTACCACTGTGCTCGGGGTAGGTGTAAAACATGTTACTTGCTGTTGCCAGCAGGGGGCGCTATGACTGTGTGTCAATTTTGACATGTGGGTGTGTTCAGGGCTGGACCCTAATCACCTGTGTGAAATTTGGGACAGATTGGACAAGGTATGGTCAAGTTATCCAGTCTGGTGTTAGATGGCGAGACGCCATATTTTGCCGCCATGCCACGCCCACATAGTGTGACATTCGGTAAAGCTTTCAATAACTTTTAATCCCAAAGGCCTTGTGATGGTACTGACCAAATTTGAAGTCCATGGGGTGAAATCTGTCGGAGGAGTTTGTTAAAGTATGCAGCGTGGAAATGGGAAAAAATGATGAATTGTGCGATATTCAAAAGAAGATGGCGGACTTCCTGTTTGATTTGAGGTATGGGTCCAAGAGGCTTTTTGGTGCATCTCCACATGATTCATGTGTGTACCAAATTTCGTGTCTCTACGTGAAGCCTACTGCTCGGGCTAAGTATAAAACATGTGACTTCCTGTAGCCAGCGGGGGGCGCTATGACTGTGTGTCAATATTGACATGTGGGTGTGTTCAGAGGAGGACCCTCATCACGTGTAAGAATTTTGGGCCAGATGAGACAATGTATGGTGAAGTTATAGAGTCCCGTGTTTCATGGCGAGACGCCATATTTTGGCGGCATGCCACGCCCACATAGTGTGACCGCCGCTAAAGCTTTCAATAACTTTTGATCCCAAAGGCCTTGTGATGGTACTGACCAAGTTTGAAGTCCATGGGATGAAATCTGTAGGAGGAGTTCGTTAAAGTATGCGACCTGGAAATGGGCAAAAACGATGACAAGTGCGATATTCAAACCAAGATGGCGGACTTCCTGTTGGGTTTGAGGTATGGGTCCAAGAGGCTTTTTGGTGCGTCTCCACATGATTAATGTGTGTACCAAATTTCGTGTCTCTACGTGAAACCTACTGCTGGGGCTAGGCGTTAAAGTTGTTACTTCCTGTTGCCAGCTGGGGGCGCTATGACTGTGTGTCAATATTGACATGTTGGTGTGTTCAGAGGTGGACCCTTATCACGTGTAAGAATTTTGGGCCAGATGAGACAATGTATGGTGAAGTTATACAGTCTCGTGTTTCATGGCAAGACGCCATATTTTGCCGCCATGCCACGCCCACATAGTGTGACCGTCTGTAAAGCTTTCAATAACTTTTGATCCCAAAGGCCTTGTAATGGTACTGACCAAGTTTGAAGTCAATGGTACGAAATCTGTTGGAGGAGTTATGTAAAATACGCAACGTGGTCATTTTGTAAAAGGGGGCGTGGATAAAGCATAAGGGGCGGGGCTTTATGAAATATTGTTATGTAGAAGTGTTAAGGGCTGGACTGTGATGAAGCATGAGAAATTTGTAGCAGATGGGACAAAGAATGGGAAAGTTATAACGATCTCGTGTTTTATGGCGAGACGCCATATTTTGCCGCCATGCCACGCCCACATAGTGTGACCGTCGATAAAGCTTTCAGTAACTTTTGATCCCAAAGGCCTTGTGATGGTACTGACCAAGTTTGAAGTCAATTGGATAAAATCTGTAGGAGGAGTTCATTAAAGTATGCGACCTGGAAATGGCGAAAAACGATGACAAGTGCAATATTCAATCCAAGATGGCCGACTTCCTGTACGTTTTCGGGTATGGGTTCTTGAGGCTTTTTGGTACGTCTTCCCATGATACACATATGTACCAACTTTCGTGTGTCTACGTGAAAAAAACCTATATTGTGAGGATGTTTTGAAAATTTTGAGGGGGCGCTAGTGAGTCATTTTGCAAGGTCCATTCTCGCGAATACCAGAATACGTAAATTTCAAATCTGATTTATGTATATTCCAAATTTGGTGAGTTTTTGAATATGATAAAGGCCTCAAATAAGCGATTTACTCCCCCTAAAAATAATAATAATAATAATAAACGGACCAATTTCAATAGGGTCCTCGCACCGTTAGTGCTCGGTCCCTAAATACAACTAGTACGGAACCGATCACCCTTGGTGACATCATGTTAGAAGAGGTAGAGTCCTTCACCTACTTGGGGAGTATCATCAGCAGTCAAGGTGGTACAGATGCAGATGTAAAAGCTAGGATAGGTAAGGCAAGGACATCATTTCTACTTCTCAAGAACATCTGGAACTCTAGAGAGATACGGGAAACGACTAAAATCAGAATCTTTAACTCCAATGTAAAATCTGTCCTGCTCTATGGGGCAGAGACATGGAGAATTGATAAGATCACAATAAATAAAGTGCAAACCTTCATAAACAAATGTCTCAGAAGAATCCTGAAAATCTACTGGCCGAACAAGATCAGCAACAAAGATCTGTGGACAAGAACAAAACAACCCCCAGCAGCAGACGAAATTGGACGAAGAAGAAGGAGATGGATCGGGCACACATTACGCAAACCAGTGCCAAACACCACCAGACAGGCTCTGACCTGGAACCCTCAAGGAAAGAGAAGCAGAGGACGTCCTAAAAACACCTGGCGCCGGGACCTACAGGCAGACACAAAGAGACTGGGAGGCACCTGGTCGCAGATAGAAAAGAACGCCAGTGACCGTGAACTCTGGAGGTCCCTTGTCAACGGCCTATACCCCAGTAGGGTGTAAGGCAGATGATGATGTTATGGGATGGCTACGTTGCAACTGACAAGTCGCCACGACGGTTACCTGGATAGAGCTGGAGCACCTCGTATACATGGCGCTTTGTACATTAAAATAGCCGTCATCTTGCTTTGGGGCATTATCCATGTTGTCGTCTTTGAACTTTGACCCTTTTACATTGTGTTTTAAATTAATGAAAGTTAATTCTAACTTTTTGGTTGCCTTAAAATGTCCTTGCTAACCAAGCTGGGGTTGGTTGGTGATTGAGGGTTTGCTCTGTGTTACCTGGCCTGGCCGGTTTGGTCACGTCCAAATATAACAATGTCTGGCTCCAAACATTTTTCGGCAAAACTCAAGGCTTCAAAGGTGATGTTATGGTGGCTAAGTCCAGTTCTTTTATTAAGTCTATGTGTGGCAACAGTTATTAAAGGGACAAGGCAAAGCAAAGGATCACAAAAGACCAAATGAACAGTAAGACAACTCTATTGATATGAGACTAGCAGCATGCTGCATGATCACAAGAAGCTAGACTTGCATATATCCCACAACACTGATAGACCATGGAGGTCTATAGATTTCTTTGTGCTAATGGAGTGCAGGCCCGCCTCTGGACCTAGCCTGGCACTGGAACAAGAAAGCCAGAAAGGGGTAAAAAGAGGGCCACGTCAAAAGAGAAAATTCCGTGGAGACACTCAGGCAGCCTCAGCTTATAGCTTGCACAACACAATGCAGTAAGACTGCAGATGAGAATATGTCTGTCTGAGGAGGGGGGCTGGGTGGGGTAGGGCAGGATGGCAGAGAGAAAGATGGAGAGGGAGAGAAACCAGATGAGACTCGTCACAAATACTCAAGCTCTCTCCTGCTGATCGACACACCTCAGCCTGACAGTTTCATTTTCAAAGCTATTGTGTGCCAATGTGCCAATGCGCATTATCAGCCACTGCCTGTTCGAGTATCAACCCTGCTCTCCTAATGAAAACCCGAGCTGCAAAGAAACAGAATACCATCCCTGAGGCTTCTGAGATACACATATTTACTTAAACACTTCTGTCCTTGCTTTAATTACCCTGTCCTGCAACTGAATTATCACAAACATAATTCTGTTCTGCTCCTCACCATATTTTGAAAGCCAGAGTTATCACTTTGTAAACCAACATGACATCTCCCTTTGTCCACGCTCAGTGATCGCATTCACACTACCTAGCAGGATTTTTTTTCTTTTTTTCACTGAATTGGTAGTTGTTATTTCAGTCCATGACTCAATTATGCATGGGCTTTATTTTCAGTGTTCAGTGGGTTCAGGTAAGGACAGCCGCCTTACAATCAGAAAGCATAAATGAACTGACAGTACTGACGCCTTATTGAACCACTTCAGTGTTCCCAGAGAAGTACCAAACAGAGGCAAGCAAGTGTAAACCACCCAGGGAAGATTTCCCCCATTTAGCCCAGGGCTCGTTATCTATGCTATCAGTCTACAATATGATGTACAATATACCACAAAGCTGTGTAGCTCTCGTTCTATCACTTGGTTCTTTAAGCTGGCTTTTCTACTCTATACTGGGACGTAGCTTTAATCACTATACTGCCCTACAAAGCCTAACTGCGGTAACTACGCAAAGAGTAAAACTGAGAGAAACTGCTGTAAAGTGTTTTAACTTTTTTTAATTGGCCACCCAAATGGGTTATAGGCAGGTTAGTGATGTGACACTTCTATATGTATTGATGATATCATTTTTATGCTCAAAAATCATTACGATTTATTTGACCTTTGACCCCAAACATGTAGTTACTGCACTCTGGTTTTGCATTGCTGTAAAAGGACACAGTGCAGTAACTACAATTTTGTTTTAAGTGTTTAACAACTCTTTTCAAAGATTTGCGTATTTTAGACTTAATATTATAAAGTAATGTTATATTTTAGTCTTTATATCATTTTATCTCACTTTTTTACTTCATCACTATCTAGATATTAATTTCCCTATCAAATAAACGTATTATTTCTATTATTCTTGTCTTCACTATGCAACACAATGAAGAAATACAAGGCTAAAAAAATAAATAAAATAAAAAATAAATAAATACAAGGCTACACTGTATAACAGTGGATTTTGTAGTTGATGCATTTTTTCTTTTTTACATTATTATTTCTCTGAAATAAAGCAAAATTGAAATCTAAGATAAAACAGACATAAAGGAGTTATTTTTTTTAGTTATAACTGAATTTCAATCCAAAAATGTAGTCACTGCAGTTAAGCATTGTAGGGCAGTATAGTTGATAATGAATACAAAATCTACCACCATTATAATGATCCATAACTATGCAGCACTCCTTTAATTCAACTTGAATGCTTTATGCTATAACTATTTTTTCACTTCCAGATAAAGCAATGCAGCTACAGGTCCTAATATAAGACCTGCTGGCTGAAACTTTCCCAAAAGATTTCAGTTTGGGAAAAACACTGGTAGGGAAAAACATTTTGTTGTGAAGAACATATCACTGTTGCTGCCTCTATAACCACACTGTAAACAATTGTCTTGTAAATTAACAGTAAAATACTGGCAGCAGGGTTGCCAGCATTCTACTGTTAATTCTACAGTTCCCTTACTGTTATCTACTTTAAAAACCACATAGTGAATTACAGTAAAATCCTGCATTTCATTGATTTTTACAGTAGACTAAATCACAGTATAGTGCTGAAGCTAGTTGAAATATTGTTGCAGTATACAATGCAGTCATTGTTTGTAAATAGAACATATGACTGTCTGAAAGCCAATTACTACAAATTAAGCGCTGTCTTCACTGTAACCTCAGTAATTTTAATATACCATATACTGAATGAGTTAGTTAAATTAAATACAGCCATTAAAATGTGGACTTAGAAAATATCATATATATATATATATATATCATATATTTTATGGGAAATAGCAAGCTACTTACAATTATAATACCTTTTTATAATACCTTTTTAATGGAAAACAGTATGTAACTGTCACAATTTGGCTGTTTTCTTACAGCAATCTGTTACAGTGCAGTGAGTTTGACAAGTAGGTTGGTGTTTTGCATTTGGGTATATTCTATCGGACTTTAACTTCTTTCAGGAATGTTCAGGCCCAACCGCGTCTCATTCCGTCACATAGGGACAACTGGTCAGATCCCCTTGGCGGCAATTTTCAATAGCCGGGGCAGTGCTAACAGTGTAACCTGCTGTAATGCCTCCATGACAGCGGAGTGCAGAGTCACATGCACTAACATGGACATATGACCCTGCTGCCACAACCCCCCATTATTCAAATCCAGAATCAAAACTCATCTGTTCCAATTCGTTTACTCCGTTTGATTGCACTGCACTTCTTTGTTTTATTATTTTCTGAAAGCGCACCGCTCTTTCTTTGTTTTGTTTTAATTTCTCGTGTCTTGTTTTCCTTCCCTGTTTTGTCTTGTTTAAACTATTGTACAGTGTCCTTGAGTGTTAGAAAGGCGCTTATAAATTCAGTGTACTATTTTTTTTTATTACAACAATTTGTTGATATTTTTAATGAAGAACAGAGAAGTTTGGATTAAAACATACACAGGGGAATGTGACTTCATTCTCTGGCCAGGACACAGTTACTCCACTATATGTCTGTACATAGTAAATAGCTGTTGCTGCTATATTAATATTCTGAATGTTGTGTACAGCTCCTATACAAAACTACTTGGTTATATTTTGAATAAGATCATCAAATCATGGTTTGGGTTCAAATGATTATGTTAGTTACTAAAATGAGGTTACGTAGCCGACACAAGTTAAGTAGTCAACAAAAATAAATACTTTTGTCAGTTTTGGTTTCACACCAGAAACGACCAGCAGTCTAAAGTCATGTGTTAGACCCATCCAACCACCCCGTTCTCCTCCCTCAGTGGACTTTTTCACTCTTTATACCACATTGGCCAACAGAGAGCACTCTCTGTGAGCAGTTTGACATTGTAACGGATGGGTTTATATTAAAGTTAGTTGAAAGCTCTTAGAGATGCTAAGGGGTGCCTTGTGCATCGGTATCAGAAGCAGAGTGCTGTGACTAACCGTCAATGTTTAACGACCTGAGAATGAGCCTTGATTTAGGTCAGAGTTAATTTTACCCATTTCCTTAAAAGCCTTCCCTTTTTTTCCACTCACACCTCTGCATTTTTATCTAATTCTCAGAAGAAAATATGAAAATATTAGCAAATTTGGCCTGTAACACAGGCACTGTGAACTGTTTTCATGCCAGTACATGTTTCTTTTCCTTCCGTTTATGCAGATTTACCAAGGACATGCTTAATTTCAGCAATGCCATAGGCCATGCTAATGCATATTTATATCTGGAAGCTTCCCAATTGAGCTGCGGTTGTCTCTTATTAGCCACTGTGAAACACCACTGGGACAATTAGGTTACACATCAATGAGGACTCTGCCTTCGTCACGGTGACCTCTTTATCTCATGTTTGCATAGGAGAGGGCATGCTGTTGTGCATTTCCAACAGTGTGGATAACAATGTTTCAAATATTAGCCACAAGATTGCACGCTTCAAACTGGTTTTCAATTGTTGCCAAGCAACAACTAGAGCCAACCAAGAACTACCCCTGTCTGGCGCTGTTAGCTCGAAAACAGGTCCCTTGATTACAAAGAAATAATATCGTGTTGCTCATGTGATTGGTTGTGAACCAACTCTTTATAATTGATCTCACATGCACCATGTTTTCACTGCAACCACCGAAGCTTTATCTGCAGGACACTCCTACATTATTATGCATGTATTATCCAGTCACCTCCATGTCAGGGAACAATGAGATCAGAGCTCTGGATGAGTAGGTAATCATATCAGTGACACACCATAGCCCTCAGCTGCCAAGCAAGCTGCCGATGGAACTGATTATATTAACACTACAATCCCCTCCAGTATTTTGTGTAATGTTTCCAAACTAATCTCATACATACGAGTTTCCTTCTCTGCTGCTTTCACTTTCAAATTTTTACTCATCTTCCTGTGACCTTATGAACCAACACATGAATACAGCACTTTTGTTCTTCTTGGAGGATAAATAAGACTAAAGCCCAGCTAGCAACATGTGTTCTTGCTATAGTAAACAAAAGCCAAGCAGATATATAATCCTGCTTGCCAGTAAATGTTAAAACATCTAGTTCTTGACCAAAGTGTTGGATAACAAATGAAGCGATTGGCACACATTTCCATCATTCTGCTCGTCCACATAGCAGCACGCTACACGACATGCAACAAACGACTGAGTCTCAGATGTTTGTGGAGTGTGATGTAAAAAAGATGAAAAAACAACAAGAAAGCATCACTATGTTCTTTTATCCCTCCACGCAGAGATCAATCTTCAACTGTCCATTCTGGCACGTTGGCTTTGTGCTAGCTGCTAGAACTTATGTGACCCAGTGTTCATTGAAATAATTGGAGTGAGTGATGAAATTTTGGATCTAATTTAGCCACAGAAATGTCTCAGCCCTGGAGATGCAGCGAGGCTGCGGCGCTGCTCTGCACCCATGGAGACGGCTCAGTTAACTGGCAAGGGAAGAGCCGATAAAACTGCCCATTGGAAGAAACATAACTACACTTGGTTTGAAATAGTCCGGCAGTTCTGACCATTGTAAGGATTTTACATCATACTTTGAACTCAAAAAGAGCCATTTTAGTTTTAAATATGGAGACAGGAAGAAAAAATTGTAATTTCCACCAAGTTTTAGCCAACACAGGAGTGCAAATAAAGAGAAAACAGGCTAGGCAGAGGAGCATTAACGTGTGTTTGGACAATTTCACCATACATTGACGAACTCCCTGACATACAGTCATGGAAAGATTATTAGACCATTGTTTTCTTCAATTTCTTGTTAATTTTAATTCCTGTATTTCTTGATAATTACCAAAATCATTATCAAGAAAACCATGGAAAATGGCTAAATATCAGCTCTTAAATTAAACTATTATGAGTTATTTTTGTTGCTATCTTTATGTTTGTCCAAACAAATGTACCTTTAGTTGTACCAGGCATTAAAATGATCAAGAAAGCAGGAGAAACCAAGGGTGGTCTAATATTTTTTTTCCATGATTGTATGACACCATTCGACTGTCAGTCGAATTTAGCATGTTTTAAAATCTGGTATGTTTACTTGCATTGATATCTACTAATTTCACTTTTTTGTGTAATTCTGAACACTTTGCTCAAGTTTGATGTAAAACTTTTACTGTGATCAATAGAAGCAACAAGTTAAAAACTGGTTTGTGATGCACAGATGAAAGTCCTTGCTGACATAATTATTATGCTACTTAGCCTGTTATTAAATGTTTAAAGAATATTGAATGGTGATTTATTTTTCCTTAAATAACAGTGACAATGTTCTATGATAACAAACCATTATTGCACTCCCTGTGAGAAGAGTGGATCATTAGATGTTAATATCAAAAAGCTAATGTAAGTGATTACCAAATAGAAAACAGACACTCTTGAGCTGAGCAACAACAGAACTGTCAAGCACACACTTTTTTCTGCATTATATGAAAAGATCAACCTGGTCTCACAGAAATCCGTGAAATAGCCACGGATTTCGCTTAACTCAAAATCTGTGGAATAGCCACGGAATCGCTCAAATTTCCGTGAAACTGACACGGATTTCGCTACAATGCAAGTTAATGACAGTCATATCCCGTGGCTATTGGTTTGTTCCAAGTCACGTGACTTTCAAGGTCCCAGCGGTCAGAACAAAATACATGGCGGACAGTTCTCTCATTTTAAGTGAAAAATCAATATTTTGACTTAGTTTCTGCATAAAAATGGATTTTGATCACATTTGTAGCGAGAAATATATGTTTTATTTTCTAAATATTCACTCAGTGAATGTACATAATCACTTTGTATGTTGGAATAGCCACGGGATATGACTATGTCATTAACTTGCATTGTAGCGAAATCCGTGTCAGTTTCACCGAAATTTGAGCGAATCCGTGGCTATTCCACGGATTTTGAGTTAAGCGAAATCCGTGGCTATTTCACGGATTTCTGTGAGATCATGTTGGAAAAGATAACAATAGATGGTTAAGCACATTTACCATCTATTTTCCATAGAAGTTTATCATTCGAGGTCAGGAGGCTGCAGTCTGTTTCAAATACTGTACACAATAATGTGCTTGTGTTTATGCCAGACCCGGCCATGCATGCTCGGTTCTGTAACACAGGTTATATAATGGGTAATTACAGAGCAGCAATCTGATTGTTTAAAGATGCATTCCCACTATGTTAATGCTAACTCAAGTGGTAGCCAGAAAGCTGTGAGCGGTGGCTTGTTTATGTGGTGAGCAGGGAAGAAAATCCTGGCAAGAAAACCCTTTTAGGAGTTATTTCTAAAACATCACAGGAAGTTCATAAATGTCACACACAAGACTGTGGAGAGAAGAGAGAGGCTGCCTGGCTGGAGAGGATTTGAACATTTGCTGTTTTCAGCGGCTTCTCTCCGCTCGGGGAGCTTGGGGCGAAACTGTAAAGTAACATCTTCTAAGAACTAATCTTAGACTAAAGAAGCAATGAGGAGAAGATGGCGAGGAGGTTCTTTTGTACGCTGGTCTCCCACAATGTTCACAGCTCCGTCTTCATTCATAAAAAATATATATTTTAGGTTTATCTACTTACATCAAGAGATAAAAAACACGACCTCTTTCCTGTGTTTCGAGGAAGGATGGGGAAAGGCTCAGCAGGGAAGCAGAATGCAATTTAAACTCAAGTGGATGATAGATTTAGTATAAAAACAAATCACAAGGGAGGTGGCTTACAGTTCACAGCGCTTAAACCTGAACAATCATGTTGATAAATGGACGTTCATCCCGGAGCAGCACAGGTCAAACAGATGACAGCTCACATCTGCCCTCATAGAGAGCTTTTAAAACCTAGCATAAGATTGTAGGGACTGGACTTAAAGATCCTATAATGTAAAAAATTAGATTATTATAGTATAAAGCAGATATGTGCTATATGAATACTGGGAAAGTACAACCCCAAATACCAAAAAACACTGAAAAAAAATTGATAATAACCAGTGATGGAATGTAACTAAGTATATTTTCTCAAATATTGTACTTAAGTACAATTTTGAGGTACTTGCACTTTACTTGAGCATTTTAATTTGATTTAACTTTATACTTCGACTGCTATATTTTAGAGGCAAATATTGTACTTTTTACTCCACTACATTTAGCTGCCATCTTTGATTCAACATTTTTTATGTATTATAGCGCATTACAGTAAATTAAGTATTCAAAATGAGCCCTACCTTGAGAAAATTGAAACGCCGCCTACATAAATGCATCAATAATAATAATCCAATAATATATTTGGAATAAATAAAACAATCTGAGTGGGTTCATTCTACATATCTAGGACTTTAACTTTAACTTTTGATACAAACACTTTTTTACTTAACCCATAAGAACCCAGACCCAGTAATCCTTAAAGGAAAATTATGGGGGATATACCACAGACCAAGTGGACCACTTAGAACACATTTATGATGTTTTAAAAAAAAAAATTCAACCCCTAAATGTCAAAGATCTGTGATGTGACATATACGATACATTGGGCGTTTATTTTTGTTTATGAAATTTCTTATTTTAGAATTAAAAAAGAGACATTTTCTGCTTACAGAAACACAAATTTGCCTTTTTCTTTGCATCTCCACAACATTTATCAAAATTGTGACATTAATAGTGCTGTTTAACAACAAATTATTTTTCAGATTTGTTTTTAAGTAACAAAATAAGAATAAA
This sequence comes from Centropristis striata, assembly GCF_030273125.1. Lineage (NCBI taxonomy): Eukaryota > Metazoa > Chordata > Actinopteri > Perciformes > Serranidae > Centropristis > Centropristis striata. Next base: position 9,693,133 of record NC_081538.1, on the reverse strand, counting down.
TCAATAAGAAATAAAAACAAATAACCATGTGCCTTTTTGTTTGCATCTCCATAACATATATCAAAATTGTGACTTTAATTTGTTCAGGACATATGGTGAGAACAAGTTAAATGCAATGCAGGACACCCTATTAACGGATTAGAATTGTTAAATGGGTTTAAATTTAGCCATTTAATGAGTTAAGGTGAAGCATAAAGCTGAATATGGGAGATTCTAGAATATTTAAAGTGTTTGTTACACGGGTGTCACCATGGGTTCTTATGGGTTAAGTAAGGTTTTGAATGCAGGACTTTTACTTGTAGTCGAGTAATTTCACAGTGTGGTATCAGTACTTTTCAGTAAGGGATCAAAATACCTTTTCCACCACTGATTATAACAAAATGCAATGATTTTCAAATTCTTTGCAGCCTACATTTAATTTAATACAGTACATAGATGATGAGTATGATACTCATATTGGGAAAATTTTGTTAAATATATACACTCTGAATTTGATGCATTCTGTTTACGTACATCTTAGACAGCATCCCAACTGTTTTGGAATTGGGGTTGTATCAAAACACTCAATGCACAGATAAAATGCACATAGCTTGTGCAGTTACAGTCATTCCCCAGCAGCAATGACGGTGCAGAAGCAAAACATCTGGAAAAACTGACCAATCAGAGTAGACTGGGCTTTTTCAGGAGGGAGAACTTAAAGAGACAGACGCTAAAATGGAGCATTTCAGACAGAGGGTGAATACAGGTAAGTTCAGACAGACAGCAGTAGAAAAATAATTTGTTTTTGAACATTAAAGCATCTAAACATGTTATAGTACAACTTAAAAACACATATATGAAGTATGAAAAGACCACAGTCCCTTTAAAATGTTGAAGGGCCACAATTACAATATAATCCAATTACATATTACATAATAATAAAAAAACAGGAGTAAACAAGTGGAATAATAAATAGCACAATCTGCAAAGCACAGAACTATTAATTATATATTCAATTTCGGGTAATACAAGCAGATTGTATTTCAATCAATACCAGCTGAATATCATTACACTGCTGAATTCCTGTTCACACACACATCATGTAAACAACCAAAGCAGATCCAATAGTGCTGTGATTTACTTGGGTTGCAGGGGTTTTTTTTTCCTCTGTTGCATTATGTGAAGTGTCTGAAAGCATTTGGCCTGCAGGGACCAGGAGCCGAGCGGCTGGAGGAATGGCTGCAGTGATTCAGAAGGAAACTTTCTCAGCACTGCGCTCTGAGGGGCCATGTGCTACTGTTGTTGGTGACTAATGATGATGGCTCTGTGCTGCCTTGCTCGGGGCATTTTTTTCTTCTGTTTCAAGACTATTTCACTGCTCTCCCTAACACCATACAAACATGTAAAACGCATCAGGGACTTTTCAGCATACAGTGAGCAGGTGCACCTCATCTCCATTAACATGTTGTGTTTGTTTATGCTGTACTGTGCCATCGTACATACACCAGGGCATATGACATAAAAGGTAAATACACAATTAACCATGCAACCGTGCACTGACTTATACAGCTTGTACTGTGTGTGAACTGGAGTATGGTAAGCCTATAAATTGTGCAAATACCAACAGCGTAATCAGTCTCTGAAAAGAAAGCTATTATATCTGTGCAGCAAATATAATTCTTCAAGAGGAAAATTGAATCCCTTGGACACAGAAAGTAGAAAATTACTTTTTCACTCCGACCATGTTTACAGTAGAAAGAAACATTTTTTTTCTTTTCGGCAAGCTGCTGAGCCACTTTGTTCCAAAACATCACATAAGAGCTTTGTGATTAAAATAATAATACAAAAAAAAAAAATCCAACTTATTAGTTTTCACCCTAAAGAGTGCAGCACAGAGTCTAGTCAGACAGTTGATAAATTTAGAGATGACGCCTGCAGATATGCATCCATAGAAAGTTCAAATAGAGTCCCAAGGGGAACGGCTGCTCACCTAAACTCATTCTCTTGATCAAAAACTCACACAGGCAAACAAAAATACAACAGCACAGCAACAGCAAATAATGAACAGATTCAAATTATGGTTTAACATTCAGCTCTTGCCTATAGCCAAATTAAATCCTGATCCAGCACAACAAAAGTCCTTATTATTATTTTTTTGTGCAGTGCAGAAAATGTTTGATTTGTTACAGCAGGTTATCTCTATAATTAGCACAATGAAAGATGAATCATCCTGTTCCCACACGCACAAAGAGATAACAGAAACATTCTCTGAGTCAAATACTCTGTTGCAAATTATGCGACACACACAACAAGCAGAAATGTCCATCTCAACAAGCCATTGAATCCTGCTTTCAGAGCCCAAACTCAACCAGTAGGATGATGTCAGTGTTTGTTGTATAATTTGGTGTTTCCAAGGCAACTTAATTCAGCAGATTTTCTTAGAAGTGATCGGCCTTATTTGCACGAAAACTCTTCAAAGAAATGACACTGCATTGCAAACATGGTAATTAGCTGGTCCCTTCAGAGCCACTGCTGTTAGAGGAGCACAGATACATACATGCATGGATGGATTAATGAACGGGCCGAGTGGGCACAGGCCCAGGGGCCCAAAGTGTTAGGGGGCCCCTGGCCTTCACCTACAAAATGTCACTCAAAAAAAAACCATGCCAACCATGAAGAAATGTAAAATAAACACAAAGGCACAACTACAAAATGATACAAAATAACTAAAGTAGGAATTAAATGACAACAAAGAGACACAAAGAAACGAAAAAAGACACAAAATGATAAACAAAGAGACGCAAAGAAACGAAAAAAGACACAAAATGACGACAGAGAGACACAAAATGACCAACAAAGACTACCAAAAGAAACAAAACAGGCGTGTAATGGCAACAAAGAGACACTAAGAAACCAAAAAGGAAACACAATGACCAAAAAAAGAAACAAAATAACTCCAAAAGTAACTACAAAGGGACACAAATTGACCAATAAAGACGGAAAAAGACTACAAAAAAGAAACAAAATGACCAAGACAGATGTTAAAGGGCAACAAAGAGGCACAAAGAAACCAAAAAGAAACAAAATGACTATAAAAGTAGGACTATAATGAGACACAAACAACACTGAAATGACATAGAATTGCAACAAAAAGGCTACAAAAAAACCCAATACGACCAAGAAAAACACAAAAGAAACAAAACTACCAATAAAAACACTAAATGACTGCAGAGAGACACAAAATGGCAACAAAAATGACTGCAAAGAGACACAAAATGACCAACAAAGACTACAAAAAGAACCAAAACAGTTGTGAAATGGCAACAAAGAGACACTAAAAAACCCCAAAAAGAAACAAAATGAATAAGAAAAGAAACAAATTACCAAAAAAACACAAAAAAATTACGACAAAGACAGACAAAATGACCAATAAAGACACAAAAGGACTACAAAAAGAAACAAATTGACAGAGACAGATGTGAAAGGGCAACAAAGAGACACAAACGACCAAAAAAAGACACAAAAAGAAACAAAACAATCAAAAAAGAGACAAAAATGGCAACAAAAATGACTACAGAGAGACAAAGAAAATAAAAAAAGATGCAAAAATTTACAACCAGCATACACACAATGATGAAAAAAAGAAAACTTAAATATAAAGATGCACTTAACTAGTAAAACATGCATAACTACTACAAAGAAGTGCAAAACAACAACAAAAAGGCAAACTCCAGCACAAAGTCAGTGTGTCTTGTTCCTCTGTAAGAGAGGCTTTGGGGCCCTTAGACTGTCTGTGCCCAGGGGCCCTTTTACTGTCTCACAATCTACCCATACATGCATATATATACGAGGATAAGATACAATGGACAAAGTGCAGATGACACAACCATCAGTCAAGTGAGGCCTCATCAATCAACACTGCCATCAACGCTGCTCCACAAATTAAGATGGATGCCAAAAATGTGGTTACATCATCACATTGATTTTGTTCCACAAATGAAGCATAAATGCAGTGAGTTTTAAATTTGCAGTCTCAGGTTAGAAATTGCCGCCTGTCACCTTCTCAAGGCCCCTTTTTCAGCCAGTTATTACACCAGCGCTGGCATATGCATCCATCCATTACCTGTCACCTATGTAAATACGCTGAATTAAGAATTCACAAAGCATTAATTCTCCCCCCTCCTCTCTGTCTGAGGAAGAGAGATGAAGAGTTCTGCTTCCTCCCGCTCACTCAGCTCTCTTCTTGTTCTAATATCATAAACGGCAGAGACACGGGCAGAGAGGAGGAGAGGAGGAGGAGGAGGGAGAGCTCGCTAGACCCAGCCTTTGTGAGCATGACGGGCCTGACTCACGAGAATGAGATGTTTCCAAAAATAAAGGAGGGAGGGAGAGAGAGAGGGAGAGAGAGAGAGAGAGAGAGAGAGAGAGAGAGAGAGTGCTGAACAGGCTGGAACACAAGAAAATGAGTGGATTAACTCCCTCCACCCACCCACAACCCCTCCTCCCTTTTCCAAAAGCCCTTGGATTCATCACAAAACATGCCGAATTAGTGAGAACAAATCGCCTGTATAAACACCCCTAAACACTTTCCCCAATTGCCATGACAAAAAAATGAGATAAATAAATAAATAACTGTGCCATCCTCAGAAACAACATTATTAAAGCTTTTAAAAAAAGATCTCCGGATGCATGTATAAATTGCACATCAAATCCAGCTTCTATCTTATTAATATTTATTTCCTTTGCGGGGGCAGCCGTGCCCCACTGTGAACAGATGTAAGCAGCTGGTTGCATGTTGTAAATAGGCACCATAATGTACATGTTTGGCTTTTCATCACGACAGATTGCCCTCCGCAAATACACTGCGAGGAGAATATGGTCGTCTCAGCCTCCTTGCTGCGAATCATAATACTCTGAAAGCCCCTATAAGCCAGATAGCAGCTTCTGAATATTTTAGTCTGTTAGGAAAATGTTTGCAGTGCCTGCTAGTTTTGTCAGTTTTATCCTACAAGCTTGGTCTAATTTGAGTATAAAAAAAAAAAAAAAAAGTGGAATAAAAGGATGAACCCGCTCATTGGTGGAGAGACAGATGCTCCCACCAACAGCAATCGAAATCAACACTCTATTCAATTTCCATGTGACCCAAATATTTCTTTTCCTTTCTGCTGACTACTGTAGGTACGTCATCCAGTTTTCAGACTCTGGGTGCATCTGTGTGTGTGTGTGTGTGTGTGTGTGTGCCTGGTGGATAAGATGATTATCTCAACTCGCAGAGAGACACAAACAGAGAGAGACGACTTGGTCAGCCTCCCCAAATCTGGAGTGTTGAAGAATGCCTGCACAAAAGCCACCAAATTCACACTCATTATCATGCCGACAACGATAAGGAAAAGATGACAAAGATGACGACGCTGATAATTTGTCATCCAGCGCATTGATTCCCCATCAGGACTCGGACGGCCCGGCTGGGTATCATGGGACCCTTTAATCTAGCATGAAAGACACGGGTAATCCTTGTTGGAGGATTACTCCCGACCAGTACTCGCTCTTCGCATATTCCAACTTTGGTGTACATGTGCTTAAGTACTAACCCACCAATCGTGATCTATCCGTGGCTCCATCACTCAGCCTAAGTCTTAGCAGCGAAGGGGACGTGTTTACTCTTGACTCCCGCCGCAACCAAGAGGATTTAACAGTAAAGAAACAGAACCTATGTGAGCTTAAATCCTGACCTGTACTCCAGACACACTGCAGCTGCAGTTTCTGCTGCTCAACCCATCCGTTCACAGCTTGATGACATTATGCTGCAACATTTACATTCCAGCTCAGTCCTGCAGTTTGTTTTACATAATGTACACAATGTACCAACACATATCAACACATTGTTGACTTTTTTTTTTCTTCACCTATCTCTGTGCAGCCCTGATAACCATACGTGCAGGGATAGCCACAAACATGTAGGCCACAAATAACGCTGCATAATCACAACAAAACAACCCATCAAAAAAATGTGTAGCAGTCATATAAGAAGCACTACGTTGTTGGTTGGTTTAGCTTTAAATAACACTGTTAATTCACTTTGTTCCAGAGACTGAGACAACAGGATTGATACCACTCTCATGTCTGTACGCTAAACATGTAGCTGGAGCTAGCAGCCAGTTAGCTTAGCTTAGCATAACGACTGGAAACAGCTAGCCTGTGTCTGTCCAAAGGTAGCAAAATACCCTACTTCCAGCACCTCTAAAGCTCAATAATTAATAAATTATGCCCCAGATATGTCTTGGGTGCTAAGCCAATCATTGGGAACGCCAGGAAGTTACTGGTAATGGCCAAGAAATAGCAAAATTAGGTAAAAAGTGTTAATTTGTAGACTTTTACCTGCCCAGGTAGGGTTTAGGGGTAGTTTGCGTTAGGGTTAGACCAAACATTGTTTTAAGCTTATATCAGAAGAACTGTAAGGCCAGGATAAATCTATGAAGCTTTGTTAGAAAGGTAACATCTTCTAGTTTCCTGAAAATGTGTTTAGCATACGGCTAAAACAAAACCTAAAGTAAAATAGTTAGAACAAACAAAAAGGTTTTTGGGTCTATTTTATTTTTTGGCTCTGATTTTGGTCTGAACCAGGCTAGATGTTTCCCCCTATGATACTTCCATTTTTTTTGCTAAGCTAAGTTAGCTGCTCCTTCATATTCAGCTGACAGACATGAAAATGGTGTCAATTTGGTAATTCTTGGTAAGACAACAAATAAGCATATTTCTAAAAATGTTAATCAAGACTTTAAGCCAAACAGTGCAATGACAAAAAAGTTCATTTTTGTTCATTCTTCAGCAACACAAATACCAAATCATGCCTGACAAATTCCATACTGCATTGATTTCTATGACAAATACATCATCAAGTACAATAAATCTACCAGTGCAACTAAGATAGCATCATTCAAATAAGCAGCTGTAACATGTGAATAAACGTCATTATAGCCCAGAGATACCTTGTCGTGCATCAGGTGCGATGCCAAAGATAGAACTAAGTCCTGCTTTAAAAATTTGCTCCAAGCAAACTTCCAGAAAAATGATCCAACCACTGAATCTCACATTACAGGAGAGAGAGAAAAAAATACTGTTTAAATATGCAGGACGGAACCTTTGAAGCTCCATCCGCAATTTAATCAGTTAATATTTAAAGCAGGGATATTCTTTATATAAGGCATTTGCATGATGGGCTGCAGGAGTTGGGAGGGGTGGTTGTTGGAAATGAAGACATAAAGATTGTGATATTATGAGGAAGAATCTTTATCCACTTGCAAATTTTTTTATCAGGCATCCCGTTGATCATTGGTATTCAGAGGCCTACGCTGCCTGTAATAGCTTGTCAGACAATAAATGCAGCAACATTTTTTTTTCCAGCACCGACCCCCCAAGGGAACAGAAATCATCATTATGTTGTGTTTTATTGGACCTCCTCTCCTCCTGCATCTTTACCTAACGACATATTATTCTTCATTATCTTGTATTATCAGACAGTATAATGCAGTAGTGGCTTTACACACATTCAGACTCTGCACATGCAGATTAAAAATCCCCTTTAAAAAAAAAAAAAAAAGAACCAGCTTGTTTGTTAAATGTTTTGCTTATATTATCCCAGATGTTTTAGTGACATATTATATCTAATAGCTTTGGAAAATGACATTTATTTATAATAACAATGGATTATGAGTGGAAAGAGAGCAGCAGCAAAACAACAGACAAAAATAGCCATATTTTACTAACACCTACACATGTAGGCACACAGTCACACTTGTGATCCTTGCATCATCATTCATTTGACCATTATCACTTTGCTGAGGCACATTAGCCATAAAGCTGCAAAGCCATTAGAGAGAAAACTACTGCAGCAGTGCACTTTGATGACTGTTAACCGTGTAGTGTGCTGAAAAAGAGGCTGTTTGGCTTCACAGCCTGTTTCTGACACACTGATAGTGGATTGACCTGTGAGTGAGGACAAACACACACTGTTACAGGGTCACTAAACCACACACATTTACACACAAAGAGCAAATCATTTGACCAAAAAAATCCCACTGAAAACTCCATGAAAAAAACCACATTGTAAGTAAATGTCATTTCACAAAACAAAATGAACGCCCTGGAGGAATTATGCAAAACATATTGAACCGTTATATTTCCAGCTCCGTTCTCCAGCGGTCACACAATCAGACAAATATGCAGAGTAGGGTGATGCCAACACAGTAAGCAATTCTTCCTTTATCCTGAGTAGCTTGTCAGAAGATTGAGTTGTCCACTCCATTCCATTCAAGGCTGCTTTTTCATATCTGAGTGCTTCTCGGCACGGACTCTTACTGCACTTTAATTAAGGTTTGCCGTGCATTATACAAATAGAAAATGCTTAAGAATGCAGAAAGGCTCACATTAGATGAGCTTTTTTTCCCCTTTTAGAAAAAAGCCAATGTTTCTCAGTCAACAGATGGTATTTACTCAAATTATAGACAGCAAATGAGGGCTAGGGTGAGATGCTTTTTTTCAGCGCCCATTGGCAGTCCATTAAAAACCTGAAATTGTGAGCGCAAATCCACTGAGATACAAGGAGAGTGACATGGAATTAGGGATGGTTGTGTTATTCATTGGCAGCCAAAATCCAATAGAAAAGTCTTCTGATCGTTAAATGAAAAGTATCTCCAGCAAAGCATTATAATTGCTTCAGAAAAATGATCCATTTTTGCTTTCTTCCATGATCTAAACACAAGTGCAAAGAACCAATCCCAGTCAGATGGTACAGCCGACTACAGCTTCCTAATTGCTTTGATTATGAACAATATGTTTCTCGATGTTTCTCAGGAGACTCGCTACCTCAGAGGGAAAAAGAGTTCAGCGTGAGAGCTTGTCTGCCAGAATGAACCGCTTTCATGCCGACCACCTCTGCCTGTCATCTTCCCTCAGACGTGGAGAGAAACAGAATTACTGGGGCACTCAAATGAACATGTGAGGAAATGGGCCAGTGCTCAAAAGTGACACAGTTGGTGATTTGCATATGCTGAACGAGGCTAAAATATACATAAGTGAGATCTTAATTCCTGCTCCAGTCTCAAGTAGCACAGTTTCAGCCCCAGTTTAAACATTCAATCCCACAGAATTACTGTTTTTTTTCGTTTCATCATCAACCACCTCATTCATCTCATAGACATTGTACAGCATCCATGACCCAAGACAAAGACATGATTTAAAACCAGACCAGAGCATCACCTGCTATCTAAACATTCCTTTAACCTGTGTGCATCCTTTAATCAGGCATTAAAATGAACAATTAATTGAAGAAAACAAGGGTGGTCTAATATTTTTTTCCATGATTGTATATCACTGTTGTTGTTTAATGAAAAAATACATAAAAATTAAGTTATTTTCTGTAGCTACATGTGCCAATGCCAGTTTTTTTCCCCCTACTTTGTCGCACTCTGGGATATGATTAGTAACAACATTAATTTTGATGCTTTGTATCAAACACTGCAGTGCTCCATAATACAGCAGCAATAACTATTGTGGAAACCAGGGAAGCAGCATTTGCCCCATAGGGTTTACATGAGAAAATGCTTCAATCTGGTTTAAAAATAGTAAGGAAAACTACAATTTTGAGGCCAGAGCTCGAGATTGAAAGTCTGACATAATACAATGCATGACTTTAACATTGAATGGGTTTCAATGGGGACATGTTTGTCCTTATAGGTTAGAGATGTCTGTATCTACAGAGTTTGTTACAGGAGAAAAAACAAACAAACCCTCACACCCAAGATATATGCCATACACATTAACACAGCCACCACAATTTAAAATCAACCTAAAATATCCCCTAAAAGGATGCACAAGGGTTAAATTTCAAAAGATGCTCTCACAACATGTGACTTAGCCTTCTGGGTTCATATTGGAATAATCAATGTGCAAAATTAAACAGTAATTGGCAACGACATAATGAAAATGGATCCTTAATAGATATTCCACATCAGCAGAACCTGCATACAATTACCTGGAGTGTTTACAGGCCGTTTCAGCATCATATTTTGTTTTCCGGCTCCTACGCTCAGGCCATTACTTCGTTTGATTAATTTTTGGGGGACAGTGTGACACAAAGCAAAACGCTACAATGTCTGAATCCTCGAAAAATTGTCTGTGACAAATCTTTTCTTATTCAGTTCACACTCTATTTTTGCAGATGCACATATTCGCTTTCAGACACTGTAAACATACTGGAACCACAGTCTTTTACAGGGAAATACCACTTAATTTAAGAATAAACTTGTAGCCTTTGTTACTCTGAATTTTAAACTCTAATGTTGTAACAAAGGCTTTCATTCCAGTCTATTTTACAAACAAGAAAAGGTTAATTGTTTCATCATGGAATAAGCAGATAAATACTTGAAAGCTTTCATATAATTTGGTAACAATTATTTATTACTGAGGCATCCCGAGGTGGCAAGTTTCTTGCAAAATGAGAATGCATTTGAGAAAAAAAGGGTCTTCATGTGTTCATATTTGCATGGTTCTCCTTTGCATATATTCCTAATTCATTTCAAATGCAGCTGCTCTTCAATGTGACCTTAAAAATGAGGGAATGGGACAAACCACTATGTCATCTGTGTCTACAGGGCTTCAATGCAAGGGTATTCATTAATCCAGAGTGGTTTGCCATCATTCCATATGGGAGTCGCATATATTACATCTAAATTCAGTGGTATTCCCCTTTAACACAAAATGAAAAACTGCAAGGGTGAGTGTGCCCAGGGATATATTCATGGGGATTATTCCCATTAAACGTCAGACGCACTTCACATTCAATGACAAGGTTTAGCATATATTCTGTTTTGACAAGGTGTCCCAAGGACTCAAATGACAGAAAAGATTGTATTCCAGAAATGGCACATTTAAACATTTTATCACTTTGTGACACATAGAAAACCCTTGTAGAAATTCCAACCAGCATTCATCACTTAAATACAAAATATGGGTGTAATAACATCTCAGCAGTGGTTTTAAAATATATAGCAATTACACAGTGATGATTTTCTTTGAGTGTTTGGTAATGAAGTCCTACGAAAAAGACATTTTAGAGATAAAAATGTAAATTTTCAACCTGCGGGGGTTGAGGATTGTTGGCAAATTCATCACTTGACTGCACCATTTCAAAACATTACCATAACTGAACCAATTGTGAGGGTTTTTTGCAGATGTTTTCCAGCTGTTAGTGTGGCCATACAGTATGATCTCCACCCAATGAGAGGGATAAAAAAACAAATGTTGTAAAATGGTAACTTTTTATTTTCAAAAAGCAACAGATTACACAGTTAACTTTCAGCAAATGCAATCCTAACTGAAACTGTACTCACATTCGGGACTTCAAAATGAAAGACTCACATACTTACACACAATCTATCTATAATATACAAAAAAGAATACATAATAAATATTAAAATGGCCACAAGAGAAAAAGTAAGTCATTGAAAACAATCAGTAGAGAGCAAATGTAGGGAAAGTAGAAACAAGACGGTGTGCCTTAAATGTCTTTTTTTTTTTTCTCTCTTTTACATTTTTTACAAATTGTGCAAGATTTCATACTAAGGCTCTGGTCTTGAAGTGACTGTTGTCTGATCCACGCAGCAGCATACACACGCGCACTCTGAAACGCACACACATGCATCCACTGACACGCGCGCGCACACACACACACACACACACACACACACACACACACACACACACTCACTCCCTGTGCTCTGAGCACTCTGTGGGGTGTAGCAAACCATTGCAGAATAAAAATGGGCTGCTCAGTGTATGGCCTGTGATGCTCATGGGAGTGGACCAGCTTTTAAAAATGGACATGCACTTCACATTGATGTGAAAAAGAAAAGAAAAAAACTCCCCTTGCATCTAAAAAACGACTTTTTAGGAGTGAAAGAAATAAAAAAAAATAACCCAACAACCAAGAAACATGACAATATCATAACCATTAAGGCAAGAACACCCGGAGTGGCATCAGCAATACTGTAACAATATGATAGTGTTTAGGTACATGGATATGATGAAACATTTAACTACTTCTTCAATGTCTTTTTTAAGCACAAGTTTGTTCTTAAAAGCAACTTTTTTTTTCAAAATCCAAACACCATTTCATCTTTTTTCCCCCTCTTTTTTTGTAAAAGGTGATAAGAAAATAACAATGCCAGACACTAGGGACATATGGATCGTAAAACTACAAGAAATAATTTCTAGATTTAAGTTGCAACTTCAAAACCACACATTTGTAAATCCCCATCGTTAAGCCCCCGCCCGGTAAATGAAAAAGATATCACTTACATTAAAACCATTTTATCCTCTTGTGATGGTGTATTCCAACAGTCACCAAGTTTTGCTTTACTTACAGCGATTGTGTAGTCTGTTGCAAATTAAAGCATTCATTGTTTAGTTTGGAAAAAAAAAAGAAACAAAAAAAAGTTGTCCTTGCAATGCAACTGGTAACTGTTGACCAAAAAAAGCATCTTTACATCTTCTTTTTAGTGCAACTCTTAAAATGTAAAACATTTCCAGTGATTCCTTGAGAGGTATCATTTCTTAGTTTTTTCTTTTTCTTTTTCTTTTCATATTTATGTATTTCACACCTCACAGAATAACGTATCTTCGAAATATCCAAAGCAAGAGGGTTTGTTTTTAGTGTTTTGTCAATTCTTTTTTCTTTTTTTTATCAACTTTTTGCTTCTCTGCATTGGCATGGCCTTCCACAACGTCTGTTTACTAGAACATAAACACAGGAGGGGATCCAGACCTCCTGCGTCTTCCCATTCCCTTCAGCCTCCATGTTTGATAGGTTTTTATATTCAATCACCCCGGCGGGGCCTCGTGATTGGCAGTCCACCTTCTACCTCTGAAAACAAGGGTTAGGAGAAGGAGGAACAGGAGGAAAAACTGGAGGATGAAGAGAAGAGAGATAGAAGAGAGAGTGCGCTGTACAATGGGCCCGAGCCCAGATCAAGATCAATCAGGGAAATAGAGACAAAGATGAGAAAAAACTCACAGCAAAACCTTCATATAACGCAGTAGGGTTCCCTTGGTAACCTGGATTTTCTGCAGTAGAGGAGCGTGGTGCTGAAGCAGCGCCGGAGCTCCCTGTTGGAGAAGATGCAGATGAAAGGATTGACCCCAGCCTGGGCAAAGCTCATCCACACGGCTGCCGTCAGGTAGCCCCCAGGGACCACGGGGCCCCTGGCAAACACCCGCCAGTAGCAGGCGACCAGATAGGGCCCCCACAGCGCCAGGAAGAAAAACGTCATGATGTAGAACATCCTACTAATCCTCTTCTCTGTTTTGAACTCATCCAACACCAGTAGACGCCTGCGGCCCGCTGCGTTGCTGTTCTGCCGGATGCCCAGCAGGGTAGGCGGGGTGGGGCCTCGCCCGAATCCGGCCAGCCAGTTTGCCGCCGCCTGGCCGCTGGCGCCTGGCCCGTGGAAGGTCCAGTTCTGGCTGACAGCAGGCACGAACTGGACAGGCTTCATCTTTCGACGGTCGTGGACGAAGAAGATGAGCTTGAGGTAAACCAGCTGTGTGGCCAGGAGGATGAGCGCCAGCAGGAGCATGAAGCCCAGCGAGTCGTTCGCCCTGAACGAACGGTGCTGGAACGTGCACTGGTCCTCCTCCCGGATGAAAGAGTACGTCCCTACGTCTAGCACGGGCGGGAACGCCATCGCCACTGACAACGTCCACACCATGCAGATGACGGCTAGACAGGTCCAGAAGGTCAGCCTCTTGGTGTAGAAACGGTGGTGTGCGATGGCTAGGTAGCGCGTGACGCTGACACAGAATAGCATAAACGCCGTGTGGAAACAGGAGAGCACACCCAGAAAGGCGATCACTTTGCAGGTCAACGTGCCATAGGTCCAGGCTGATCCATTCTTGACCGACGTGAAGACAAAGGGGAAGCAGATGGCGGAGCGCAGGATGTCAGAGGCGCACAGGTCCAGCAGGAAATAGTAGGGCGCCCGGTGCAGGCTCTTGTCTTTGACCAGCAGGATGGAGATCAGGAGGTTTCCAACCACACCGACTCCGATGATGAAACCCAAAGAGGTCAGTTTGAGGAACGTGGCGAGAGGAGAGACATTCTGCAAGATGGTGTGGTCCCCTGCATGGCTATAGTTCGCCATAGATGGAGGAGGGATCATAAAGATAGCGGAATAGCTTCAGCCAAGTATCATGATCTAGAGGTGGCAGGGGGAGGCGTTAGATCCATTTGGCGGTGTGCTTTGAAGAGGTTTCCAGGCATATAGGCAACCTCTCCTCTAAGGCATCCTTTGTTCCTTTGTCTCATCACACCTAAAAAAAAATCCCTGAAAAATATTATCCACCCATCAGCATTCAGTCCCATACAACAGCTGCATTGTTTTCAACTGCACTTGCATAATGTAAAATGTGATAAGCAATAATTTACCTCTGCCATTTATTTATATATTTAACATTTTAACATTTTGAGTGGAACAGTGCAGAGCTCCCAGCTTCAATACTTTGTCTAGAGACAGACAGACAGACAGACAGATAGACAGAAAGACAGACAGTGATGGAGCTTGATTAGACTAAAACATTAATCTGTTACAGTAGAATTATTTCTAGTGGCTTCGGAATCTCCTGAACAAAAGATGGCATAAAGCACATACCAGACTTCATTAAGAAAAGACGCATTTTAGCTCTCGAGAAGAAAACACAAAAATGGCTCGATTGGACAGATTTTTGGGACATTTTTTTAGCGCACGGTGAAACATTAAGAGAAATGCAGTCCAAAATAAGCTCTTCTTGATCACACCCTCCACCCTGCAGAACAGAGGACGGCTCTCTGAAGCGGTGGATGCCTCGAATCAACCAACTGCCTTCGTGCATTGTGGAAAATCGACGGAGGGGTGCATACATAATAAAGCCTTCGTGTTTTTGTCTGATTAAAGGTTAACTGGATTACGGGTCTCACGTTAATAAGCACTGTTCTCATTAGGGCGTTTATTGAGCCAGTCGATTTTCCAGATCATCTTTTATATTAGTAATTACGAAGAGAATATAGTGTGTAATACTGGCACTAAAGCCGCATTTCGACATAATTCGTCTTGTTAATGCGCGGGTGTTATTATCAGGACTGAAAACGGGGATGGTTGGAAGTGATAATAACAAGCCTGCCGGTGATAATATTATGGGATGTTCGACTCGATCGCTGTGTTTTTATTGTTTGAGGGAGATGACACATAGCCTGTGGTCACATCTGATTTAATTAATATCGGCTCTACTTACGCGTTTAAATGCGTCCTCCGATTGTCAGTCGAGTCGTTTTCTATTCGCGAATCCGACAGTTTGGAGTGAAAAAAACACAGCAGGTTAAAACCATCGTCCTCTCATATCCGGATAAAGCAGCGAAACAGTGGAGCGGATCCGTACGTCCATTAGACTAGAATAATTTCCAAGTCCCCGCTATGAATTGCCCAGAATCGCAGCCACCACACAAGACAAGGCCAAAAAAAAAAAAAAAAAAAAAAAAAAAGAGCGAGCGAGAGAGAAAGAGAGAGAGAGACTGAGAGAGAGAGGGGGCTAGACAGACAGCCGATCACAAGATCAATCAGAACCCTACCTGTTGATAATCCGATTTCGTGTCCCTCCTGGAGCTTATTTACATTGCACGAGTCGGTTTTTGCTGTTTTTTAAAAAGCCTGATTTGTTGCCTGCCCCCTTTTTTCCTCCACGGTGAATATCCTACAGTAAACGGAGCCCAGTGCGCATGCGCCCTGCATCCCTATTTGTGATCCAAGACGCGTCTTGTCTCTTGTTGCAGCAGCAGCAGCCCCCCCTCTCCCTCCTCTCTCTCTCTCTCTCTCTCACTCACTCTCCCTCCCTCCTCTCTCTCTCTCCGTCTCTCTCTCTCTCTCTCTCTCTCTCTCTCTCGGTAACATCTGCTGCTGGCCGGTAACGCGTTACAGCAGTAATCAGTATTTGTCATGGTAACGGAGAGTGTAAGGGGTAGTTTCACACTAGATAATAAGACATCTTTATCATTCTCCTCTTTGTGATTGATAGATTGTGTTTTCCAGAAATCAACTGGACATTTTATATTTTTTGGGTGCTTTTGTTGTTTTTTCTCCATTAAGCGAAAAGCCATAAAAAACGTCAATTACTTATATTACAAAAAAATCACCATAAAATGGGCTTGTAAATTAATATTAATATATTCAACATTAAAGATTTTTTTAACTATTGTTTAATTGCCTAATGGTCCTGAATGATAAATGACTGGGAATTTATATAAAAATTAAATGAAAGCACACACACACACACACACACACACACACACACACAAAGCATATTGCTGAATGTAATTAAGGCAACTTTCTGTCTTCCTACAGTAAAACTATAAATAAATTCTCGTAAAAAACTATATATATATATATATATATATATATATATATATATATATATATATATATATATATATATATACAGTATATAAATAAAAGACATAATAACTTATATACTGTATTATCCTTATTTTAAATGAATTATCTGTACAAAAAAAGTCTGTTTACTGTTATTTGACGGTAAGTGTTTGGCAAAATTTGCTGCCCAGACTTTTTACCATTTTTTAAAATTTATTTTTCATGTATATATATATATATATTAATACATTTTTTGAATGAATGAATGAATCTAAATCCAGTCTAGTTTTATCCCCTGTTGGACCTTTTGGCTTGCTGTCCTGATCAGATGTATCAGTCTGTAGCATCCTACTTGTACACATTATCTCTGTCTCTTTGGTCGCGCTCATACATGTTTCACTCTGCAGAAATGTCGTCCATTATGTACAAAGCGAAGGGTTAAATCAGGCAGCCTAGTTCACCTCAAGGTAGAATGACTTCCCATGTACTGTACATGCATAATTGACAAGCACTTCGCGAACTGTTGTTCATTCTGCCCGGCACCATGATAAATTCATAGGATTTGATTTCTCAGCCATGTATGGAGAGAGCCGTGATGTCATGAGCGGCGTAACAAGTGAACAATGATTCAATCAGCCACATGTACACAAGTGCACGTCGCTTTGTATGACTTTTTCATGATCATACAAACAATGCAAGAAATGTGCTGCCGCTGTGCTACAACTTCAACACTGTGCAGATTTCTATTTTTTATGATTAAAAAATGATTTTTTTTTTTCTCTGCAGCTGGTTCCTTTTCAATCACAGCTTACCAAATATCACAGACTACTCATTGATAATAAATGCAGACTGTTACATAGATTGACACTGAACTATAGCCGCTAGAGGATACACAATGAATGATTCATTTCCTGAGAAAGGTAAATAATAGTGAAGGTCCCAATATTCTCTAATGAACAATCACTCATTTTGGCACAGACCTTGTAAAAATGTGAATGTATCAGCAAGGTTGAAAACATAACTTGGGATCATCAGTTACACAAGGTAATAAAGTTTATTTATTGTGATTGTTTTCTGTACAATGAGTTTCACTTAGAGAAAAACAAACTTTAGTTTAAAAAGTATACACTTTATTAAACTATTTGTTATAATGATGGACAGTAACTAAGTGCATTTACTCAAGTACTGTACTAAACTTCAATTTAAAAGTACTTTTGCTTGAGTATTTCCATTTAATGCTACTTTGCATATTCTGATTTTACATAATGAACATAATAAATTCCAATAAAATGTATTGATACATGTATATATTTTCAAAACTTAATAGATGATTTAATTTCTAGAAGAATTTGAGGACCAAATAAGTAAAGTAATCCAAGCCTTCACACAAAAAGATCATGTTAAAAAAAATTCCAATCCCATAATAATCACACCACTCCTTAGACATATCTTGTGACCCTTAAATTAGGTTTGACCCCTAGGTTGGAAACCAGTGGACCAAACTGTACCATAAATAAAGTGATCAAAATAAATCATCTCCGCTTCGACCAGCAATAACAGTAAAATGCTGCATGCATGTTGCTGTAACAGTATTTACAATTCACATACAATAATAAATCAGTCACAGGGGATAATCTTTTGTTTTTGGTATATTTCCCTAATAGTATTTCTGGCTCTTCTGCAACACTTTAGCTTGTAATGAGAGTACTTTTATTCTGTTATACTTTTCCTCAAGGAAAGAATCTGGGTACTTTTCCGCCAATGATTTTCTCAAGATTTAATATTTCTGTCACAGCTGATGTAAGACTGTACGCAGCAGAAAAAAGCAAAAGGTAATGCAATTTACCCATAAGTTTAAAATCAATACCAAAGGATAAGTGTAACTATCCCCATCTCACTTTCAAATCATTCAAGCAATATAACACACTTTTAATGCAGCAGATAACTGAAATATGATACGAACCAGGAGTTGTAAAGATGAATCAATTTATTATTCTCAGAGCCATTGTTACATGTTTAAACAGGAACTGCTACAACAGCACTCCTTTCACACTCGTGACATTGTGCTCATAACAATGGCCATGTTGTGTTGCACAATACACATGAAACAAAAAAAATCACAGTGATCACTCCAAGCATGGAAATTATGCAAAATATGCAATGCAAGCATCCTCAGGATCATATACAGTAACTGCAGCAGTCTTTGCATAGAAAGGAAACAGTGTTTGGTCTCTAATCTCAGCAGTGCAACAAATGACAGCTCCTGTTTTTGGGACTTCCTGGATATTTCCCTCCACCTTCTGCAACAGATCCACGTGGTCCCCGTCGCGCCTGACGCATTAACTCCAGTAAGGCACGTTTCCTATCAGTCGCTTCGACACAAACATTGCACCAGAGGGTCCATATAAGCCCAGACAGAGCGGTATTAATGCGGTGGATGATAGCAGGACAGGACGGAGGAGTCCCTCTCTCACATCTGGTCGTTCCTCCTCCGCGCGTACCAGCCGAGGAAGGCGCAGCAGCCCACGATGGTGACGACGGAGCACAGCAGCAGCGCCAGAGCGTCCCCCGCGTCATAAGCCTCCACCGCGGGGATCAGAGAAAGAAACATCAGGCAGACGATCGCTGCAAGTTCAACTTTGGGAGCCATGTTGGAGCTTTTCCGCCTTTGCTGTTGACTTTCGGGAAGCGCCTGCGTCAGAGTCAGATGACAGCAACAGAGCTGGACTTCCTGCTGCGCTCAGCCAATGGGAGAGCTGATTTATTCTCACTTGTACCTCCTGGATCCTTTTTCTCCCTCTCTCTTAAAGAAAATGTTCAATTTCAGCAGAATGAATTGCATAATTCTGCCGTTGCTTTGATTTCTCTTTCACAGATCAGATAAAAATACAAACTGGTTGTTGAATTTGAACTGTAATTATTCTACAGCGAGTGGATATGTGACATTGCCCCTCTTATTAGTGACGATTAGGCTGACAGGCTGTCAGAGCTTCATGTCCCTGCCCCTCAGGCCCTGCTTTAAACAAAGGGGACTATTTTACATCAGTCAGGCTCATCAACAGCTCTGGTCTGCAGCTTGATATTCCCTCCCAAGACAAACACGCGTTGACATGCATACTAGCTATTACTGTGTTTTGCATCTTGTAAGCCAAGGTCAGATCAGATGTTAAACACAGCTACAAGAAAAGTACACTGAACAAAAATATAAACACCCCATGTCAAATGTTTTATTTTTTATTAACATTAGGGTTACGCAATATATTAAGCAAATGAAAAAATATTTTTTGTTATTGACTAATCTTCAGATCAACGTCCATTACATCTCAATATTGGCATCTGCAAAGGAGTGACAATCCTTTGAACAAGCTGGGGGTCAGGTTGAAGAAATTGAATGTTCAACATCTTGTGTGTCACCATTTGCATTTCTCAGAGCAACACATCTAATCTCCTTCATGGAGTTGATCAGGTTTTCTATTGTGGCCTGTGATTGTTATTCCGTTCTTCCCGCAGGTTAACACGGAGCTGAATCACAATATCCGGAACTGGAACACGGTCGTGGACACGTAGATCCAAAACATCCCAAAGATGCTCTGTGGGCGACATGTCCGGCGAATTCAAACTCTCAAACGGCCTATCATCCGATAACTAACCTCTGGTGGACGTCCCTGCATCCAGCAGCCAATGGCACGTCCCCTTATGACCTGAGACATCTGGGGAATGATGACTTATGACAACATTTGACATCGTCCCCAGTATACGGAGTGTCTGGGTACTGCTCATGCTGTCTGATCACCGTCTGGAGATGCCACACCCATGTACTTACTTAGTGAGTGAAATCACTGCATCACTGAGCGAATGCTCCCTGACAGTGAGACGGATTAAAAATGTGACACAAATCAAGAGAAATAATCCTATTGTAAAAGTAAAAGTCAGCATATGTTCACTTAGAGTCATTAACTATATCTGGCATCAATATTTGACATGGGGCGTGCCCCATTTCACTAGACAGGCAGAGAATTTCACACCAAAAGAACTCTTATCTCTGCTTCCAACCCGGCTGCTCTGCCGTGCCTCAGTACTCCCCTGATGTCCTGAAACATGTTGAAATTGCTTCAAATCAGCCGTGTTGCGATGACTAAACACGCCAACATCTCAGCTCATGCTACAAACTGTTTGGCCTGCAGAGCTATGTGTGTGTGTGTGTGTGTGTGTGCATGGGGGAGAGGGGGGGTCGCAGGGTCTATATCTCTCTGTATGCTCTCCCGGGGCACTTTGCCTGTAATTTAATTAGCAAGCACAAGCCAAAGTAAAATATTGACCTTGTAAGGCTGCCATACCTCTGTACCTGCCTGCTCCCAGCCAGGAGATGAATAGGCGTACTTTCCCTCTGCTCACTCTTCATGCTATCTCATCACACAATCTCTCTCTTCATCCTGCTGTCTGTTTGGCAGCATGTCTCACACACACACACACACACACACACACACACGTATACGTACAAGTTTTTGCGAACCCTGTCGGATGTCTATGGTTGTATTTGGCTGACCCCATGGCCATTACAAGTTCCTTAAAGAAACAGCGTCTTATTTAGAACGGAAAACAGGAAACAGCTTAATGTGCTACTATCTGTTTGTATATTCCTGAAAGTTATATTAATTCCCTAAATTAAGGCACATTTTAGCCCTTAATACCAGCATAAAACCCAACTTGATAGATGTTTTTAATGTGTTAAGCCATCGGAGATGTCCTCCAGATTCACACTCTACACTGGGCAGCTACACACAGCAGCAGCAGCAGCACTTAGCCTGGTTCTCAGCAGTGTTGGTAATTGATCAGTGGGAGGATGAGAGAATATCCAGAGATGAGAGTGTTTGTCAAACAGGCCAGGAACAGTGACATTAATCTTCCCTACTTATGTGTCCTGCATGGTAATGTGCTGCTCAGCACCTTAATGCTCAGGCCCCGAGCCTAATTTTTACACTGAAAAGGACCAATTCTGTTCACTATGCACCAATAAATTAACAGTGGATTTTCAACACTTTAAAATCAAAGTGAAATTTTAATTTTTCCCACTTTTTATGCAAGGAAATTAAATATATGATGATACCGCAGCTATTGTGCAGATTTATACATTTTTCCAAAAGGGAGATGTTTCTGGACATATTTGTGGAAATGTCCTGCAGTACTAGGACGTTGTTTGGACGTCCTCCTAACAAATTCGAGCCCATATGTTGCTTATACAGCAGCTTATTATGACACATATTTACATTTATTGTTAGGCCCCGCCCTCTAGAGATTGTAGTAATTATGATGAGTTTCATGGGAGCCAAGGCGAAAGTGAGGATACAGAGTATAAAGAACCACGAAGTCCACTTAGGTACGTTTTATGTCACGTTTTCCATTATGAACGTAACTATCTCACATTCGACAGGAGTTATTTTTAACTAAAGCAGTTTTGTTGACTTAACTTAACAAAACTACTAACTGTTTGACAACATTAACCAAATGTTTAAAACTTTAGATTGTTACGTTTAGGTATGACGACATGTTGATCTTCTGCCAATGTTCGTGGCACAAATTTAGGAAAAGCTCCTGTGGGTCATGGTAGAGGGTCGGAACTAAGCGGCAACCTCCGGGTCTGAGCAGGGAGGCAAATCAGGAAGTGCCATAAGCTGCATTATACTGAGAATTCCAGCAGGGGGCGCTAAGTTTGGCTGCAAAAAAATTCTGTCTATTTATTTCAATGCAAAACGAGAAATTTGAGAAAACTTGATTTATTACCTCAAAAATGTTTTTCAGGACAACACTATGGTCTCAATCGCAAGTAAAAAATCTTATTCAAGACAATCTGATGTCAAAAGTGTAAATAATGGCCCCATTTAGAGGAAATAGAAGATAAAAAAATCATATGATTTGGGGCGTGGCTACCTTTGATTGACAGGTCACTAACAAGGCAAGCCGACATCCTGAGAGAAACAGAACAATGCGTATCCACGGCAACATGTCAATAAAGTTATACTATAACGTTACATAGATATAACAACTTCAGGGTCCATCACGTGATGCCATGGGCATAATGTGCCTTTTTATTTATTTATTTTACACCGTGGAAGAGACAGCTGCAAATCAGTGAATAAACTATGAAATGACTTGTTTCAATATCTGTTGTTTCACTTAGTCCGCTAACATTTCGAAATATTAAAGATTAGATTATTGAAGTTAGCACAGGGTTAAACCAGAAGTTAGCCAGCCATGTACTTGCTTTAAACTTCTGCTTATCTGCCTGTGTTGCTATGCTGCTAAACTGAAGGGATAAAAACCAAGTTTTCATGCACCTATCAAATTACCAGTATCAATATTTTCTATGAATCATATTTAAACCATCTGGACAACACAACTGCAACAGGCTCCATGAATAAGAGCTTTATTTTTGTTCTTTTTGATCATAATTTTGACCACACATATTCAGAAACAAACAGAAATCATACACACTCAGATTCTTACCAAAAATAAATCTGATGGTTTTTCTGTATGGGTGCATTTCCAATGACTCCACTTTTTATTTATCCCTTCCCTTTTGACTTTAAGAGATGTTTCTTCCCCACAGTCGAGTTAAAGTGCTACTGGCTGCCAGGAAGTCAGAGGCATACCTGGCAAGAGACGCGCTCCATAAAAATATCAATCTCAACTGTTGTTTTAATTTAGTAGTGGGATATAAACTCTTGTGTATGTGTGTGGGTGTTTGTCTCACAAAAAAAGAAAATTCACAGTCTTTTATGTAATATATCTGTGTATTTTAAATGTCCTTTTATACATTTTAACTGCTGTTGAATCAAGACAGTTTGGCAATTTTCTGTAAATACAAGAGTCCAGGTTTAATCTTCATATCTATGTTACCTGAGTTAAGTTTTGTGTCTTATTTACTCCGCCAGTGTCCTAGTGCTTAGGTTATCTTGCCTTAACTGAAAGGTCAGTTTTCAGAGTCCTTGTTTTTTTGTTCACATCATCCATTCTCAATTACTTCCCACAACATTGAAGACAGAGTTCCACCTTTACCAAAAAGAAGCACAAAACATCTCTCCCTGAAGATTAATTATGTTCTGAAATTGGTTTCTCAGAAAACACTGAAAAGCTGACCCTTTAAAGGAATTGCTGCTTTTGTAGTGGTTCAGCACCCCATCCATAATGAATTGTACTGTGAGGGACATGACAAATGGATTTTCCTGTGTCTTTTGTGTCACTGTTCGATATGTTAAAATACTTAAGAGGGCCTGAATCAACACCAGGAAGAGAAAGAAAGGGCAGCTGGGCTCTTGGTAGCATAGTGTTGGACCACACTGACTCACACGCTGTTAGGGACGTGGGATGAGCTGAAACACATCACAAAACCTGCAAAAAGATGAATGACGCAGTGTAATTATCTATTCATACTGGAAGCTGAGAGGGAGTCTGAAGGTGGATGCTTGACAATCACGCATCTGAGTGTTACGCTGACAGTTGTATAATACGTTAAAAGGGTAATCAATTCATCCTTGCATTTTTGCTTTGTTTTGCAGAGACTCAAAATTTGCTTGAGATAATTTGTTCCAGTGAATATTTAGTCATAATCATATGATACACAGCTATAACCTACTTCCCAGTGTGTTGAAGCTATATTTGAGCTTTTTTTTGTCTCTCTGTTTTGGCAGCTGAGCACCAAGTCTTGTGTATCAGTTGCCCACAAGCGATTGAATGCAGGAAGAAACAGAAAACAGTACCTGCAACCATGGAAAGATAAAATTAAATTAAGATCTTTGTTGTGATTGATTTCCCACCTGGAGAAAGTTCCAATCTCTGCAAGTTCATTTGCTGAAATGAATGGAAACTAATGGCTACCTGGAAGGAAGGAAATCAATCTACAGATTTGTATAAAGATCACTGCTCCCCAAATATGCGTTTGTTCAAGGTGCATGAGGATGTGTATATTCAACTCTGTTAAGTATTTTTTGAAGCAAGCTTTTGATCAGGGACCTTCTTTCAAGTGTCTTCTTCAAGCATTCGGGGGAAAAAATGGTTGGTATTCTTTTGAAAATGCACAAAATAGATCTGTAGTTAATGGGCTAACCAGTATTTTGAGGAGAGTTTTTTTTTATGAGTGAACTGTTAAGGAATAGAGAGTTTGTGTATGTGTGTATGGTTATAATGAGCATAAACATAAACTCTGATCTTGAAATCAATCTTTTAGCCACTTGACAGCAGAAACAAGCTGTCAACACATCTTAATCACATTACAACAACAAACCCTCCGACCTATTTCATTCACATACTGTAGGATGTTTGTTGCTAGCCTGCATTATAAGAACTGGATACCGGAGCCAAAGATAAGGCCTATTAGGTCCATCGAAGAATTGCTTGTTTTATAAAAGTAAACATACAAAACCTTCGTAGATCAAAAGTTCACAATAGAAAAAAATAATGGATTAATATTTTTCTTTGTGAATATAAAAACATTGATTATTGCAGTACTAAAATGGAACAACCTCTGAAAACACGATCTTTGAAGTTCACTTCAATGGTTCATGGAGTGTGGCGTTTTAGTAAAATGCAAATCAGGCTGAGAGCATCATCATATTACTGCAGAACTTCCAGAGAGTTACTTAGCGTTAGTCATAATAATGGTTGCATCTCCTTCCCAGTGGAGTTTCTAAGCAGAAGAGGCCTGGCAGTGTGCAGCAGAGAGCAGGAATGTGCTTTAAGCTTGACAGAGAAATATGATACATTTATTTAAAAAATAAAATATCCCAAAACAATGGCTACTACCCCATCAACGTGATTTATTACCCAACATTTAAAACGAATCATAAAAACCAAATCATCTTGGGAGGAAACCTCAGTTTTAGTTTACAAAATGATAACTCACATTTTTTATATAACAGGTGATGAATCTCCAGTAATGTATTTTCCATTTTATTTCTATAATGGATTTGTAGTGTTTTCGGTGAGCTGCTCAAATGGTTTCATTTCATTAGCATCTGTTTTACTCTCCAGAAGAAAATAGATGGAGGCCTTTGGAATAGATGGGAAACAGTACATCGCTGATTTACTCAAGGTGATCAAGTTTTCTGCAGCTGCACACTAATGTGCGGCCTGCGTCAAATATGGCCGACAGCTGAGTACATCACAGTTATTCATAGCATGTGTGAGTGTGTGCACATGTATATGCATGGGAGATTGATGGCCCATCACATTTCCTGTCATGGTGTAAATGTCACCTCTGTAGCTTGAAATGATGAACGCAATGATGTGGTTGGTTCATCATCTGCCGTGATCATTTCCCTGGAAATGTTTGTCCAATCTCACACACATGAAAAAAAAGGGCTCAGGATAAAAGACAGAGAGATCTGGAATCATAATATTGCATTTTTTATTGATATGATGCTTGATTCCATTTTGGATAGTGCAGGGGATTTTACAGTAAAAAAAAATAAAAATGGAGATGCACTTTTTGCCTTCTTGCAGAAAGTGCAGCAGATCAACAGCTTTGCTAATTGACTGCATGGCACTTGTGTCATATTTAATATTTATTAATATTAAGTATTAATTTCATGTTTAAGACGTAACATTTCAGCTCTGTTGTGTGAGTAAATTATAGCAAACGATTGTTTAGGAATAATTTAACAATAGTGTTAACCCTTATGCCCTACTCAGGCATTTTAGGCCATTTTTCTCTTCTTTTTCCTTTCATTTGTTGATCATTTTGGCTGTGTTACAGCTTGAGGCATGAATTTTTGCAGGAACTTTTCTTTTTAGTAACATTTTGGAAATCCATTGTCATTAACCATTACATTTATTTTATACTCCATTGGTGCATTTACTACCCTCTTGTGTGCATGGCCTTTTTTGACCACGAGGTTCACCAGAGGGACTATCTGGCACTACATAAAAAATACTAATGCAATCAAATCAATTTTGTTGCTAATCTTTGACATATCCAAGATTCTAATCACCACCAAAATCCCAGCTCCCTACTATTTATTATATGGAAAATAATTCAATTTTTGTGTTTTTTTGGAAGAAATTATGAAAACTTCAAATTTATAAACTGGCATATAAGGCTAGAATTATTATTATTATTATTATTATTATTATTATCATTATTATTATTATTATTATTATTATTATTATTATTATTATTATTATTATTATTATTGTTGTTGTTTAATGTTTGGTAGTTTTGAACAAGTCTGAAGTTGTTTAAGAGATTTAGGAAAACAAAACTGAAAAAATATTGATGTATGGTGATTTTATAGCAGTTTTAGTGTGCGTGGCCTTTTTGGCCATGAGGGTCACAAGAGGGTAGTAAATTTGAGGAGGGCATAAAGGTTAAATTATAATTTCATGATGTCTTAAATTCCATGGTTCTATTTTCTTAGCGTAATATGGAGTTTTTATGGCCATTTTCTGCCAAAAACTTCAACCCAGTAACACTCTATCCTTTCACATTTCAAGGTGAAATGTGTCAAATAGAAAGACATGTTGCATGTTGCATTGCAGGTGCAAACCATGAACACACATGATTATTAATATACATTGTTATACATTATATTTTATGGCATTTTTGAACTTGGAATCATATGCAGAACACATTGTAATATATGACAGTGTTTATTATTTTAATTAAAAACAATAATTTATAGTGTGTTGAATGCTGCCAGTAGCCGTGTTTACATTAAAAATGAAGCAAACTTTGAAGGGAAATTTTGAAATGGCGAATTAAAGAAAATGCAAATTAGGGACGTTTCCATCAACTGGTTTAGAGCGAATAAACAAAGCTGCATAAACGTACTTTGGTCAGAAGATCGCAGTGTAATGTATTGCTGTAGGCTAATCTGACAGTAGAAGAAGTAGAGATTGCACAAGAGAGAAAAAAGAGAGAAAAAACAATTGTGAAAAAAAAGTTGCTCATCATACAACTTTGGCCATACACGAGAAGAGAAGAGAAGAGAAAATAGAGAGAAGTCTTCAGGAATTGGATTCAGTTGGGCAGCTTATAATTGTGCTCTCATGTCAGCTCGTCTATAACCTGCAGAGCAGAAACAGCTGATCCGTCACGTGAGTTAAATATTCACTTTGTCAGAACATATTTGGAAAAAGCATTTCCATCTCCTGTTTAGCACATAAACTGATTTTCTGAAAAAGACAAAAAAACACCTCAAGCGAGTTCAAAAGTTTCCATCAAACTATCAAATTCCATACTACTAACAAATAGCAAACCTTGCAAATGTGCAACGATTGTGTGTCCTTCATACATTGGGGGTAGATAGGTTTGCCTCGAGTCACAAGTAGAAACTCTGACTTCGAGTAGTCTTCCACTGGACTTCTTCTAGTAAGAGGTTGGAAATTGGAGTTGTCTGAAACACAATATTTGTACATTGTGTACACAGTGTACTACATGGAAATGTACTTGAGTGAGATACAGTATGAGTCTTATGACAAAATAGCATAATCAACATGCCATGACATTGAAATGATCAAGGAGTGTACCATGACAGCATAGGTTTCTGATATAGTCAAGTGTGCTTTCATCATATTCTGAGCTTCAACTGTATTTCATGTTGTCCTGTCCTCTCCCCTCACTGACATTTCAGATCTCCATTGTGTACAAGGAAGGACACAAAAACGCTGCAGTGAAAATCCTCAGAAGAGCACTCCGACATCCAGAGAAGGTAAAGGAGGAGAAAAGAAATGAATAAACTTGATGGCTCTGCAAAGCAAGGGACTTATAATAACACGATGAAAGAGAGAAATATCCTCAATATGAATAGATACCCTAACATTTATTCTCAAACATTTCTAAAAGGTGCGCCCACATCCCAAACAGCCATTCAGCCAAAAATATGTATTTATATATTTAGAAATAAATTATTCCACTTGAATCTCATTCTCTATTTTAGCTGTTGCACCTGTGCCATGCCGGGGCTCGAGCTGGACCCCCTCGCCGCCTGTTCTCTCATGCATCATGTCAAATTGCCGCCGTAAACAACCTATTAAGTGACCTATTTATCTGGGCCAATTCTGCTGGCTCACTCACCCCAATTACTTTGCCGGTGGAATGTCTACTCTGGACCGCTTCACATTGGTTTACACTTAAATCAATACTTCTGCAGAACCAGAGAGCACTTCCACCCAAAACATGTTGTATAAGATAAATGCTTTGCAGGGAGACTGTAGCTGTACATGTGATTTTACTTATTCTGTCCTTTTTGCTTGGCTCTGTATTGTCATCTGTTGGGAACATGTAACGGTGGCTGCCAGACAGAACAGAACATCATAACTGTATGTCTTTATGTGTTCATAATAATATGCACTTTTCACAGTGCAGCCTCCCAGGCTGAAGAATGCTTCAGGACGTCAGTTCCATTTACTTATGAAGTTGTACCAGTGCATTTTCTGCAATTGAGCCGTCAGCGCCTGTCAGTCAGGGGAAATTAACGAGTCTGCTGATTGCACTGCTGGTAATTACAGAGTGCAGCTGGAGCAGTGCTGTGTCAAGCCTGGGAGATATTTTAAGCTTACGTCTGTCCTTTCTCCCAACAGCCAGGTCAAGTAATGCTCTACAGAGGATCAGCTCTATACTGACCGCAGCTCATATCTGCAACCAACAGGAGTGCTTAGTGGTTAGAGACACGCTGCCATAACCAGAGTCACAAGGTCATTTCCTGCAGTGGCCGATGAATCTGCCAGTGTCCTTCATCAAGACGCTGACCTTTTACCTGCTTGGCCACAAGTCACCCTGCATAACTTTTCATTTAAAGCTCATAATGATGCATAACTAATAAAAGCGTGATACAGAAATGGTGCAGTTCATTGATCTGTGAAGGAGAGATAGATTTTGCTAGCTCCCGCATATATTAAGCTCTATGCTCTAGGTACACCAGTTCAATTATTTATTAGGACCTTTACAATAAAAAACAATATTTAAGCAGCTAATTTGCTTGAGACTAGTCTCCCTTCAAAAATGTCAAAATAGGCCGTTTGTACATGCAGCAAAATACAACTCGTATTTACGTTTTAGACTGTCCTCCGCCATCATCTTGCTGTTGTAGTAGAATTTATTACCGGCAGAGTTTCAATGGCGGATATCACACTCAGGGCAGGAAGGAGGGAGGGGAGGTGGATGGGTCGAACACCAGGAGACCAGGGTTTGTGTCCCATGTTTGTTTTTTTAACGTAAATTCCATTTATATGCAACTTTTGGTAGTCACGTCGCAACTACTTTGTCAGCATTTACTGTTTAAACTGTCCTTTATGATGCAACCAGGAGATTTTTTTGCCCCAAACCTAGGTCAGTGGTTTTGTAGTAGAAATTCACAGAATCTGCAGCCTTTTTTACAACCACAAACCGTATGTGCACTGCAAAAAAGACAACTTGTATTTTTGGGCCTAAAACAGTGATTTAATTTGGTAAAACTTAGAAATATAAATTACTGACATTTAGGGCAATAATGTAAGTTAGCACAACAAAGGAAGCCAGTTGTATGCTCAAAAACAAGCTTGTGAGTTGTTGTTACTTATATCTTTAAGTTGGGGTTCACAATAAGGGACAATAGTTCAGCTAACTCTTATTTCTTTGTTGTGAAATTCGGTCATTAGCGAAAGCTAGCGGCTAACTGACGCTGGCGGCTAACTGATGCTAGCGGCGCTGCTTGTTACAGCTACAAGAGTAGCCATTAGCGTATCAATGCTAACTCAAAATTGTGGTTGCAACATTAGCTGGCATTTCATAGTGGTGTTACAATCGTGCCAGAGAAATTCAGAGTTGAGCAAACTCAAAAACAAAACTTAAAATATTTAGTTTAATTGTCCAACTTAAAATTTTATCGAAGTTTGTTGCCTTGAAATTTTGAGTTCACCCAACTTTTCTTTTTTTGCAGTGTGTATGTATAATGACATGTGTGCTATTTTTAGAATGCTCCCTTGTACGCTCACATGTGTTTTTATGGGTGGTATTGATTGGTCTATTCTGTGACTGAGGCCACGTTTATACATAGCAGGGTATTTAGAGAAACAAATATTTCCCCTCCGTTTTCAAAAACATCGTTTTCAAAAAAGTTGTCATTTACATCAATCCGAATGATACACAGATTTTTTAGGTTCTCACGCTCTAGTTTTGAAAGGAACAGGAAGTCGCTTGTGTTATTCGTTGTTGTGGATTCTGAGGATTCTGATTGGCTTGCATGGCTTTATCCTTCTCCCTACACTGCCGCCCATAGTTGTTGAAAACGATGTTGTGTGCACGATGTTATTTTTGAAAACGGAGGAGGGGGAATATTGGTTTCTATAAATACCCTGCTATGTATAAACGTGGCCTGAGGTTTTAAAAGCACTGATACCCAGGTGCAAACAATCAGTGTCATCTGACCAATCACAGCAGCAGGATGAGTCAGCAAAAGGCCCTGCAGAGAAGTCTCAATTCCACCAGTGCTACAAAACATTCAAATACCATATCACATCGTACAGAAGTCTAAAGTCTATAACCACATCTTTGAAAGCATCACATGAAAAACATGAGAATAAAATAAAAAAGAGAATAAAAAATAAGCCCATATTTATCATAGGAATATGTTTAAATAAGCATAGGATAAACTTGGCAGCATAATGACAGCTTTAAATGCATATTTATTCATGCAGGCAATACAAATGTAGAAGGACAGCCTTTAAGTGAAACATATTAGCATAATCACAAAAATAGGGCCACAGATATATAGGCCTATAATGGGAAAATCTGATTAGATAAGCATAGTCTAAACCTGCAAAACCACCAACATCATATTTTATGTTTGATGTTCTGCATGAAGCATAAATACTAATAACGTAACGAAATAACTAGTTTTTTTAAGATGTTGTATATACTTAGACTGCTGTATGATATGAAATGGTGTTTTTATGTTTTGTACCACTGGTTGAATTGTGACTTTTTTGTCCTTTGTCTCCCTGCTTCAACACAGCTGATTCAAATGATCAACTTGTTATGAACTCCTGAAGCTGCTTGATAACAAGCCGATCATTTGAATCAACAGTGTTGGAGCAGGGAGAGATCTAAAGTGGTTCTCCAGGAGAGGTTTGGGAAACACTGACCTGATTAATGATCAAATTACGGCTGGACTGGTCAACATCCACGGAGCAAATTTGATTGTCTTCGGTGCATCTTCTCCTCACAATTATCAGGTTTTCTAACATGCAGCTTCTGAGCCTGCAGAACACAAAGATCTTACAACTCACCATTCACTTAAGAGTTGCAATCTCCCCAGTTAGTCAGGGAACATTATTTAAAAACTAAACTATGTCATGAACTGAGTAAAGTTTAAGTGTTCTCGCAGCAGTCTATAAAGCTGTGTGTAACAAATGACCCTGCCACTTAGCTTCCACTGTGGCTTTTAACAGGGCTATCTGGCAGAGAGAGGCAACAAGGGGACTATGTAACTGTCCTCAGTGCAGACACACTCTGCACATCTACTCTCCAAAGGCCTATGTTCACAGCATGAATACATAAGAAGACTGAAAGCAGTTGCATATGCATATTTACATGTGTCTCTCTTTCCAACTGAAGTCTGACTCTACACAAAAATTAAAGATGGCATCTTAGCCATGGCTTAACCATCTTGTTTTTCTGGAGTCAAAAGTGAATCTTTATTGACTATTTCACTCTAAATGGGACCATCATTTATAAAATAAATATCATGCTGTATTGAAGAAGACTTGAAACTAATGATTGAGACCATAAACTCATTAGGAAAGTGTTCACTGGGGTAATAAACAAGTGAGAAGTAGCTCATTTCTAAAGAGCCTGACTTCTTTTTGCAGCCAGTGGAGTCGCCCCCTGCTGGCCAATAGAAGAATACAGGTTTAAGCCACTTGTGCATTGGATTCACTTTTTAGGCCCAGATGTGGACCACTGGTGTTAATGCTCACCAAAGCCAATTTTAAATTAATATGTGTGTATCTTAACCCTTTATCAGGCAAATAACTATATTTGGTAACTTCAGGTAATATTTTGAGGGAAAAAGTTGCAAATTTACTAGATTAAAGTGGCAGATCTACAAAAAAAAAACTTTTTTTACTTTTTTATCCCAGATTCACCACTTTAAATCTCATAAATCTACGCTTTTTTTTTCTTGGAGATTTGCCACTTTAATCTCGTAAACTTTTTTCTCAAAATATTATTTTGTATGTTGTTTTTTTTTACACATTCTGGCAGTATGTAATATTCTCCAATATTCTCTAGGGTTGAAATTTGCAAGTATTTCAATGAGTGCCCTATTAAGGGTTAAAGTGGTGAATCTGGGAGAAAAAAGTTGCTTTTTTCCCACTTTTTTCTCGTAAATCTGCGACTTTTCTTGAAGATTGGCCACTTTAATCTAGTAAATTTCTTTGCCTGATAAAGGGTTAAATATTTGCAGGAAAAGAAAACAAACACACAAGTACAAATGTTGTTCTCGTGTACTTGTGAGCATGTAGCTCCAGTAAGATGCTTGTCATACCAACAGCACTATCTCAGTTTAGTTTTACATCATTTCGGCTCATTTGTGTCATTTCCAGTCATTCCTTACCCAGAGAGTAGTTGTCCTCAGCTCTTCCCACCATCTGCCAGCAACCTGTTATTCATTCCCCCAATAAGCCACTCAGTATACATATATACCTCCCCACCTACATACATATACCATACCTGACTTGTTAGCTGATGTTGACATGTTTTTAAGGAATAGTTTGACATTTTGGGAGCTTATTTGCTTACTTGTCAAAAGTTAGATGAGATAGCTGCCTGTTTCCTCGAGACTTGTCGTCACTTGAGAGTGACTGTGCTTAGCTAAGAAATAGTGCAGCTTATAACATGAGAGTGGTACCAATCGTGTGATCTAATTCTTGAAAAATAAAGTGTTTTGAAGTGTATTTCCTAAAGTGCTGGACCCCTTTTAACCTTTCTTCTGAGTTGCCATATTTACAAAATTATCAGAATGCTTTGGATTAATGATATTGCTAAATGTGGCAAGGACACATACAGTTCTTGGTTTGGTTTTTGTATCTTCCAAATGACGACGTCTCATCATACATCTGGACTACCAAAAGGCTGTTTTCATGAAAAGTTCTTCTGGTTTTCTCTAAAAAGAAAAGGTATAGAAGTGTTTTTTATAACTTGAATGCCCTTTTTATGCCCTTTTTCCCTCACCTTAGGGTGTTTTCATAACCCAAGTCCATTTAGTTAGTCCGAATCAGAGAGAAATTGATACTTTCGGTTTGTTTTGTATTTAGTCTTGTTTACTTTCATAATTGCAGTAATGGAACTGGACCAAATTTAAAAAAAAGATGTACAAAGGCGGAGATCTTGCAGTTTTATTTCTCATTGGTTGGAAAGTTGGTGGTGGAAAATGTAAATACGGTAATAAACAAAGCAAATCTGGTTGATCTCAAATGATTTCATAAACATTGTTTCTGTGGACTTTATTCAGCATCTCCTGTAAGTGTTCTTCAGCCCAGATGTCAATTAAACATTGAACTTCAGCAGGAACCTGGTCTCATAGGAATCCGTGAAATAGCCACGGATTCGCTGAACTCAAAATCCGTGGAATAGCCACGGAATCACTCAAATTTCCGTGAAACTGACACAGATTTCTCTACAATGCAAGTTAATGACGGTCATATCCCGTGGCTATTCCATGGATATGGAAAGTCACCGTCATCTGCCACTTTTTTCTTGTAGATTTGCCACTTTTATCTAGTAAATTTGCCAAGTCATTGAAGAATAAGTCTGTTTGTACGACTGTTTCTTGCAGATTTTTTTCGTAATTTTTTCATTTTTACATTGGAGGTCCAGGTCAATAAAGTTAATATTATTATATTATTATCATACTGATTGGTCAGATGTCATGGTGTCAACGTCTGTGACGTATCCTGATCTTTGCTGATTAGCTGGAAGAAATCCATGTGGTTCTACGACCAAACAGAAAGACATGGGGACCCAGTTTGATATCCACTGAAGTTACCAAATATAGTTCTTCGCCTGATAAAGGGTTAAACAAGTAGCATGGTGCCTAAACCTGAACACTAACAATGGGTTTAAACAATGATTATCCTAACAGCAGCAACAGCTCATAATTCACAGGATACCATACATATTCTCATGCATTACTTGAAATTATAAGAACTCCCTCATGAGAAAACAAAATCACTTCATCCATATTTGCTCTGAAACATCTAGTGCAAACAATTTTGAGTGCACTTGAACAACATGGCTGAATATAATACCTGTAGCCAATTCAAGAAAAGTGTACCAGCTAGCATGTCTAAATCTCTTCTTCATTTCTCAACAGCACCCAGCTGGCTCACCGACAAAACATAATGTCAGAGAACGGGCATGTTTTGACCCTAGCCGGGCCAATCAGTCTGACTCAGAAAAGGTGTGCCAGCTAGTACAAAGGGAGAAGAACCAAGTCCCTCTTTTTCTTCCAGCAAACACCCGCATACACACATGCATAATATATCTTAGCACTTAGAATTTCTGTGCGATTGAGGCAGCTGTGCTCTTGGCTTTGTCCTTTAAGAGTGTATTCAGATTTCCAGAGAAGTGAATCATCCCATTCAAACTGCTAGTCAGAACATCACTTGTGTCTATTTAGTCTCTTCGGAAGGCTTCTGCTTCTTTTATTTCTCCCTTTAAAAAAATATATTACTCAGAACTGGAGCTGGTGGACAGAGAAGCACAACCATCCCTCCTACACATGATCCAAACCAAAAAAAGATGCAAAGAATTTGTTATGAGATTTTATCTCAGAGATTTTATCAACAGTCTAAATGATAAGTTAACCTATAGTGGGCAGACATCAGAACAGTCCCTAAATAAATCCTCCCTTTTTAACTGTAACTGGCCTGTGTAGAACAGGTGGTGGGATGAATGTATTAGTGGAGTATATTTTTTAGTCATTCTACATTGGTGACTCAGCTGTCTATGCCTTAGTCACTCTGGTCAAGCCTTAGTAAACAACATGACAAAGAAATAAATGACATTTTATAAAGAGTGCCTCAGGGACAGCGGATCGTGTTTTTCTGGCGAGATCTTCGCGACAACGAGATTATGTACATTCACTGAGTGAATATTTAGAAAATAAAACATATATTTCTCGCTAGGAATGTAATCAAAATCCATTTTTATGCAGAAACTAAGTCAAAATACTGATTTTTTCAGTTAAAATGTAAGAACTGTCTGCCATGTTTTTTGTTTTGACTTACGGAATCTTGAAAGTCACATGACTTGGACACAACCCATAGGAACTCTGCATTGTAGCGAAATTCGTGTGTATTTCACGGAAATTTGAGTGATTCCGTGGCTATTTCACAGATTTTGAGTTAAGCGAATCCGTGGCTATTTCACGGATTCCTGTGAGACCAGGTTGCTCAGGGCCTCTTGTCTTTGGTTGGTGTCTGAAGCAGAACAAAACATTTTTAGTTTTCTTTAGATTACCTCAAAATTACAGTCTCAAAGATCACTTTTGTGTCTCTTTGGCACCACCTGTGGTGATAAGCAGTAACTGCAGATGTACTTTCAGATCTCACTTTTACTTCTTTTTAAAGATTCATCATCAATAGTCATTTTCTTTGTTTGTTTGACCATAGTAACCATTTACTTGCATCGAGAAAATGTGGAAGAAAAGTTGCAGAGTCACTTTGTTGCGTTGGCTTTGCCTGCCCTCTCTGGTAAGCTACACTACAAATGCAAGGGCTTTCATCAGTGGGCTCAATCACCTTTGTGTCATTTCTTCCGACAACAGATTAAAAAAAGCTTGATGGAAACACCAAAATTCTATAAGACTTTCGAAAATGCACATAAAAGTTTTTACGCCCGCTTGAGGTGTTTTTTTTAATCTTTAAAAAAAAAAAAAAAGTTAAAGCACTAAACGGGAGATGGAAAAAAATTCTGAATAAGTTCTGACGTAGCCAACATTTAACTCACATGACTGATCAGCTGTTTCCGATCTGCCGGAAAACCCGAAAGAAGAAGAAGAAGAAGAAGAAGATGTCTGGCATCTTTTCTCCATTTTCTCTTTGGGTGGCCAAAGTTTTCAGATTAGCAACCCCTTTTTATTTGTAGTTGTTTTTTTTCTCTTGCACAATCTCTAGATGTTCCGCTATTGATCAACCTGCAGCAATACATTGCACTGCCATCTTCTGACGAAAGTATGTTTCTGCAGCTTTGTTTATTCGCTCTAAACCAGTTGATGGAAACGTCCCTAATTTGCATTTTCTTTAAGGCAGCATTTCAAACTTTGGCTTCAAAATCACTTTGACTTTAATTGGAAACATGGTTACTTCAAGGACATATATTTAAATTATTATTTTTTAGATTATTATTTAAATTAGTGCTGGGAGTTTGGGATTCTGATTCAAAAGGAAGCGTTTTTATGATGTTGCACAAACATTGAAGGGTAAGAACTTTAGAACTTGTGTGTATTTGTGTGTGGATATCTTCATTTAGCAAACCTGACATCTGACATTTCTTGTGGGTCCAACTGTCAGACAAAGTGAGTAAATGGCACATATTTCTTTATATATTATACCACAAATTGCTGGGCTGTTATGCTGGGCTGCCATTGCCTTCATAGCTAATTAGCTCTTTAGGGAAAGAAAGTCTCAGAAAACAGACAAGAAGTAAATAACCAATATCTTGTAATTGTCTCAGAGAAAAATGCTGCTTATTGGAAAGTGAACACTCAGGGTACTGATATATATATATATATATATATATATATACATATATACACACAGTTGAAACCAGAAGTTTACATACACCATATAGAAAGACACATATGCTTTTTTTCTCACTGTCTGACATGAAATCAGGCAATCACTTTTCCTGTTTTAGGTCTGTTAGGATTACCAAAATTATTTCTATTTACTAAATGCCAAAATAATGGGAGAAGGATTTTTTTAGACAATTTTTTATTACTTTCTTCAAAGTCAGAAGTTTACGTACACTAACATTATTATGCCTTGAAACATTTGGGAAAGCCCAGATGATGCTGTCATGTCTTTGGAAGCTTCTGATAGGTTTATTGACAACATTAGAGTTAATTTGAGACACACCTGTGGATGTATTTTAAGCCACACCTGAAACACACTGCTTCTTTGTGTAACATCATGGGAAAGTCAAAAGAAATCAACCAAGATATCAGGAAGAGAATTGTGGACTTGCACAAGTCTGGTTCATCCTTGGGTGCAATTTCCTGATGCCTGAAGGTGCCACATTCATCTGTTCAAATAATATTACCCAAGTATAAACACCAAAGGAATGTCCATATATATATATATATATATATATATATATATATATTTGTTCTATCTTATAAAGTTACTGTCTGCGTATGCACTCAAGTCACACTCAACTCAACTTTTGCAGAAGCAGCTCTCCAAGGCCTTTATCCAATAAGGTTGATATTGGTCAAAGAGAAAAAAATTAAATACATAATTTGAGTGGAAAATGTAGCAAAGCATTTCCAGTAGCAGTACTTTAAAGACTGATTTCACACTAGAGTTATTAACTAAACATGAGTGCCTTTCTTGGAAAAAGAGCCATTGGCTCAAGGTCACTGCTTCAGTTTAGCTGAAACCTTTCATCCAGGGGCAAAGTATTACATAAGTCTTCCTCTATCCTCGGCCTCGCATTGGACAGGCCCGGCTCGCTCCAGATGTCTGTGTCTGCATTTTGTGTTATGTGCGTGCCAGCATTCTTGTTTGGGTATGTGTGCATGCTCGTGTGTCCACTCAGGCTACATAAGAATACCTAAGATGGTGCCAGGAACACAGAGAGAGGAGTAATGTCAGGGATTTAATAACATAATCCCTACAACCTTATCATAACAGCAAGAGGAGATATATTTGGAGTCTCATTTAAAAACAACAGAAAGATGAAGCCATGCTATTTCTCCGCCTCACTTTCTTCCGTTAATTAATTTCTGCCTGCCATCGCCGTGCCTTCATTTGTATGGTGTTGCCATTCCTGCCTGGAAGAAATATTTACAATGCAAAGAAATAATGACTCTTACTTTGCTTTGTCTGGGTTGTTTGTAAGCGCTTTTGCTTCAATCTATAAAAACATGATTTTGCACACACGGCTTACATAGATTTTTGCAGAGTCCTAGCATTGATTGGAGATGCAATTTGCCAACCTCTGAAATCCTTCAGGCCAATTTCCATATACTTCTTGCTCAAATAACAAACAATGAAAAACAACGAGTGGGGAGTGGAATAATATATTCAAACAATGCCATGCAGGAGAGAACAGTCTGTGGACAGGAATGGAGCCTTTTCAACAATCACGTCCTTTTAAATTAAGGGCCATAATAAAGGTGCTGTAGTGTCATCTTACTGCACAGCTGCATTGAAACATTATCATTTGTCTGCAACGACTTTTTCAATCAAATAATACAGTGTGAGGTTTGAAATTGGAATTTTAAGTAAACCTTATTAAACATTGTCGTGCTTGGGTGAATTTTGCACACAAACGCAGCCTTATCACATCAGTCATTTTACAGCCTGAATGCCTGCAACCTTTTGATGGCAAGTATTTGTGTTATGTAAAATCACAAAGCAGGCATGGATTCACAGAGTGGCATTTTCCTTCCAAGAGTCATCCCTTTTTCATGCAGAACAATAACACTGTCATGCATTTCATACTTCTCGCATGTCGGGGCCTCGCTCCCATGCCAGGCTACAATGAACATAGAGAACGTTCTTAGCCAACAGCTGTTGACCCTCCATCTGACCTGGGAGACTTGTGGGGACCTCTGGCACTTGGCCGAATCAGCACACGCTCACACACAAACACACATCCAGGGTTTGCACTTTTTTTTTCCTCTGTTTGGGGAGAGATATCAGCCTGACTGAACGTTATTGAGACCCAGAGGACTACATGCACTCAGGCATGCATACACACACACACACACACACACACACACACACACACACACACACATACAACACAGAGGTAGCGGAGTAGGACGCAACCTTGAAAAAGCTCTGTTCCCCGGGGAATTTCCCTGAATGGCCTGTTTGCAAGAGCAGAACAATTGCTCGTTCACTCTGTCTTTTCATCCCTCCCTCCATCCTTCCATCTATCCAGGGAAAAGTGAGAGTGAAACCTTGATTCATGAGCCATGAGTTCAGTGGACAGATGTTTTCCTGGGACACTTCACTGGGACACTGGGACATACAATATGTAATAATGAAACACAAAGTAAGGAAGCCAGGGACGAACAAATTGTACCACTGAGATTAATGTTATGTAAGCCCAATACCATATTTTAATTAATATTAACTATTAACAATATGAACATAAATTCAGCACAGTGGGAGCTTCTTATGTACATGGGCATTTATTTAGGTGTCCAGGCCAACCAATAATAAGTCATGATTGAAGTGACAATGAAATGCAATCCTTTATTGGCATTCCATTCATGAACGCTGCCAATTGGCTGTTCTCTTCACCCACAGACTGTATGAAAGTAGATGTTACCATTGTGAGATCCTCCAATGGTTAGTGGACTACCGTTTCAAAACCTC
Organism: Centropristis striata; assembly: GCF_030273125.1. Lineage (NCBI taxonomy): Eukaryota > Metazoa > Chordata > Actinopteri > Perciformes > Serranidae > Centropristis > Centropristis striata. The sequence goes on along the minus strand of NC_081538.1, from coordinate 9,653,108 downwards.
GAGTCAAGCATTTTGGATGACGCCATTTTGGTTTCTCACTCTTTGAAGTGTCTTTTAGTACAATCATATGCTAAACAATCATTTTTTTAGGCGATTTTAATGCTACAATTTAAAGTGCACTGTGAAAGGGTCAAAGTTCTAAGATGAAAACACGGACAACTCCAACAAACAAGCTCACAGAGATTTACATTACATGTCATTTGGCTGATGATTTTGTCCAAAGCGACTCACAATAAAATTTAAATGTACACAATGCCATGGATACGCATTGGAACACCTCTATCCTGATTGACAGGTTGTTATGGTAGCGACTTGTGAATCACAAAGTAGCCCCAGCCTAAAGACTTGAAACTAGCGATTTAAACCCTCATGAGGAAAATGTTTAACGCGGTAATAAATCAAGTGAGAAGTAGGGTCATTTTCCCAAAGATTTCTATAAAAGCCTCTATTTTTGTGGACTACCACATGGAAGCCTCAAATTTGGCATTTTAGCTGTTGCCATCTTGGTTTTCAATAGTATTTATTGACTTTTTTACCCTAAATGGGACCATCATTTGCTAAATGAACATCATGGTGTACTGAAGAAAACAGCTATCGATTCAGGCCATAAACTCATGAGGAAAATGTTTACTGAGGTAATAAATCAAGTGAGAAGTCGGCTTATTTTCTTATGGGCTTCTATACAATTTCCCTTTTTTTTTGCAACCAGTGGAGTCGCACCCTGCTGGCCATTAGAAGGAATGCAGGTTTAAGGTACTTCTACGTGGCCTTGACTTCACTTAACTGCTGTGTTCAAGTCCATTAACTGGAAAATGATATATTCACTTTACCATTCACCAAAAACACACCAATGAAAGCGCTCTTTTTAGTGCATTTATGCACGACGCTGCAGCTTTTTTTTTTTCAACCACTGGTAGAGTTATAACATGCTGTACAAATTTGCTACAGTTGACAGAATTTGCTAGCAACAGTAACCAAAGTGTTTCCTCCTGTACATACTCCTGTATGTTTTCACACAGATGTTTTTTTAAGTATTTTACAAGCTGTACAACATGACTGCAAATGACTCAGACACAAATACTTTCGTTGTATAAGTGTAAATAACAACAAGGAGAAAAACTGTGAGGAGATTTGTGACGCCTCTTTTAGTTCCGATGATGCCACCAGCATCGATATCTTCGCTCCATTCACATTCCTAAGCTCCTTTTGTAAAGGGTTCATCTCAAAAAGTCATGTAAGGTTATCTCCACCAAGGTAGAATCCATGCCATAATGAGGCTCAAGCACTGAGCAGAATAATAAGGTGTGGAATGATAAGCTGTGCCCTCAGCTGGCAGCAAATCAGCTCTTACTTGTACATTTGCCATGTTAAGTAATGTCCTGCTGAAGACGCTTGTTTGACAATCCTCATATCATACAGTAAGACATTTGAGGGAGATAATATAGCTGCTGATATGAGATCTGACCTGTCAAATGTTATTGTGATTCCATATTACAACATATCATTATATATCATATCTACTGTAAGCCTTTGAAGCTTTGAAGGACCTCAATCTGGATCTACTTCTGTAGCTTTTGTGTGATTTTCCTGTTTTCTCTACTGTCATGTTGATTAAAACACATTGATGCTTCAGCTGTAGTGGACCACAGCAGAATGAATAGGCCCTCACTGCTGTAATATGTTCTTCTCTCTCTCTCTCTCTCTCTTTCTTTCTCTCTCTCTACTCTTACTCGCTCTCTCTGTTGCTGGCTAGGTTCTGTCCTTGGCTCAACCTGCCCCCAAAACGAGTATACATTTGCATGCATTAGGGCTCTCCCGTGGCTTGCCTTCTACCCGCTGTGCCGTCGAGTCTGATTAATGATCTGAGTGTGCCACTTCTCACAGCAGCCGAGCAGACCGCCTGCCTGCTTTCACATCAAACATCCAAATGCGGGCAAAAATGTAGAATTTCATTTGCTACCACAACAACAACAAAAAAAACCAGATGCTTGCCTACATGCATGCAAACACACAAGGATACAATATAAAACGTTTTGCAAACACGCACATCTGTACATGCATAAGCATAAATATGTATGTCATGCAGGTACATGCTGTACATCTAACAGCTTGCATTTTCTTCCCTGTGCTTTCTTAGTAGTCATAAGAGAGACTAATGAATAAACACTTTCAGTATGAATGGACACACACTCACAGGCAGAGAAGGCTGCCTCAGGCCATTACATTTTTAATACGATCACATAACTTTTTCAAATATTCCTTGGTATCATAAACTCGTGTTAAGGGGCAGCACAAGCTGAAACGCACTGCAGAAGAACAGCACTGGACATATTGTACACTGGACAGAAGCCTACATGTAATTTTATAAAAACACATCAAGCATTAAATCTCTTTGATTCAGGGTGCTTGGCACAGAGAGTGGATGCAGCTGGAGAGTGAGGGGGTGGCCACTGTCCAACAGTGCATTGGACCAGTGTGCCATGACACAGCGTAACTGAGTAGAATGACATTTAAAGGACCTTTTTAGTCGTATTTAATCCGCTATGTAAATTAACAGTCTGTTTTTTAAATTATATAACAGATACTGTAGATCCATTTTCTTCTTCTTGCATGAAGGTAATTACTCAGCATATCCTCATGAATGGGTTTCTAAGTTATCTTACAAAAGCATACGCACAATCGATTGTACGATGTCTCAAAAGATATGAACGTTCTATTTAATGCAGTGAAACAGCTGCACAGTCGCTGCTTTAAACACATTCTTATGGTTGTGTAATTGAACTTGGTTAAGTTTAGGCAACAAAACTAGTTGCTTACAGTTTAGAAAAAATAAGAGGATTTGGGTTTTAAAAACAACTAAAAAGATAACTAGTGCTACACAGTGCTGTAGTGGTTAGCACTTTTCGCCTCACAGCAAGAAGGTTGCGGGTTCAAATCCGGCCTGTGGCTCTTCTATGTGGAGTTTTTTGCATGTTCTCCCCGTGTCAGTTTGGGTTCTCTCTAGGTCCTCAAGTTTCCTCCCACGGACCAAAGACTGTCATGGTTGACGAGAACTGGACCTACGATGCAGACAACGGGACCCAAAAAATAGTTGCAAAAAGCAAAGTCTTTAATGATTGTGGTTTGGCAGGAGCTGGAGCTGGAGCTGGAGCGGGGCAGAGGTGGTTGTTTGGGTCCAGTGGGGGAGCAGGCAAAGGCAGGAACTGAAAACAGAGAACGCAGTCAGGATTAGTAGGGGAAAAATACGTGGCAAGTCAAAAACTACTGAGCCGATTGTTGGCAGGTGGTTTGATTGAAGATGGCTGATGGTGTGCAGGCAAGAGGTAAGCTCCACAAGACACGCAAGACAAGACACACGCCCACAAAAAGGGAAGGGAAAACAAAGAGAAACACTAGGATCCTGACAAGACATGCAGCCTAGGATTAATTGGTGACTGTAAATTGCCCGTAGGAGTGAATGAGAGAATGAATTGTTGTCTGTCCCTGCAACAGTCTGGCCTGTCCAGGGTGTACCCCGCCTCTTGCCCAATGTCAGCTTGGATCAGCTCCAGCCCCCCGCGACCCGAGTGTGGAGAAGCGGTTAAAGATAATGAACAAATGTAAATCCTGGAAACAGTTATGTTGGTGACGTAGTTACCATGGAAGGTAAACATGAGGGATCTACAGGTGCATCTCAATAAATTAGAATATCATAAAAAAGTTTATTTATGTCAGTAATTAAATTCAAAAGTGGAAATAACACATTATATAGATCCATTACATGCAGAATGAAACATTTCATGTCTTAATTTATTTAATTTCTTCTAATTATAATGATTATGGCTTACATTTAATTAAGACCTAAAATTCAGTGTCTCAAAAATGCACGATGCACATATATGTATCGGATTTACAGGTCAACTCAAATTATCAGGGTATAGGATTTAGGGGACATATTGGCAGAAATGGCACATAATATTCATAATTTCAATTCCATTAGTCTATAATCACTGGAAACCAATAATCCATGTGTTTTTGTTAGCTTTGAACGAGCCCTTCATATCTACATTGGCGGGTCCTCTAAATGGAGTCAGCTATGATGTTTCTACGGTAGCCCAGAATGGACAAATCAAACACTTCACTTTTTTTCTTTTACATTACCCAAAGGCCACCATGGTCCTCTGACAATCTTGGAGGGGCAAACAGAAGAATTCTGTTGGCTGTATTTGCAACCTCACTGCTAGATGCCATGCATTTCTACACACTGCTCCTTTAAAATCACAACCTCGACCCTAAATGTGAAATGGAACACCAACACTGGTTTCCTGGCTCAAAGTCTGGGGTTTGTTCGACCCTTGCAACCAGGGGAGCATTAACGAACGGGCTAACCTTGGCTATAGCCCTAGTGCCTCTACCATCGGAGGGGCCTCTAAAAATTGAGAATAATTATGTAGGCTAATGAACACTGGACTGTAAACCATATGATGCTGCAATACAGTGACATCTGGTGGTAAAAGTGACGGTGCTCTCCGAGTCCTTGCCTAAGGTCAAATACTTTTTCAGCTGTATTAACGACAGCAAACTATCCGATACCTGCTGCAGCATAGTGGATAATGGACTTGATCATGCACATAGAAAGCACAATCTGGTAGGGTTCCCTTCAATTTTCAAAAGTGAAATGCACATAGTTAATGGTGTACATTGGTACATACAATGGTACAAATAAATGGCACGGAGACAAAGATTACCTTGTATCGAGTTTTTTTTTTTTTTTTTTTTTTTTTTTAAAGATTATTTTTTAGGCATTTTTATGCTTTATTGACAGTGACAGAGTGAAAGGGGGTGACAGAGGGGAAGACATGCGGCAAAGGGAGCTCAGGCCGGATTCGAACCCGGCTCCGCCGCAGCAAGGCCTCAGCCTACATGGCAAGCGCTCTACCAGTGTGAGCCACCGGGACGCCCTTGTATCGAGTTTTTATAGTCAAAATATAGTGTGTCAACTTAGGGATGGGGGGCTTGATAAAGTTCTGTAGCCCATGGGCCGCCAGTGATGTTAATGCACCCCTTGCGCCAACAATCCCACCCACCCTAAAAAAGGTCTTTCTCTGTCTTTATACTGAGCTGCCTCATTTTTCTGCTTTCCTCCCGTACCGCCATATTTACTACAACCACTTGAGGTCGCCATCGAACAACAAAGGCCAATATGGCTTGTTAAAACATGCGCCTCCTGGCTCACAATTACATGGCTTATCTATGAATTAGAGTGTATTACTTTTTCACAGAAAGTGAATGAGAACAGATGGTATTATTTGATATTAATGCAGTCTTTTCTGTCATAGATCCAGATTGTGCATTTAAAATTTTGAACACCATAATTTACCGAAACACAGAACTATTAATACAATGTAATGTGTGCAAAAGCTGTAGGGTGCTGGAGCCAGGAGGGTGTTGTGCTCCATTGTGAACAGAACAAATGCAGAAATTAATACCTGACATCAATCATGTGTGTGTGTGTGAAATCTGCCTTACTGAACACGTCTATGCCTATTCGTGCGTGTGTGTTTGCCTTGTAGCTGCGTGGGTGAATCCTGACAAATTGACCAACTATGGCGGTCATTTGGTAAAGCCCTATGCGCTGCTGTGTTTATTAGCCATTTGACATTTATTTCAAGGCAGAGGAGAGGAGGGATTGAAGGGAGAGAGAGAGAGAGAGAGAGAGAGAGAAAGAAAGAGAGTGAGGGAGATGGGATTGGAAGGACTGATGGTGAGGAAGGTTGGGGTAGCCGTGGAAACCCTCCATGCGTCGGCCCATGCGTTAGCTGCCATTGGTGGAACGCTTGCCATGATCCTGCTAAGGATTGCATCGTCTGGTGCATGGAAGACACCTCTCATGCTCTCTTCCTCCTTTCTCTTTCTCTCTCTCTCTCTCTGAGTCAAGCTGTCTCCCAAAAGCAGAGCAGAGGCTCGCTTGTTCAAATGGAATCCCCCCTCCTCCTCCCCTCCCCCCTTTTTAAAATGAGGGCAGAGAGAACGAGAGGGAGGGAGGAAGACAGATTTGAGGACAGAAGTCATATAAATACATTTATTTTTTGACTCTCTCATGTGCCAGTCTGCGGCTGTGTTTGTGGAGGTAAATGAGTGCTCTGTTAGTGTCACTACCCCAGTGGTCACATCTCATTTCCCTTGTGTTTAGCTCCATCACACTCCCTCATTTCCATCTCCAGTGTCACAGATACTGCCTGGTGAGCTTGGACGGAATTGAACCCTTTGTAATAGCAGTAAAGGCACTACCTTTAATATTTTTATGTATGTGTCTGATAAGAATATGGTCAATATAATAATACATGTGTATATTTTCTTTGGTAAAGCAAAAAAATATGAATAAGTATTCAGTCCCCAGAGGTGATAATAGAGCTGAATTCAGCCGACTAAAATGGTCACTCTTTAGGTGCTGACTGTAGAGCGTTGTCATGGAAATAGGCATAGGTACAGTGCATGAGACTCTAAAACTGATCTGTTACCATGGCGAAGGCTTCCTTTAGCCAGTCATAGTGAATGTGTTCTGAAATCTATGCGTTTTCACACACGAAACGCACTCATTCCAAGTGTTCAGGCATCTGCTATAGAATGATCATGATGTTCCCTTCTGTCCATTCTAATTCTATGATATGAACCCGCTAATCTTTCGCCATCCGTCTTATTTTGCATCAAAGGTGTATTTGATCAAAGGATAATTGGATTGACACATCATACAAGACCTTACACTTTTTATCTTATTATCTACTCATCAGAAAGGGATGAACAGGAGAGGTGTTTGTAGTACAGCGAATAAAAGGGAGCCAGGTCTTTGTTGATTCTGACGCAAGACTTTGCGTCTCGATCTGCCAATCCTCAAAGGCGACCTGAGGAGAAGTCAAAAGTCACCGGCACCTTCACATTCCTTCATCATCATTCTGTATGTGTCAGCTGCATCTCACCACCAAATGTTTTGTTATTTCTTCAGCATACAGGATTTGAACACACATGAAAATCACCCATTCTGGGTAGTTTTTTTTAACCCAAACCCCGATGGGTTTGACCCAGCAAGATGGGTTTAATATTTTACCCAAATGGGTTAATATTAACTGCTGTGCTGTGTTAATTCCACCTAATATTAGAGCCGGGGCTCTTAAAGCTTCACGCACTCTGCCTCAGTTCTTTTGTTCTAGACTTGGTTTTACAAAACAGACTCAAAACAACTGAATACAGTTTACCATTTATTGAAAGAATAACAGCTAAATGCAATGAGCAGCACTAGACTCTGCTGTGTCTACACCAGGATCACAAAATCAGAGTGCCAACAAGTTCCAAGGCCCCACCCCGACCGTATTAATTTAACCCTATTTAAATGTTTGTTGAGCACTCTTCTGCAAAGTGACTATAGTTTTTTTAACAAACACTTCAGTTACAGCTAAGCTTAGCTAAGCTAAATATCTCTATCATTCACTAACTAGCAAGCAAGTTAACATAAGCTTAAGGGATTCTTTTCCACCTAATTTAGCATGTTTCCCACCCACAGTAGCAAACTAGGTAACATAGGCAGCGGCTAGCAAGCTAAAGTTAGCTGCAGTCATTTTGATTGCAATGAATACTTAGCATTATAAGGGCAGTGATATTTTCCGTCCATATGTTATTTAATGTTATTTAGGTAGGTGATAATGTAAATACAAACCTTTTTTTTGGCACTGCTGTCTATCAAATGCACGAGGTGTTGGCGCTTCTTGTAGGAGCCCAGAGGAGAATAACAGTTACCTCATCGCGACTAAACCGGTGAAGCCTGCCTCTTCTTCCCACTTGACTCAGTCCAGTGTCTGGGTAGATAATGTGTGTCTCCTCCTAGTGGCTGGGTAAACAGGACCAGTCTATATACCTGTCTATGGTTTCTACCCAGCAGCTGGTTTATACAGGCCCTCCAGAATTACATTTCAATTCCACAGTGGATTTTTAGACTAGTTTATTTGCAAAAAAATTAACATTTTTCTAAGCAAACCTGCAGAAAAAACAATACACATGAGAACTTGGTTTGTAATATATTATATATTGGATTGTTTTTATATTTTTTTTAACTATTCCCATTTAATATTTAGGGAATATCTAAAGATAGCAAGACGAAGATGAGACACGTGTATATGTTCTAATGTGCAACCCTCACTGACTCGTGTTTAGTGAATTGTTTTCACACAAATATTATTTGCCGCAACTGAACTGAACAAGTTAACTTAGCTAGCAGCCCACATGCATAAAGCTCGTCATCTAATGTTACTGTAATACTGTACTATAAGAAACTTTGGCCAGGTCTATTTAACACGGTGTGTTCATTTTCCCACAATCACATAAAGGTGAAATCCTGGGGGTTCTGTAGAAAGGGCGTGTCAACCTGACCCAACTAGTTTACACAAAAACTAGTCAACTCCCTGGGAACAACACAATGATCCAACAGGCTCAACCCAGCTTTTGGGTATAGATATAAAAGCATTTCATAGTGTGAATCTAATTTGTTTCAATGCATCTATGCAATATCTCTGTTAATAAATGTGTCTATGTGCCTGCACTTGTTGGGTGTGTGGTTATGTTTTTTATGTGTGTGCACAGAGAGCAACAAAGCCCCACAGGAAGACACAAAAAAGTAGGACTGGAAGAAAGAAAAGCAGGGAAGTGTGTGAAATCCAAGCATCTCTTTTCTATCGATTCAATGCAAAGACAGTCGCCATGGCAACACAGCAGCCCCACTGTAAGCGGCTTTCACTCTCCGCCCCCTCTCGCTCTGCTCGCCGACAAGGTATACAGGCACCCGCCGACGCCGAGCGATTATGATATGTTTTCTCTGATGGAGTGCTGACAGGCGGGGTCCACAGCTTTTCCATTCATTTCCCTGAGTTTATCTGCATATTATACTGCTCCTATTCTCAGAGTCTGTCTTCTTATTAAAGACAACTCTTACACAACCGGATGCCTGATGAGACAGGAGGAAAAGTTCATGAAAGGTTACGAGAAGTGAAGTGTTGTGTGTTTTTATTGTTTGAGTTGGTGAGGAAGATGGAGTGTGTGTCTCGGGGCAGAAAAGAAAAGAAGGGATGTCAGAAAGAGAGAGAGAGAGAGAAAGAGTGGAGAGGCAGTTATTCACATAAGCTGACAGCAGCAGGCTGAGGTGCTGTTTCCTCTCGCCTGTCACTCAAACTAAAATCAATTGGTGTAAAAAGCAATGAGGGAAACTGGACTTAGGCACCCTGCTCTCTCTCTCTCTCTCTCTGTCTCTCTCTCTCTCTGTTACAAACACACCCCAGCATTCACATTCACACCATATCCATTCCAACCTTCCTCTCTCCCTTTTTTTTTTTTTTAACTGTACAGTAACACACATAACCCCACTTACAGTATACCATACACACACATCCACTCACAATTCACTAGCCGTGTAGCTGGTGAACCATAACAGACCTGTCTCCCCTTACCCTCCCCTTGTTAGCAGAGAAAGAGAGAGAGAGAGAGAGAGAGAGAGAGAGAGAGAGAGAGAGAACTACTGTACATTGTTGAGAGAAGAAGAGCCTCAACCATATGAGTTCACCTCAAGGAGAAGGATAATAGCTGCGTCCCGGAGACATAATTTCAGCTCAGTGAAGAGAATCTTGATATACTTTAAGTGATATCCATGATAAAAAACGGAAGATAATTAAAAGGCTCTCACGGAAATCTGAAATCATTTCCCTTTTTTCTAACAAAATTTCAAGGCATCCTAAATGTCAGTTCTTCTTTTTCTGTATTGGACTCCACGACCCTGCTCACAACAAAGTCTTCACACAGGCTAGACATTGCTCTTGGAGCATGTGTTACTATGGTAACTATCGGGCTACTATAGTAAAACTATTGTCTGCCTACTCTATACTGACTTTGGTGGAAAATCTTCTGCCATAAGGTTTGTGCATTGCAGTTGCACATAGGGCGGATCCAGCAACAACAAAATCTGAACATTCATGGTCCCCATTTCTGCTCCACTGTCCAGGGAAAGGAAAAGGAAAATATTTTTTAGTTTGTGATGCTACAGGAAAGGGCATGTAGTCATTAAAATAAAAATATTTTTACCTAGATTACACACATTTCATGGCAATTGTTAAAAAAGGAGAGACTGAAGTGAATTTTAGGGAAAAGTTTAGGTCAGGATCCACCAAGATTTAAACTCAGATCACTGGATTCAAAGTCCAGAGTGCTAACCATTACACCATGGAACCCCTAGACTGTTGAAACACTTCCTAATCTAACGAGCTCCAGCAACAGATACTGTATTGAAAGACTTGGTGCCATTTCCAAAATGGACAACATAGAGGTGCATTAATGCTGCTGTTGCTGTACTAATAATAGAGTCTTTTGTCATATGTGTGTCTCCTAACATACAAACAACTTATTTCCTAATATCATAAAACAGCTAAGAGCTCCAGCGAAAAACACAGGGAGTCAGAAGTGTGATTCAAACCCACAACTCCAGAAGAGACTGCAACCTGAACACAACACATTTGATCGCTAGACCATCATGACTGAAAACAACCCTTGTTTCATGAAATTTATGAAGCATGATGACATGTGCTGCAGAGAAACATCATCCATGTAGGGACTGCGTTGGCCATGCGGTGGTAAATCATGACAGAGTGACTCCTCGTTTCTTTCAGGTCTCAGGGAAATGTGTCTAAAGTAGGCAAAATGTTTTTTTATTTTAATGGCCACATGGCCTTTCCTGTAGCATCACAAACTTAAAATGTTTTCCTTTTCCAGATCGTATTATGTCTACCAATCTATTTGAAATCTAAAACTTAAATTTAAATATCGGAAAATCACACCCCCTTTACATTTTGTCAACTTATTAAACAGCAGTAGGCCATTATCATTTACTGGCAAGCTGGGTCGATGGCGCAGGGAGGTTCAAAATTGTTAGGCGGTAACATGATATAGTATAAAGAAGTGACAAAGTCCACATAAAGAGGACGTCGGGATGGATGGATTGGTCAAACAAACACAGGACTCTTACCGAAGAGGCAACTGTTCACATCTAGTTTTAAACCAAAAGTCAACAGATTGACAGTTTTAACAGTTTCAACTTAACACTTATGTAATGTACTTAACTTATGGACATAATTTAAGCATCATAAAGCATTATAATGGTAGTGATAACAGTCATTTAATGGGCTGATAATGGCTGAAAATCATCAGTATGTTGTGTACTGTGTCCAATACTTTTATAGGGTGTTATAAATATTTTTGTAGATATAAACTACCTGCCATTAAGCTGATATCACCAACAATCTGACACAGGGCTAAAATATTTGCTGTTGTATAAAAAAGGGGAAAGTAAATCATAATATTCAGCCAAATTGCTCTGTGAAAACCAGTGTTCAACCTCTTTATTACTCACACACAAAGAAAATGTGACTGGGATCCTTCCTTGGCAAGATAATTATACATCACTTTGTGAGATGAAGCATTCTTAGATGTGCTTAAAAAATGATCGAACAATGAGGTTAGAAGAGTTTGGCTTTCTTGTGGTGGATTGGAGCATTTTAAAAAAAGTGTGGCTGGTATCTTGAATGCCTGTGTGCGATTGTAAATCATTTTCACAAACACAGTCTTTCACAACATCCAGTGAACTGCGATGAACTCCGGTAAAAGTAGCGGCAGAGAAATTGCTTTTGTACTATAATTTAGAGAAAAACAGCAACTGTGTTATCTATTGGTCTGTTATAGGACACTGTATTATTTTTATGTGCTGTGAGTACGGCGCAGTCTCTCTCTCTCACCCACTCTTAGACGCACTCACTGATGAGGTAACATATTACAATATAGAAAATGTCCTTATCTATCGCCTTGTTAACTCTAGGCATGGTTAGCAGCACTTGTGTTTGTACTCTCAGTATGTGGCAGCGTGTAGATGCATAAACCAAAGCAGACTGTGTGCTGTGTGAGTGATCTCCCATTGGGAGTCCTGTAGAGAGAGCATTAATCAGACCCAGGGGACCCGGGCTCAAACAGGGCCTTCTACAAGGAGTGTGTGTGCCTTCGTGTGTGTGATGTAGGGTCAGGGGCAGCGTTAGGATGACTGTTGACAGATAAGCAGGGAAAATCAAGATCGAGATGGAAGTGTGTCGACTGGATACCAAAGACTGGTCTGAATAATTAAAGCCAGTGAAGCCAGTAGGATTCATCCTGAGAGGACCATGAATGTCTACACAAATTGTCACTACGATACATCCAGTACTGGTTGGAATATTTCCATTTGAACCAAACAATATTAGAATGTATTGTTTAGGAATGTCTCAACCAACAGGTTCTCCAAGCTAAACGACAGAAGAAGTCGTGTGTCAGTGCCACCCATTACGACACGTAGGTACGTATCACGGCTTGTATTTCACGGCACATATGTACGTATTGTAGCTTGTTGTACAGTGATGCGTTCTAAAAATAGCACACAGGTACTGTTCGCGGTTGTAAAACAGGCTGCAGTTTGTGTGGATTTATGTTGTAAAACCACTGACCTTAGGTTTAGGGCATAAAAAACGTCCTGGTAAGTCGTTATAAAAGACAGTTTAAACAGTAAATAAATGTACATAAATGCCAGAATTTAAGTAATATAAGGGTCACCAGACTACCGCAAGTTACGTAAAAAACGTAAGTTACATTCCGAAATGTAACTCATGTAACTTAAGTTACTGCTCTACTGGGAGACATTCCGCTGTTTATTCAACCCATCGACCACTCTAGCCACCAACCGAAGCCACCAGTTTAACTACCACCAGTAAGCCTCGCCATCATTGATACTACGTGAGCAAGATGGAGGCAGAAGCATTGGAGCGATCAGTGAAATACGTCAATATCGCCCGTTATTCGCTGCCTGTTCACACAACCTATTTTGGCGTTTTTGACAGGAGAACAGACTGCCTCAACACAACTTACCCTTTCTCAGTCCTGCCCTTTTCACTCTATGCTCCAATAACAGTTGAGCAAGCAGCAAAAGCTAACGTATAGCTACATTAACAGGTTAGCCTCATGTAAGATCGCCATCCTCAGCCAATTCCCGATGGTGGCACCGCTGTAGGATAGCCTCGGCCACCAGTGTGAATGTGTGTGTGTGAACAAGTGCATGAGCGCAGTCTGTAGTGTAAAGCGCTTTGGATATAAGTGCACAAAACCAATGTTCTTTTGATCATATTATCACTGTAAGGCTACATTTTAGCGTTATATTTGGATATATACAATGTCTAGCATCCCAATGGGAAAAGTACCTTTTGTCCTTGCTGTCAGTCTCTTTTTTTCTTTCTTTTATTGTTACTTTTTTTTTTTTTAGCTTTTTTCGGGCTTTATTCTTTATTCTTTATTTTAGTGCCAGAGATATGGAGTAAATGGGGTTAACAGAGGTGCAACACAAGACATGCTGGAAATGGCTCCGAGCCAGAATCGAACACAGGCCAACTGCGTTGCAATGACTAAACCCTAATAGTATGTGCCCGATCAATGAGCCACCATGATGTCGACTTCTTGAAGCTATATCACCTGATGCCCAGAATTATATGACAAACCAATGCAGCATCTGACAAACAGATCTGGCTTTGTCGTTTTTTTTGTCAAGTTTATCTGACTTAACAGTAACTAATGGGGGACATTGGACTTTGGATCTGTTAGTTTTACATCAATCATCCAATAGTTGAGAAATTTCAATCTGAGGTAAAGATTTTTACCATAATCTTGTTTACTACTTCCATGTGTAAGGATGTCTTACTGTGTTTGTAGTACCCAGTACTTTTAGGGGATTTAAGTCACTATTAACCAATATTTCCATCGGCCTGATAGGTGTGCAGTGGAAGTGAGAGTGTCTGGATGGATAAAAAATGTATCACACAATGGATTCCTATGCAGCTTTAACACAAGGTCATTAGACAGCAGCTGGGTAACATTGTCCAGGAGATTTAAGTAACACACACTCTCATGCACCAAGAATAATGTCATACAAATATACCCACACACATACAGGCCGACAGACGCAGTCTTAGGCTGGTGATTTACGGCAGCAGAGCTATAAAAATCGATTGGATTCAGGGTCACCTCATACACAGCAGCAATGTACACGTCTCGTCGCTCTATTTGTCTTATCCTCCTTTTTGGACATCCTCTAAAATCCCTCTTTCCTGCCATCCATCTGTTCAACACCCCACATCTCCCATAATTTCCCCTTGATCTTGTCCGTTCCATTTCCTCTTTCTTCCCCACACTTATTCACCTATTCTTTACGCCGTGTTTCCTCATGGCTCGCAGCTCCTCATAAATTATGTCTTTAATTTACATGCTTTTGTCACAATTCTCTATCCCCTGTCTCCTTAATCCTTCTCCTCAACCCCTGGTACTCTGTTCCATCTGTGTCATCCATTGTATGTCGTTAACCTCACATTGCATGTGTGTTTACAGTCAGTATAATTGTCTTGTGTGGCAAGTCAAGAGGATTACTGCTGGGCATATCAGTGGGAGAAAAGGAAGGTTGGAGGGAGAGGTAGTGTAGCTGAGGAGAGCGGGAGGCGAGGGGGGTGAAGTAGGGACACAGACAGGAAGAAAATGAGAGGAAGTGGCTGGCAGCGAGAGCATCAAAGGGATGATTGGTGTTACGAAAGCAAATGGGAGTGGGCAAAATATTCCCTTTCAATATAAGGAAATTGACTTTTGGTATTAATTAAACCATTGAGATTTAAGATTCTTCCTGAAACAAGTAAAATATCAGAACACATGTTGCTTAATTTGATAGTCAAATTCAGAATTTCCTGAACTAAAAAAGCCTTAGATGAACTGTATTTTGATGTGTTACCAAAAGTGGCATTGGATGAATTTTAGCTATTATACCCCTTTTCGACCAATGCAAACCTAATTCTCTTTCTGGGCTGGTGCTGGTTTGCAGTTAGTTCAACTGGGGAACCTTCTCAGAACTTGTTTGCTTTTCCACAGGCTCGAGAGCCAGATGATTACATCACTTTATACGTCTCTACTCTCCGCAAGTATAATAACAACAATGGCAGACTAAATTGTCTCTTTACAAATGTAGCTTCTGGCTTTGCGAGTCTACATTGGCATCCAAGCACAACTGGTAAAACACATTTGCGCTGCTCGTCTTGAATGCTGGACGGTGAATATGTTTTTATTTACACAGAATGTAAGAAGTTGATATTAGACTTTGTTATAATCCAGTGGTTCTCAAACTTTTTCGGTCATTCCCCACTTTGGACAAGGAGGAATTGTCTAGCCCCACCTGCCCCTGTTGCCCCAACACAATGCTAATGAAATACGCCAAGCTAAACATTTATAAGTAACACCATGTTGTATCTAAATTCTAACTCAATAACATCAAATTAAACCAAGTTCACTTACACTTGGTGTCGCCCCAGGGGGTGGGGGGGTGATCGGTCTAATAAGCGGGAACACACAGGTATAAGGAGGCTTTGCTCTCACACGCTGCATAGTCACAAAAGCGCGCGCACACACACACACACACACACACACACACACACACACACACACACACACGTGCGGTCACTATCTAGTCTAGTGCGCGGTCTTGCTCCAGATTCTGGGAGATTGGATCTCATTTGCGGGCGTCAGGGAGCTGCAATCACTAAGCGGGAGACTCCCGGAACTGTTGGGATGTCTGGATGAAAAGGAAAATTTCTTCCAGTTTGACATGCCCCACCTGTCATGTCTCTATTCCCCACCAAGGAAAGCAACATATAAGACATATCAGCTAACTCTTGTTTGCTAACACTAGCCTGTTTTAATCACATTGCAGTTAAACAAATCCCGCCCCCAGCATCCGACATAAGTGGTTTGAGACCAGCAACGAGTAAATTCCGCTCTGGATCCAGTTTTTCTGGCAGAGAGACGGTTCTTTGGCTGTCGAAACCCCGGCCCTGGAACTGCCTTGGTTGAAAAGGGGTATGCTGAGTCTGTGTGATTGTGTGATGTAACACAGTGGTTAACATGCCGCTTTCCCAACTTTTGTGTAATATGTTGCAGTAATCAAATTCAGAATGAGTATATATTTAATACAAATATAATAAAGTTCACCAGTTTGTTTTTGTTCACAGTTTTCAATTAAATATAGTATGTCAAAACGGATTAGCAAATGATCACACTCTTATTTATGTTTTGGCCAGATTCCCATAAAAAAAAAAAAAATCAGGTAAAAGAAAAAGAACACTAGCAACAGAGGGCAAAAAACACAAGTTAAGGTGAGGAAAAAGATTGAAGTCAAATCAAAAGAGAGAGACAGATCATACTTATTGTGTGACCTTTTCCTCAAAAGGAGAGACAGATAGAGAGAGAGAGAGAGAGAGAAGGCTCCGTGATGAAAACAATTCGTGTGAGCCTGGCTGCCAACAATATGTTGGTTCTCAATATGGTGCACCCTTTGTGTAATCTGAACTGCCCACACATAAAGCCATAAAATACTGTACACACATAGAAGAAACACACATTCTGCAGCATTTCACACACCCATACCCCCTCCCACAAGCCCACACAGGCAAAGGCATTGTTATGGGTGCATACACACGTGTGAAGAGAGGCTTCACACACACACACACACAAAAAAAACACAGGATAGGCAGGCACGAAACATGACACAGTTTACCTTGGCTCCAGACTCACTGAATGAATCACCCTGAAATCTGTCCCTTCTGTCCAAAACTCTTAGCCTCACAATCCCATTCTGCTGTAAAGAGCAAGCAACAAAATCACTGGATAATGTAGCTTTATGTCTCTTTGACGAGTCATACAGAGGACAAGGATATTATACAACAAATGTTGTTAAAGGGAAAAAAAAATCCTTTTCCCAAAAAATGACAAATGGCTTGTGACATTTTCACCATCAGTTTTTCCTTTTTCACAGTAAAATACGAGCCAAAATGAAAGTTGTTAGTGGTGTTTTCAAAATGTATGTCTTTAGGGTTTAAAATGCTCCTAAGAGGTTCAGCAACATACAAGAGAATGTCAATAGCTTTGCAGGACCTTCCCCATGCAATTCCCATTTACGGGAGCCTGAGGGCCTTCGAAATGAACAGACACCGTGAGCTGTGTCTGAGTGATTTAACCCTTTTGTAAGACCAACATCACAGAGGGAATGAGAAAAGGATCCAGAGACGGAGGGAGAGAGAGAGAGAGAGAGAGGGAGAGAGAAAGTGAGTTATATGGTTCTGTCAAATGTTGCTCTGACATTTAGGTCAGGCCAACGCTCTAAATGGCATGCAGACAGATTTACTGAGGGCTTTCAGAGAGGCCGACTGCTTGTCTTCTGACTGTCACACACTCAGGGCCTGCCTGGTCATCGCTAAAGCTTTTCTTAACCCTTTGCTACCTTTAGCCTCATGTCAGTGTTAAGATGTCTTTCTGTCCTTCACTCATCTGAATGCACTCCTGGATAGCACTTTATGAATCTAAATGTTATTTAAGCAATGAATATAGCTGTAGAGGCTTACATTAGCATATTTGTTGTGTTTTCAGTTGAGTCAGTTAACATACATATTTTAATGCTTAATATTTTACAAGCTATAACTTGTTGCAGTGAACTTTTAAAAAAGATTAATCTGCCCTCAGGTTTTTGTTTATTGGAATGAGCTTCCACCACAGTTTACCGGACACTACATTATAGCGCTAAGTCATCAGTCAAATTGCTGGAGACAACCGGCCTTTTATATTGGAAATGCATCGCTATGGAAACAGCTTTGGTATACTTTGTTTTCTGCCAGCTGTAAAACACTGCAAGAGGAAAACAAACCTAGAGTAATTTATTATGTTTCACTTTGAAACTGTGGTTTATGGAAGCTGGAACTGGACTAACCAAAGAGCATGAAGCACATCTGTAGATCAGCTTTGTGCCTAAACATCTGACTCCAGATCTGAGCCATGTTGACATACAAATAATGATGTCACTTACATTAGTGTCACATAACAACCTCAAGATCTGATGAGGATAACATGTGACTCAAGTCATACGGTCCAAGTCTCAAGTAAGTCCCATTCATTCGGTCCAAGTCAAGTCAAAATGCGTTAACGTAACGTTACACTGAGTGTGGTAATGTCAACATTAATTATGTTGAATATTTTCAATATATTATTTATAATATTTAAACTAAACACATGAAATAGAAAACAAAAAAGCCATTTGATTAATTATGTCGCAAGTCCAAGTTAAGTCTCAAGTCATTTATTTTTTTGGTTGGTAATGCAACTTTTTGGAGGGAATGACAAAGATGATAAAGAAAGACTCATAGACAGTATAAATAATGGACATACTGACTGTGACGTCAAAAATGAACAGCGACTCCTTGGAGTGTCTGTTATTAAGTGAAAAAACAGTGAAAGGGTCAAAGTTATGAGACCAAATAGCTAAACTTCCTTTTTAATATATATATATATATATTGACCAGTTGTCGTGGATATGCATTGTTCTGCTTCTCTTCTGATGATGGCTCGCCTTGTTAGTGACCTGCCAATCAAAGGTAGCCATGCCCCAAATCATATGATTTTTTATCTTCTATTTTCTTCTAAATGGGGCCATTATTTACACTATTAACATCAGATTGTCTTGTAGAATATTTTTACCAGTAATTGAGGCTATAGTGTTTTCCTAAAAAAAACATTTCTGAGGTAATAAATCAAGTGAGAAGTTTTCTCATTTTGAGTTGAAATGAATGGACCCAAATGCTTCTGCAGCCACCGTCAGTGCCCCCTGCTGGAATTTTTCGGTGGAATCAATTAACTTAACTGGCAATTTATCAAGATGACGTTTATCTTTTAGCTAAATATTATGATTCAAATTCAGCCTTTTAAGGAGCCTTCCTTGATATTTGGATACAGCTGCTGTATAAAATAAGAGGATGTATCCACGGTGATGTCACCTATTGGTTTGTGGACGGATAGGAGGGTACTTACGTCTGTAAGTAGGGTAATTTTGACATAGACTTCCATACAATAGGACTTGTTAATAAATAAATAAAAATGGAGTGCCCATAATGCACTTCACTGGTTCCACTTTTCAGACCCCAGGGCTGCGGTCGAATAGTCAAAAAAATCAGCTCCTAAGTCCTTTCCTAACCACTTTTCCTTAACCTCAATGGAAAACGTCACGAGGTCAAGGAAAGATGAGAAGGAGAATTCATGAGGAGTTAGGAGAAGACGATCGCGGTGTTTAGAGAATCCGACTGCACTTACACTTAGTCTACGTCATCACGCGACGGCGGATGTTGATGATGTCGAATGTCGTGGTGAAACTACAATTTTCCGAAGATGGACTACAAAAATCAGCGTTCTCACGATTGTTAGGCGATTACCATGATTGGAAATGAAATGTAACAAAAAAGAATAATAGACCACGCCAGTCACAAAAGTGAAACAAAATGGTGATCACATTGAGAAAGGTTGATCATGCACCTGTCCATTCATGTTTATAGAAAAAATACCAATAGGTATGATTGAATGAAAACTGATAAATCATGGCACATTTACAACGTTGAGTGCTACAAAGCCACTACTGTACATGTTATTATTATGCTTTTAAAGCATACCTTTATTATTCAGATCTTATTCACATATACACAATCTATAAAATTGCTAAGAATTAAAAAAAATAAAAATAAAATTGGATGAATTGAGATCCTATGTCATTATTCTTCATTTTCAACATATAATTAAATTAAGATGAAAACACATCAGTAACTTACACGACGATCTGCGGGATTTGTCAGTCATTTTGTTCGTTTCTTCTCGTGACCGGTCGGCCTTATATGCTGCTACCGCAAGGAATTGTGGGACGGCATTACCTCCTTTCCTTTCGTAAAGGATGGTCCGGTGTATCCTATGCTAAAGGAGATACTAAAGGAAGCATTGAAGCTCCTTTCCTTAACAGTTAGAGAATTCGAACAGCTCTTATCATGGCGGCTACGATAATACTTCCGGGTCATTTCACTCAGTTAGGAAGGTTCCTAAGCAAATTTGACTATTTGACCGCAGCCCAGGTTTCTACTGACAGTGAGAGCCTGTCGCTTTAAGAGAGTGTTGCATTATGGGTTGATTGTAGCCTTGGTGTTGCTAGGCTAGTTTCTACCCCCAAATTGTGTAGTGAGTCCAGTTTCATGAGTGGGAATGGGCTCCTAAATGTTTGTGTTTTTTTACATTACATTAATTACATTAAGAAATACTGTGCTGCTGATTTGCTTATGTTAGCTGACAGAAACTTTTGGGCCCAAAGTGCCCTCTTCCAAGAGCTTGACAGGACAGCTGCACCACTTAAAGGTGAGATTTATACTTTATTGGACATACTATCAAACTATCTGTTTAACTTTTACTAAAGGCTTCAACAGTAAAGACTAGTTCAATTGATTGTTTCAGTCCCAATACAGAGCTAGCTTAATTACACCTGATTCCACTGATTAATGCCAATTATTTTTGGCTTACTGAGATGATAAAACCCTTGCTTTTGGCCTTAGTGTCAGCCCCAATATTCATTATTAATTGAGGTAAACAGAGTCACAGGAAGTTGTCTGAGGTAGCTTTTATTAAAAGACAAGGAAAACCACAGGTGTAAATGATAAAATGAATGACAGCTAAATCCCATTTAGCTGCTTTACTTTCAGACTCCTTGTATTCTGCACACTGGCTAAAAAAAAAAAAATGTACCAAAACTTACCACTTTATTGTTGATTTATATTTTAAAACATTACAGTACAAATCCTTATTTATATTGTTCAACTCTTTTACACCTATGCCACACACACACACACTCACTGTTCCATGGTTTTCTTGATAATAACCAAAATCATTATCAAGAAAACCATGGAAAATGTCTATATATGCTCTTAAATTAAAATCTTATCAGATATTTTAGTTGTTATCATTATATTTGTCCAAATAAATGTACCTTTTAGATGTACCAGGCATTAAAACGAACAAGAAATTGAAGGAAATGGGTGGTCTAATCTTTTTTTCCATGACTGTATATGAAGTATGCTTTCTGACTCACTGACACAAATGAGATGCTGATGAAATCTACTCCTTGGGTATTGAAATTTGGTATTAAATGATAAGGCATTTTGGATTCTCGATACTATGGAAACAATTGGTTGGTGCCTCAAAGTTTTGAAGTTCAGTACCCAGTCCTAGTTGTGTCTTACTGCGACAGAAAAATAAAAAAAAGCCATTGTTAATTAGTAATTAGTAACACCTGTGCCTCCCAACAGTGAAGTCAAAATGTCTGCTGTGAAAAAAAGCCAATAGTAACTGAAAGCAAACAAGGCTTGAGATTGGTACAATTAAAGTTATTCATCCATATTTAGTTGTGGTAGTTACTGCTTTGCATATTAATTAGGAAGAGTGATCTTTATTGAGAATGGCAACATGGAAACTACATAAATGTCTTCTTCTTGTCACACAATGAAACCATGTAGCTTTTATGGTATTTGGGCCACGTTCAGACTGCCAGCCAAAATCCAATTTTTAGCCCATCCAGATTGGAACTGGATGGCTCTTTTGAAGTCTGAAAAGTCACAAATCACATGAAATCCGATTTTTGCAAACCGGATTGAAACCACTTTCGGGAGGTAGTTTCAGATCGCATTTGGACAGATGCGTCTCAGTCTGAACCGCTCCAAACAATCAGATCGGTTTTGACTGTCCGTGACGTCACCTACGCGGCGTAGCGCGGGCAGCGCAGAGACGAGGTGTCCACCGGCAGCCGCACCCGACTCATGCAGGCCGGACGGGGGCGTCCATCCGCCCGGTTTCTCCCCTGGTGCGTCTGAGATGTTCTGCAGTGATAAGGCCAATATACTGAGGTGAGCTGCCTCCATTGTGTTTGTTGTTGATGTTCTTGTCTCTGTTGCAATTATATGAGGTCTGACACCGTTACAACGTCAGACGCTCTGACACCGTTACTATAGCAACCTGTCAGATCAGTCAATAATGTGGCCCAGTCTGAACAGAGCCATATCCGATTTGGACACTTGCTAAAACAGTGTGGACAGTCGGCCCTAAAAATCGGATTTGAGTAGGAAACCTGATTGAATCAGATTCGCCTGCAGTGTGAACGCAGCCTTAATTTGTCGCTATAATGGAGCTAAATGGAGAGAATAATAGTTAAAAAAGGATAGGGCATTATGTAAACCATACGAGGGTTTATAGTAAGGAAATCACAATCTTAACAGTAAACTGTACTGTGTTAATGTGGCCTCTATAATGTCAGAATGAAGTAAGATGCAGTATCTTATTAATGCAGGCAAGAATCAGGAGGGAATTTCGAAGCAGTGAGAGATTTCTACCTGAAGTAGCTGAATTATCTGTGAATACTGTATTTACAGGATGGAGAAAAAGCAATAAGTGACTTTCTGGCCTTGAAAGTCTGACCAGACAACAGCTATTGGCTGTGATGCTTGCTTGCTTGCAGAGAACAAAGAACTGCCTGGCACTGTGGTTTTTCTACAAGGTTCAGAGAGGGCCGCCGAAGGGAAATTTTCTCAGGAATGGCATGTCTCCTTGTATTAGTTGGCTGAGTTGCAGGACAGCAGAGAAAAACAGCTCATCATGATTCACTCTGCACTGCAAAAAATGTCCATCCTTAGCCACTTCACCTAGTACTTGTGCTATTTTTCAAGTAAAATGGGGTGAGATTATTTAGGCCAAAAAAATAAAAAATAGCCCAGAGTATTTGTCATCCAGAACCACGTGGAGGACAAACAGAACACTCACTCACCCTTTCTTCACCTTTTTCTCTCCCTTAGTGAGATGCACTTTGTAACTTTGTTTTTAAGTGTTACATAATTATAGATTCATACTTTATTGCCTTTCTCCTTGATTCATCTGGTGCTGATTCTCACCTGTGCCCTCTTCACGTTCTCTTTCCTCTCTCACTATTCCCTTATTGGTGCCAAACCGTGACTAAATCTGACTAAAGCTCATGTTACAGTTATCCAGCATTCCTTTATGAGTGAAATATCTGCCCCTCCTCCTCCTCCTCCTCCTCCTCCTGCTCATCTTCCTCCTCATTCTTTTCTCACACCTCCTCGTTGTGATGAAACAAACCCAGCCGACAGCACTAAAGATGACAAACAGCTCTGTCATCTTATGGTAATGCTGCAAATGAAGGCAAAGGAAGTAAGAGCACTTATAATGAGGACTATAAAAGTATAAGATATATTGCGGAATGTGTTCTCGAGAAGCGGTTTATACACTCATGGAAAAAAATATTAGACCATTGTTTTCTCTAATTTCTTGTTCATTTGAATGCTTGGTACATATATATACTTGGTATATATTGATAACAACAAAAATTGCTCATAAGAGTTTAAATAGAGCTGATTTATAGACATTGTCCATGGTTTTCTTGATAATGATTTTGGCATTTATCAAGAAAACCATGGAAAAAGACTGATTTCAAATACTAGATGTTAATATTTTTCATAAAAAATAACAAATTGCTTTTGTTTTAAGAGGTAAATTATTTCCATCGTTAACAAATGTATTAGATTTAGTAAATAAAGAGTCTGGGAATATGGACTGAAACTCAGATGCATGACTGAACTGATTGATGGTATGCAGCCCAAATCAATCAGCTTTAACAACTACCTTTTAATCTGATGACAAACTGGATGGGAATCGGGAACCGGTTCCAGTTGAGAAACGGTTCCAAACTGTCTGATCCATTGGAATCATATGCCTCCGAGCTTATCAATCCTTTTATTGACGCTTTCTTCCCCCTGGCAGTTGTGCTTTGCAAAGCCATGATGTCTAACAACAAGGAGTCATGGTGGAGAGAAAGAAACGGTCCCAAACACGGTTTCATTGGACACGCTGGAGAGGGTCCCTCCAGGAAAACAATGCTATGGAGAGGAACATCTGTAAAATCTTGCCGAACCTGCTGCCCCCGCGCCCCCGGCCCAGGATAGGCAGAAGAAAATGGATGTATGGGCAATGCTGCCCAACCATGCAGCACGTCCGTAACCAAGGGTAAATATTCTATGTTATATTAAGATTTGTGTGGTACAACTACACAGTGTTTAGACTCAAGACATAATCAAACAGCTGCCTTGACGCTGAATCCAGAGTATGTCTTTTTTTCGCAAAGAAAATTGGTCAAGTCAACAAGATAAACGATAACGAACCAAACCAATACGCTGAATCATTAATTGCATTGGTGTCTGTTGTGAAAAAATGATTGATCTTGACTCTTAAACAATGAAGATTCATGAGACCCCGATGACTCACGTAAAAAATATTTTATAAATACTCATATGCAGAGAAGCAACACTCAAATCAAATCAGATTAGAAAACCTTTCCGTACCGGCATGGTTTTTAACAATCAAAAAGCAAATTCTGAGTAGAGACGTGGTCTAGATCCATGGAGCAGACAAAGCATTGATTAAATAGGGATAAACAGAAGCTGAGTCCAGCTTGAAACAAACAGTAAATTCCTCAAATAACTGTGTCATAAGTCAGATGTAATATGCAAAATTGTACCACAGTATCAATAAAATCTTATCAATTCCCATCACTATTACAAACATAATTTTTTTTTAAAGAAACAACCGCTCCACTGCTTTATTCTCAGTTGAATCCTTCAGCAGTCAGTATACTGCAATTAGTGTTGAATGGGAGGTGATGGTGTCCCACGCACGCACAGCTTTCAAATGCCAAGTGACAACAGCAGAAAGCCTGGCTGTCTCAGTGATGCAAGAGCCAGCGGACATCTGGGAATGTCGAGTTGCTGAGGATAGTCAGAGACGGAGGGAAGGGCTAAGGCCACGCATGTGGGTTTGGTGAGAGAGGGGGGGTAAAAGAGGGGGAGGGGGAAGGGGGGTCTAGGGGATATGAAGCTGGCAAGGTTGAAGGTTGAGGGAGCAGAGCAGGGCGTCAACACGGAGGCTGCGAAGGCGGAATGGATGGATAAATAAAAAGTGGTTCCCTAGACCGGGAGAGTGTGGACGATGCAGTCTGTCTGGTCTCCAATCTGTCAGCAGAGTGCCTCTGTTCCCCTCAGGCTGCACAACACGGCCCTGCCTCATTTTGCGCTCTCATCCACTCACATAGCATGTCCTCATGCACCCTCTTGTCCCCGCCAGTGCACTTCACTGCACACTGATTTTTGCCACAGGGATAAAAAATAGATTGTCGTGTTGTCGCTTTCTGGGTCGGACTACTTATCATGCAAAATTACATCTTAGGTTTAGGATTATGCAGATGGTGTCAAATGTTTGCTGGAGGTGATCACACGATTCATATATTATTTTAGCATCAACCAAAACCATCAGCCATGATTATTTCTTTGAGCATGTTGTGGTTTTTTTTAAAAAGTGGAGCTGCATTGTCATCTGCTGGAAGAAATGTAGCATTGCACCTAAAATTGTTTTTTTTTTCTTCACCGTAAGCTTTTGGTGTACACTTATATCCAAAGTGCCTAACAGTGTAAAACAAGATGTTTTTCAGTTTTGTTTTTTTATCATGGATTGCCTTGGCAGTAGTAGAGATATTCTCTACATTTGGGGCATAAACAATAAGAGTTAATGAGCTACCCTAAATATATTCTCTATCCTTTCTTCCTCTTTTTTTTGTTTTGTAATTCAATTCCCCAAATGATCACAAGACAACTGTAGGGAGAAACAGTACATGCTTTAATCTCTGAAAGCTTTGATGACTGATGTTGGACCCCAGGAAGCTTATGTTGAATACTAAATACAGGAATGCACCCCTGAGAATATCTCTCACATGATATGTGTCATCCTTATTATAGTTTGCGTCCCTGTGCTCGCATACGCACGTACACAGAGAGGCATACCAACACACGATCCTGTATACACACTGTATACACACTGTAATGTGAGAATAAGAAGAGCATCAACGACTGATGATAGGCTCTCATTTTAGTCAAGACTATATCACAAGGTTCAGGGTGTGATCCAGAGAGTCAATTAACTTGTCGTCCTCAGTGACCTCATATGAACCAGGGTAGAAGCTTCCCCAGGCTTTTCTTTTCTTAGAAAATATCAGTTTTAAAAAGGGATATATCATGCTCATTTTCAGTCACATTTACCTGTTTCTACTTGATGTGTGTATGCTTTAATATTAAAAAACATGTTATTTTTATCACACTGTCTGTCTGAACATAATGGTTATTAACCCTTTATCTAAAACTCTTGTTTTAGCTCCTGTGTCCTTCAATATTAGCTCTGATTTCTCAGTGTTTCCAGTTCTTTTGCACCTCTGCTGACAACATTTCTACAGTGTTATTAAGAATCCCCCTGCAAAGCATTGAAAGCACTACAATTAGCCAGGTTGCCATGCTTTCACAAGATACTGGAACCTGATTTGTTCAGGTCCACTACCCTGACCAATCACCTATCCAAACCTTACCACGTACTCCTGGTAAATGCTAGAAGAAGTGGGATTCATAATCAGGTGTGTCTGCACTGTCATTGGCATGGATGTATCCAATCCAATCCAATCCACTTTATTTATATTGCACAATTTTAGCAAACACAAGGTTTCCAAAGTGCTGCACAACAATAAATAGATAACACAATACAAAGAGATGAAGTAAACAATAGAACAGTAAAATACTATAGGATAAAATAATTTAAAATTGAATAAAATAAATAAAATGTACTGCCTGAACAAAATAAAATAAAAGTTTAAAGACAACTGGATACTGTGTTGGAGGGGGGCCCCATTCATTCCTTTGAAAGTACTCAGTGGCGCATGAAGCCAAAAAAGTTTGACTTCCATGTATAAAACTACCCAGATCTTTTATTGATCTCCTACACCGTAAGGCCCATGCATACCAGAGACTCTGGCCAACCTGGTGTAGCCCTCCACTAACTTGAAGGGGGATAAAATATTGCCATTGCGTGGCTCTCATAGATTTTCCCCAGTGTTATTGGACCCAATGGATAAAATTCTGATGGTGAGACGAGTCATTTTGCAGTGGTTGTGACACTCAAAAAAATGTCTACTGATTTACACACGTCTCTTTCCCAGAATTAGTGCATGGGCCCCAATGCTATCATCTGACACAGCCGGAACCGTTTTTCTACTGTGTCAAATTACCTTCAAAGTCAGACACTCTTTCTAGGATCTCGATCCGTGCAGCCGAGGAGTGATCGTAACAGCACCGTAGCAGCACTTTCTACCTATACAGTCCTGGAAAAAATCATTAGACCACCCTTGTTTTCTCTAATTTCTTGTTAATTTTAATGTCTGGTACAACTAAAGGTACATTTGTTTGGACAAATATAATGATGACAACAAAAATAGTTTGATTTATGAGCTGAAATCTAGCCATTTCCCATGGTTTTCTTGATAATTATTTTGGTTATTATCAGGCTTACACAAGTCCTGCTTAATAAAGAAATAAGAATGTGGGGAAAAAATGAAAATCGGAACAATATGAGTCTTTAAAAAAATATTCAGCTCCAATTATTTTTAGTAGCTATTTTTCTGAGAATGTCCCTGAGCTGAGACAAATTAAAATTTCTAAAAGTGAATGAACATTTTCACTAATTGAAGTGCAACAATAGGCACATAACGAATTAATTCTGACTCATTTTTCATAAAACAAACAGACGAAAAAGCAGATCGATTAGATGGCAAATTATCTTGGGTGGACATTAAAGTCCAGCTACTGTACCTCTCTCTGCCATCTGGATTAGCGAATGTGCAACCCTATCCCTCTGCCTGGAGCAGCACTGATTAATTTATTATCCTTCCTTTCATACATGTTGGCATGTGATTTAGTAAATAATACAACAACTTGCCATGCACCTCAGGGTAACCTCAACTCATCAAGATTCTATCCTTGTGTCTCACTTTCATCCTGTCACTGCTACTTTTTGTCTGCACACACTACAGTAGCCTGTGCCAGGTTAGTACTGTGCATCCTCAGAGCCGTGCCCTGTGAAGAGTAGCCTTCCACTGTGCCAACATTGGCTCTCAGCCAGTTTGCTAAAGGTGCCAGCATGGGACTGGAGCCAGTTTACAAAAGGTCAACATACCCCAGATGGGATCAAGTGACTTCTACTGAACAGCAGTGTCACTCAAACCGCCACTTTAACGCACACTGTGACACAGGGAGACTCTCTGCTTGTGGTGGACGTGCAGTTAATATGTCGAGTGACACAACAGCCTCACCACGACTCCAGCATCTGTGAAAATATAGTTACGGAATGAAAGTTGAGACAATTTCTGTTGTCATATTAGCGGAGTGCATTATATTGTAAAATAAATTACTGAATAGCTGGAATTTGCTCAAAATAACACATTTTAATTCGTTTTTCAGTTCCGTATAATCATGTTTTATGTACTTTTATGCTTCTTCAGGATTGGACATGACTTCCATTGGCATATTTCTGGACTCTTTTTCTCTTGCCTTCTATTAAAGTTTTTTTTTTCCTCCGGCAAGTGCTAGGGAATAGTGTCCCCTCATAATCCCACAGTGCTTTTAAAAACATCCCATCTTCTTTTAATTTATATTAAATTTAATTTTGTTTTGTTTTGTTTTGTTTTGTTACCTTTGTCAATTTTGTATTTTATTGCACTTTTTGCACTTTTATGTGAAGCACTTTGGTGCGGCTCAGACGTCTGTAAATGCGCTATATAAATAAATTTGACTGTTTTCTCATCAACACATGGAGGTGGAAGCATTTTAGTACAGCCCCAGTTCCAAAAAAAGTTGAACACTGGGGGGGGGGGGGGGGGGGGAGCCGAATACATCAAATTTGAGTTTAGATTTACAAAAACAAATGTTTATCATTTTGAACATAAAATATACTGTCTGTGTACTGTAAAAATTTAATCTGGGTTATAAACACAACTGACACACACATCAAAACAGCCATGGCCATATATGGATACATACAGAACTGTTCCCACCCTCTAAATGTTCTTCCAGACGTAGGAAAGCATATTTTAACTGGCAAAAGTAATTACGTAATTTTTTCCATTTCAGAAATATAACAGCCTTCAGTTAGCTGAGTCACAATGAACATGCACTGTGTGTACTACAGAGTGGGTGTATCCGAACCTGAATTATCATCAAGGTGAACATCAGTTATGATAATTGAAGCTGTGTCCCCTAAAAACATGTTTAATTAGAACTTTATAAATCACAATAATTTACCATTGCATCACAAAACTTCCCATAACCTGGCACGTAAGTAATGCACCACTTCTTGTGCACACTTGTTGCACTTGCTATGATCATCTGGTGATTTGTGTGTTACCAGATGGAATTAATCTGTTCAACATGCTGCATCAGAGTGTTAACTATAAAGAGTATCCCAAATGGCACGTTTCCATTTTGGAAAGGCATCTGATAAGACCAGTGAGTTAGACATCACAATGTCTAAAGGCCTAATTTTATCCCATTGTATTATTAACCTTGTAATGTACTGCGTTTAGGGAGTCACATGAGCAACATGAGCAGGGATAAAATGGACTATTTACTATGTGAATTTGACTTAATTCCAACTCCTGTCAGCAGGCAGTAAAACTGAAAGGATGAATGGCTCCAGAGAGACAGAGGCAAAGATGGAAGCCTGGTTTTCACTTTAAAGACTGAGCTACTAAGGTTCAAAGAGTTGATTTATCTTCTAATCAACGTGTAATTCTGCTGAAACTTTCAAAGATTATATCCTTCAAAGATCGTCATAATCCTGCCCTTTTTCTTAATTCTACAAGTTTCTCAAAATTCCTAAATTACCTTCATAGTAATCTTCAAATCCAAGAACAAAGAAGTGCTGACTGTTCCTCCGCTCTGTGAACGGTGTCATCTCAAAGTCACTGACTTATCTAATAAGTGATACTGAAAGAGTATGTGGCTGTTAATACAGAGTCTGGGAACAATTGCCAACAAGGATTGTGATCTTTCCTTTGCACACTTTTAGTGACTGTAGAGGCATACTGACAGCAATCATCTCAGGTATCAAGTTTCAAAACTCTGTTGCATATTCACTTTGTTGTGAAGCAATCAAGGACACAACTGGACATCGGCAGAATCTAGGTGATAAGAGCTTTCCATGGTTTTCATGATAATAACCAAAATAATTATCAAGAAAACCATGGAAAATGTCTAGATATCAGCTTTTAAATTAAACTCTTATCAGCTATTTTTGTTATCATTATATTTGTGCAAACAAATGTACCTTTAGTTGTACCTGGTATTAAAATTAACAAGAAATTAGAGAAAACAAGGGTGGTGTAATATTGTTTTTCCATGACTTTATATCCAGTCGAATCCACCATGACTAAGTAGTTGTATATTATATAATGATATTAATGACCTTTTGGATATTTTTCCAGAAAACTTGTACTTCTTAAATAGAAGTATTAAAAGGTGTGATGTATAAATGTGTGTGTGTATATATATATATATATATATATATATATATATATATATATATATATATATATATAATGTATAAATACATGCCAAGTAAGCAATATAACAAATGGTAAATAACTATCTGAAATTTGATTCTAAAGAAGAGCAGAATCTTTCAAAAGGACTGAAAAAAGTTCCTGTGAACAAATTAAACAAGCTAAGTATAAGAATAAAATGTACAGATTCCAGATAGATGCAATACAAATAATATATAATAACAACAATATCAATGATTTATATCTATAAAAGTACGAAAAGAATCAACATTTTTAACAAAGACTTAATGCTGTAAAAGACCAAAAAAGAAAGTTTGCAGTTGTTTCGTTAGTCATATGACTTTCTTTTATTGAAGAAAAACAAGGAAAGAGAAATATTTCAAATCTCCAATGCCCCACAGAATCAAACACACATTCACTTCGTTCCATTTGGTACATTGTAAAGTGATATTGGGCCCATGAATCACTGCAAATATACACACATCATACACATAACTTTAAACTCACACATTCAACAACAGGTGGATTTTGAAAAAAAAGTTTAGTATTTTTATTTTTAAGTTGGCCAAATTAATTCATGAGACCAATTAAAAAGACACAATTTTTTATTTGATTAACACAAACCGAACCTCTCCTGAGTCACGTATTCAGTGGTTCCCAACAAATTTAGTGTTTCTGGGGTTTTAAGACCACCACATGGTGGGCCACGAGACATAACGTGAAGTGATGTGACGAAAAGTAATGGCATTACATAGCCACATAACAACAACGGATACGTCGTAATGACATATATATATATATATATATATATATATATACTGTCATGGAATAAATTATTAGACCTGATATCTAGACATTTTCCATGGTTTTCTTGATAATGATTTTGGTCAATATCAAGAAAACCATGGAAAATGTCTAGCTATCAGCTCTTAAATTAAACTCTTATCAGCTATTTTTGTTGTTATCATTATATCTGTCCAAACAAATGTACCTTTAGTTGTACCAGGCATTAAAATGAACAAGAAACTGAAGAAAACAAGGTGGTCTAGTAATTTTTTCCATGACTGTATCTAAATGCATTTTTTGGATGAGGTCATACTTTGATTTTTTTTTGTTTAAATGTTTTATTTAAATGATTAGTCTTTGGTTGGAAAGAGGTCACAAGTTGTCATGGCTTTGTTTCAAGGTGTCACAAGTCAACAAAAGTTTGGGAACCACTGCACTAAACTCAATTCGAGTTGGAAACAACCAAATATAAAAACACACAACCAAACACACGCTAGGAGCGCCATGTGTAGCACTTTGTTTTATTGCACCCATTTTTGTAGCTTCCAATGATCTTCACAATGGTCTTGCCAGTCTGAATAAACAGAGTGAAGATGTTGAAGGCACTACAGCTTATTTGACAGTGATGTACCTAAAATGCCACACACAGCAGTTTTTAACACCCATCCTTCTCTCCCGACTCTCCTCCTACCCCACCATCCCCTTGTCTGTCGCCGCTCGATGTCTCCTCCACTTATAAAACCACCAGCTCAACGAAAATACGTAGAGCGCGAAGAATGCTGGAAAATCATAAAGGAAAACGATGACGAAGAATCCAGCGACTAAGAGAACGCAGATCAGAAGTCTGGTGATATGACTGAGGATGTACAACATACTCCACCATACAACACTAACTGACTCTTTTAATTTGTCAGAGGAGGAACTCTGATGTTTGTGAGATAGTTGGGCCGATCGATTGGAGCTCTCCCTGTGGGCGACCACACAGTCTTCTATTTGCCTACCTGTCTCCTGACAGGTGACTGATCTTTCTTTTATTTGAGAGTAGTTTCCCTGATCCTTTAGAGAGCTTCGGGCTGATTCAGTCAATGACTGCCTACTCTGAGCACCTGAAATTGGGGTGAGATCTTGACTGAGATGAGCACTTGACTTGTAATCTGTCTGTGTGAGAAAGTGAGTTTGTTCTGCTTTGGAGAGTGACTGACTTATCTCTTTTAGGGAGTATTCCTTGCACTTAGTGGCTAAGTCTTGCTCTTGGCCTCGACATAGACTTGAATTCGGATCTGTTTGTAATGCTGTCAAGGAAAATACACCTGAATCAAAATCCTCATTGGAGTCTTTCTCCAGAAGAAGAAGACAGTCTTGTGTAATCTCTGCCAGCTCGTCCCCCATTCCATCAACAATACCTGTGTCTCTATTTGAGGCTTGTTCTATCCGCCCGAACACCTCTTCCCAAACCCCCCTGACCAAATCTTCTCCAAATCTTTCTATGAACATCTCCTCCAATCCCGACTCTATCACTTCAAGTGCCGCAGTAGTTCCCTCTGTAATAGGGTCTTTTGTTCCCTCTGACAAGTTTTTATATTCAACACGTGGAGGGCTCTCAACTTCTGCTGACAACTCTTGTTCTTTCAATTCAGCCGGTGCGTTCTTCCTCTCCCCCCGAGGGTCCTCCACATTACCCATCAACTCCCCCAGCTCTTCTATTTTCAGCTCTCCAATACTCACCCTCTCATCTTTGTCTCTCTGACTCATATCTTCCTCTGTTCTTTCTAATGTCTCAGGTTGGTGTTGAAGTTCTCTTGAAGTGTCTTTCTTTGCAACATTCGTCTCCGCCGTAACTTCTTCTGAGCTTATTTCACGGACTACATCCTCTTTCCGGCCCTTCGTATCATCCTGCGAATGAGTCCATCTCATTTCTAGCACCTCTGTGGGGGTTGGGTTGCATTTATCTGTTGGAAAAGGTCTGAATGTATCATGGTCACCTTGGAAGACCTTTTTCATGTCCTTTGATTCCTCTGTTTGTCTGTTCGTCTGTGTTGAGGGGTTTATTTCCTGTTGCTCCTCAATTATTCCATCACAACTCAAGCATTTTCCTTCCTCAGTCTGATTTGAGACTAATTCACATTCACATTCACCTGTTTCAGATTTCACTAAATGTTCCTGTATTTGTGTCAGTGTTGAGTCCTCCTCTTCCTGAATGCACACCTCTTCCCCTGCTTTGATTGGCCTTGACTGTTTATTTTGTACTTCTGAATGTATTGATGTGTTTCCCCTCTGCCAAGAAGAATTAAGCTGCAGAGCTTTGTCATTATGTTCCTCATTTAATACTTGAATAATTCCCTCTTCTGCACCAATTAGTCTCTTTGTTTCGTCGCTTGTTGTACAATGGGAAGGTTCCACCTCTGTCTTTTTGAATAGTTCCAAGTCTTTGTAATTTAATGCAACATCTTCGCTTTCAGATTCATCCAATTTGAATTCACTTGCCATTATTTGCTTGATATTTTCCTCAGACGTTTGGCTTGGACTGGATTCATCTGCATTTGTCTGCGCAGGTCTTATTTCATTTTCATCGCTCTCATTCTCCAGTAATGGATTTTCACTGTTTCGGTTCAGCCTGAATTCCTCTTGTTGCTTTTCATCTGCATACCTCTGGGAGATTTCACACTCTTCTGTTTTCCGTGGCCTAAATATCTCCTCATCTGTAGACACTTTATTTTCTGTACAGTTATTCACAATCCTTTCCTCCACTCCTTGTCTGGATGTGGAAAAGACAAACCTCTCCCCATCCTTTGTCCCCTCTCTGATTGTCCCCCTAAATGCCAGCGTGTCATCCATCACATTGTGCGCCGTACCTGTAACCTCCCCTTCCCCGCTGGAAGAAAGACCCTCATCCAGCCTTGCTCCCTGTGAGATCCTATCAACGGGGGTGGCATTCTGAGACTCTGGCATTGCTGTCATGTCTGTTGTCTCCAACTCCCCTGAGCTTGTTACAAAGTCAGCTGCATGTGCTGTGAAGGGCTCATCTCTTCCTATTCCATCTGCTCTTCCTATTATTCCCCCCCTTTCTCGCTCCCAGATCGCATGCTTGTGACACTCCACTGAACTGTCAACAAAGCCCTCGGACACAGGCGTTGCCCCCTTGAGGCAAAATTCCTGCAGAGTGTCTGTTACGGAGTTTGTCTGTGACCTTTGGGAAGCATCTCGTGTCGCTGTGTTGTCATCTCTTGGGCTGCTGACACATGCCTCCGCTGGCTGGTGGTCTTCGGCGTTCAAGGCAACATTAGCCAATGATATTTCACAAGTGTCTGACAGCAGGTGACATATAGCTGAGGTCTGTGCATGTAAGGGCGTGGGTGTATCCGTGCCCACCTGAAATTCATGCTCTTGACTGCTCGCTGCATTTTGGGCATCGTGCTCTTTATCGTTGGAGGGAGACACCGACGCTGCTGTCTGCAGCCATTCTGACTCGGGAACAGCAGAATGATCCGTACAGCTCGGCCCATTAAGAAATGCCTGCCACACATCGCACACTGAGGTTTCTTTATCAGTCGTATCATCTGCACCGTTACGAAAGGTCTCCCACATATTATTGGCAGAAGGTGTATCTTCTATATTTTCCTCTGACGCATTTGACAAGGTCATTTTAGCTCTTCCACTCCACATTTCATCCATGTCAGCAGCCCCCGACTCATTGGATTTATCGTTGTTCCAGTCCAGCGTGTACAGAGGAATCTGGTGGTAGGTGAGCACCTGTGGACTTTCATTGGGTTGTTTCTTTTGTTGTTTATGGAGAAAGCTGGCAGAGTCGCCCCAAGGAGCTGCCAAAGGCTGAGAATGTTTCTGGCCATTGGCTGAGTCATGTGAGTAAGCCTTGGCTCCTGGCTGCCTCCTGTGGGAGAGATAGTCCTGGGTACGTGTCAAACGGGCTGCTCTGCGCCTGCTTTTTACGCCATCCACCTGTCAAAAAGGCCAAAGGTCGAAGGTCAGGCAAACGTTAATGCTTCAACTACTTGAACTATAACCACATGCTACTGGCTTTGTCAGTCTTTAAGGTCATCCGCTGTTTTAAATCCTCACAGTGGCTTGAAAAATGAGTGCAATGGCCCATTCATTGCGTATTCTTTGATATGTAACATTACATTGGTGATGCAACGTGTTGCAACACTGCTGCAACCTCAGCACATATGCCTATTTTTGTTTACATCATCAACTTTACTGCACCTTTACAAGCAGGTTGCATTTATTATTAATAGTTTTCACATTTCAGACGTGCTCTCAAGTGTCAGGTTAGATGACTTTCCATATCCTTTTGGGGCCCACTGAGCACTGCAGTATGACATGCATCTTTGGCTCAGCTATCCTATCTTTGCAGAAAGAACATACATACTTTCTCACTTCATGTTTACAGTTTATATTTGCATGCAGCAGAAGACATGCTGACTTCTAGGTATTTTTTCCGTCAGACTTTAACAAGTCTGTTCCTCACCAAAGGTTTTGGTTCTTCATGGTGTAGTAGTATATCTGTGCTGTCCTTTCTGTTAGCCTCCTCTGCTTTATGTGTGACCTCTGCTTCTGCAAAAGAAGACAAGGGTCGACATTAGCTTGAATGCTTGTACACATTACATGCACACTCATAAAGTATACACACCTGTAGCAGCTGTTAATGTGTTACTGGTCTCCCAGGTCTTTTCCTCTGTGCTTCCCCTCCTGTTGTACAAAATAAAACATGCATAACATTACATGAGCTCACCGATTTTATAGCTATTAATTCAAATTCTGTTGCCGTTTTTTCTTTCTCTGCCTTTTTGTATTCTGTTGCATTTTGAGGGACATTCTAAAATGCCAAACTTTTTATAACTTATAACGACTTTTATATACTTTTGAACCACCATAGAGCTGTTCATTTCCTGTGTGAAGCCAAGATGTTGACTTATTTTTACTCACCTAACACTTATTTGCAGAACATATGCAACATATACAACGTGTACATATGCAATGTACTCATTTTGATTCAAACCATGACCCTTTCCCTAATCCTAACCAAGTAGATTGTGTTATGTTTAAAACAGCCTCTGGGAAATTATGTGTTTCCCTCTAAACAAAATTGAGAATGCAGTTTTATTGTATGCAGATGCAATTTTTAGGAGAGGGGGTTGCCTTTATTTATCTAATTTGTATGTCTAAAGTTTAGTGCAATGGTAGGATTAAAAAGACGGTCAGAGCTTTAACCTAGTCTATGGACATCTTCAATGCCTTTAATTCTGTTTTTCTCAATCTCACCTGTACTGTACCTGCTATAGTTATGATACACACTAAGATGTGTACACAAAACATCTGCAACAAGCAACCTTTGAGACTGTACAAATGTTTTTTTTTTAATGTTTGTCTGCTGTATTACCACACCTACACAGCTTTTCTACTGAAGCAAGCCAGACCAGAACATGCATAAAAACATAATAAGGAGTTATTGTTCCTAAAGCAGAAAAAAGCAGCACTATGTGAGCTGGAGTCAGAGAGGATAAACTATGTGGCTTCCTGAGCCATGCTGAGACGTCATGGAATCCTGGAAAGACACCTGACCTTAAATGGGCAATATGTGTTCTGCAGTTCAAACATCCATTACTGAAAAGTTACATAACTATACTTACTTACTATAAACACACAATTGCCAGCCAGCTTCCCCCTAATGAGAGCAGCAGCACTGTTTAAATACACACTCACACTCTGTCAAATTTCCTACCACAGCAAATGACACGTTGGGACCTTTTCTTGTTTGTGGTTGATGTGTGAGAGGCAGTCACAGTAACAGCTTTACTTCTCTAACTGTTTGCTCTGATGGATCCAAATAGCCTAATTTTAATTTGAATATTGATTACCATGTAATGACGCCTTTTGTAACGAGTATGATGTGACTTCCTTCAGCAGAGGCATGTTTAAAAAAAGATTCAGCATTAGGTTCTCTCACCTCTGAGCTTTCAGACAGCTCCTCTTGCTCCTATAGCCGGGACTCTCCTCTTGCACTTGAGGCTCCTTTACGAGTCCTTTCTTGTGGCAGAACAGCACATAGTTAAGTCCCTTGTTATTAGCCCAGAAAGTGCCTAATGTAGTTTCATAGCGCAGACAGAGCTCCACTCTCAGAGTCCCCTCTCTCTCAGAGGGAGGTAACATAATATACTGGAAGGTAAACCTGTCTGTTTTCCTATCACTAGATCCAGGCACATACTCCGCCAGCAGGTCAAAGTAGCTCGTCCAGCGATCCAGGCTCATCCGGGCATAAACAGACTTACTGAAGCAGAGGTTGACCACCCTGATGATGCCACGCAGTGTGGTGGTTCCCGGGAGGAACTCTATACTTTCCAGCTCCACCATCTGCGCTTGTAGCCTCTGGTCCAGCTCCTCTGGGGATGAGGGGACTGTAAACAGACAGGACATGTACAGCTCCTCCGGGGGATGGGTTGTCTTGCTCTCAGGGGGCTGGCTGACGTCCGACTCTGTTACTTCAGCATTGTCAAACTCCTTCACTGACACCAAGTTGAGGCCAAACGCATCGGCAAACGACACCTTCCTCCGAATGACCAGCGGGGGCTCTGGCTCTGCGTCATCATCCGTGTCTTCGTCCGTGGTGGAACCCGTGAGAGATGAGGCCTTCATTCCTCCCTCTTCCCGCTCCCCATTTTCTTCACTTTCCTCCTCCATAATCCCCCCATCCTCTTCCAAGGGCTGGACGTACAGACCCTCCATACCGTGCGGTGGTCTGAGAGCCAGCTGTCTGCCCGTCCTGCCGTCTGTCTGGCTCGGAGGGTGGCACACAGCAGAGTGCCCCTAGCCTGGCTGCAGTGATACTGTAGAAGGGAGAGCATGGAGAGGACGTGACTTGACAGATGGGGTTCGGTTACAGCTGAACATTGTGAGTCTGAGCCAGGCCTATTAATAGGACACATATAACTAGACGAGGGCAGGCCAGTTATCCTCTCAGTTATCCCTGCACAATATGTTTGCTAGTTACAAAATAAATAAAGGGAAATATAGCTTTTACAAAGCACTGTAAAGTAAAACAAGTGTACAAACAGGTCCATTACTACAGCAGCACCAATCATTTGCATTTTAACTGTACTTTCCTTGTGGCTTTTTACAAGCCACAATTAAACAATGGCTGAGATGGGGAAGTGATAACAGAAACTGTCATGTAACTCTGTGATCTCATCATGTAAATACACAGCTGCACAGTTAAAGTAGATGGAGAGAGGGCTTCCTTCAGGATTAACAGAAATGCACCCTGAACTAAGACTTGCTAGCATTATTCATTAGCTTGAACAAAATGTAATTTGCTTTAATTGAATAAAAAAGTGCAGTTGGTCCTCCACTGTGCTCCAGACTGAAATATCTCAACAACTGTGGATTGCACTGCCGTTATATTTCATACAGACATTAATCTCTGAATGAGTTGTAGTGACTTTGGTGATCCCTTTACTTTTTATCTTGCACTGTCATCAGGTCAACATTTTTATTTGTACAGAAATGTGGTCTATAAACAGATACCTGCATAACTAATGTGTTAATGTCAATGTTAGCGTAGCAACATGCTTTAGTAAGAGGGTCAACATGTCACATCAGCATGCCAATATTAGCATTTAGCTCAAAATACCACTGATTACAGACCACAGAGCTGCTAGCTTTGACAGCTCAGGTTACTATTGCATTTCCATTTTATTTCCTACCTTTTCTCTTAAGTTATTATATTTAGATTATTGTGTTGTTATTCTGTTACTATACTACATTTAATCTATGTAGCTCTGCCATGTTAAATGTATTGAGATTGGAGTCTTGCCTTTTATGTATTCCTTATTTCATTAGGACGCCGAAATCTTTTCTGATTTTATCTAAATTGTTCTTGACGAGTTGAATAATAAGGATTATGAAAAAAAGACAATGTAAGTTACTGTACAAACAGTAAAAACACAATTTTCAGAAAGCCCTTTTCATCATTGATTAATCTGCTTATTTTCTTGAATAGTTGATTGTTTGGTCTATAAAATGTCAGAAATGGTGAAAAATGGTCGTCCCAATTTCTCAAAGTCCAAATTAATACAGTATCTTTAATTTTTTTTTGTTAGTCAGTCCAAAGCCCAACAATATTAATTTGATGACTATATCAAACAACAGGAAATCTCCATATTGTTCAGGTTGAAAACCACCATTTTTGCATGAAAGTTACTTTAACAATTAATCAATTATCAAAATAGTTGCCATTTCCCCGTGTATAGACTAATTGATTGTTATTGTGATTGATTTTATGATAACTCTTTATCTGTTGTGGGAGAATTTACATAATGTTGTGCAGCACGGTGCTGCAGTGACTACACCTACACTTAAATGGCCACAGTTTAAAAACTTGTGTCATCAGGACTATATTTCCCTACCTTCTGCAGAGGATATGCTTCTGGAATTGATTCTGACCTCTGACCTCCACATGCAGACTGCATAAAAAAAGATAATTTCCCAGTTGGGATCAATAATGTCTCAAATTATTATTAGTGCTGATACTGTGCTTGAAATGCCTTTGTGTTAAGTGAGTATTGACATCTGGATTGAGTTTCACGTCTCTACAGCCGTTGGTGGCAGCTTTAGCCTGAGCTTCACTTCATCCTGGAACACAAGACTGAAGACTATTCTGTTCTCTGTGGTGCACCGAGTTAGTGTGTGTGTGTGTGTGTGTGTGTGTGTGTGTGTGTGTGAGAGAGTGTGTGTGTGTCACTGTCTCAGATTGAAAGTTTGACTAATCATGGATACGCACTGTAACTATACCCCTAAATCCAGTATATCTTGTAAATAGACTTTAGTGCTGGTTATTTAATCCTTCACAGGTAGGTGAGCAGGTTTTTTGTCCTTAAAGGACCCTTTGTTCTTCACTGTGAAGCTTAAAGAGGTTCTCTTTTCACTTTTAATTTCGGCCTTTTAAATAGTATCAGAAATTCTCATTTGTAAAGGCGGATAAACAGTTTATACAAAGTAACAGATATTAATAGTAATCATCTTTGTATCATTGCTTTGTTTTGTATTTTTTTTAATTTTCATCTAGCTATCTAGCTTGCTGTATTATAAGAAAAGTATAGTTATTTATTGGTTTAAGAGGGAGGGTCACTTGTAGGCCCTTTGGGCTTTTTGATCTTTCCTGCACATTTTTTTATCTGTTTCTTGTACTGTTCTTTCTTCATGATTGTATGTTTTTTAAGTGCAAACAACAATAAATAAATAGTTCAATAGGCTCATAAAAATATAACAAAACAATGTAATAATTAATCCAAAAGGTACTCAGGAACTATGGTTCCCATGCAAAATGATTGTTTTTATTTGTCTTTGTATTTGTATTTGTTCAGTGTTGACATTATTATTATTATTATTATTATTATTATTATTATTATTATTACATGTACAAAAATGTATTCACTGCTGTTATTTAGTCAACCCTTTGACTCTAACAGAGGACAACACCGGCTTGTGTGTCTGCTGTCTATCAGTAGATGGCACTGTGTGATCAGAGTACAGAACATGTCAGATGATCCTACACCTCAGCCAAATAAATTAGCATTTTCAGTTTGCACACATTTTGTGTTAAAAATTTCCGAGTGTGCAGATGGTGTTAGAGAGAAAAAAAATCACCATTGAGGGGAAAGGGAAAATATGAAAACCTCCCATGTTATTTACAGCCCATTGTGCCCTGTGTTACCGTAGACAGACTGTTTCTACAAATGTCCAGTAGGTGGCAGCAGACCACCACATTACATGGTCCTTGTTCTCTCCTCTTCACTTCAACCAGATGCTGATTCCTGCTACTTTTATCTGATGTTTTTGTTTTTTTAAAATATTAATTAGAATTCGTAACACAAACAAAAACAGAAAAACAAACAACGGACCAACTTGTTGCATGTTAGTCAATATATAATGCATAGCCTATTTTCAACGAGAATATATATACTATTTTTTAATCACATCAAATAGAAATTTTACCGACATTTTTTCACTAAAACTAGGCCAATTTCAGAACATTTTGGATAAACTAGAAGGCAACTGTGCAACATATTTCGTGCCTGGCTTCCAATGTGGGAACATAGTTTACAACTACTGGGGATGAATAACCCTGTTTTATTAATATAAACAATAACTAAGGAGATGTCGAGTATTTTATGTTTTGGTCAATCAAAAAAAAAAAAATTCCGTTTTTTTAAACGCATTTTAAATTCACACATGCATACGTAGGACAAACCGGCTGCGAAATGTTTCCTTCATTAAAACAACAACAAACAAACAAACAAATATAAGCATCTTATTCGTGCACAAATCACATTTCCCACAGTTAATCATTCATAATATAACATGAAATATAATTAAAATATTGCCTATTCAAATGTTGACAAAACAGACAATAAGAAAATATACACTTCTCGCGTTTCTTACGTTAAAAAAATTACCCCCCACCCTTTCTTATTTTTTTCAGTTAATAATCTGGTCATTCATTTCTTGACCGTGAACGTCTCAACGGTTTGAAAAAAAAAGAAGAGAAAGACGAGACAGAATAAAGCAAAGCCTTTTAACTACTGCTCAATGTAGGACTGGCTTCGGATCTACTATTAAATGAATAAATAGGCTAAATTATCTTGTGAAGGTATGACAGAATGGATAAAAGAAATTCCTTCAGTCAAACAGTGAGTGCATCTACATCTTCTATTTTTAATAAAGTATTTATTTTGCAGTTAAGTATTTATTTATGTTTTATTAAGAATGAGTTACAGTTAGTATAAACTTATGTTTACATTAAAATACATAATTGCGTATTATAATAACAATATTCTGTAACATATTTAACGTTATTGATTAGCCATCATTTTACTGTATGCACAGACTGCCAGACGAGTCTATTTTTCTCTTAAGAGTTATTAATAACATGCATGTAAAATATATTTTTAAAATAAGGCTAATTTCAAATGTGTGACTAAAACGCCATATATGATGCTGTGAACGTGCAGTTTAAATTCTGACTTGAAGGATACTGAAACTATAGTATATTTTGTTTCCTGATTTACACAATCAGACACATTTTATCTTCATTTTGCATCGATGTAATTCCTCTTGATTCATTTCATGCAATAATTATGACATGTTTATTTTATGTAGAATTATAAGAGTCTTAATAAATAAGGCTACGTGAGAGATGTAGTTTACTGCAAATATGACAGGGAAACTGCACGACCTCCTGTGAGAATATGTTAAAGATTAGAAAGGGAAATAACGTTTGATGTCGGTCAGTGAGAAGGAAACCAAAGAAAAAGTTCTTGTTGAAATATTACAGGAACATTACGGGAATATTTATATATAGCCTATTTTTTCTCATGTAGTGTCGCCACTTGCGGATGTCTTTGCAATAAAGCGACTTCTTGGTATTCTCCTGCATATCGACACAAGTTTGTGAGATCCAGCACCGGGCGCACTTATCTTCCAGTGGAAAAGCACCGTCCCGTTACCGGAGGGTTCCCGGTTCACAGCAGTGCGTGACTGTCGGTGAAGCTTCCTATCACACGGAGCTCCTGACAGAGCAACACCACGCCGTGAAACGTTTGAAAAAGGGGAAACAAACTTTTAAAATTACTTTTTTTGTTTACATAGCAGGTGGCCCCTGACGTCACACGGGGTCGCAGTACGCCCAAAAATAACAAACACACCTCCGCGCACAAGCAAGTGCCTCCCCCGGGGGGGTTTCTAGTCCCAAATATACTTGCTTGCTGGGATACAGCTTGATGTGTGTTTGAATCGTAACGAAAAAAACAAGCCGCGTCTTCCTCGCATTGCGCGTCATTCAAACAGGACTCAGTGTACTGCTTTCCTCTGTTGCATTAGTAATAACAGCGGCGTTGACGGGAGACAGCAGGAGAGAGTGTGTGTGTCTCCGACAGCGGTGCCCAGCGGAGGAATATTTGAGCTTTTTATTTACTCTGCAGCTTGTTGTTCATTTTCTCTGCGTTATGGTGAACTTGGACAGTCACGTGTGAAGATCTCTGCAAACACAGAGGACGACGACTTCTCACCTGGTGTGTCCCTCTGACTTTACCGCGAGGAAAATATACCTGCCATTTTTCGTGGTAAGTTTTTCTGCCCAAGAGCCTATTTCTCTCCGCACTCTTTGACTTTTTTTTGTTGAATTAGGAAGTGGACCGCCGGCCACAAGTTTGTCCTGTGTTATCTCGCGCTTTGCAACTTGACTTCCAAACATTGTAATTTACACGTTTGCGTACGAACTTCCTGTGCTTTTAATTACCGAGCAGCTGTTAACACATATTTCATCTAGCATTTTGTTCGCCTTTTTCATTTTGGAGCTTCAGACAGCACTGTCCACGCTTTGCCTGGTCTGGAAGCTGAACAGTTACTTTTGAAAAGCCGACTTATTGTTTCATATGTGCACATTGTTTTAACCATAATTCAAATTTATGCACGCGGGAGCCCATAAACGCTATTTATTTACCACCAAGTGATAAATGGCACATCTAAAAACTAGTTATTAACGGTACTGTGTGCAGAAATGTGCAAAATTCGGTAATAATATTGAACACTGCCCTATTAGATTTTTTATGTAATCTATATATGCGTCATAATGTCACTATATATCTGCATTAATGTCATTGAAAGCCATTTTACTACCTGTTTATTGTTTGCTGTAATTTATAGTGTATTGCTAAATTGCAGTAATTACTTAAACACAAGTAAACAGTAAATTAATTATGTGTCATACAACTTGTATGTCACATATAAATTTATCCTTTTATTATGATGATTACTGCAGTTTAAAAAAATCATTCAGTGTTGGCATTTTCATTTGGGTTGCACTTAGTTTTAAATGCATTTTTTAAAATGAGTGCTTAT
The DNA here is from genome assembly GCF_030273125.1 of Centropristis striata. NCBI lineage: Eukaryota > Metazoa > Chordata > Actinopteri > Perciformes > Serranidae > Centropristis > Centropristis striata. The sequence goes on along the minus strand of NC_081538.1, from coordinate 9,608,959 downwards.
GCTTTTAAAATAAAAAAGCATTGCCACAGTTTCTGATTCTCAAACCTATACACTAAAATGAAATGCAATAATATTTAAGGCATAGCAGCTGTTTATAATTCAAAGTGTTTTATTTGCATGATGAATATCTGTGATTATCAGCAGTAAACACCTTACCGTGCTTGCTTGCTCCATTTTTATATTCCATCTTTTTAGTCCAAAAAACAAACCAGGATGTTGGTAGCATATCAGAATTCAACTAAAATCTAAAATTCTAATTAAACAAAACAGTGTAAGCTAATAAAAGCTTCTGCTGGGTTCCTCTATGTTACTCTTTGTGTCTTTCCACTGTTCTCTTGCAATCACTGTGGCCCAAAAATCAATAGATGTAACTTTTTTTTTTTTTTTTTGCAAAGAGAGGCTAACAAGGTAGTGGGAGCTGCTGAACTCTTCAGGCCTGTCCTCTGATCAGCTTTCACCCCTGGATTAGCTGGATCGACCCTCCTTGTTGGAGCCGCAGGGTGCACAGGTGTTCCCTCCTCAGTTATGCAGGTGTGGGCCAGTTCCCCCCTCACTCAGCAGCTCTCACTCTTCAAAGGCCAGGCGGCAATAAATGCCCCTTGTGAAATATGTCATCGACAGTGCACAATGAGCCCCTTTGTTGAAGTGCCCCTGTAATCATTTCTTAAAGCATGTTTAAAACTGTCCATATTCTCTTGTTTACTTGTTGTCTGGGTAGTGTGTGCACTTTATTTTGTAGCACAGGATGCATTTTCCCCCTAAGGCGGTGGGAGAGATGGAGACAGACTTGCCATTAGTCTCCCTGCAACACTGACCGTTGTTGGGAGCAGTGCACTTATTACCCGGACTCTCCCCACTCTGCGTCCATTTTTTGATTGCTGCATTTATCATCGGGCGGTCGTGCTCTACATTATGGTAATAGGAAAATGAATGTCCTCCACAGGATTAATGTGTATACCCTGTCATACGTTTCAATCATTTATCAATATTAAGATTCAGCTTTCAGCTCAATGAACACCGGTTGATGCATGATTTTATCTTAGATATGGAAATGCTTGCTTCCAGCTGAGCTGAAGTAGAAAATGCTTTGCAATGTTATTTTTTAATTCTGAAAACTTTGTGTGCGTTTGCTGTGAATGCAGAAACTGACAACACATGCAAAACCCACAATCACAAAGTCCAGAAAGTGGATTTTTTTTCTGCACAGATCACATCAATTCTGTTTTTTTGAGTCAGAAGTACTTCTTAGGCAATGAAACACTTGCTCACTTTTGGATTAGCTTTTGAATTGCACCATCACCCATCCCCCAACACCTCTGTAATGAAACAGACTGCTCGCTCAACCCTTGAGGTGTTGCTGCGTTTGGGGGGGAAAACGGGTAAGAAAACCAAGGGAGTGGTGCACCAGCTTCACTTTTCTAAACATCTCGCTGAGGTCGTCCACGTAAGCCAACACAGTTGTGTTTTCACATGTAGCTAACGTGGCTCTGTTGCAAAGCTTAAAAGCAATTAAAATGGCAAATGTTCAGGTTTTATCCCTGTTAAGTTCATAGAAATGTTTCCATGACAACCTCCATGCAAGTTAAAGCAACCAGAAGTGATCAAGTCCTTTTTTTTCCCTCCTCCCCTTCCCCCTCCCTCCCTCCCTCCCTCCTTCCCTCCCACTCTCGCTCCTCCACCTCTCCCCTGTAAGAATGGAATTTGTGTTGACAGTTTTGGCCTTTAATGGCACTTTTGTGCCGCGCAAAAGTATTTGTTTACAAGGATCATATACTGCAGGCTGTCAGCTTCGGAGAGATTGACTTCTTAAGATAAAAGAGTGTATTACATGCTTAAGAGGCCACCCTTTTGCACTGTAATTATCCACATCACAGTAATGATGTTTTGTGTGCCACAGTTACTAAGAGTCTTGAGACAGCTCAGACTTTTTTAGTTCCGCTCTGGGTCACTTCTTAAGCCCGACTCGACTGTGTTGTGAGGGAGAAACGTTGTGACTCTTTGGCCGGAGAAAGCTGTGCAGGGTGGGGTCAGGGGATGAGGATTAAAAAGGAGATTGCACGCTGCCCCCACACTTATTTTTTTCATGCCGGCCATTTGTTTCATCTCAGTTCATGTAGAATTTGTTTGAGTTTATTTTTACAGGCTTCATGTTTGCTTGGCCAAGTTTAAAAAGGCTACGCTGTTCCATATTTACTCAGAACAAAACAATCAAGTGTCAAAACATCTCGCAAAGACTGTTTTGCAAATATTATATCTTACGTCATCATATCTCCCTCCAAGGATTGTGAAGCCACAGAAAGTGTAGCTTTTGGCTGGTTTGTGTAACCTCGCAGTGTGTCAGATTTAGAGATGGAAATGGACATGCATGTTAAGCTGTAAAACAAACTTTTGGTTTGCTTACACAATATTTCTTTAAAGCTATGTGAGATAATTTATGCCTTTTCATAAGGTTTAGAGTTCACCTCTTGGCTCCATCGTCTTGACAGTGACCTTGTAGTTTAGCAGTCTCCTGTTGAGCTGACACTAACACTAACTGGCTTGTCAGTGTGTTTATCCAATAAGCAACGTACTTATTTGAATATCAGTAACAGCAGCCGCATGCCTCGCTTGTTTTTCCTGCCCTTTGTTTCATTTTTTTTCCTTGTTCCTTGTCGAGTTAACAATCGCATGTTTACTTGCTGGTCAGTGTGGTGTGAAGGCATGGCAGCTTTTATTCAAGTCACGGTCAGATGGACAGTGTCCTGGTGTGAAAAAATGTGTTGGGTTTGAGGTCCTTGCCCTGAATTAAAGATAGAGGGTCAGTCGTGGTAAAAGGCAAGGTCACTGTTGCTCAGACTGCGTTCAGCCATCAGCCTGTCACTGTAAACAGTCCAGCCTCATGTGACTCTGGAGGCTAACTCACATCTCTGCTGTCTTTTAGTAATGACAACATCATTTCACTATGAGTGTGTGATAGATGCACCTCAAATCAGACAATACAAGTAAAATGGAAACTAGAAAAATAGTTACATTTCTTTGGGTCAGTTTCTAGCCAGGGTAATGATCTAAAATAAAAATGATTTGTTTTTAATCAGGATGCACCGATTGTGAATTTCTGGGCCTATACCGATGTTTAAAACTACAATTAGGCTGAAGCCGAAGCAGACAAACGTTCTTCTTGTTGTATATTTTGTTTTTATTGTTACCCCTTCCGGGTAGGGAAACAAAGAAATCTTAATTATAAAAAACATCTGAACATTAAACTAGTGCAAAATTGATGCAATACATCAAGACAGACATTTAAATATCAGCTGCTACATGAGTGCATCTCCAGTAGGACCCTAATAATACATCGATATGTATTGGTATATTGATTAAGTGATCAAAGATATCTTATATCATTGATGCAAAGTAAAACATGGATATATACATCATCATTTACTAGATGCACCTTTATTTAAAATTCATATATATTGACTAAATCAATTGCAGCCCCCTTAATTGAATCTAAATTGTATTGTAGCAGACTGTGTGATATCGGTAAATATCATATTGTTATCCAAGGAATTGATAAAATATGGCCTCATGATGAAACCTGTGATTTACAGCCCTAATCCCTAGTTTCAAATATGTGCATGACAGTGATAGCTTAACTTCAGCCATAGTTTGTGACCAGGATACAGCTACATCAATTACATTACCGCACCACTACAATACATCCTTACACTTAACTCTGCCTCACATCTCCAAGGACCTTTCCTCTTCACCCAGAGAGACACAGAGAGAAAGGGAAAAAAAAAATGTTTATTTCAAACATGTTGTGAGAGAGAAAAAAAAACACGGGGGGGATTCGTGACAGTAACAGTTTTTGACAGGCACATTAGGCTGCAGAAAGAGCATCCAGCTCGGGGCTGAGGGCATATGGTGCTGCCTTCTGCCGGCGTAGCTCTAGACCAAGTTACAACACTCGCGCAGGGTCACGACTGTCTCAGGTTTGTTCCTTCTGTCTCACTCATCTAAATAAAAACAGGATGGAAATGGGAGTGGGGGGTTGGGTGGTGGCGGCAGTGCCGAGTGGGTACGGTGGGTGTTGTACAGTAGCTGTGTCTTTCAGTAAAGGACAAAAGGAATGTTTCCAGTCGAGCCCTTTGGGCCAGGACATAATTTGGTCAAAATGTGCAGGAGAGACATTTGACATTTTCAGAGAAGCATGGCTGTTAGTTTGGGTTGTTTCACAGCAACACACTCTGCACCACAGTGTTTGTTTCTGGCAATACAAATCTGCATAAAACAAAATAGCAATTATCTAGTTACAGGCAAGTATAGTGGAGCGATTTTATCTCCTTTCACCATCTGAACACCCAGCTTGCGCTCTTGGATGGCAACCCCTAATCCGATGCTAAACAATGACCTTGTTTTCACCACATTGGCTCTGTTAGGGTTTCTACTCTGTAATGTGGAGAGGATGGACTTGGATAATGTGTAGGATGACGCAGGGCTCTGGTCTGAAGACAGCGGATCGGTGGGAGGGTAATTACAGGCTACTGTGCGGCTCTCTGGATTTTCCCTGGATCACAGCTATAGGCCTCGGAGCTCAGCCTCCATCGCTGCTACTCCGAGAAATAAAACGGCCACAACATATGGAGGCAGCAAAACAATGGTTTATTTTTATGATATTTGATGAGTGGTTTTTAATTTAGATTGTCACTTCTGGCAAGCAGCAGGGCAGATGGTGCAGACTTGAGTGCCCATTAGAGCCTAAATACCTCCAGGCAGCTGTTGGTCATAAAGTTTTTTACTTTTTTCATGCATGTTTTTTTTTTTTTTGACTGCATTTAACACGGCTTGGGTCAAGAGGAGTCAAACCTGTTACAACACCTGTTTCTGCATATGCAAATCTGTTGTTTTGTCATTTCATTAGGCAAGGCAAAAAGACAAGGGTCCCTTGTGGTTGCAAATGCGACTGGCACTGGGCCCAGTTGGCATGCTGCACAGCAGAAAGATGCTGGAGGCGGGGTGAGGGGAGGGACGAGAAGTTGGGTTTCTGAAGCAAAGCGACTCAACCATCGGATGCCTTCACATTACAGCTCAATCTGAATGGGCTCCTGAAATTTGGAGGCAAAGTAGTCTTGGAATTAAGGAAGGGGCCCCATTATCTGTCTTTATCTTCTCTGTAAAGAGCAGCTGTAAGTGAATGACAAAGGACATGCCCAGTAGCCAAAAACTGGCACACGCGTGTCTGGCACACGCCCCCCCCCCCCCTTCAGTGTCCTCTTCTCCCCCCTCCTCCTCCTCCTCCCATCCTCATCCCTTCATCATCTGGCGCTCTCCCGCAGCGCTCGCCTCTTAACCACATGTGCCAGTGCCGGGCCTGCTCTTGCTCCGGGGCTAATTGTTCACTGGTAAACTGCATGCTTGTTGGTGGGGGTCTCCCCTTCATCCAGGCACACAGCTTTACAAAGCAGGATGGTGGCGGTGGTGATGGCGGTGGGCGGGTGGGTGTCGGTGGGTGCGGGGGGTAACAGATCATGATCTCTCCATGCAGTTTATTTTCACTGTATAAGTCTGAAGATTGTCGGTTGTAATCCGGCCTGTGCTCTGAATGCAACAAATACACCATGAAATTAAAGGTTATTGCAGGAGCGTAATGCAAAAGCTCTGTTCGAGATTACCAAAGCTGTTTGGAGACCTGGGGAGAATGAGAAGGAGGGGACAGCCGAGTGAGCTTTTCTTTCCTGTTTCTGACAGTACGTCCAAGAATACCCCTCTGAGAACTGGATTGGTTTATGATTTTTATTTATTTATTCTTTGATTTGCCTGCAGTCTGGTTGCCTTAAGGACACTGCATTTAGATGACGGTGGTTGAAATTACAAGTTGATTTCTGTTCTCTTTGGCTTTCTTCTCTAGTTGTGCAGTATAACTGTCTGGTGGCTGAGTCCAGTCTAATCCATTGTTGCTAATCTAGTGCTATTGTAGTCCTTTCATAAGCACCTTCCTCAGCCTGGACCAAAGAGGTACATGGATGGATGGAAAGACCTAGGACTAGTCCCAGCACTGAGCTAATCTCATCTGATAACTCAGGCCTTCCTCCTCCTCCTCCTCCTTCTCCTGTCTCTCCTTTCTTTTCTCCCCCTCTCTATCTTCCTCCTCCCCTTCTCCACCAATGGCTTGGTGGGTCTGATTTGTAGTTCTGCTCCACTCTCACCACACAGACGGCATTAAAGCCAGGCCCCACAAGCCCCCTCTGATATGGGAGAGTTCATTAGAGATGTGCCTTTGATGGGCAGCCTTTTCATGTGACTACCGGTTTTTCAAATACCTTGATGTAGAAGCTTAAGAAGGCATTGTGCAGTAAGCCCTCCTTTTGATGCGACTTATTTAGATCTGCATAGTAAATCAGGGGGGAGTAAATAACCAGCCAACAGATGGAAGCAAGGAGATAAGGCACCGGCGAACAATCGCATTTGTATTTTGTTATGATGTTGACAGCAGCTAAAATTCACTAATCTGGAGCCACTGATCTGCATTTCAAAGAAATCTCATTTAGCAGCGGGAAGGATAAAGTTCCTCTCATTGTGTCTATTTTATTGCATTCTTCACTAATTTATCTGCCCACAGATTTAACGTGCAGGGCTCGGTGGTAGGAGCTGGCGTCCGCGCGTTGCATAGGGGGTCTTAAATACTGTGAAAGCGGTTACGTCTAGACTGTGAGCTGAGGGTAATTACACGTCTGACCATGAATAGAATGAGTTTGAAGACTCATCTTTCTTCGGGCAGGCCTGAATTGCTCGACTAACACTGATAAGGAGCATTTGGTCCCCACAGAAATATTGCCAGTGACTTTCCATAATGCCCCCCTCCCTTTTCCAACACCAAGGATGGTATTTACTTTTAAGATAAAGTTATTGTGTACAGTAATCTGACTTGTTAGCATAATGTCCTCTTTCATCGCAGGACCCTCCTTTCTCTGGAAGTGTGGAAGTATTTGTGGTCCGGGTCTTAAATAGTTTATCTTGACTTAGTGCACGAGCGCTTTATGTAAATATCAGCCTATAGCATTATTAGGCCTTCATGAATACTTGAATGCATTTGCCATATTTATAAGTTGATAGAATTTACCAGCGGTTTTGTATTTGGCATAAAGATATGTGTGGTATTTGTAAATCCCCACGAATTGGAGGTCATGCAGACTAATAGCATTCCTAATGCTTTTCCAGTGAATAAAATATGACATCTGCACAGCCCAGAGGTGTTGTGATATTGAAGTCTTCTCAGCAGCAAAGGGGCATTAACTTGAAATAATGTTTAATATCTAAATTACATTTAAAACTATGGGTTGTCTTCACTTCTTTGGAAGCTTGACAGCTTTAGTCATCCTGTGCAGGCAGGCTTTTTGCAAATTCTCATTCCATAGAACTATTTATCAGTTTTTCCAGTATGTAAATGTAAAAAATGCAAATGAATCATGTGATTTTTTTATGATCCTGAACTTGTCAAAGCATCTCATGTCTGTTTACCTTACATATGTGCACTGGTTGCTGCCAACCCCCGCCTCAAACCCTCTCACCCCAGTCTGACTAAATGTTGCACAGCAATCTGTGCAACATTTTCCACAAACTCAAAACAGTGAAAAATTATAGCAGTTGGCATGTTTTGTTTTCAGCTGTGCTCTTTGAGCTGAGGGCTTTTTGTACAGTTCAGAGAGCACATTCCTTAGGATTCAGCAGTCGCTGGTTGCCTGTAGGGGTCATTGGAATTCTGGGAGAATAAAGGGGAGGAAAAAAAAAGTCGAGGAGAGGAACATCCAGGCCGTTTTGTGCCCCCTCTGCCCCCGGCAGCAAAAAATTTGCCCCCACAACACTCCTAAACGAGGGGTATTAATTATTTTTTTTGCTCTAATGCTCTAAATGTGGTTTATGTGCAGTAAAAATGTCCAGAGCAATCTGCAGCTGCAGTTGTGGTATTGTACACTCCTGCTGTAACTGTGTGATTAACACAAAAAATCATCAATACTAATGGTCTCTAAATTATACAGATGCTGTAGCATGTGTACTTAGATGTAGACAGCTGAATGGACCTACATGAGAAATCAATCGTGTCAGTTTAATAGTGTGATTTACTTGGCGTTGAGAGCTTGAGCCTTCCAGGCACTGCACCTTTTAACTTGAGAGAGTAAACCGTGTGTGGAGGTGTGTGCGGGGTTGGGGGGGGGGGCTTTTACTGTACTGTACATTGCCTGTTTGTGCATGCACACACACACACACACACACACACACACACATACACACACACACACACACATAAGCTCTCATGCTTCACAGCAAAATCCAGGTGCACTTTGTTGTTTCAGAGTTTATTGCTTTCACCTAGAAGTCATACAGACAATAGTTATGCAAGACACAGTCTAGCCCACACATGTCCACACCAGCACCCAATGTACCAAGGAAACATTTCAAAAAAAGATCAGCACATCATGAATAGCTCTAATGGTATACTCTCTGTTTTGTTTGATCTCAGATATCTGACATCGCTGGACTCCTTCCACTTCTGTGACGGACAACAACGGCAAGTTCTCTCCCTTAGGGTGAGTATCTGAACATGGTCTCTTCATGTCCATCTGTCAAAGAATCCTTAACCTTGAGTGAGATTACAGTAGCATTAACAGTGTCTTTTCAAGGATCAGTGGTAAAATGAACAGTAACCTACAGTGTCGTCTCAAGATCATTATTTTTTTCTCTCTCGAGCCTTAAAACTCCTTTAAGGCATATCTTTATTTATTTGAAGAAAATGATTGACTAATTTCGGAGGGGGGGTTTATCAAGACCCGAATTGTGTCTCCATTGTGTCTGCTCTTACAGTATTGTTGGATCTCCAGTGTTTGTGTGATTGTAGTGGCTAGTGGAGGTCAAGGGGCCCCCCATTCCCCCACTCAAATGTAACAAATCTTCATCTTGTCCACCTTGATAGAATTCCCCCTCCACTGGGCAACCTTTCAGTTGTGCCTGTTTGGTTTTCACACCCCAAGGATTTTCAATCTACTCTAGCTTAGAAGTTATGATATGCATTATGGCCGACAAATGTGGGCAAGCTTGGATATCAGGTTTTTTTTATTTACTTTGTTGATGTCTTGATTGAGATTTGTAGTAGAATAAAGTGAACAGGGTTAGTGCACCTGGTATGTATTTATCTATACGGACTATATAGAATCTATAAGGTAGAGGTGCAGCTTTGTTCAATGTACTGCTCATATTATCCGTCTAAACTTCTATTTTTTCCCCCCATTTTTTTTCTTTTTAGGATGAAATATGCGCTCTCTGCGCCCGTAGAAAAAAGCAGACGACACACACTGTAAAGTCCAAAGTGGTAAGTGAAAGCAGTTTACCTTGTCCGTGCATGCCTGCTGTTGTGTTTTTCCTCTTGATACACGTGTCCACTGTAATGAGCCACATCAGTCATAACTGTTGCTGAGGTTTGGCTTCAGAGTTGCACAATCCTGGTTGCTGTAATGACAAAACAGCAGAGCAGGAATGGGAGAATACAACCTGCTGATAATTAAATCCCATCATTTGAAAAACTTGTTGGGATGGAGGAGATCCAAACATGTTTTATTAATCACCTAATATATAAAGACTCACTGATGCATCTTGGCAGTTCTGCAAAACGTGGACATAATCAGAGATACAGATTGGTGACAAATTAAAGGAGCAAAAAGGCTATCAGGATCTTCCTGAACAGCTTCCCTGCTCCTCACCAAGTCTGAGGAACTCTGTTGGAGGGATGAACACTGTTCCTCCACAAGATATTCCCTCATTTTTAAATAAAACCTGTATTTAATCTGGTAATCAATCCCAAAATCAGGTTAGAACAAATACGAGTGACTTGTTTTTAAGCAATTTAAGCTTTTACAAACACACTTTGTCATATGCTTGTACAGTAGACTTCGTCCAACCCTGATTTGGTTTTGGTTGGGGATGGTGGGGGGGAGAGCATTGTCTTAGACGTTGGCTCAAAATCTTCCATAAAGTCTGTAGCCCCTTCACTCAATTTCTACACCTCCTAAATCACTCAGGGACCCTTGGTGCGCGGAAGCATCTTCATTTCATAGGATTCGCCACTATTTTATTCAAGTTTTCCTTTAATTTGTCCTTGGTCTGCAGCTCCAAGCTAATGATACAAGATGGCGTTTGTCACCAGGTCAGTCCACAAATGAGTGTGAGGAATCCCAGTTCATGTAATGGGAATCACCAATTACATCTCCATCTTGACTAATGTGGCCATTCTATAGATTAGGTCTCTTATATACACACATGCATCCACGCTGCACGGTTACACACACACACACACACACACACACACATTTCAAAACACAATAAAACTTTTAATTGTGTTGGCTTCGAGAGATCTAAACTAGATATGGAAGTGAAGAGTCAGGTCTGGGGTCAAAAGAGTGACATTTGTGAATTTTCCATGTACTGTCACTCAATCAGTCATTGCCATATGAATCATCTTTCACACATCTGCATACATATTCAAAACAGCAGTGAAATGTGAATTGTCTTTAAATGTGTAATCTTTGAACCCAGAGATAGCTGTCTGTTTACTTTGAATCCAGGTTTATTTAGATATTCTCCCACAAACCTCAGGGAGATAATCTATTTATCTCATGGAGAAGTATCGTGAAGTAGGGCCTTTGAGGTACAGAAGTGATTGAAGTGTATGGGCAGGGGTAAAGATACTGGGTGGCTTGGCTGGAGAACCAAGTCCATCTCCCCAAGAGTCCTATCTTTCCAGAGCAAAGCAGAGTCCAGATTTCCTTTTCCACCTAAAAGAGATTTAAACATTAGTTCTTAATTTGTCTAGTATTCAGTTAAATCTTCAAAGATGAACTCTTACTGCATATCTACTGGGCTAAAAAAGTCCTTCTAATCATTGCAAAAAAGTATAATTGCCCCAACACTGCAAGCCCTACTTCCAATGTAGACATATATAAAAATCTACAGCAATTAAATATATCTCTGGCTGCTTTTAAAGAAGCTGCAGTTCGGACTGAACAGCCCTATGCTCACATTTCCAGTTTGAAATTGATTTCTTGTCATAGATCAGAGACCTCTTGTCATTCCACTTCCAATCCTCAAATGGTTTCTCTGAGCCTGCTAACTGTCGTCCCTGTGAGTGGGCAAACAGGGGGAACCTCCACGGATCTTTACCCTGGGCACTCAGAGCAGTCGAGGGGGTAGAGGCAGAAATCAAAGGGACTTGGATCATTCCCCATTGGCAGCCTCCATTGTCTAACTGATTTGGGATTGGTGGAGAAGGTGAAAACTGCGGGGTGGAGTGTGGGGGTGGATGGAGATCAGGCAAAGCAACCCCTTTTTTTCCCCTAATCTTTATCCACCATTAACCCCAGTGCCCCAGTGTGTGGCTGAGATCAGGGCCATTGGTCAATCCCCCATTCACTGCCACCCAGAATATTTTAAAGTTAAGCCCCCTCGCTTAACAAAAAAAGTCTTACTCATCAAAGGTTTACTTTCCCTTCTTTCCCTCTCTGGCTTCCTTTTGCTCTCAGTCCCAAGGATCTGCTGCCCTTCTTCATGCACCCTTCTCTCTATGGTCCACTGTTTAGTCTTCACACTTAGGCACCGGGGAGGGAGAGAAGTTGGAAGTTTTGGAAGTTCCCCAAGTTTCCATATTTTGGTTTAATGAGGTTTGGTTTGGGGTCTGATAGTGCCGCTCCGTGAGCAAATTGGAGCAAAAGTGGATCGACCAATGAAGTCCTGCCCTTTGCTGATCTCTGGGATTAGGAGCTGTCCTGTTTTTAAAATGGTCTCCGGAATTGTACTTAGATTATTTCCGCAGAGGAAATATTTTTCACACCTGTGATGTATATTGCCAGCTTTTTTTCTTTGGTCATTTGCAGCTGAGAGCGCGCCATATGAAACCCATTACATATTGAAAATACAACCATAACAAGGCTGAATTTAGTCCAGATCTCCTACTCCACATGAGCATTTCATATTCTCACTTTTTCTCTGTTATACGGCCCAATCCCATTTCTTATTTTTATCCCTTGTTCTCATTGTTGAGTGCCTCTCACTTTTCAACTACCCTCTCAGTCGATCAAATGATAGCGGTTCAAGTCTTCCCCCTATGAAATGGGGACAACCCTTCAAGACTCTGATACATGATCATAGCTGTTGATGGCGTTTACGTAAACAGATGCAACAAGTTTGTTGTCGGAATCTCAGCAGCATATCACATGGCTCGACAGCCGGTCTTACTCAGTTCTCATCTCTGAAAAGCACATTACCAAAACAGGTGTTATTTAGAGGGCCATATTACTCTACCACTTCACCCTCTACCCCAACAAGAACCAGGACTCCCTGCCCCTATCAGTTCTGTTTCTGTGGCTAAGTGGTAGGGACAAGGTGTGTATTGGGATTGGCCCCATGTCTTTTCTTGGCAAGTGTCAGGTGTATTTGATGTGAAGCACTGACAGACAGAATATATATATATATATATATATATATATATATATATATATATATATATATATGCATCTCCACATCCGCTTTTGTTTTATATATATATATATATATATATATATATATATATATATATATATATATATATATATAAAACAAAAGCGGATGTGGAGATGCAGGGCAGACAGTGAGGAGTGAAGAGAAGAGATTGCATGGAGAGTGTGTCCAGAGTGCTCAGTTGCCATGAGAATGGAGTTATAAAGCGGGGAGGTGAGGAGGCTCAGAATGAGTATTGCCGTCACTTCTCAGGAGCAGATAAAGAGGCTCAATGAGTCTATTGATCCTCGTGGCTGCCTATGCTGTTCCTCTATTTCTCTTTCCTGCACTCTCTCTGTCATCCAGTTGTTTTTAAAATACCAAATATTCATGCTATTTTGCAAAAGAATGTGATTTGGGAACAAGGAAAAGGATACATTTGCCCTCTATATGTATATGTGCCTCATATCAGAGATGACTGATACTTTAGCACCTACTGATTGCAAATGCCACATGCTCTGCCTTCATTTCTATAAACGAGGAGGGATCAGATGTTTCACGTGTTATTCTTTCCCTGCAATTTAATTGGGGAAAGCTTGGGTGCGGAAGCCGGACTCGATGGCATCTCTCCAAGAGCCTGAGATTATTGTGAAACCCAACCCGAGGCAGGCATGACATCAGAGGAGCCTGACATTAGTTTGAACTCCTTATTTCAGGTGGGAAGAATTATGAGTGGCTTCACTCGCAGGTGATCGTGTCCAATGAATCGGTCGCACACAGTCGTGCATTCTTCTCCCAAGGTCTAAATGCTGATTGTCTTGACAGATTGAACTCGTGTGTTATCACCAAACTGTCACGCAGACTCATTTTTCAGGCTGTACACACAGTGCTCAGTTTATGTTAGCCCTTCACAGTCCACTGTTTTATAGGGATACTGTCATTATGGCAAACACTAAATCTACACTATTTTAACCCTGCTGATAAGTTATATTTATCTCAGTGTATAGACAAATCAACGCTGAATTCTTAGTATTAAATACACTTCCAAAACATAAACTTTATGTTAATATTGTCAAATACTGTACATTAGAGGTTGTCAATCTTTTTTCAGCCAAGGACCTCCTAGAAGATAGAAAACATACCGGAGACCCCCTCATGTATGTCCCTTGGAATAACTGGAAATAGACAAATTTTTACAGATCATATTTGAAGTGCATAAAATAACATATATTCATGTTTTAATCTTAATACATTCAAAGGCTAAGTAAAATATGAATTCTAATGATTTTAGGTAAATTTAAAATATTTAATATATATAATAATTAATACAAAATAATAAAAACATAATAAGGAACAATAATAAGCCTAGGTTTGGATTAGAATATGATAGGCCTGTAAAATAGTTTGTGGAAAGGAAATAGTTTTGGTAAATAATAAAATCTGATTAGAAAATAAGTAGAAGCTAGAGCAAACTTTACATTCGTATCTAGTTATCCATACATTTTTCAGTGACCCCCCTCAGCAGTGTCACGGCCCCCACTGTCTGAACAACTGTTGTACGTTATCCGCAAAAATTGGCGTCTGGGAAACATCCGTCTGTTTTTGTTTTACATCAACCTCAGAATAGATTGCAGCAATGACATTGTTTTTTTTTGCACCCTGTGGTGAAATAAGCCTTACATTGTTTAAGTAATCACATACAAAGAGGTTTGTATGAATGTAAATGAGATTGTTTATTCTGTACCATGTTGTGTATATAATGAGATTTAGTTCTGTGCGTATTTAAATGGAATGACAAATTGTTTCGCTCAGAATAGATGTCATGTTTTAATTGCATAAGTGTGTCTAAATTGCACATTTTCATTAAATACCTCTTATGAAAATGACACATTTTTATCGTCTTTGACTTCACATTCTTAAGATTCCTTCATTAGATAGTGCAGCTGTCACTCACACTTTCTCTTTTTTTTAAGTAAAAGTTTCAGATCAAACCACGCGGTCACAGCCACTGAAAAAGCTTTTACTCCAGAGGCAACAAGCCAACTCCTTTGTTCATAATGATCACTTGATCGCGGGCTGGAAAGGGATACAGGCGGCAGCGCAATCCTACAAGAGCTTGGAATCTGACTTCCTCACCGCAAACCACAAGCCCAGACAGTGCAACTGTTACTACCTGGTTGGAGACGAAATGGGCAGAAAGCATCTCTGTGTGTGTGGAAAAAACACACACACACAGACACACTCACCCAGCATGCTCGATTTGGGTCATAGAGCTGACAGACAGTGGAATGTGAATGTGTGTATGTTGACAAACTCCACTGCACCCTGAATGGGGTTTGTGATTACACCTCATCATGCGTGCTGCATCGGTCCTGTCCCCGGCCCCCCGAATCCTTCTCCCCTCTGCCTCTCTTCCCTTTCACTCCCTCTCCCATTTCTCCCTCTCTCACCACACTGCCTCATGGGCAATCATGTGGTCACACTACCTGACTCCTTGCTGCTCAAGAGTGCAGTTGACAAAAACAGCCCGAGGCCCGTCATGTGGAAAAGATTCAGTCGGCACACAGCATACATTCGACCCCCCCTCCCCTCCCCACCCGACAACTCCTCACTTTCTCCCACTAAGTAACTGAAGCACCAGGGTGTTTCCTTCTCCTGCTCACCTGTGAAGGGAAATAGCATGGCTGTCCTCCTGTCTGGGTGTGTGCCAGAGTGGATATTTTTGTGTTTGCAACTTTGTGGCCACGGTGCATGGACGCCGCTTTAAACAGCCGTGTGTGCACAAGTGCGTAAGGGTGTCTGTGTGTGCTTTTTTTTCGCCCAAAAACCCGACTCCCTCCCACACTCAGGCAGTCTCTCTTTGTCAGTTGAGTTGCACTCCTCATGTCATGTAACATAAAGCTGGCGGTCAGTGAGAGCTCTCAGCTGTCAGTCAGCCTGGTGGTCCTGGCCTGTCGAGCTGCTCACCTGTGTTTATTGGACAAGACCTGCTCCACACTACCCAGGGAGAGCACCTTGTCTCTCTTCCTTTTCTTTTTTTTCCTTCTCTCTCCCATGCTTTCTCTTTCACTTTGTTTTTGTCTACTTCCATCATTCCCTTTGTCCATCTTCCTCACTCATTCTCGCCGTCTCTCAGCACAATATCGCTTTTTATTTAGCTTCTCTCTTTTATTTTTCAAATCCACCGCAACCTTTCCCCCCTGTTTTTCACCTCGCTGTCCTGTACAGTTTATTTTTCCTGGCTTTCTTCCCTGCTTCTCTTTTCTGCTATCCCCGCTGTCCGTTTTTATTTTGGATTATTTTGGGACCTCTTTGTCAGTCCTTCAGTTTTAAAGCCGCCGCTGCCGCCGTCTCTTCAGCGACGGTGTTCATCTCTTCTCCGCACCTGGCTGAGCACACGCACGATCATGCACGCACCGCCGCTCGACGACTGATTGAAACTTGTGTCTCAAAGTTGCTAATGTTCACTGGAGCATTATATTGTAGATAAAGTAAATAAACTAGGTTACCATGGGAGAAATCTCTGGAATAGACTGCATTGGTCGGGCAGATGACACACACACACACATGGCCTCATACGGAGGCTTTTCTCTCTTTCACACACACACACACACACACACACACACACACACACATAAACAGGCACACATACATCGAGCAAGTGGCTGGAAAGGTGTCGGTGATGTTGAGGGGTGAGCGGAGCACAGGGTGGGGAGATATTTTCTATGGCTCAGGAATTTCACAAGTTTAATGTTTTTTGAGGAGCTCTCTAGAAAAGTAACCTGCAGACAAGCACTCGCTTATATTGTAGGTCCATAGAATACAGCCAGCATATAGCATAACTTTATAATGCAGAGGTCATTTATTTTTTTGCTCGCTGAATCTCCCGGAAGCCATACTTAACCAGATAGCTTTCACAGATGTTCAAAAAGTCTTTTAAGAAAAGTTATTAACTTACCCAGAGCCAAAGGTAGTCTCCATCATTTCTTTTATTTAACTTCTCTTTACTCTCAACTCTGTAATTCTACTTTTCTTTTCAGAAGTTTCTTTCAAGCCAGTCAGTCCAATTCAAATGTTTTTTTTGTTGGAAAGATTCATTAGCTAGGCTAGTTAGCATATTGCTTAAATGCAAGGGCTGACTCTTTGTGGGTTTTAAACCAGAGTCCACTGAATGATCTCTCAGGTTAGAGTGCCAGCGAGGCAGTAAAGCCACACATCGGAAGAAAACCGCATTCATATTTCCACCTGGTATTGTATAAAACTCCCCTTGTACTGGCCGTGGTTCCATTCTGTGCAGTAAAGTGGTATAGGTGACATGGTAATACATTTGCATTGTGCCCAGTGATAAATACTCTACCAGGTCTTACTCACTCGGCTGCCTCCGAATGTGTCCGGACAGCGTCTGTATTGTCAAAGGCACGGGGGTCATTCAGAACTCACTCTCCCTCCCTTCTGCCTTTTGTCAAACATTTCTGTGCGGGTGATAGTTTTCTCATTTATTTAGTGAATAGTCTGCGGGTGAAGAATAAAGAGAGTTTTACATTATGGAAATGATGGAATGGGTTATAATCTCCCACATATTCATCACGGCAGACATTGGACCCTTGTGATACCGTTCTCCATTTGGCTATTGTTCCGGTTCTCTTTCTGCGTACTGTTCCCCTCAATGGGTGAAGCAGGCTTTAATCCCAGCTCTCTTTGGAATGACAATGTTTACTAGCTATCATTCAATAAGGAGCCAGCAAGACACACATCCCTCTGTCAGTAAACGCAGGGTGAATGTGCTCCAACCAGATACAAAAGGAATGGTATTGTTAACCATGTGAGGACAAGATGGAAGGGTTAGCTACTTGACCAAAGCGACTGAACGTTTGTGTTCACCGACTGAAACGTCTCGATTTATTGTCAAATGACTCCCGTTTCGCCCATACTTGCTTTATATATTACTGTAAACTTAAGAAAAAGCCTTGCACACAAAAGCTGCACAGATTCATTGATTTATCGATTATTTGGCAACTATTAAATGGTCAATATGTCATTTTCTGGTGTTCTCAATCGTAACAATAACAAAGACGGAGCAATGGCATCATTGCAATCAGTTACAGTTCCTTCAGTTTTCATTGTTTGGGTTTTTTTTTACCAAGAGCCAAATTATCTAAGGAGGTCTCCTCACCTCCAAAATCATTGGAACTGGTGATTTAAAATTGTACAAAAACAAACAGAATAAAGCAGTTTCATGTTAAAAATCAGTGTTCTCCAAAGCAGTTTGGCTGGAGTTCAGCTGCTCCTAACGTTTGCTCAGGTCTTTTTTCTCATAACTTGAAATCTAGCAAATTCACCTTCCAGTAAATATATAGTTAAAAATGACCAAAAAAAAAACAAAAAAAAAAAACTGGATCCTTAAAATATAACCGAATCAATTTATGAAAGCTTCTGGCAGACAACAACAGCACTACATAGAAACAAAGGGGAAAGATGTTCTTGATTAAAATGACAAGTTTCCCTATAGCTTTAACAATTTGGATAATGTAAGGACACACCTCAACAAAATATGTAACATAAATCTAGTCAATTTTTAGACATTTTAATTGGGAATAATAAAATAATAACCACCAATTATATTTGACAATCAATTACTCCTTTTGAGTCACTTTTTATTAAAAAAAAAAAAAGATACAATTCTCTGATTCCAGCTCCTTAAATGTGAATATTTCATGGTTTCTAGTAAACTGATTACCTGGAGCTCTGGGAAACACTAACAGTTTTTCACCCTTCCCTGGCGTTTTATAGACCAAACAACCAATTGATTAATCAAGAAAATAATCAACAGATTTATGGACAATGTCATTATCGTGAGTCGCAGCTCCACTGAACATGCCTGTGGAGTTTGCTGGTCCATATAACAACACAGCGACATGGCAATGTTGGGTAATTATTGGCTGTAAGTAGGGATTAGGGTGGTGGATGTTGACAGTAAATTGGCTCTAAGAGCGTGTGTTTAACACACCTTTGTGTGGATCAGACACATTCTTACAGAGACTGAAGGTGTCTGTACATAACCCCCCTCCTCTTCCTTCACATCGCCCTTGTCATGTATTTACAGTTCACCAATAAATATGGGCTTATTTTTCTCACTCACTTATCTCTTTGAGGCCGCACAAGCAGGCTAATGAGCATTCTAAATATAAAACATTTTTTAAAAACATCTAGGAAAGCTAAGATGTTTGTCTGGCTTTATTTTCCCTTTGCTCTCCCTCCAAATTGTTTTCCCTTCAAAGTCTTGACAGCAATAGGGATTAGTGCCATAGCTGCTAACAATCATTAGTGTGTTTTCACCATTGTGTCATGCACTGTTTTCTACCACCACCCCCAGCCTTACCTCCTGCGTGTCTCCTGCTTCCGTGCCGAGAAAGAAATGAAAAACAATCCTTGCGACCTCCAGCGACCCCTCCTGACGCACAGACAGTTAAATGGTTTGTAAGACGTTTAATTACCAAATGGTATAATCGTTATTCATCTCATCATTAGATGTATGATATTAAGTGAATTGCCTCCCATGGGTCCCTGTGTTTCACAGATCAATAGATTTAGATGGAGCTTGAAGGGGGTGGGGGGGACGGCTGGTCGGGCAGTTAAAACACTTCTGAGGCCCCTGATATGAACACGTGCATTGTTTGTGCCGTGCACCATGGTGACATTCACTCATTTATTTATGCAATTAGCTGTTATATAGGTTTAATTATGCTAATTTCTCTGTCTGCACCCAGGAATGGCAGTATGTCACTTTTTTTAATGGATTTACGGCTCCTGGGTTTATTTTGATGGTGAAAGGACATGAAACAATGGACAAGGTTATGGCACCGCAGACTTCCCACCGGCAGAGTGCTTGCGTTTGCACTTTGGGACACTTTGTTGGTATCGAGCATTGTTTGAAGGCATTGTGGAGATTGCTAATGCAGCGTGTACACCTCAGAGGCCCAGTAGCCTGCAGCTTGATATCGCCTGTATTCCCAATGTGAATATGGCTGAGTGGTGATCGGGGACTTGCTGCACCACAAGCTGCTATTCACTGCAGCCGGCACTACTAGCCTGAGTTAATTGTCCATTATCTGCTATTATCTAAGCTCTACCCCTCTCTGTCTCTTTTATTCTCTCTCACTCATGATTCTAGCCGTCACCACCAGTTTCACTCCCTCAGTACGCTGCATCCACTGCCCCCCCCCCCCCCTCCCCTCCCCACCTACTCTAGCAACCTTATACCAGTGTTGTAGCCAAGTCCTGGCAACTGAGTTCAAATAGTAATAATGATTGCCTTTGTTCCTGAGGTACCTCAAACAGGATTCTGAACATGAAGTCAGCAAAGCATTACGTTCATTTCTTGTCTTATCATCTCCCTACTTGAGTGGGAGGCGCTCTTGTGTCTAATATTCCCATCCAGAGTAAAGATTTGAAGAATATTTTTATGACAAAATATGCAGATGTACAGAATACATTTGCTTTTTAAACAGTATGTTTAATAAGTGTTAATGGATAACAGTGATGTGATCTGTTTGACAAAAAAAAAAAAATCTTATTTTAGATAAATACTATTATTGAAGATGACAGCAGAAGACTCTTTTCTCCTGCTGCCTTTAGTTTGATAAGGTGATGGATCTATGTGCTGAGGTGTTTGAGGAATCCTCAGAAATTTCACTTGATGGCACTGTTTTCCTTTTTGCTCCAGCTGAAGCAACAGGGCATATTTTATGTATGCTGGGCACAATGTGAGAAGCGTGGCTGTGTCTTCCTCTCTCTTCCTGTCCCTGGGCACCAAGAGACACGTAGGAACACTGACAAACAATAAGATCATGCACTATACCATTTTTAAAAAATCATGACACTTCAGATGAAAATGGTTGAAAAGCAAGTACACATTGGCACAGTTACTGCACTGTAGTTCATTAATTTTTTGTGTGTTTTGGAATATTTTTTGTTCTTTTTCTTGATGCTTTTTTTTTTCTTAAGAAAAGTTTTTTTTTTCTATCTGAAATCTTCCCTGCTTGAAAGAATATAATGTATATTTTAATGTAAATTTAAACAAAAAACCCTGTCACTATTCAGCAGTTTAAATTAATTAAATCGCATTCCTCGTGTGCTGCCAGGCGTTGCTTTAATAATTACATCAACAAGATGATAGAAACTATAAGGCCTGGAGTGTTTCTGCAGTTCATTTTAATCCACACCTTCCTCTCAACTATCACTTGATGTGGTGGGATCTTCACCTGCAATTAGTCTTCAGATAATACACACACACACACACACACACACACACACACACACAGTCATTCATGCATTTTAAAGCGCTTTTATTTTTGCTAGTGTTAGAGTTTAGAAATAAATACAAAATATTAAAGCTTAAAATACAGTTGAAAGGGAAAAATGCTTGCCCTTTGTCCATTCCTCTCCCTGCTGTCTAACAGGGAGGGGGGGGGGGGGGGGGGGGGGGATTAAACAGAGTTTAAATAGAGGTTGGATGGATGGATTGGGGGTGTGTAGGGCGGTGGGGGTCAAGATCATATTAAGTGCTCACAAAGCAAATGGTTGAGCATTAGGAAGTGTTGGTCTGGTGGCCCTGCCTCATGAGCAGCCTTTAAAGACGCAATATATCACAGTGAAAAATAACCCGGGCTTGTATTTCGGCGTCGTGCGCATCATAAATAAAGGTGTGCCACGTATAATTGAGGCTCGTGCATGGGGAACTCGGCTGGAGATGAGAAATGGAAATCTGTGTACTGGTAAATAGATAATCACACAAAAGTAATTGAGGTTTTCAAACCCCAATCTAGTCTGCCAGCATGAGCTCGTTTGCATGTTAATCACGTCAGTGATTTCCCTTCATCACAGGGAAGTCCGCGCACACTTCCATAACCAGCTTTTAATTGCATTTAAAATGTCACAGAGGTGGAACACATGTAATTTAGCCAGAACTGTGTCCAAATTAATGGGTACTACTGAGACGCTCCATTGGACAGGGTTGGAAATGAGAGAGGCTGTCCATTGTTTGGGTCTTTATTAGAGATGCCTCAGTCTTCCAGTCGCTCCATGATAACATCTCTACAGCACCTTTTTGAAGTGTATATCAAGACTTTAAAATGGAATCTGACAAGCATTTTGTGAACGACTTAAAACTACAATAGATGCCAACTTCTTGCAAAATAAGCCAAATGGATGGACATTAAAAAAGGCGGAAAAAGAAACATCAAAGGGAGTGACCACAAAGCCAAAGTGTTGGCTTTTAAACGGAGAAAGAAAGGGAGGAATAGTTTATTTTCTTTCATCACCAGGTGTTCTTTGGCGTATAAATTACCAAGATGATGTTTCCATAACACAGCTTAGGGCACTCCAGAGAGGGGAAACCTGCAAAACAGACCTATTTAATTTTTCATTGAGGTGGACCATCAGGAGCAATAAGCCAATATTCCTCTTCCCCTTTTCCAGATGCCTTCTACACCACTGTATCTCACCAAAACCCAAGCCCCTCTTACTTTTTTTTTTTTTTTTTTTTTAAAGAAAAAGTTCTGCCGAGACCTACATGAAAGGAAGGAACTGTTGAAATGTTAATTTTACCATCTGCTGTCGAGGCCTGCTACCTTTTTTTTGTGTGTGCATTTTCTTTTTCTTTTTTTCCCCCTCCCTCCCTGCCTTCTTTAATTCCCAGTAGTTCTGTTCTGTTTCATGAATGTGCTGCTATTTTGGCTGTTTGAAGTCATGGGGTCTCTGCGAGCATGGCTTTGACTGGCTGGAAAATACAATGCCACATGGTGGATGGTGGAGCCTGTCCATTAGTTTCCTGTTTAAAGCCCGGTCCCTCCTGGTAACCCTGTTCTTCTACCAGTCCCAAGGCTCCAGTTACGCTCCCATGCCCACCTCCAGTCTGTCAGTCTCTCCTGCTGACTCGGGCTTGCCCTCGCTCTCCCTCCTTCCTGAGTGTGCACGTCTTCGGGGACCTATTTAGTCTGTTTATCTTAATGCTGAGGATTTTAATCACTCGTTTACAAGACCCCTAGCAACTCTCGCTAATCAAACTTTTTCTCTCTCCGCACACATTATTGCTAGTTTTCCTGTAAGCTCAATAAACCCCAGCAAATCCAAGATAGAAATAAAATTCTCGACAACCGTGTGTCTCCGTCTTTTTTTTTTTTTTTTGTCCTGTCTCCTCATCACAAAAGTTGACACTTTTAAAAGTATATTGCCAAGTTTGCTGTGAAGATTTTGCCAAATGGATAGATTCCATTGTGAGATTTGATAGTTGGCAATTAGGGTGAGACATCCTGTGTGCAGAGTTGCTTAGCATTTTCCTTGGCCGGGACCAGATTGTTTAGTCTGCTCTCATTGTGAGCTGTTTCTGAGCTGCAGTTGACGGTTGTTTGCAGAGTGCTGGGGGAAAATGTGAGAGGGGCCAGTGCCTTTCTCTATTTATTTATTTTCCCCGTCCTTGGAGCTGGAATCTGATTTGTGTTCATGTTTCTCTATTCTCTCTGAGCGGTTTTTAAGTGTGGCTGCTGAAATCTAGACTCTGTATGACCTCACTGCGCGGCCTGTGTTTCATTAATGACCAGCCCTGTGGTTTGGGGAGAGGAATATTTTTCATATGACACCGCCTTGCATTAGCGCGGAGCGGCAGCTGCACAACCACAAAACCATCCAATTTTGTGGCTTTGAAAGGTGTGAAAAGTTCAGCTCCCTATAGCAAGCATTGCATTTATAATTACAGTTGGTGTATGCAAGAGTGTGCGTACATGTGTCAAGGAGCGGAACTACTGAAGACTTGTAAAAAGAAACAAAAAAAAAAGTCACCTGCTAATGAAACATTTGTCTTTCATTCTCCTTGGCAACTGGTGAAGTAAATAGTGGAGATATATTTCAGAGTAAGACGTTTACACACTTGCAGATTTGACATGCTACGCTTAAGAGAAGCCACCTAAAATAACAAGCAGAAACTCAAAGTGGACTAGGTAGCATTTTGACAGCTTGATTCATTTGTAATAAATATTTCATTTCAACATGCTTTGGACCCTCAGAGTCCCTAATACAAGCACGTCTTTTAAAGTCTTTTTTTTTTTTTTTTTCAAGTGCCACATCTGGCATAAGAGGTATTTCTTTTCTCGGATTGATTGATTTCCCAGGCTTTGTTGGAAGCGACTCACGCAAGCCACACAGCAATTGACTAAGAAGCATGCAACAATCCACAGACACACGTAGCAAGCCTCTGCACCCCCTCCCCTCTAAACCAGCCCAGACACTAGACTACTGTAACTCCGTTTTGTACCTTGCAGGATATTGAATATCCAAAAAGGAAACCTCAGATTTGTCCCGTCCCAAAACAAAGAGCCCTTGTGCTGCCGCCCTCCTCTTCTCTTTTCCCCTTCACTTTCAGACCAAACTGTCATCAAAAGACAACAAACACTTTGAATATATAACGTGTATATTTCCAGATAATTCCTATCCATTCATCATGGTGCACTCCCAAACTCCTGGCAGCATTAAGTGTTGTGTTGTCAGCTTGAAGGCAGGAGGTGGAACAGGGAGAGATTGAGGTTAGTCACCAAAGCTCAGGGAGAGTGAACAAAGGAGAAGATTACCTAATAGTCTTGCTATGTATTTGAAGTGGAGCCTGCTGTTTGTTTGGGGAGGTTCAGGGCTGGATGTGCAGGGAGATGTCTCACAGGCAGCTGATGGGTACTTTTAAGCTGTCAGAGAGATCCCCTTTGCCATCCGTCTTCCTGAATAGATGGCAACAGGCTTCGACAGGGGCAAAAGGCAATACAGAGAGAAAGTTAATGATGTTTCCCAAGTTCGCAAAGTGGTGGAAATGTTGCCTCTAAGTATAATTGGGTGCCTTTGTGTAAATTAAAAGTCAGCCACGATGATAGCTTGACAAGTGTTTTAAGCCAGTGATGCACGCTCCGTGTGAGAAGATCTCTAATGAGTCTGCTCCCGACTTGTATATGTTTGTAAACAACAGCCTTGCGAGTTGTCACCGAGAATAAAGTTCTATATTTTGCTCACGACAGAAATTAATTCATAGTCACAGCACAAACATCATCAACCCGGTGTGGTGTAAACCACTTAATTACATGCCAAGATGGCATTAAACAAGTGCCAGGGATATTTAGAGTAATTTAGATTAAGCTCATTAAGAGAACACATTAAAACAGAGTGTTTGGAAAGGTATACAGATTGCTTGATACAACATGTGATCCATGCAACATATTGCAGTAGTAGAACTCGAACCACTCAGTTGATAACTTTTTAAAAATAGTGTAGCTGATTTTTATTTTAATTCCTTAAATTGCAGTCTTCCTTTCTCCTGTGATTCTGAACAAACAGTTACAACTCTTGATTTTCTGAAATCCCTGCCAGGCTTTTCTGTTTTGATAAATTGTACATCTAGTCCTATTTTCAAAGTCATCAGCGATTGCTTTTTTGCCACTCAGAGTACTGAACATGGACAGCTTTTAAAGGTAGTGAGTAGGTATGATAAGTGGCTCAATCCTTGGTACTAAAGCATTTTTACTGAAGGTTTAATAGCTACTGTATAATGAATTATAATGTATTCTCTCCAATTGCAAATTTCCTCTAATATAGCCCTTCTGCTGTAGCAAAAAAGTCCATCTGAATATTATTGTGGCCGGCTTTTTAAGAATACAAATCAATTGCATGATTTTAAGTAGTTAGACTCATACTTTTGTTGTAAATTTCCCCCAATGCCAAATGGAATGGTGCTTGTATACGCAGAATAGCTAACCAATTTCAAGTAGTGACATCATGGTCAGCTCCAAGTCAACTGTATGTTTTAGTATAAAATACAACCGTTCATCTGAACATTTCAGCCTAGTTTGAACTCATTGAAAAGCAGTAGGCTTATGAATCATCTTGCTGTTCCAATTTAATGGAACATACCTTTCAATGACAGCGTGTACCAGCACATCATCAAAGTAAAACTTCCAAAGTTCCGCTTAACTTGTTGCTGAAATAGTTTCTCGTTTTCAAGAAAATTGCAGTGCGCCGAGTCTCAAGAAGTGTATCGGGGAATCTTCCCTGAAGGAAAAATTGCCACTTGCATACTTGTCTTTGACCAAAGTGAAGCCCTCACCCACTCCAGGGGAACATGTGCTGTTTAGGAAGATATAAAGGAGTAATTTTATTACTCGGTACATCTCCCCTCAGAAGCCATTTCATTTCTCCTTTTCAGCCTCCACAGAAGCCTTTATTTGATCTCATATTCCACAGTATGACTGCCTCAAACCAGTCGGACTCCGTTTATTTTCATTTGGAAAACACATTTAGTGTTGGAGGGGTGGCAGTGGATGGAAGTGGAGAGCAGGGGGTTCGGATGTGGAAGGGACTGAGGCGAGCTCCTCTATCACATGTTAATGTCCTCCTGCAGGGATTTTTCCACTGTGGCTGATTGTTGAGAGCCCAACTTTACATTTCATTCTCCCAATTTGATCACTTCCTACGGCGTTATCAAGAAAAATCTTTCAAATACGTCGCCGTCTGGTCCTCACAAATACTTCCTTGCAAATAACTGTTAAGTTTGCATCCATACAGTGAAATTGATCCAGCTGGATACTCTTTACTCAGCGCTTTGAAACTGCAGATCATTGGGGAAAGTGTGCCATTTATTAGGCAGTCCACTTAGCCGGCCCAGATGTAGCTGGTCACTTGAGAGGGAGACGTCCTCATAAACTCTTTAGAGACTTTAGAGCGGGCACAACACCCAACTGTAGAGTCAAAATTAACCCCCCACACCCACACCCTTCCTTATACTCCACATCTTTGGCTATTTACCAAATCCTGAACCAGTGCAGCTGTCTGGAGGAGCCCAAACTGTACAAGAAGCCCCACATTTCCTGAAAATCTCTCTCCCTCTTTCTCCTATTTATCAGTGTCTGTGTCTGTGCCTGCAGCACCTATATCCTCTCCAGCCGCGTCTGGTGACAGCACAATGAAAACATTTTTGTGAAAAGTGTCGTTTCAGTGCTCCGGAAGTCCCACTCACCTAAATAGTTCCTTCTCTATGTCTTGTCTGTCTCTCTAGTTTTTTTTCCTTTCTCTCTCTCTCTCTCTCTCTCTCTCTCTCTCTCTCTCTCTCTCTCTCTCTTTTTAGTAGGGGTTGGGTTGGTGGAGGGGATATCGTAGCCTCCACTGGGCTCAGTTCCACACAATGAATTACCTCCAGATGTAATTCCTATCCCCCGCCTTTCGCCCTCAAATTAGTGGCTAGTAAAAATTAGGTTTGAATTAGCCGCGGTGTGGAGAATAGAAGAGTTTGAAATTTCCATATAATGAGTTTATTATTCTTTGCTGGAATGCCGTTTTCCCGAATTAATTTGATCATGGGGGTTTTTAGGTGTTATTAATGGTGTCTAGTTGAATGTTGTTTTAGTCATGAATGGATAGCCACTGTGTCAGCAGTAAGGCAGAGAGGCCGAGGTAATGAGAGGACTCTGAAGTCAGAACGCTCCATGCCTCAACAGCTCCTGGAGACGGTCCCCAAACTTTCTCCATTATCTAATTCATGGTCACTGTTTAATTTTTCTGTCATCCCGCATGGAAGTATTTTTCATTGCTACTTGCAGATGCATTGACAGGATTCTTTGGACCTGAGATAGTGCTTGTTGCATAGCATATACAGGTGTTGTGCTCCTTTGACTGCCAGTGGAGCTTGTCTTGCTGCCATTCAACTGTGTAGCCGTGGTTCTGGGAATGATAATGTCTTTGGCAGAGCTGGAGCTGTGGGATCCTCAGACACTACAGATCACTGTCATAAATGGGTTTCAGATTAATCCCTAACAGGAAATCTGAGTGAGTGAAACGACTATTGTATCTCAGTTCTTTTTTTAAAAGCTGTTCCTTCATCTTGATGACATCTCAGTGGCCAGGAACATTAAAAAACAACAAGTCAGTAGCATGTACTTTTCTCCGAGAAGGGATCTAATTTAAACTGCAACCGCCTTTACTATATGATAATATCTTCTACTGTGAGAAAGGGAAGTTGTCTGCCATGCTCTGCTCTTTCATCTAATTCCAATCTGCTGTATAACAGGTAAACTGCTGTGAGCCGCACTTGCTTGTTTAAATTTACCCGGCTCAGCCGAGCCTTTGATTTCAGCAACTCGTTTAATTCAAATACACTTTTGAAGAAAAGCTATTTTTTTTTTAAGGAAGGGGGGTTGGGCGTTGGAGGCAGCTGTGGTGGTGGGAAAATGAGAGGAGGCGCAGGAGGGCCAATTTAACCTAGAGTGTGTGTCGCTAGTCTACCAGCTCCTTCGTTTCAAGAGGCCCGGTCAGCTTGAACTGTCTGACTTCTGTCATTTCGATCTCTTTTTATTTTTCTGCTGTAATGTATACTTTAATTCCCGCCCGCCTGCTGTCTGTGTGGAGCAGCGGCGTCTGCAGAAGCAGCTGGAGGGGAGGTGCAGGTATCATTAAGCCTTGGAGAGGCACCAGCGGAACGCTGCTGAGTGCTATACGTGGCTCCTTGCAGCGCGTGTTGATATTTCTGGGCCCAGTGAATGTACAGCCTGGTTTATTTTCAATAGGAACCCGAGGCCGGGCTTGGCCAGAGAGCCCCCCCCCCCCACCGCACCCCCCGGCTGCTTACTCGGGCTGTTGATATTGAGTCAAGCAAACACTCTCTCAGGGATGTCCTGTTGGGCACTCAGCCAAAGTCGCAAATGGAAGTCACATGTGGAGACTCCCAGAGGAGCCAATGAGGCCTCAATTCACACCCATCACCACTACTTTTATTTTCCCTCCTATAAGTTTTATTATAAGCAATACTTGTATAAATAATAGTTATTTTCCACGCCAAATCACTAAGCCTTACATTTCTCTTACTCGCTGATTTAAAATTTGTATATTTCCAATTTCCAAACAACAAACAAAACTGAATCAACATATTTATTATTGTGATTGCAGTAATCAGCCCTTCTTTACCTTCATTCACTGCTCTTATTTTTTTGCAGTGAAATGCATATGCAAATATATTTGGACACTGTCATTATCAGCCACTTAAAAGGCATTTCATTAGGGATTTTCTGAATGCACTGTGCAAGGCAAGTTGCCATGGATACCCTGGTGCTTAAGTACAGTATATTAAAATGGTGCTGCCTTCCAACCACTTATATAATCACCGGTCTGTAATGGTCTGTGCTCTCTGGCCATAAGCAACAGATCGTGTGATCAACGTTGCCCAGAACTAAAAAGAGCCCCACCCCTTCATTGTGCCTTATTTGGCTTTTTATTTATTTTTTTGTAGGCAGGACTAAGTGGCTCATGAATTGTGCTTGTGGAACATTTGTATGGCAATTAATAAATGGGGCTGATGTGTGTGTGCTCTTTTTTATACGTGTGGTGGTTTCACTCTTTGGAAACAGTGGTTATCACTGTGTGGGAGTTGTTAGGGGCAGTTGAGCATATTTTAACAGACGGTAAAACCACTTCATTTTGTCTGACTGGCTCTTAAATGTGAGAACGGACGAGGGAGGAGGGAAGTCAAATGGATAACCTCCCCATGCAAAGTGAACACCATTGATGCTCTTCAATAAATACAACACTCGCAGTCGGAGAACGGCCACAGAGTCTTTGTCTCCCTGCACCGTTCTCTTTGTCTTTTGTCCTCATTCCACTTGTGTATATTTAAAAGGTCGCGCATGCTTTTTTCGCCTCTAAATTTCGCTCGTTTCTATCATTAGCGTGCACGTTTTAAGGCTGTTAAAGGGTTAATAACGAGTGATTCACATGGCTGCTGACTGACAAAGCTCATGGCAGTGGATGCACTTTGTGTGGTAGTGCTGAAGTGTTAGTGGCAGAGATGACGAGGGAAGCCGCAGTGATGGGCGCTTGACTTTGTCAGATGCCCCAGAGGCAAAATGCACTCCACGGTGGCTTTAATTGAAAATTAATAGTTAGTAGTAGTGTGTGTGTGTAAACTGTGAAAACGACAGCA
Source organism: Centropristis striata (assembly GCF_030273125.1). Classification (NCBI taxonomy): domain Eukaryota; kingdom Metazoa; phylum Chordata; class Actinopteri; order Perciformes; family Serranidae; genus Centropristis; species Centropristis striata. The sequence goes on along the minus strand of NC_081538.1, from coordinate 9,579,465 downwards.
GTGCCGGAAGACGGGAAGCAACATCCGTCGCCATCCTTGTCGCCGCATCACAGATATCCACTGCCCCCCCCACCACCACCACCACTGCTTCTACTGCTGCTGCTGCTGCTGCCAGGGTTGGTAACCAGCTGCTGCCACCTTGCCCCTCCCCACTCTACCCACACTACACATGTCTACCCCTCCTTCTCTCTCTCCCTCTTTCTCCTCTCACTGTTCTGCCGCCTGCCACCACATCAGGACGCTGGTGGGCCTGTTCGTCTCCGTTGACCTTGGCAGCGGAGAAAGCAGTGGAAGAAGAGACATAGGGAATAAAAACCTGAAGGGAAGAGGCTCACGATTGTCACAGATGTGTAGAAATAGGCATAGCATTCCCCCTAGTGAAGCGAATGTTTCTGAGGCCAGGGGCCTCTTGTTTGTCTTTTCCAGTGAGGCACTCTGAGTAGTTTATTAAAGGGGCTGAAGGAGCTTTCTAGCCTGAAGCTCTTAACGCTGAAAGAGAAATGGGAGAAATTACTGGCATAATGTGGATGCTTAGAGCAATTAACAGCAGTTGTTTAGTGTTAGTCCCCTTTGCCTCTCTCTGTCGCTGTTTTTTTCCCTCTCTTGCTTGCTTTTGCACTCTTGTCATCTCTCTCTCTCTCTCTCTCTCTCTCCCTCTCTCTCTCTCTCTCCCTCTCTTGCTTGCTTCTACTCCCACGGTCTCTCTCACTCTGCCATGATTGTTTAGTGTTTACCCTCCCTGCCTCAGAGCTCAGAGAGCTGACACTAATGAAAATGCTACATCTTTTGGCCTGTGTTGGTCTCTAAATAATGATATCATACGGCTGAAATATGCTCCAGTGGAGCCTGGGAGATAATGTGCTATTCAGAGCCTGTTAAATCATGCCAGTGCGCTGCTCAGAGCTGCGAGTTCAAGTGGTCTTTACCCCACGTTAGGGGCTACATCTTCTTCTAAATAAATCTGTCATAGTTGCCCTGGGTGCCTCTCTTTAAAACATAAAAGTTCTTGCACTCTCAATAACCTCCTGGCTGTATGCCTTGGTGTGTTGCTGTATAGCACAGCTATGAATTAAATTTTGCACCCCTGCCAGATTTAGATGCGTGTTTGCATTTGATTCCATGTATACGGCACAAACTTATGTAGGCAGATGTAACAAAAAAAACAAAAAATCTCTCAGGCCCATGTGGCGGAGCGAGCTGGTGGCAGATGGACTGGCTTTCTGCATCTGCTGTGTGCAGACTGGGGGCTTTGTACTCCTCTCTCCTGGGGAAGACCGAGCCTTTCTTCTTGCCAGTAGATTCCTGTCTGTTGGAGCGACTAAGAAAAACATCTGTGGCATGCAAGGGAGAGAGAGAGAGAAGGGAAGGAGAAAAAGAGAGAGAGAGAGAGAGAGAGAAGAGGGAATAAGAAAAAATGACAAAAGGATTGGCAAACACCATTAGCCCTAAATGTTCCAGCTCATTGCCTGTTGTACATTGTTTACAGTAGGAGAAACATGTTGATACATCGGAGCCTACCGGCTTCATTCAGCTCGCTCCAGCTCTCCTCGGCTCCTCTAGCAGGCAGTGGGGACTGGCGGTTTTGCGGTCCCAGTTAGAGATACTGAACTAATTCATTAGGAGGGACTTGTTCAAATAACTGAATCCTCATGTAAGACATCTGCACAGACACGTTTGCCTTTTATCAAGTGGTAAACCGAGGTTTTAAAAGCTGTGGCTGAGGGGAGAAGCTGTGAAATGTGTGTCAGCTTCTGTGTGTGACTTTTTTTTTAATTAATAAGATATTAAAAACATTATCAGAATTGTTTTTTTTTTGTTTATTATTGTTTCCTGCTTAAAAAAATGTATTTAGATTGTGGATAGTGGTGGTAGCATATTGGCAAAAGACAGTAAAAAAGCATCGTCTTAGTATTTTGTCTAAGAAAAAGTGAGGGAGCATTTGGTATGTGGAGGTCTCCCCAGTTCTGAACCTTTGTGGTCTCCCTCCCCTCTCAGATTCCTCTACAAAACGCCTCCTCTGAACCCCCTTACACACACACACACACACACACACACACACACAGTTACCCCCCCCACCATTCCTTTGCCAACTCTCGCCACCCTCCGCCCCCTCCTCTGCGCTCCCCACGACCAGCCCCCCTACCCCACCGATCAAGCCACTGGTTTTTGTGTACTATTGGTCCTCAGGCGTCAAAACAATCCAGTGGGGCTGCCTGACTTGTTTTAATTAGGCAGCACTGAAACGGCAACTGTCTCTCAGACGTGACCAGGCAGAGGTGCTCTCCCTCGCACTACTGTAAATACCGCTGTAAATACTTCTCTGGTGATGTCTTTGACAGTAAGCGTCAGCTAGTTTCTCTTTACTTTTTTCCTCCCTTTTTTCCCCACTTTTGATGCTCTGATTTCTACTAGTGGCATTTTCCCTCTCTCTTCATTTTTTGATACACACTAATGCTTCCAGGCTTCTGAGAATACTTCTTCAAATGCTTCTTACCGAGGAGAGTGGATTTCTCACTCATTGTTTTAAAGGTAGGTCATTTTATCTGTCACTCTCTCTCTCTCTCTATCTCTCTCTTTTGCAGTCTATTTATGACTTTGTTTGGATTGTGTACTTGTGGTATGGTAGCCGTGCTTTGTGATAGCGTATTACTTGGTAACGCATGGATGTGATATGGCTAATTGTTTTTAAGAGCCCTATACACTCTCTGCCAGAGCACGGTGCACCGACTGCCGCTCAGCCCTTCACTAATCCCATTCAGACTCTTTACATCCACACACACACACACACACTTTGACATGCACACAATCGGAGCTGAAAAGGAAAGCACTGAACTGTGCAAGAATAAAGCTAGACACACATACCTTTCACGGCAAACGCACCTCTCGTAGCGGCGTCCTCCAGCCCTGCTCCTGTCTCCGTTCCCCTCTCGTCTCAGCGATGCCGGGTACACAGAGCAGAGCAGAGAGCCAGTCGGGCAGGTTGTGTGTAAGAGTGTGTGTGTGTGTATGCGTGTGTGTGCACTCGTACGAGAGAGAGAGAGAGAGAGAGAGGGAAGCGGAGAGTGTTCAGAGAAGCAGATGTGCGATTAGAGCGAGAGCAGCGCGAGCTGCCTGGTAAGCATGCAGCCGAGGTGAAGGGGAGAGCCGGCGAGCATCCTGCAAGCAGTCACAGCACTCCCCGTGTGAAGATCCCCTCACACACTCGCTCATTCACACACAGGACCCACCCACACACACACAGGCTCCCTACACACACAGTTGCTCTCACACATTTGCACCAAAATGCACAGAAAAACATTTTTTTCTTCATACTTACTTGTAAAAAGTAACTAAAATAATTAAAATAATCAGATTTGAAGGCTAAACCCTAAATTGAAAAAAAAAAAACTCCAGCAAAGTAGAGACCAAACTAATAATTAGCTTGTCTCTCATTTCCAATAAATTGTGGAATGAAATGATGAGTAGTGTTTTCCAGTAATTGTGATATATTTCATCAGAGGCAGGCATAAGAAATGATGGTCTAATTATTTCCAGTGTCGAGAGAGAAAGAAGCCACCGTGTCTCTGTCATAAATTTCCATTTTGTACACTGCCCCCCCCCTCCCCTTCCCCCCCTTCCATTCACACACACATGCACTCACACACACACTCTCCCTGCGCTGTCCCCTCTCCCACTCTTTTCCTTCTCTTCCCCCAACTCAAGCCTCTCCTATCGGGCCTGCATGTCCGACCCGCACAGGGGGCCCCGGTCGGTAATTGCCCCGGTGACAACTGGAAATGATAGAATAATTGTCAGGAGAGGCGTCTGGGCTTTCTTTTTTTTAATGGGGCGAGGGTGATTTAAGTATGCATGAATGGCACGGTGGTGGTGGTGGTGAGGTGGCGAGAGAGGGAGAGGAGAGAGAGGGAGCGGGGGGGAACTGGGGCGGGGGCTGGGTGGCGGCTGGCGGGGGGGGAGCTGGCTTGTTTATGATGCCATCCCCCATAAACACGGCTGAAGTGATGACACAGATAGTGTTGCCTCTCCACGGGGTGACACCAGTCGACTTGCGGCCGTTGCTTCTAGACACCCTCGGCGGTGGCAGAGGCAAGCACTCTGTTCTCTGGTCAAGCTCTCTGGCACTCCTCACCTTCAGGTAAAAAAAAAAAAAAAAAGAGAAAAAATAGTCAGGCAGACTCTGTCCATCCCTCCATCTCTCCATCCATCCATCATCCATCCATCCACCCATCACTCCTGTGTCATCCTGTGTCGACTCCAGGCTCGTGGCTGTGTTTAATGGTTGTGTTTTATTGCCGGGCTGTGTCTCTGCCTTCCCCGCTGCTCGTCCCACTGTGTAACCGTGCAGCCCTGGTCTGCGGGCTCTGTTAATCTGCTGCTTAATTAGTGCTGATGAATGGCTCAGTGTGTGTGCCCGTGTGTGTGTGTATGTGTGTGCGTGCGTGTGCGTGCATGCGTGCAAGTGAGTGTGTGCACCGGTGTGGCTTTGCGTGTCCGTACGAGTGTGTGCATGTGACTGTGAACTCACTTTACTCTGCTATTTTCTGCTCTTGTATTGGTGTTTTTTGTCAGATGTTGCTACTTGCTTGCTGAGCTAATCATTGATCATTAGAATCAAGATACGGCTGTATAACCTTTCATAAGCTAATACCAATCAAATATTAATCAGCTGCAGATGTGTGTTTTGAGAGGGCAAAGCTTTTTCTTGAAGTTTGACTTATTTGTTTTCCTCCCATCTCTCGGTGTGGTTAAAAAAAAAATGTTTGGAGCAGAGGTTTAGTTTGAAGAGGTCACAAGACTGATAATCGGTGAAGCACTAATTATCTTTATCAAAGGCGAGTGGGATAATTTGTTTACTTAAATATTGATGAGGGTGAGCAAGGCATGGTATTGGGCTATTGTGGGCATATTATTAACATTTCATAGGGCTTTGTGCAGGAATGCGAAAGGGACTCCTCTTCATAATTTAATACCCTAATGCATAATGAGCTATGTGATTAGTTCACATGGAGAATTGGCCAAACTCCATTTTGAAGGCAGATAATTTACATTGTTCTCCAGAGTCTGGCATATAATAGGTTCTTTAGCGCAATAAAATTAAATGCTACACATTTTATATTTCAGCTTACAAATCCCCCTGGCAATATCCAGTTTTGAGTCTTCTTTTTCTGCTTTTTCTTTTTTCTCCACGTCTGTCTCATTTTGTAAAGAAAAAAGAGGGAAAAAAAGAGGAGGAAATGAATTTTAAAATTGTTTAACTAAAACACATGTTTACTTACATGTTTTATTTAGAATGCACACTGGCCAATTAACACTGTTCATTAGCAGAGCCGCGTTATTTGTTTTGAAAGTTTAACCAATCACTTTGTTATGCTAATTGTGATGTAATTTAATTTGAGTTCCCGTAATGATGATGCCGCTATTATCCACATAAATGATGCAGTTAAGCAGCACGGCCTCATTTGCATGTGCTTGAAGGGAGAGAGGCTGAAAGGAGCCGGCTCCGTATCACTCTGCTTTAATTTTCCAGCTCTGTTCACTCCTGCCCTATGGGTCTTCCTGGCCTGTCGCTGGCTATTGATGATCAGCACTTTTATCTGAATTTTTTTTTAAATGACAGAGGCCTTTATTTGTCTGCTAACATTCCTAGAACTGCAGCGTAGAGAAATTAAATAATGGAAATGTGAGACTATTAAAAAATGCAAATGATTATTTCTTAGTCGATGAATCAAACAGTAAGTGAACAATTGATTCATGTGCCCCACACACACACACACACCTACACACACACACACACCTTACTTCACATTTTCATTGGTTCTGTTTTGGATGGTTTTGGAGGGGGGGCTTCTTGAATTTAATATTTCCATATCAAAGTGCTGCTTTGTTGGCAAGGGCTTAATTTTTAATCTGTTGATTCCATCATCATCTTTGGTTTGGACATTATTCAGAAAGTCGGGTGTGTTTTCAAAATGGAGAGGTGCAGTCAAGCTGTCAGGCAGTACACACTGTCAACCAGCCTGCATATTTTTGTAAAATCAATTTCTTAATCCTAAGAAGAGCAGGAGTGCTCCTTTCTTCTGAGCAGTTTTAAAGTCCCCAACCGGGCATGGAGAGAGTGTGACTAAGCCGCTGTTAAAGACTGCCCATTATCTGTTTGGTCCTGGGTTAGACTTTGGTAATTTTCCTGTGGAAAGATTATTTTTTCTCCTGACCAGTCCCCCCCTGTTATGCCCCTAATTGGTTACATAAATCTTGTCTGGTATGAATGAGGAATGTTGCGGTGTTGTCAACTGCAATCTTCACCCTTATTTACCAATTCATTAAGATCTATCGATGCAGGACTGCTGAGGGGGAATGACAACATAAATCAGAGCTGGAGACATAATGGCCCTAATCAACCAGAAATAACTGGAAACGTCACAATGAGCTATGTCTCTGTAGCTGCGCCGGCCGGCCGCGGCTCGCTCCCTGCGCCTGTCCGCTGGATGAGCCGCGCTGTGGAGAGGAGCGGAGAGTCCAACTGTCATTAGGTCCTCACATTTCTCTTTTCTCCCCTTGGACGAGGCACCGGACCAGTGTAAAGAATTTATCCGTGTTCTCCTTTTTGTTTCCCAACTCTTGCTCCGTGTCGAAGCACCTCAGTCCTGATTGCTTTCAGGTGGAGAATAAAACGTCTTTTCTGAGTGGAGCACTTTCACACATGAGGTCTATAAATACAGTTAGGTGGCAAGTACCCTGATTCACCGGCACCTCCTCTACTCTTGGTAAAGATGATTGGACGAGACAATGAGGCCTCCCCTCTTTATAGGTCAATTAGCCCTGATTAGGTGGGCCGAGTTAATTAATGGAATTGGCAAATATGCAAATGAGAGTCGACTGATCAGCTTTCGTCACTGTCTCTCTCAGCCACAGCGGCGGGGCTGTCTCCTGCTGCAGCAGCATGAAGTGCCTGATGGGTAACGTGTAGATGATATGGGACGAGCCTAAATGCAGGAGAAAACTAGTTCTCTCCTCCTCTTTTTCTCTTTCTGCGAGGGGCGTGCTGTGCTACACTAATATATTAAAGCAGTGTGCATTGGAAATGTATAAATTATGTTTCATCTTTAAATATTTCCCCCCTTTTTTACTGAATGATTCATTGTTGATTTTAATTTAACATTTTCATGTTGGCCTTTCAAACCTTTTTTTTATTTTTAGTTATCAGATAGACTGTATACAATAACTGTTTTGCCATTGTCATATTTCAGAGCTGGTTGTATTCATTTAAAATGAATTTGTATTAATAGTATCATGCACACTATTCATGAGTGCCTCTTGCATTTGATTCTAAGAAGACATTGTGCAGACCGTACAATTGAACATGCACTTTACACCCTTTCCTCTGCTTTTCTTTGTCATTTTTTCCCTTTTCTGCACTCCACAAACACTGACTCTGACACACACTCACACTGCATTCAGGGACACTCACACACTGTGGCAAATAGTCTGTCTTTTATCTTATTCTGTCTCATCTCTTTATTGTAAATAGAAGAGAATTAAGTTCTGAACATTCTTGACTGAATGTCTCCTATCACAGAACTACGATTTATTGTCAGCTCAAATGAAGAATTGAAATATGACGGAGGTTTTGTCAATGTAGGGCTCATTGGACAGGAGATAACCACATTTGATTCTGTTGCTTTGAATAATGTTAATCCCGAAAAAAGCAAAGTCCATTATTCATATTCATCTCTTTTCATTTGGCCCCACTCCTGATTTTGTAAATATGATTTCTTCAGCCCCCTTTTTTTCTCCCAAAGCAATCTTCATTCACCGGTGAAACACTTTTGAAATTCCTCTATCTGAGAGCAGAAACCATTACCATACACAGGTTTATAAGAAGTAGTCATTAATGCTCTTTTATGGTGGCCCTTTAGTGCCAAAAAGGAAGCTTTTAATTCTAAGGCACGGCAGCCTTGCTTGCCTTACTTAATCCGGGGGAACGTAGCTCTCCAAGTGGTCGTTTTTCCATCTCCGACTCCAAACTCACTGCTTGAAGCTGAAGGCTGTAATAAACTGCTTGTGCTCTCCCTTTGCTGTGACAACTTACAGAAAAAATTACAGTACACACCCGAGTACAAACAAACATATGATCATAATCAAAGATTATCTGAAGGCATAAATTTATGGCACGCCTCGCAGACATTTAGCCAATCTTTAATAAGTTATTTTAAACTTCTTTGCTCTCCATTATTTGGTCTTATATTACATTTATCATTTTGAAATGCAGTGGGTTTAAGCAGCCTTTTTTTTTAGTCAGCACATATGTGGCATTTTGATTTATTAAGCAATCTGAAGTATTGAATATGTGAGCCCTTGCCCTTGCTTAGTTACTTCTTTATTTTGTATGCATAGTAACTTATGGCAATGATGAATTAATTTCACTCAAGCACAGAATCTGTGATTATTTTAAATGGTAACCATATCTCGACTTGATCAGAGAGCAGTGAGGAGTCAGCAGACTGTGAAATGTAATTTCTATTATTATTTTTTTTATTTTGATCTCATAAACCAAAAGAATTCCAGCCAGCCACCTGAAATGTGAACTGATAATGAACGGACGTCTGGGATCACAGATTCACAGGTCACTTTTTTTTCACCCCTTTTTCTTTTTTTCGTCAAATGTTTTTTGCAACTCATGCATATAAAATGAGGGAATGGATCCTATATAGAGACACAGTGAAGAGCATCAGCACAGTGAAAATGGATCGGCCAAAGACAAAAACCAGTGTCAAGCCCAACGTAATGTGTGTGTTACTGTGTGTTACTGTGTGTGTGTGTGTGTGTGTGTGTGTGTGTGTGTGTGTGTGTGTGTGTGTGTGTGTGTGTGTGTGTGTGTGTGTGTGTATGTGTGTGTGTATGTGTTAAATTCCCCAGTGCTCCCCAGACAGTGTTGGAGCCCAGCAGACAGCTGTGTATTCCCACTAGATGGATGGCCAGTGTCATAGTGTGTGTTTACTGCACATGATAGAGCGGGAGACAGGCCAGGTAATGAGGCTACATTAAGGGCTTTTAGAGCTTGCAAACAAAGATGGAGGGCTGCTTCTTTCCCCTTTAATGATAGGTGTGTGTGTGTGCCAAAGAGAGAGAGAAAGCGCTAGTGTGTACGAGGCAATGAAACGCTCACTTCTCCTTACACCTTTGTTGTGTCACTTCTGGGAAGAAAAGGGGAGAAATGCTCCCCAATCTCTGGGCCAAATGCGTCGTCAGGACCCTTCCTCAGATACCTGATGGAAGAGACAGATTTGCAAGATTCGAGAGTAAATATTTGCTCAAGCTGAAGAGGAATAGCAAGCAAGGCTATGGTTGCACAAGGAATGAGACAAAAGCTGGAGTTGGTTTGAAGCTTTGCAAATAAAGTGTCTGTCTGTGTCTATCTCTGCTTCATCAGGAAATGCCTTTTCTTTCCATTGAGCCTCCACCTTTAAAGAAACGTTGGAGCCATCAGCGATTCGTTCAGTATATTTGGAGAGTTATCTCTGTCGTTTCACAACCTAAACACTTAGTATCACTATCATCTTCCTTCCCAAAGCTATACATCTACAGAATTACCAGCGTATTACCAGAGCAATAACAGCCTTCCTCTCTGTTTCCGATCACGATAATAAGTGGTCTAGGTTCTCCCTCATTGGAAGATTATGGCTTGAGGAAATAGCATCAAATAGCGGGTGTGTTGAAACGCAGGACACCGGCAATTTATGGGATGTCAAACACACGTGCGGGCGAGCCGGCAGCCCTCACTCATGCGGCATTAAAGCTGCTGCACCGCCGCAGATCACAGCGAGGGCCCCCGAGTCGATACTGTAGCTGGAGGTGGCGTGGCTCCTTCCGACCCAGTTGGTTGAGGACAGGCTGAGCCGGGGTCAGGGCTGGTGTCCCTCGGGGAGAGGGCGCAGGGCACGGTGGACCTGTGGTAGCCACACAGATGTAGATACATGCATGCATATAGTAACACCCTCAGGTGCCGAGTATTGTCACTATCTGTCTCTCTTGAGTATTGTGTGTGTGAGTGTGTGAGTGTGTGTGTGTGTGTGTGTGTGTCTCTATCTGTGACAGTTCCATCACCCCCACAGTCAGATCTGCAGCTCGGTCGCCCGCTCATCACTGCAGCCTGGCTGTGTTTCTAATTGACATTCTAATTGGCAGATTTGAATGCCGCCTTTAGATGGCTAATTAATTTATCTCACCGCTGTCATTAAGGTTAAAGCACCATCTGATCTCTGCGAATATACTTTGCATATATCTGCATTATCATTATGTTGCAGTTAGACATATTGCACCGGTTTTATTTTGGAGGAGGGTGAGAAGATTATGGCACTGAGATTAAGCTGGGTGTTGGGTGGCTTTCTATTGTTTGTGTATTAAATTCAAATTACGCATCCTTATTTATTTATTTTTATCTATGATGTCTAATTTCTTCTTTTTTTTTTACCCCCTTTTTATTATATTAATGCTTCATACATCTGTAATCACATTAAAAGCAAATTTCATTGGTTTGTTCATATCAAAGTAGCAATTTTCCTCGGACTTCCGGAGCAGTTTGCATTGCATTCAGATGTTATTAAAAATCCTTATTTCCTCATTTCATATATCTTCAAGTTTTCTGAACATCCATCGCCGGTCCAAGAAAGAAAGAAAGAAAGAAAGCAGGAAAAAAAGAGAGATCCAGGCTCCATTAGAATGTTCATAAAATTGTAGTAAAGGCAATCAGACAGTCTTTCTCTGAATATTTTAAACATTGGGCATGTAAAATTTATGCCTAATTTGAATACTTATTAGCCGGCTGATCTCGGCTGCAGCCTTGAGTTTCTTATGCTGAGATTCATCACCGGATTGGATGTCACATTGTGCCAGTCTTCCCCCTCCACCGCCACCTCCCTCCCTCCCTCCCTCCCTCCCACTCACTTTCCTTTTCTCTCTCTTTCACTCTCATTCTTTTCATCTGTCTCTCTCCGTCACCCCCCACCCTCTCTCCTCTGCTCCTCTCTCTCTCTCTCCCTCTGTCTCTTTTTTTCTGTGTGTCTCTCTCCATCAGTAGTGAGCGGCGCGGTGTTTAACAGGGGCCTGTTTGTTCACAAGCACGCCTTGTCCTGGCCTCTTCCCTATTTACTTGTGTCCCGGGCAGCTGTCGCCCTGCTCTGTGTAACAGCTCAGCCCTGTTTGTTCTCCCTGCCTGGATCCTGTTTATCCTGGCTGTGGACATCCTTTAAGGCCTGTCCTGTATCTGCCCCTCGTCAAACACACACACACACAAGCACGCACACACACGGGGAAAAACGTGTACACACTTCTATTAAAACGGTATTTACTGACCAAAGAATACACACGGTACCCATGTGGGCTGGGCACAAATGCTTGCAAAAACACACACACATTCATCATTCATCCCTCTATTGTTGCATGGATTATCTGGTATCTTTTTTTTTAACAAGAAAAATATCAAAATGTGTGTTTTTAAATATGAAAGTGGCAAAACTGCTAATGAAGTGCTACCTTTGACAGCAAAACTTCCTCCACAAGGCAGCCAAAGTTTTTTTTTTAAATCCTTTAAATATTAATAGTCTAAAATTTCAATTTTAAATATTACAAAATATTAATTTTCCAAATAGAGACAGAGCAAAATCCATGATTCTGGAGTGCATTTTAAGTTTCCTTTTGTTGGGTGTGAGTGGTTTTATTTATTGTGAGCATGTGGAGTGATGTTGGTGGTTCCTCTCTGCCCCAGTGAAGGTACAGAGCATTAAATACAAGGGAAAATGATAAAACATTTATTACTGGAGAGAGAGGAGGTAATATGCATAATTTATGCTGTTTTTAGCACAATCATTAGTGATATTCGTGATAGATTTTTTTCCTTTTCTTCCCTCCTTTTTTTCTCTTTCACCAGTTTTCCATATCTAATAAATGCTGGGAGAATTCAATAACCTATATTTATTGTTAAAATTGTTGTCTTGCATCCTGCAGCACAAAGTTTGACTGGTTTAATTGCGTCCTGCCGAGAGAAGCATTTTTTTTTACATATCGTAAAATAAATGAATATATAAGGTTTGATTAAGGGGGAAAAGGAATCAAGCCAATGCATGACATAGTGGCATTGTGCCTCTATGGAAGCCTGTGTGGCAGATTTTATTTCACCACAGCACAGATGACAAACCCATTATAGTTCATCAGCAGCCTGCACCATGTGATTCTGTTCCTCCTCCTCCTCCTCCTCCCCGCCACCAAAATTTTAATTTTGCATGATTAGCTTTGCGTCATTAGGCAACTTCATTCACATGCGACACACACTAAAAATCTGACAGCTTCAAGACGTCAAATATTTTAGGAGTGCCCGTGCTTCTGTATTCTTGTCTGTCTAAAGTGTGAGGGAAATACTAAGAATCACATATTTGTTCAAGGATATTTCTATCCTATTTTCCTACAAATTTATTTTTTATTATAAATAGCGATGGCAAAAATAATTCAACTTTTTTTCCCTTAAAGCCAAATGCTTAGATTTAAGCTCAAATTTTACAGATAAAAAAAAAAACATTTACGTACCCCTCCCATTTTAAATAGCACCAGGACGTGCATCTCTTTGTATTGCTTCATTTACACAATGAATGCATAATTGCTCCTCCTGCATCCCCCCCTTCTCCTTTCCCCCCTCCCTCTTCTTTAAATGCTTTAATTTGCAGAGGGGGACTGAGGGCTTGATAATGGAAGCATAAAAAAAAAGGAGGGAAAAAAGGGGGGAATTGTAACAAGAAGAGCCCTAACCGGTGCCTCTTAATCACTTCTAGGTTTTAAATCATGATGATGCAGGAGTCGGCCACAGAGACAATAAGCAACAGTTCAATGAGTCAAAATGGAATGAGCACCCTAAGCAGCAGCCAATTAGAGGCTGGCAGTAGAGATGGGAGATCAAGCGCTGGTGACACGAGCAGCGAAGTAAGCACAGTCGAGCTGCTGCATCTGCAACAACAGCAGGTAAGTTGTGTTTCTCCCCCGTCTCGTCTCTCTGCCGCTCTCTCTCTCTCTCTCACTCTGTTTTCCCCTCGCTCTCCCACTCTGCTCTGCTCTGCTCTCTGCTCAGGCAGCGCTCAGGTTTTCTACATAGACAGGAGGCACAATGAAATATTATGCTGTATTATTTCCTTCTTCTTTTTTTTGCATTGTTTGTATTTTTTTAGAAAAAACATTGTTTGTTAAATCGGCTGTTTGTCTTGTTGGTAAATTTTCCCCGCTAGTTTGTTGTGCTGTCAGCATGTTTTGCCTGAAACTGTCGCCTGTAGAGTGATGAAAATGTTTTGCAGTGTTTTATTTAGTTTTATATTCAATTTGTATTTACGGAGAGGGGATCGTCGCAACAATGTGAGGCCATGTGAGAGTGTGTGTGCACGCGAGAGTGTGTGTCAGTGAGAAGAAAAGAGAGAGACAGACAGAGAAAGGGAAAGAATGTGTGCATTCGAGCATCGTACCGACCGATGGGGAGTGTGTATGTGCGTGTGTGTGTGTCATGGCAGCGCTGTATCCACCAGAGGGCCTCCTAACTCGGCACTAGTTGGAGGCTCACACACAGACACAGCAGTCTAACACACCAGCGGCAGAGAAACCTTTGACCGGGACACTTTTGAAATTTGCATGCAGACAGTCTACTCTCCCCTTAATAGAAAGTCATTTACATTTTTTTTTTAGCCCACGCTTTAAGATATATATTTTTTTGTGAATGATTTGATATCTGTTGGTTATTTATTGAATTGATTTAACTGAATTATTTCGGTCGTTTTCAGTCTGTTTAACTTTCCCTTCTTCATACCCATGTTGCATTGTACTGGCTTTAATCTTCTCAGTAAGAGCAAGTTGAGGGTGAATGAACTGCAGGGGGCTGTAGGAGGTTTTGGTTCGGGGGGTGGGCAAGAGTTGTGAAAGTCAGTCGCCAGCAGAGTAAAGGAGTCAAGTGTCTCTCGTGTCTTTTCACGGTGAATGATGGCTTTGACAGTTTGCCAAAAGAGCAGTGGGAGCTGAGGTCAGAGGGCCATGCTGCGGGGTGGATGGGGGACAACGCCGCCGGTTTGTAATGATGCGTGCTGTCCTTTTCCGTTTGATGGGGATTTTCATGCAAGCGTGTATTTATGTGTGTGTGCGCGTGTGTGCGTGTGTGCTTGTGGAGGCAGCTGAAAGCCTGTGGTCACTTCGGTCAGGGCAGTACAATACTGTAGATGTGTTTCTGTGTGTGTGGGGTGTTTGGTGTAGCAAAATGAAGCATGTCCTGCAGGCTCGCCACCTCTTCCATCCCCCCGCTTCAACTCGACACCCAACCTCCATTCACAGCGCCACCCCAGTGGTCCTGCTGGTGGCTGCAGCGGCATCATAGCCCCCCCTCCATTTATCACCACTCTGCCACTCACACACACCTGATTGGGGTCAGTCCTCTCCCTCTCTCAGTCATCACTCTTTTACATGTGAAGGTGAGGAGGACTTCTTTTTATCTGTGTTGATACTCTCTGCAGATAGAGGGTAAAATAGAAAGAGATAGAGAGCGGGATAAGAAGATACTGTTGCACCAGAGGACTGCACTTTAATGTGTTACAGTGCACTAGAAAGCAGGAGGGGAGAAAAACCTATTTTAGCATTTTTATTTTAGATTTTACGGTTGCATTTTTGTGGAATAAATTGGCTAAATTAGATATCATATGAGACAATATTACTGAGATTAGTCGACTTGACATATGCAGCAAAAAGTGTGTGAATATGCGTGTGTAAATGTTAACTCAACGAAGCTGTGCCGTTAAAAAAAAAAAAAAAAAAAAAAGGCCACAGTACTGAGAGGGAAAAGCGACGTAAGCATAAAGTGTCTAGTTAAGTCTGTGAGATGGACGTGCGGCTAAGAGCCGTAGTGGTGGGTGGGTTCGGGGGTGGGGGGTGTGTGACAGTGTGTGCCTTGTAAAGAGGCCAGCCCAAGCCTTTCTCCCAACCCAGAGACAGACACATTGAAATGAGCAGTCCAGCTAACAGGTCTCTGGAGGCTTTTTAAAACAGGGGCCCTGTGCTGTTAACTTCACACACACTTCCTGTGGCGCTCACACTGCATCTCTTTGGAAGGGAGAGCGCAGTCCGACCAAACATGGAGATGGGAGGGTTTTCTAAATGCATTTGTTAGCTGTGCTGTTTGGTTAGCGTGATGCTGGCATGTGTGTATAGGTGAATGACCGCATGCATGTGTGTGCAAGAAACATTCATTTGTGTGGTCATAAATTCACACATCCATTTAAAACATTTTTTTTTGCATTTTTGTGTGCAGCTTAAAAAATTCCAGTCCACGTCTGCTCTGAGTCCATTTTGAAGGAAGGCTGTTGGGTGTAATTTTCCACCCATATTTGGAATGACATTGAGTGGTCCAGTGGGTATAGAAGCTCCAGTCTCTCATCACGCTGCTGGGGGGATGATTAATAATAAGCACTGATGAATTCTCCACTGTCCCTGTGGGTTCTGCCATTACCTAGCAGCTCCAAAATACCACCTGCAGCTATAATTAGAAAAGCAGCATCTTAAGGTCTCGTCGCCTCAGATTCGGCCAAAGGCTTATAGGACACAGATCAACTTACACCATATTCAAATATTGATAATTGACTTTTTTCGCCCCCGTTTTAAACAAATAATGCACTTGTTCTATTTCATTGCAAATCTGCATTGCTGTTTATGCAGGCCATTATGTTCAACGTGAAGCCACACACTTGGTTATCCATGTATCTGAATGATAACCGTTGCGTCACAATTGAATTTCCAGCTCCTAATTTCTGTCAGGGTTTCATCACCCCATTCCCAAGGTTGTCTAAATAGACCTAATTTGATTTGAGATCACAGATTAGATACCCACTGTATCTGATTGCAATTTGCCAGCTGCAGATATGTATCAGAGCAAATGATGAATGTTGCTCAGCCCTAATTACTATGCTAAAATGATCACTATAAAAGCTCCCCACATTAAAAAAAAATACTGCTGAGCTCACATTACCAATCAATTCATCATTGGCTGTAGTCCGTCTTATATTTTAATATAATGTGCTGCTGTGTATGTACATGAGAGCTACTGCATTGATCTTTGGATCTATAGCATATTGTCCCATAATGAGGCTGTTAGTTGATTACAGTGGTCTGTAGACTTAATCCTGCCAGGGTTATCAGTGGGATTGATGAGCCAATACTCAGGATTACTGCCCCTCTAAATGGGCTCTCTACTGTACCGAGTGTATTGATATTCAGAGCAAGATGGCACTCGTCTGCTGTGGTCGGGTCAGTCGTTTTAACCAGAGACCTCTGGATAGCTGTGGGGACAACCTTCTGTCACGACAACCTACTACTCACCCTGATAACTGACTCATTAAACTCACACATAATGACGTAATGGTTGATTAAAATCCAGAATTATACATGTAATTTCCTTGCCGTACCTGCTTATTTTGCATCACTAGTCTTCTGTATTTATTTGTATGTGTTTGTGAGGACAGTAATTTATTTACTTTTTTGCACAAAAATGCAGTTTACAAGAGGATGCAGAGGTCTACATGTTGGTAAACTGGTTAGCATTTCAGTGTTTTCCTGAGGCACATGATGCAGCAAAATGCAAAGCATCCAACCCTATTTAAATGACTGCAACATTTTGACATAAATTACAATAAGTGCACCAAGGTGCCATCTTACTTCCAGGCTACCCCTGTCGCAACACGAGAGCTAGGCAGTGGTCCAACTTGAGAGTGACAGCAATTAACCTGCCTTCCGAGCTGTTTAGCTGGAGGAAATAGAAGGGATGAGAAATCTGACAGCAAGTGATGGGTAATATTTAGGGTTTAGGGGCAAATGAAAATTCTCCCCAAAATGAAAGTCATTAGGGAGAAAGTTACCCCACAGACAAAGGACAAAATGACAGTGTGTGTGTGTTTGTGTGTGTGCGTGCACGCTCATTCACCAGACACATAAGCTCACCTCCCTCTTATAACAACTCAAGTTTGTTGTTTAGTGGTTAAATGCTTAAAATACTGACACACAGTGTTCACCTACCATCACCTCTCACAAACAAGCCTCAAGCATCTTCCTCTCCTGCCCTTCACCTGCCTCTCTGTGTCTCTCTCCGTAGAAGACACACACACACACACACACACACACACACACACACACACACACACACACACACACACACACACACACACCTAAGATGCAAATCTGGGCTTTGCCCTTGAGCATAATTTAAAGGCCTAATCACCCAGACTGTCCCTTTGGATGGAAGAGGGAAGGAGGGAGGGAGGATGGTGTCTCTCATTTGCACCCTTACACAAAGAAGCTCATTAGGTTTATCTTTCAGGCCTGAGATTGCCCCACTCAACTGTGTAAATAAGACACTGGCCCTGGCCTGATGCATCAATCACCTCTCAGGACAGGAGACAGACCTCTGCTGAAATATGAACGATTTCATAAAGGAGCCTTTTGTTAGCCGTCATCATCTGTGTGAAGATAAGGGTTTGCTGTAAAGGCTGGAGGAGCATTAGGGGGAGCAACATGTACTGTATGTCTTTGTAAAATTATTTCCCCTTTCAGTGAAAAGACAGCTCTGCCCTGGCAATCCTTGTGTCTGACTTATTTACAATGAAAGCCATCCTTCTTTTTATTTCAAGCAGGCTATGGGCAGACAGTCCCTACAGGATAGTACATACAGGCCTGTGATATATGGGCCTGTAGTTCCCCCTCTGCGATGACACTAAAGATATAGGGTGTGAATGACAGCATAGCTACTGTTTGCTCACCCTTCCCCAGACAAAACACAGTATTATTCTATTATCTATCGAGACGCCACTTCTTCTTCCTCCTTCTCTCACCTTTTTTTTTTTTTTTTTTTGTCTCCGCTTCATTCTTCAGCTCCTTGAAACCTGGGCTGTCCATCTATGTTTAAGACACATTACATGTGGCCTCCTGGAATTTACAGTGGCGCTCTCCCAGTAACTCCATTTCGCACAGGAGTCCCCTGAGAGCACGGCGAAATGTCAAGCTGCAAGGCTTGAAAGAGAGACGAGGAGAAAGGGACAGAGCGAGCAAGCGAGCGGGCAATGTATTGAGAAGAGAGGATGAGAGAGATAGACAGAGTGAAATCTGCTGGAAATAAACCCTTATGGCTATTTTATGCTCAAGCAGTTGGGATCTGTAGTAGCAGGTAGTAGGGCTGGGCGATACGGCCAAAATCTACTTTCCTGATGTAGCTCATTTCATATCTCGATCACAATATAATGTGTTTTCTGGTAAATTGTTCTGGTAAATTCCGGACAAGCCTCCAAATATGTCACAGTTTGTCTAGGGCTTTTGAGTAACTATTGATGTAAAGTATATAACCCAGGGTGAATAGGAAAAACACTTCAATGGAATAATGAATAAAAAACAATTTGTTAACAAAATTATTTACAAACGAACACAAGTGAACTCAATACTACCTTCTGAACAGAACGCGACAAAAATGTATACGAAATTAACCCCTTTTAACTTAACAGAAACAACTTGAGTTCCTCTCAAGATCATAACCAATGATACAGCTACAACAAATACAGCATGACCATTCATGGCAACTTCAGGGAAGGTGCAGGAGGCGGACCTTGGAAGGAGACAAAGAAAAACAAACCAAAACAAAAAAGCACACCACACTTAACATAAATCATGAAAGTCTATATGAAATAACTCCGTGGTAGAGCCTATTTTTGTATAACCTACTCCATACTTAGCAGACATGGTTCGCTCCACCATCCCACCCACATGCAAGGATCAAAGCGTTTAGTCTCGTCCAAATAACATAATTATTGCACTAAATCAGTTTGCTGCTGGTATTTTGACATTGCGATTCAATATAATATAGAAAAATATGATATGTATGGCCATATGGCCCAGCCCTAACAGGTAGAAACAGACAGATCACATCAGTGTGTGTGTGTGTGTATGTGTGTATGTGTGTGTGTGTGTGTGTGTGTGTGTGTGTGTGTGTGTGTGTGTGTGTGTGTGTGCGTGTGTGTGTGCGTGCGTGCGTGCCTTTGTATGTTTACAGGATGTCAGATCAATGCTACAGAGGTCACTGGCTCTGACAAGGTTTTTTTTTGTCATATAACATTGTATTTAATGTAAAACAGAATCTGCATTTGCCTTTACGTTTGCATATATTTCAGTGGTAAATGTATTCTCTGGAAGCCAGTTGACATCATTCAATTTAGATCAGGCCTTCTGTCTGGCCTGACACATTTCTTCCCTTATTCTTTCCCTTTTTTCCTGTGCAGCGCATTAGCCCAGTGATAAATGAACTGGGTCAGGGTTAACCACCTCAGTGTAAATAAGAGGCAGCCATTCAGTGGCATATACTGTGGCCAATAGTCCCGCGGTCTCTAGCCAGCCTAGTGCAGGCCAGGATCAATGGCCACTTCACAACTCATTTCCTTTTACGCCTCCCTAACTGCCCCGCTCCAGCTCTGGGAAATAAATGGCACTGGATCTATAAGTCCACTCACACAAACACATATATACAGGCATGCATACACACTCATACAAACACACACTCGCACATACTTTGAGTGGACTGAGCGATTGCTCCAGCTCGATACCCTCCACAATAATTTATTTGCAAACTGCCTCTGTGGTGAACGGCGGATCATCTTTTCTTGGCCTCACAATCGAAAACAGGCATTCTGTCATTGTTTGTTGCCACTCCCCTGTCGTTGGCTTAAACAGAGTACCAGTCGTTAATATGGTGGGGTGGAGTGTTACTGTCACCCACAGCCTGGAAATACACATGTAAACGGCTGTGTTTTCCTCTAATGTGGAGCTAACAGGAGGATAGAAAAAACATGTGTGCTTTCCAATGCATACAAGGTAACGCATTGCTGTCTGCTTTTTCTGTAAATGCTGCCCCCCCCCCTAAAAAAAAAAAGGCAAGTGGCTTATAGTCATTTGATAGGCCACGACACCGCTATCCATTTAACAGAGCTTAAAAATCCTACATATGCATATGCCGGGGTGTCTTAAGCTGACAACCAAAAGACAGGATTTGCTAGAAGGCAGCTTTGGAGTGTTGTGAATTTAACAAGCATGTCTAGTATTACAGTTCCTCTCCGCTTTAGCCATGAATAGTAACAAATCAGACTCTGAAACGCATGCCCGATGGTTTGTTGTGTGTACCCTCCTCCCCTACTGTAACTAATATTCAAATGACTTCAAATCTGGTTAAGAAGATGACTCGCAAAAAGTAGTGGCATCTTTAATGTCACTGCTGCTCTCTTCCTCTAATGCGCCCAGAATCTCAGCTAACAGATTCCAGGTATCATCAGTTTTTTTTTCACTTGTTAACACTCTCTGTTGCTCCGATTACCTTCATCCCTGACCCATTTTTGAATATATAAATGGCTCTATCCTTCTCCCAAGTTGTTTGTAGTTGCTACACTACCTCACTGCTCTTTACGCATAGCCTCCAAACACTGTATACATATGTAGGAGAGCCAGCCGGGCTCTCAGCCTTCTCCTCTTCACAGCTTTTCATACAAATGCAGTAAATAAGCTGAGGCCTTGGGGAATTGAAGGCTCCAAACAGACGAACTGACTGACATGTCACTTAGCGCTGGCTTTGGCTCTCTTCACTGCAGGCTTTAGAGCTGAAGCTGCTGGGTTTTATTGTGAATCAGCCAAGGTCAGGCCCTCACTTTGCTGTCATCTTTACCATTTACAACTTTATAATAACGTCAGCCATGTTATTTTATTTACTTTTTAAATGTGGGGAAATAGAGCAAACAGTTTGGCATACATTGGAAAAAAAATCCATTTACAATCAAATCCTTTGAGGATATTGTGAGCGTTTGTTTTTGGCAGATACAGAGAATAAGATGTATTCTAGTCGGAGGTTAATGATGGAAGTCACACTAGGAGTCGGTTGCAGCAGAGATAGACAGGCCCGCCTCTCTCCAGCCTATGGTCCTGCTCACACAGCCTGCCATTCCTCATCAAGACCTAACCACTGCTTATTTACCCACACTGCGGGACTTAACTCGGCCGAATTGATCAGTGATAGCAGTGGAAAGCTGCTTGTTCCACCCTGATAAAAGCGACGCCTATGAGCATATGCAGAACATGCTTTGTGGGCTCGGCACTTCAAGCTTGACTAGACACTAAGCTGATATTGGTTTCACGCTTGAGTCCATGGTGCAAAAATCTTCCAATTGAAACCCAGAGATTTGATTGTTTCTGCGTATGCATTTATCAGAAGTTTACATGATAAATATACATTAGCCTGGAGGCTTGGCCATGCGTGGTATTGTTTCAGCGATACTATTCTTCATGCATTCCTTTCCACCTGTTTGGACTTCATCATCCAATTCGGTGTGATAATCATAATTTGCACAAAACTTCAAATGGATGTATAGGAGTTTTTGCATCGTTAGTCTTCCCCAGAATTTTTGTCGGAGAGAAAATACTTCTTTGTTGGCACAAGTTTGAAATGTGTGAGGAGAGAATCCCTCTCCAAATCACTGAGAACTGTGTGTTTTCCATATTCTTTGTGTCTGTCGTGTGCCGACGAGCTTGTGTCTGTTCCGTGACATAATTCTCAGACTCAGAAGTTGAGGCCCCTATAATATGTGTAAAACAACCCCCCATCCCCCTCTTGGCTTAGTCCTGCCTTAATTTTGTAATGCCTTCACCGCAGCCCTAAATGATATGTCATTTATCTTTCATACAAATTTCAACCAGAGGTTTTATTTTCTTAATAACCACTGTAATTGTTCTGTCCTTGTGCGGAGTGCTATGAAGGGAATGATCATGCTTTTGGCACATTTATCAAAGCCCAAGAAAAAAAAATGCAAAAAGGAGGGCCCTTTTTCTCACATAGCCGGACTAAGTGTGCGACAGAGTGATAAATTTTCTTGTTAGGAGAAATTACATCCACTAACTTGAGCTACTTCAGCATGAAATTGAAAAAGAAGCATTTCTTGTGAATTTCCATTCTTGATTCAATGAAAGATGTAGATTAGCCCTTTGGAAAAGGGCGGGGAACAAGAATGAAACTAAAGAAGTATGACTCCGCTCACGCTAGCTTGTTCTCAGAAGCGTGATATAGGATGCTGGTGGAAAAGCTTTTGTTTATGGAAGTAAGGCTCAGTCAAGCTGGTGGCAGATTAAAGAAAAAAATGTTTAACATCTCTCTCTCTCTCTCTTCCTCTTTGTCTGTGTGTGTGTATACGTGGTATACATTTATGTATTCACACACAAACCTTATGCATTTTACATTTTTATCACTGGGACTCTCCAAGCCTCTACCTTACCCAGTCACAGTCTGTGCTCTTCTCACTTCTCACACACACAAACACACTTCACCAGACCTGGAGCAGCCTGTTCTGGTGGTGGTGGTGGTGGTGGTGGTGGTGGGGTGGAACACTGATTGATAGACGCTGGGTGTCAGAGTGGAAGGCAGATAACTATATCTTCTACAGCTCACTTAAAGGTCAAACACACATCGCTGTAATTGGAATATTCACAAGACAACCACCAAGGTACAATGTGGGGTGGAGGGAAGAAAGGGAGGAGGAGGAGGAGGAGGAGGAGAAGAGGAAAAGGTAGGTGTTACATAAGCAGAGAGATTGAGAGAGGAGAGGGGGAGGGAATGTGATCTATGGCCCTTCCACAGGCACATGTAGTGGCTATTTATTGATTTGATCTTTAGGCAAAGTGTGGCATTCATTGAAAGAGACACCACCTTCATTGGAGAGCAATCCTCACTAAGGTTACTGGGGGCTAACGGCAAGACAAAGTAGTCACATAAACTTGTTTAAACTATGTAGAGAAGCCATTTACAGTTGTGTGACTGTTAATCAGTATATATAAGCTCAAAATAATACTGTCTTGATCTGAAAATCACTATTGATTTTTTATTAATACAAGTAGTTTACATGTTAGTTTTTTTTTTTTTTACTCAGATTTTATGCATATGGTGGTATGTTCATTAGACTGTGACAGTTTTCCATAAAATATTACCTTTCATGGCAGTATATTGAATTGCAACCTCTGCATTGTGATTTGTATTATATACAGCCCTACTGAAAAATGAACACTTGAGAAAGTCCTCTTTTCACCATGGAAATAGCTATGGTTTGTTAAGTGTAAGTCACTACAGCTGCAAGGTTCTCCATGCAGCGGGTGAGGTGAGGTCATTTACAGCTAAGGTCAGGGTGCTCTCTCTCATCGACTCCTGAACAGGGTAACAATTAGACTCAGCACTTAACCTGAGCTCTGCAGGACCAGACAAGCAGACACTCATACTATTGACCTGCAGCAGCAGAGCCCCCAAGACAGGATCTGATGTACACACATACAGATGCACATGCACTGAGCAGGCATACAGGCTCTGTCTCACAAGTACACAAACCCCTTTTTCAGCCACTTTCGGTCGACATGAAGATGAATTCTCATCACTATCCTGTTTTTCTTAATCATTGTTTAGTGTTCCTGTGAAGGCTGCGAGTTTCTATGTGCTCTGTGTGTCTTTATCAGTGGTTTAATGGAGGGTAAATGCACTTAAATGCAGTTTACCTACAGGATGCAGCAACCTTTTATTTACCACTTTAGCCCCGGCTTTTATGTTTGCATATGTGTCTCGTTTGCACGCATATGTGTCAGCACATTCATCTTTTTCCGCAGCATCTATTGGTATTGGCATTCTGTACAAAACAAGCTCTTCCGCAGAAGCGGCTGCTTGTTCTCTGGTGCCACAGTTAGATCGCTCGTCGCCTCTGGCCATGTTTTTGGAGTGGGAGCCTCTTAATAACGACTTGTCAACAAAGACAGACACAAGCTCCATGAAAAACAACTTCATTGTGTGTCTGATCCGCTGACAAGAATGATGAGAAAACCCTAGTTTGCACGGAAATACAGCTGTTTTCATGCTCACTGAGTAGCTCCAGTAAGCATATAGTTCAGTGTTTAGAGTGTCATACTGTTAAATAGACAGTGTGTGCTGTAAGCTTACTCAATTTGTAAGAATTTGGATAATCAATGTTCTATTTATAAGCAACTAGGTCTGAGCAATTGAGGTTTTTTTCCCGTCTCACCATTCCAGTTTTTCCAGCCCCTTTTCCAAATGAACTACAGCTGGCCTGAATGCAACATTTCATATCAGGTATTCATCCAGCTGTGTGACCTCCACTCGCCTGGAACTGTGAAAAGGAGAGGGATCATAATCACCTGAAGAGCAAATCAAGCGCTTCAGCAGAGAGAAAGAGTGTGTAATAGAGAGAGAATGTGTGTGTTTGTGTTTTTGTGCGGCTGCAGGGTTGGGGGTGGGGGAGCTGCACAGTCCAACACTCATATAAGCCTCATGCCAGCTTTGCTTTTGCAAAGAGAACACTTGACCTCACACACTGTCCACCTCAAACAAACACACACACACACACATATTCGCCTATCCCTTCTTCCACCCACACAAATACCTTCCCTGGCCTCTTCTCTTTTTTCTCTCTGTTTGACTCTATTTTTTCTTTCTCCCTATCTCTTTGTGATGCTATATTGTGGTGGCTCTCAGTTGTCAGGTACTGAGAATTTCCCTAAGAGCAGCAGTAGATAAAGAGCGTCGCTGAATGGGCCTGCTGTCACCTTATCTAAACGTAGCCATACAGCACAGGTCAAAGTAAAGACTCTGCTAAAGCCACCTGCAGACACAGAGCGCCGGGGTAGTAGGGGTGGTGTGGGGTAAACTGAATTAAAGTAGCTGTTCCCAATATTTATGTGACATTGGATTCGCACAAAGTCCAACTGTTATGTTTCCAAGGTTGTCTTTCATATACTCTTTGAAAAATGTTTGATTTTATTCCCTAATCCTGCTGCCAGACAGACAAACAGTCAAACCACACTAAAAATATAACCACCTTTGCGAAGGTAATAAGTCCAGTCAGATCTGTCTAGCCTGATAAAAATTGTCAAAATGCATTTTTTCACAATGACAAGGCAGTCTTGTTTCAAATTCCACCTCAAAACGGCGCTTCTGTGTTGAAGTTCAGCTCGAAAGTAGCTGAAAACAATTACTCTCTCTGGCTGTTACACATATATCATTGTATTTGCACAGAAAGTCGGTGGTGATAACAGCAGGAGGCGGGATGTCAGCGAGCGTTAGCGGTTGCAGTGAACGACAGCAGGCCGCGCTCTTTGTTATTGCTGGCACGGCCTCCCAGCGTCTCAGCAGACACATACATATTGGTGCATATGCACTCTTCAACTCCCTCTCACAGACATAAACACACACTTTATCTGTGATGGGCAAAACAGACCCGTGTTTTGTCTTCGTTAGTGGAAAAATAAGTGTGAGGTTACACAATAGAGCGAGACCCCCTCCTACCACCTCCACTTTCCCCCTCCTATACGAGCTTTCTTCCTGGGGTAGGAGTGAGCAAATTCATCTCGTCAATCCTCCCGGGAGGGTGTAGCTATGCAGCTCTGTTTACTGTGGCAGAAAGTTAATATAAATTTTCATCAGTGGGGGAAGTTTACACATATGATTCTATTTGTCCTTCATTATTAGCACCTGAGTCTGGGGCTGGGTAGGCATAATTGTCTACAGACACAGGCCAAATAGATGCAAGGGAAAAGCAAATAAGCACACCCCAAAATAATTTGATGCTTGTGTGTTACAATCCTCCACCCTAGGAATTCTTAATCTAGAGAATCAATAAACAAGGGGTGAGAGATGTGGGGGAGAGAGGAGGGGAGGGGGACAGAAGGATGAGAGGAAGAAATGAATAATGTGATATGAGCTATGAGGAGGGAAGAGGTGGGGGGAGGAGAGAGGAAGAAGTTGATTTCAAAGTGCAGTGAAGAGGTGGAAAGGAGTTCAAGCGATCAATATGGAAGGGTTTCTTCCCAAACACCTATTATCCACTTTGGAGGAAAAAAGAGAAAAGAAACCACAACAATAAACGAGCACAAGACAGTTTTTTTCATTTGTGGATGAAGCACTTTATATGTAGAGCTAGAGGAAGCTGAAGTAGCTGAAAATAGTGAGATAGAGATAGCAGAGTGGGACACAGGAGCCCATTGTTCTGCTGGATAGCTTTCCCTTCATCCTGAGGCCTGAGCACATTCTCCATGGACCTTTCTCTCTCTCCCTCCCTTCTTCACTGCACACTGTTGATTTATTGAGTCATACATTAAAATGCTCATTACTCCTACATACTTTCCAAATTCTCCTTTTCTGCCTTCTTTCTCTCTTTCTCTCTGGTTTCTCTCTGTTTTCTCACGGAAGCACCATCTGAGAAATCAACAAAAGGTTTCTGTTGGGAAACTGCATTTTGCCACCATTCCAGCTGTTATTGGAGCCAGACGGACAAAGTTTAGCAGGAGGAAGGTGGAGCTGAGGTGTGGCTGATTTAGATATATTCATGCACTTGTCTGTCAAGCAAAAACGATCTTTAATACAACCCTTTGAACCTGAGGAAACGTCAGACTGATTTAAAATATCTCTATTTTAAGCTTCATTAATAATTTTTCAAAATCTGAAAGTCTGACAATAATTTGGCTAGAAATATGTGTGTGTGATTTGGGCAAAATAGAAAATAAAACATGCCTTTAAAACCCGCCAGAGGGCTAAATCTAAATAATTTTTGCTGGTGCACCTTCAGGCTCTTTCTCATTAGCTCCAACTTTCTGCCATTCCATTAACATTTGACATAAATAAAAAAACAACTATTTCAACAGACGTTTGCATGTGTTTATTTGCATTCGTGCAAATCCTCCAGAAGCCTCCTGTGTCTGCAACTGCACTCAAAAGAAATATTTTTTATTCAACCAAGCAGAGGTGGCTGAATCCAGGTGTGTATTGTGCTCTGTGTGGGTTAGTGGAAGCGATAAGGGAACTGAATCTGGAGCCATTGTTGAGGCACTGGTGCGTCATCGCCTGCTTTGACCTTTATAGAAGGATAGCAGTCTCTCTATTCCTGTGGCCCAGTTACTTGAGGTAAAGTGGATCAATAGCAGCCATAGAAGCATATTAAGCATTGACCTGATTAGAAAGAACATTGTAGCAACTGCGTGAATTTAGCAGCGAGTGTAAAAAAAAGTCCTCACCCATATGAAACAATCAACAACAACAATCAACAAAGGGCAGCAGCATCCTCAGGTCTGATCTCCAACAGACGGACTGTATACTAGGGCTGGGTGATATGGACCAAAAGCCATTTCCCGATATATTAAGGCTGAATATCGATATACGATATATATCACTGTATTTTATTGCAAAGTGAGAGCAAATGTTCAGTCAAAGCCAAATATGACATGTCACAAGTAGTTTTATTGAAACTGTTTATTTAAGTGAACATAAATACTGTATAACAACAGGAGTACTTTTTAAAAAAAATCAAAGCTACATAAAGTGCACATTTAATAAAAAATTATCTTAAATAAAAATGAGTGCCTATGAAATGAAATAGGCCAATCTTTTTTCTAAAATAAACATATATTTATATGAGAAAAGAAAAACAACAGTACAAAAGAACTAAATATAACAAACCCTAGTAAGGGCAGCATGTATATATAAAGAAAGGAAAACAAATCAAACTATATCCATATATACAATAAGGTCTAATTCCATATCACATTTAATATATCGACACATCTTTTATATCGATGTATTGCCCAGCCCTACTGTAGAGTGAGCTTTGTGACTGAACTTCTGCCAGGACAGTGTGTGTAATCTCCACTCAGCTTCTCCATCCTCCCATCCGTCCGTGACGCGTGTTTTGGGCCTCTGCTGTTCCGCCGATGTTCCCTGGTCGCACATTGCTTGTTTTCACAAACTCAGGCCCCACTTTTGTATTCAGACATTGTATGGGGCATCTTATCCTTCTCCTCTTCTCTTCTCATTTGTCTATCCTCTCCAGCCAGCCCCTCCAAATCCGTATCCATCCATCCATCTGCCCTGAATCCACTTATATAAGAAGATAGGGTGTAAATATTTTGGCGCGGAGTGTCAGCGCGTATCTCCCCCGCCAGCGGGCCGGCAGCCTCAGTCCAATCAGCCATGTTTGTTTGTTCAGCTTAAACTGTTTGTGCCTTGTTTTCCGTGGCATGCGACTCCCTCCAGCTTGAATAAAGTGTCACACTTTTTCTTTTTTGCCCCCCCCCCCCCCCCCCCTTCTTCTTCTTCTTCGGCGTCTGTGTTTCCTGGAAGCGAGGATAGATAAGCCCGATGGTGCGCTGCTGTGTGTGTGCTTATTCACACACCAAGAGCAAGTGTGTGTGTGTGTGTGTGTGTGTGTGTGTGTGCTTATTCACGCACCAAGAGTGTGTGTGTGTGTGTGTGTGTTGGAGTTGTCAAAGCTGTCAGCATGACTGGAGTTGTTTTGGCCTACAGCCTAGTGTTGAACAGCAGCCCTTTACTCCCTACAACAAACACATACACACACACAAAACATCTGTTCTGCACACCACAGTGAGACTGTGTTATCATGATGCAATCCGTTTTCTTGCTGATCAACAATTGATACGCTGTTTACAGCTACTTTCTGGAACATCCTGTCGAGGCAGCGGCCGCCGTGAAGACGTACCTGTTGAGGGCAGCTTATTTCACACCAGTGTCATCATTCCAATATCTGCGATATCCCCCTAATAACAACAACTCCCAACGTGACCGCAGCCAGGAAGTGATCTGCACTGTCCAAACACAATGTCACAGCCCCTCAGATATATCCAATTCCAATGTCATGGCTGCATATCGTGCAGTCTCCAGGTGGATTTGAAAGAGTGACATTCTTAGTGGATGGCTTATTTCTTTCACCCCTTCCCACCCACCACACAAAATAAGCAATCTGGAGATTTGTAATGGTTTGGCCCACTATTGCAGAGCCTGCTAATGTATTTCATGCTTGTTTAAGATCTTTGCATGCTCCTTACAAAGGTGCATTGTGATAGGTGTTCCTTATTACCCTGTTCTGTAGAGTCTAAACACTGTGTGGAGGATAGCGGTAGGGAGGGAGGGATGAATGGATGGCTGATGTGGTTTTTTTCTCTCTTCCCCTCTCTGTCAGTCTCTTCTCACTCTCTCCCTCTCCAGTGATCTCTGCATGCCTATTAATGTAGCAGAGGAATGCCTGTGTAAACATTCTTGTTTCTCAGTCCGTTTCGCATAATAGTTGCCTGTATCGCCTTTCTCCTGACCTCACTATCTGAAACCAATTACACCAGATCCATTTGGGCTGAATCTTATTTTCATAAGGATCCCCGTGTCGCGGTCTCGGTCGCTCTGTGTGTTATTTTCCCTCCTCTTATTTTTTTTCCTCCTTTCCAACCTCAGTGATGGATATCAACATCAAATATGCCTCTGAGTGCCTTGTTATTTATATAGCAGGGCCTGGCTCTTTCTCTCTCTCTCTCTGTCTGGCTTGCTCTCTCATTCTGAAGAATGTGTCACATTGTGCTGTTTATACAATGTGCGCATTAATAGACCGGGGATGTCATTTTTTCTTGCATAGCAACCCAGGTTAAATAGACGGTGCGCCTGCACTCGTCTGTGTTTTTGTCCGCTCCGGCAGCTCTTCAGCAAACTTTTGATGACTTTCCTTGGCATTTTGTGCTTTTTGTGCTTTGAGATGAGCTTCAGGCTTGCCATCTCTGTGGAGTGGGAAGTGGGTGGCACAAATTGGTGCTTTTTACTGTAATGGCTGAATACTCAGAGCCAGTGTAAGTGAGCGGACTTTTTTTTCTTTTTTTTTTTCTCCCATACCTTCCACACCGTCACAGACTCTCTAACCCCCCCTTCCACAGTAGAGGTGACAGGCAGTTTCAGGCATGACAAACCACTCTGGAAAAGTTTGGCCGGTGTTGATAAGGCCTGTGTTATGTTTGGAGAAGTACTATTTATGCAGTCTGAGCAGACTTCTTTTCTAATAAGCTGAGTGCAGTTGATCTCTCTGCTTCACCCCCTGAGCGTCACCTCTCATGCCTGCACCTCCCTCGGTATTTACCTGGCATGGATATTGGAAGCGCAGTTAAAAACATCTCTTTCTTTGTACTCTTGACCGCGTGTAATATATCGAGTGGCTCTCTTGACTTTGGATATAACACAGCGAGTCATTATTGATTCACACATGGATAAACATTTCCTGCTGACAGCTACCTCGGGTTGCACTCATCAAGCAGCCTTCCCTCTAACTACTGTGTGCAGGGCTCAATAAACCTTATAATTACTTTGATTCGCCAATCATGGTGAGATTAATTAGGCCCTGTGTTTTAATTAGCAAAGTGATTGGCTGCATTCAAGGAATTTGTTTTGTCTTTTGCCTTCAGTTAAAGTAAACGCGTCAACACCTGCACCCGGTCTACTTTACTGTACTTCTGCATGTGTGTGTGCCTGATGAAAAGGCCATGGCTCAGCTTACAGATGTCACATTACACACACACACACACACACACACACACACACACACACACACACTTAAAGCTGTGGCGACGAGGCTCCTTTACCAAGGAGACAGATCAATGCAGTTAGGACTCAGTGCCAGTGTAATGTGTTTGTTTACTTTACTTCAGAAAGCCTGGCTCCTCCTGAGCACCCAGACAGACAGACCCCCCCCCTCCCCCACCACCACCACCACCACGCTGCCCCCTCTCAGCTCTGTCTTTTCATAATTGATCAGGAGGTGGCTGTGTTCCCTGAGGGGTTAAGACATGGCAACTTTTTTTTTTCTCCTCCTTCTCATTTTTTTACTGCCTCTCTCTCTCTCTCTCTCTCTCTCTCTCTCTCTCTCTCTCTCTCTCTCTCTCTCTCTCTCGTCCTCTCCTCTTGTTTGCTCAGGATCTCAATGTACTAGTTCAAACATTGTTCCCACCAGCTGGCAGAGCTGCGCCATATGCACGCCCTGTCAAGGCAGCTGTTGTCATGGATACTGGCAAGCACCAGAAAATAAAATGAGCACCCCTGATTCCTGAGGAAGTGTCACTCTCCATCTGAGTTGCATCCCCCTCCCTCCCTTATTTCTTGCTTCTCCTCCTCCTCGTCCTCTTCTTTTTTCATCAAAAAAGAAACACCTGTGAAGTTGTTGTGTTGTGTTGTGTGTGCATACGTGTTTTTTTTTCTTTTCTTTTGTTTTTTTATAAACCTCCTCCTCTCCCACTTGATGCTTGTGGGCCTGAAGAATACAAGGCTGTGTGGAGCAGCAGCAGCAGTAGTAGCAGCTGTGCACAATGTACTTTTCTGCCAGACTCTTTCATCCATCTGCTCTTGAAGAATCGGAGTGAAGCTGCTAGCCCAGCTGCCGCCGTACCTGTGAAGCTGCAGCTCGCTCGTCACACACATTCTGTACACAGAGCCAGGCGGGAGGGGATCTGTAATCCCATCAAACCCTAGAGAAATAAATTACGCCACATCCCAGCCTCTCTGATTCCTATCATCTCCACACATCAAACAGTGTTGATGACAAATTTTACAATTTACAAACACAATTTATCTTTTTTTCTTTTCTTACCATGTGTAAACAGCTGTGAACTAATTTCATCAGACAGGAAAAAGGCCTCTCGTTCTCTATGTACCTGTCCATATTTCAATCCATCCATCAGCAATCCTCTGCTCATGAGCGTCCTTAATGCATAGTGTGAAACCTGGGCTGCTAGTTAATTCACTCTAAATGTAATCTGATGTTGATTTTGTCAACTTTAATTACAGCTCCCAGGGACACTTCACATGGTGCTGCTTCTACTTCAAATTGATATTATGAATATGCAAATGTGGTGGTAATTTGCAGAGAGAAGTGGGTATTTCAGTTGAGCACACACTAGACAGGTCAATTCTACTGACGCTCTGTCTTTTTTTTTTTTTTTTTTTTTTTTTTCAACCCACCACCCCTCCTCCACTCTCTTCTTCAGGGGTGCTCTAGACAAACTGTATTTATCCTTGATCATAGCTCTGTGAATTGTTACTAAAAACATAGTGTTAACCACGTCAGAGTGTGTTCCGGAAACTACCAGGTGATATTCGACAGGGTTTTCACTCACTTTTGTCCCTGAAAATGTGAATTATCTCTGCTGTCAGCTTCAGGAAATCTAATAGTTTATTTTCAGCGTCTCTTTCTCTCCCACCTCCCCATCTTTCTCTTTCTGCTTTTTTTTTCACACTGTCTTTTGTCTTGTGTTCCTTTTCTTCCCAGGCCCTACAAGCAGCGAGGCAATTACTCTTGCAGCAGCCAGGCAGTGGCCTGAAATCTCCAAAGAGCCAGGACAAGCAGCGTCCACTGCAGGTAAAGCAGCTCCCCGTCTAATCTCTTAAGTCCATCCATAATACATGCTCCTCCGAAAAGAAGATTTCCTCTGTTCCACAAGTGTGTTTGATTTGCCAACGCAATCCTCGGACCTGCCATTGGAATCTTAAAGCTGGACAAGACAGTCCCCAGGAAGCTCAGCGTCACATAGACACAAGAAAAACACAACGCAGGCGGCTCTGAGAGCAGAGTTTCATTCATATGCCACACGTCCACCTTCAAGTATATTGTATTTGTCAGTGAGGCTACCATCAAGTCCGACAGATATATAAGTTGACAGATATTATCGGCTGATATTGGCCTATCAAAGGCCGAAGGGTATCAGTGTTTATGCTGTCTGATATGAGCCGTTATGAAAACTTAATTTACGCAATATACTAATGGAAAAATGATTAGACCAACCTTGTTTTCTTCAATTTCTTGTTCATTTTGATGCCTGGTACAACTAAAGGTACATTCGTTTGGACAAATACAATGATAACAACAAAATTAGCTCACAAGAGTTGAATTTAAGAGCTGATAGCCATTTTCCATGGTTTTATTGATAATAACCAAAATCATTATCAAGAAAACCATGGAAAATGGCTAGATATCAGCTATATATGTCCAAACAAATGTACCTTTAGTTGTTCTAGGCATTAAAATGAACAAGAAATTGAAGAAAACAAGGTCGTTCTAATAATTTTTTCCATGACTGTATAAAGCAGAATATGTTGCTTGGCCTGATTTGAAAATGGTGATAGCTATTCATTTTTGTATTTTATTTTTTAAAAATAGTCAGCAATTGACTGACACTGAACAGTAACAATGTTTATTTAGCTATTTATTTTATTCTTTATTTTCTCAGTTATCATTTATCGAATTGGCTGACAATGTAATACATTGTTTGTATAATGTATAATAATGTTAAATATTATCTATTATCATTCCAGCTCAAAAAATACTATATCGTTGAATCCCCCCTCTTAAGTCGGTATCGATTTCAAAAATCCCATATCGGTAGGGCTCTAGAAATTCATTTGTGAAGTATATCACAAGTTGTATTGTAGGCTGACAAATAATTTGATCTGTGCTTTGGCAAGAATCTGGTCATACATTACAATATGTATCACAATACGATTCAATATATCGTGATACTGTAAGCAAGACGATATATTGCAATTTTTAAATTTAATATAGGGAAAACTGTCATGGCATAGACTATACCACCGCTGCATATACGTTTTCCATGCAATCAGAACGGAGGGGTCTACATTTGTATTTTTACATCCCTGTGCAATCGTTCCGCTATGAATACTCCATGTAACTATAAATTAAAGTCCAATAGTGTTTTTCACAATAAACACAGCATCACAAAATATAATATCACAACACTCAAGTGCAGTGATATTGTCCTCCAGCCCTACAGATCCACATAGTGCTGAAGTGGGAAGGTTAGTTATTATTTGAAAGACATGTCAACCTGACTAGTGGGTTACACAGACAGCTAATTTTAACTGCCTCAGC
Organism: Centropristis striata; assembly: GCF_030273125.1. Classification (NCBI taxonomy): domain Eukaryota; kingdom Metazoa; phylum Chordata; class Actinopteri; order Perciformes; family Serranidae; genus Centropristis; species Centropristis striata. The sequence goes on along the minus strand of NC_081538.1, from coordinate 9,545,638 downwards.
TTGTCATTTCCACTCTTCACAACTAATTTGCCTTATTGATTCGTAGAGCTGTCTATTTCTGTTGTCAGTGATTTGGAAAAGGTCACACTTGTACACACACACACACACACACACACACACACACATATACACATTAACACATTGCCTGCAATCCTCTTTCTTTCCGGCATTCAGATTTTTCTCACACTTGCAACTCTGCTCGTTTAAATCAACAAGACAGTTAGTTGGTTTTCCTGCCTCAAATTACATAAGGCCCCTTGACATCTGCTCCATGTTTTTATTATTAGTATTTTTTTATATTTAATTTATTTTTAGCCGTTGGAAATTGAAGTGTGGGAGTTTGTGCCCTCCACTCGGCTAATAAGTACTATCAAGGAGCAATGGTTTACCTCATTAGGGGCTCTGTGCATTTCATTAATGTCAGGGAAATTGGCGTTAACCTCACCCGTTGATATTTTCACAGAGTCTAACAATGGCGACACCTTCAATTGGAGTCACACCCCTGTGTACCTAATTACGTACTGGCGAAGAGATAAGGTTGGCAAAGACTCAGTCATGCTTTTGCATTGAAATAATTAAACTCAACCTCATCAAGAGTGTTAATATTGTCAGTATATTCACACATAATGGCGACAGAATGAAAAACACATATATTTATTTGGGTGTATATTTTGTATCTATTTAGCTGCGGGGGTAAAAGGGACTGTTAATTAAACAAAAGCTTATTGTCAGAGCCCATCGTCTGTTTGAGGCTCTGTATGGAATAGATTCACACAAATGGGATCCTGATCTACAAATGCCTGCATAGCCACAATACATACAGGAGGAACAATATTGAATGAGAGCAGTGTGGGTGCATGATAACTGTCAGCCCATGTCCAAGCCCCAGCCTCTAATAACACCAGCAGATGGTAAATATTGAATATTTACATTTGCTTACTCCATCCTTGCCTCGTGTTGGCGATATGAATCAATATGAATCAGAGGGGCCTGCCGATCGGCCTGTCCTCAGCTCCCAACTAATCCATCTGTTGATCCAGCCTTTATTAACATCCTCACCTCTTTGTTCCAAAAAAGTCTTCATGCAGAGAGTCATCCCAGTGATACACAGCAGCACAAACAGGCCCTGGTGCATTCTGGTGCTAGATCTTTCTCACTGCGGGGAATATACTGCTGTGTGCCCTTGAATCTGCTCATTTCAAATGACATTTTAGCTGTAATACTCCATTGTGCAAATATCAGAAAGCAGAAGAAACTCTGACTTGATTAAAAAAGCCTTGTTTTGACATTTTTTTGTTCTATTTCTTGTTACTTCCAGATTGTTGTTTTTTTTCCTCTTGTCTCAAGGGAGTTTACACAATAAAGCTGCATTATTTACCTGGATTATAAGGCCACAGTGGGTGCTATAGTGCAATATTTTATTAGCTTCACAGCTTGATAAGAGTCGGTGGCAATCAAGCGACATGTTTTCCACCGGAGGAATCAGGCGGATTGATCCTCTTGTATGATTAGCGCAGTAGAAAGTGGGGAAAGGGATTAATATTAGCATGACATCCTGCTTATGGTAGAGATACTGATAAATCCTCTGCCAGTCGTTTTTTCCTCTTGTTCCCCCATCTTTGGTATTTAAGAGCGGGAAATGATCCATAGATCATGGCATGTAAATTATTTAGTACACAAGCATCTAAGTGCCTCAGCTTGCAGTTTTAATTACGCGTATTAGCAGCTAAAGGCTCTCGCCTGACTAATTCTATCCGCTCGCTCATCGCTGCTTCTCAGGAGTTGATGATGCGGAGGCAGGCAGCTCACACGCACGCACACACACACACACATGTTATAAAAAATAAAAAAAACAGTCCCACAAACACACATACAAACACACACACAAGCTGCTTCTCCACATTTGCGTAATGTGACAGGTCTATTATTACACAGTAAGCCCACGGGAGCACTCAATAAACACCTATTTCTCCCTGTAAATCCCCCTGCCTCCGCCATGCTGCTTACACGGCTCTCCCAAGGCACACAACACCCTCTCGTCTCCGCTCCATTCTCCTCTGCTCCTCTCTCCCCTCGCTCTCCTCCTCTCCGTGGCAATATCCCCCCTCTGAAAGGCATTTATACACTGACATTTGGAATACAAATAAAGAAACGCGGACAAGGAGAGGCGGAGAGGATTACAGCGGCCTATGAATCTGACAGTTGTTTCTCTCGCACACACACTAACATAATGCATCTACACACAGCCTGCACTCAAACACAAACACCAGCACAGAGACAGTTGCTTGAAGTTTTTACATTGCTAGAAGTGACTTTGTGCAACTCTTGTTAGTGACTTATTATTGATCAGGAGCAGGATATTGATATATCGCCATAATAAAACAGCTTAAAACATGGCTCTGCAGTTTTGTGCTCCAGTTTGGACAAGAAATCCAACAAAATAAACTTTAACCCTGTCAGGGCCCTGTAATACAAAGCAGGTTCAACATGCTCATGATATCTTTTCATTATCTGGCTTCCTTTAACCTAACAACCAACCACCCGTCCCTTACCACAAATACTGATTCATAGTACAGGGACCTGCTATTTAGGCAACCTAAACAGAGGCTGGTCTCCCCTCAAAACAACAATATAGTATAGTATAATATAGTTTGTATAAGCAGCAAAACACAACCCATATTTAGATTTAAGACTGTCCTCCGCTGCCATCTTGCAAGCATATTAGTAATGATTGACTGTGATGTGAAGTCTAAATGGTGGAAGTCTCACCCAGGGGAACTGGTGAAAGTCCGAAAACAAGTAAATAATGTGATTGAAACATCGAAGAACTTCTGTGGCTTGCATTTTGTGCAGCACGTTTTTACATAACTATGTCACCCTAGTAACTACTTCACTTCCAGCATTTACATACATATACTTACAGTTTAAGCTGTCTTTTAAAATGCCTAACCATGACATGTTTTACCTTAACCTAGATCAGTGGTTTTGTAGCCTAAATTCAACAAATCTGCAGCTGTGGCTCAGTTGGTAGAGTGGGTTTCCCACCGATCGGAGGGTTGGTGGTCTGATCCCTGACCATGGCAGCCTACATGTCGAAGTATCTTTGAGCAAGATACTGAACCCCTAATTGCTCCGATGCTGCGTTCATCGGTGTGAGAATGAATTCCCAATGGTGGCAGGTGGCACTGTTTAGGATAGCCTCTGCTACCAGTATGAATATATGTGTGAACGGGTGAATGAGCGCAGTCTGTAGTGTAAAGCGCTTTGAGTGGTCACAAAGCGACTAGAATAGCGCTATATAAGTGCAGGTCCATTTACCATTTTTATTACAGCCGCGAACAGAATGTGTATGTATCATTATTATTCACATATTTTTATTGGGCTTTGAATTGTAAATACTTTTAACAAGTCAACAATTAACAAGTCCCCAAACAGCAACCCCAACATATACAACAATAAAGTGACAATAATAACACAAAAAAACGTACATTGAGGGGGAAAAAAACAAAACTGAAATATTACAGAGCCTGTGAATCAATAATATCCCAGTGTTTCCAGCAGGAAATTGTAAGTTAAAATAATTTAGAAATGGCTGCCAAACCTTATAAAATCTCTGGGTACGTGTATGTATAATGACGTGTGTTTTTAGAACGATCTGTTCTGCACCACAAACACGCTCATATGTGCCATTATGGGTGGTATAGACTAACGACCTATTCTGTCATTTAGGTTGGAGGTCTTGGTTCAAACACACCTGACTTTCTTCACACATCTCCCATTGTGACATCATCTCTATATGTCACAGGGCAACATATAAAACAGCCAGAATGACCTGAGTGTTGGGGGGCGTGTCAGATGACAGCGTGACCCTTCCTCCCAGTAGTTAACACCCAGTTCTTAACCATGCAAAACCTGAGAGCAAGTGTTGCGACTGCCGCTCTGCCCCTTTCACACCATCAAGCTGTGAATTCCCTTTTTTACAAGACTAATTACCTCCATCCCATCTGTGCAACATTCTGCTCCCACTACGAATGAAAATATTTAAGATTTTACAGTTGGTTTATGGATCGGGAGAGATGTTGGTTTTAGCTTTAGTTTTCTGTATATTCTGCAGCTTCCTGCCCAGGCCAGTCAGACTGGTAGTGGGCACTGGGCCATCCTAGGAAGTGTCACACTTTTAAAGGTCAGATCCACACGTTCTTAGCTGAGCCAACATCACCTCGACAGCAGAACTCACCTGCTTATTGGCTTTCATCCGGAACTCACACAGATGCAGGGAAAAGGGCTTGAGTATAGGTTAGTCGACTCCAGCGTGTGCGTGGCTAAAGGATGGTAGTTCACATTTACATTTATGAATATATCTTTCCACTGCATCCCCTCTGGTTGGATCTGAAAATAGAGAGAAATTATCACTGCGAAGGGAAAAAAGAGAGGGGGAAAATATTATGTTATTCATGAGGAAAACTTCTGTTGACTCTGAGAGAGAAAGAGAAAAAAAACGTCAGCACATTTTAAGTCAAACACCCTTGGTTACTGCTTTTGTAACCAGAAAACAAGATTTTTTTTTCACTCCCCCATCTCCCTCCCCACCTCTCTTCTTTTTTTTTTTCTCCTGCATTTACAACACCTACAGGACAAGATTGCTAAATTGCGAGGACAGAGCAGGTTCATCATTGTGATGCAAAAGAAGTTGAAATGCAACCCCAAGGCGAGGTAGCTGAGTTTGGGGGATCAAGAGAAAGTGAGAGGGAGGGAAGGATAAAAAAAAAAGTAGCTCAGACCTTTGATGTAGCAGCAACAAATTTACCTTGTGACAGAAGATACATGGGTGCAATAAACGAGTTATACCAGCCCTTACACATGCAATCAGATGATTCTGGCCAGGGTGTTAATTGGATCCTAACCGGCAGATCTGATACGCCTGGGCCCCGGTGGTGAGGGGGAAAGCCTTTCCAAGTGATGAACTATAATTCACTGAGCTGCTTGAAGCACTTGTAATTTACTGTGTGTCACTGATGAAGAGGCTGATCCAGTGGAGGCCATATTACCTGCAACATCAGAGGGAAGTGTGTGTGTCCCCCCCCTCCTCTTCTCGCTCTCACTTGTACTCTCTCTCACTTTCTTTCTATTTCTCCTCTCTCTGCACTTTTCTTTTTAAATTCTCTCCCCCCTCTATCTGTCGCTCCCATTTACTCTTGAAATATGTGCACCTGCAGGGAGGAATCAGTCGGGAGTGAATTGTGCCAGTTTAATGATAAAGGTGTAACAATTTGTCCAGATAATGACACAAACAATGTGCACAAGCAGTGTCACACAGCTGCAGCGTCGTACGTTGGAGAGGCTTAATCAATGACTATCTGCATGTCGAGATAAATCAATATGGAAATTGTGCTAAGCCCGTCCCAATCTCCTCAGGCTTTTTTTATTAGAGGCTTTTGCGTGATGGGTCTTTATGTTATGATAAATTGCACTTCCCATGCACTGCTGCCAAACTGCTACGGAAATTGATTTAGGAAAACATCCAGTAATCTACTTAGCTTCAGTTCTGACAATCTCCAGTATTGATCTCCCTAAGCTGAAAACACGACACGAGCTAGGGCGTATGTGATTTTACATAGTAAACACACATGTACTTCGGGCGGACCACACACTTGAACTTCACAGCGAGCCACTCACCGGGCCAGCTGCCCTGTAGCCCTGCAGGTCCTCCAGTGGAGAGTCCCAGCTATCAATAATCGTGTGGCCATATTTGGCAGTAATTGGCTAGTAAATGAGCAGTGTCAGCTGAAAGAGAGTTAAGAGGTCAGAAGTCCACAAGCAGTGAGGGGGGTCTGAGTTTGGGCCCTGCCCCCCTTGGGACGCTCAGGAGATTGAGATGAAATAGGGACGGGGGTGGCGGTGGAAGGGGGTTCCTCCCTTCTTTTTTCTCGATTTCTTTTCCTGTGTGTAGAACGAAGCTAGTGGCTTAATTAGCAGTGACTCTCCCTGCCAAGGATCCACAGTAATTACCGACCAGGACCCTTCCATTCCTCATTGCAGTTATCTTCAGCAGTGTCTCAGTCCCCTGTCCGGCTCTACAGGAACAACCTCTGTCGTTGATAACCGCCCCGCGTTCGCTCGATGTTTATGGCCGACATCTAATCACCAGCTCCCCCCCCGCTTATTACCGCTAAGTGAATTGTACGGAAGGAAATCGAATAAAAGGAATTCCTCACTACTGGACTTTAATTGTTTAAGTTTGAACTCTGATACACCACTTATCTGCTGCTTTAGGTAATTTGGGTTCACTCATAAAAACTCACAGCTGTAAAGATAAAGCGTCACACAGTGGAGAGCGTGTAATTGCTGGAAGTGCATTGGTTCAGATAGTTGGAGGCAGATAGCTGTGTTAGCCGGCCAGTGGAGGTGTGCTGTTTTTTTTGTATCTAATGCCCAGTTAAATCAAAGATAACAGGAGACTTGGAACCTGGAAGAGATACCTGGAAGAGCTTGACCTTTGGCGAGGCTTTGGGACGGGCTGGTGTGACAAGAGTGGTGTAATGATGTGCTCGTTCTGGTGAGGGGCCCCACCAGTGATTTCACATCAGGAGCCAATTTAAAGGTCCTTTGTTTTGCTCTCCAACTTTAAGGGCAAACCACATGGCTTCAAAGTCCATGTCAATACAGCTCATCGCCCTCTTTATGAGAAGGCGCATAAACAAATACGGGTTCAAATGGTGAACACGGTTTAAAACAAGCACATTTCTGACACATGTGAGCAAAGCAGGGGGCCACATTCAAATGAGTCGCTCAGAAGTCATTTGCAAACTACTCTTTTCCATCCAAATGTGCTCTATTAAAAACAGGAGAAGCACCTTTTCTCTTATTAGGGTCCCCAGTGGCCACATCAGCTGCAGCTAATTTCAAATGATTTAATAAATCCCATTAATATTTTTTTGTGCACCAGTGTTGGAAATATATCCTTTTGGATTACAGAGAAACAGAGGCACAGCCCAATTGGATATCACGGCTCCTTTTCTGGAGAGAGAGTCTATTCATGGAGCGTGTGGATGTTTACGCCACTGCCATCGTCGAGTAAATGCTCATTAATTTTATCCCTTCGTGGCAAAATCATTTCTAGGAGAGGCAATTCAGCCTCCTGTTCCTTTCAATTCACCGCTCACGTCAATCAAGCCCTCGTGCAGTATCCTGCAAAATGGAGGTGTTATATTCCTGCAATTATCATGTCATATACTTGAAAATGTAAATGAACGTGTGTGTAAAATTAAATTTATGGGTTGTCAGTGAAGAATAAGAACCAGGAGAGCAATTACTTATCTGCTTTCATCTTGGAGCCTCTGATACGTCAAGCAGAAAAGCATGCAGTTAAATGCTGGAATTAGCATTGTGCTGCACTTCACAATGGACGTGGGCCACTGCCTTTTCTCCCCTCTCTTTCTTCCGCCTGCCTTTTCTCCCTTCTCCTTCCCCTCTTTTTGTTTGGAGCACCGGTGAAATGAAGATGATTATCACCCATTACGTCTCTGAAAAGCTAATGAAAGTGTAAAAAGGAACTTCCCAATTTCATAAGCTGGTTGTTTGCTGTTTTTTCTTTGTTGAAGTTTTGTTTGGTTTTGTTGCTGAAATCCTGCATTATTCATATACAGGTATCTAAACGCTTATATTCCTCTACTTCCGCGATGTAGAATTTAGATTTAATTCCACTTTATATATTCATGCGCATACATTTGTGCTAAATCCTACATGTCTAAGCCTGCATCCCTTTTGTGAACCAAAACAGCTTTGTGCTAGCATCCAATTAATAGTCTTAATGAGTGCATCACTCATGTTGTTTCTCAGCTGCTCTCGTCCCATTGTCACAGCATCCAACACAAAACCAAGAGTGACTGCAGGGGTAATTACTTACCTAGCAAATGTACCTTTAAGGGTTAATAACATTGAAGGTGTAAGCACAGCATTTGCATAATTACACACGGACTGTTTAATTTGCAACTTTTGACGGCTTTTGTTCAGCACCTCGCTTATTGTGAATGCATTTTCTTTTGGCTCTCTTGCATAGAGGAGTCCAGAGAAGAAAAGAGATGTACCACAACATCCTCCTCCTCCTCCTCCTCCTCCACCTCTCCCACCTTAGATGGAGTCCCTTCTCTCTAAGACCCTAATGAACAATGGAGGCAGGATTTGTTTGAATATGAATATGAATGTGCAGCGGGGCCGGCTGGAAGTTGACCTTCAGCTGTGATTTTCAGTTCATCAGGATTAGTCAAGGCGGGCGATCAGGAGCCACTAATGCATAATGACTTCTAAAATGAAAAATGTGTAGTGACCATGCAAATGTCTCGGCTAATCAAAGAGGGGGGAAAACCTGGGGTGGGGGGTAGGCGTCGAGGAGAGGAGAGCTAAACAAGGACGTGTCAAGGCCTGACAGAGAGAGAGAGAGAGAGAGAAGGAGGGAGGAGGAGAGACATGCATGGAAAGTAATCAAGGCAGCTTGATTAGCTGGCGATGAGGACAGGGATGTCTTATTGGCCCCTTGACACACCATATAGGCTAGCTACTGTCATGGCAGCTCTACGCCAAACACTGTCGCAATTAGCGCCAGCGAAGGTTCTACTACATGTTGATATAATAATTATGTTATAAAGCTTTTAGGAATCTTGTTGACAGGATGCAACATTCAGCCATAAAAATGCTACATTAGCACATTGTTGTGCTATAAGCTGATTGAATTGTATTTTAAAGGTCATGTAGGGAATGAAGAGGTGATTTGAGTCACTTCAATCAGTCCAGTCAGCTGGTCAATATAAGTCTTATTAAGTCAAGCAGAATCAACTGGTGAACCACAGAGATCAACCCATGTGGAATTTTTGAGATCAATACCTTAAAAAATGGCTTTATTAAAGAATATTTACCATTTTAATATTTAAAAATTATACTTACAATGAATTAGATTGTCAACCAACTCTTGGATTGAACAATTATTTAAATAAAAATAAAATAAAATAAGTAAACATTGGTAATCTGTTTTTATTTTCAGTCAGTTGCTGACCATGTGATTTAAAAAAATAACAGAAAATTACGAATGTTTATTAAAATAAATAAACATTGATAATTTATTTTCAGTATCAGTCAATTGCTGAACGTGTGAATAAAAAATAAATTGAAGAGAAAATAAATAGCAAAATAAACATCAGCGTCTGTTAAGTATCAGTCAATTGCTGACAAATAAAAAATAAATAAATTGATTTTTAAAATATGGTATAGTGAATGTTAAGTAACAGTTGATTGCTGACCATTTAGATAAGGAACAAATAAAAAAATTAAAAATAACTAACAACATTTATCAATCACCCCAAGCATCATATGTTCTGTAAAAAAAATCAGACCACATATAGGCAGATACCAGAAGATACCGATGTGTGCAAATAAAATTGGCCGCCCAATAAATCAGTTTATGTCTAATTGTGTTGTTGCTGTTGAATCATTACCTTATCTTGATGTTATTTTCCAAAACGCTGCTGAAAAGTCAACAAAATTTAACACATTTTCTTTCCTCCGCAAAAGTTGTTCAATTTTTAAGCAGCCACGAGGAGCTGAAACTGTTAGCCCACACTCCCCTGTTAGAACGAGTGCACACAATCAAAGAGCCAGAGAAACGTACCCTGCTTCGATTGATCTGCTGCTTCAGAAGTCACTGCGCTGCCGCCTGAGAAGAATTTGGCGGAAATACAGGATATGTATCTTTGTTTTGTTTTGGTGAAGTTCTCCTACTGCAGTTTGACAGCTCCTATTTTAATGATTATCTCATCTTAAAAAATGACATACATTTTTTAAAATGGCACGTCGGCAGAGCGGAAGAAACAGTTATTTGTGCTTTTGTGAGAATATTAAACTCAAAAAACCTGCAGAAGGCATCGAGTAAAGAAACGACATAAACAAACGCGTTCGTGCCTTATTTCCATTGTTCCCTCCCCTCCAACACGGCTCAGGGTGAACTCCCAACCTCCTCCCCACGACCCACCTCATCACGCTGATGTGTCCACTTCATCAGTGTAGTTTTAATCAACTTTAGAGTTGTGCATTTTCACGCCGTTTCACAATCGCAGCGCTGATAGGCACGCTAAAGTGGGGGAGTTCAAGGGTCCTGCTAATTAAGGTCTACGTCTATTTAAATCTCTTACTTCTCCCAGCGGGGTGGAGGCAGAGCAAAATAAGATGAGCAACACAAAGGCACAGCACCCATCTGTCCTTCAGCATCTCCTCTAGGCTGCCGAGCGTCACGGCCATGGGAGGCCTGCTCTCCGTCACCAATTATCACACTCCCAGTAGATCCATGCCAGTAGGCCTGACGCACCTCTCTAATGCTCTATTTTTCCCAACTCTCTTCTTTTCTACTCATCCCTCCATCCATCTCACACCTATACTTCCTTTGTTTGCCCTTCCCTCCTATCTTCTTCTCTATTTTCTATCCCTCACGCCACCCCTTCCTCTCTCATCCTCCCTGTCCAGGTTCCAGTGTCAGTGGCCATGATGAGTCCCCAGGTGATCACGCCGCAACAGATGCAGCAGATCCTCCAGCAGCAGGTGCTCTCCCCCCAGCAGCTCCAGGCCCTGCTCCAGCAGCAGCAGGCTGTGATGCTGCAGCAGGTACAAACACTCACACTGGAATGCATCCACAAGCATTTTCCAGACAAATATTCAGACACACGCACACTTGGATGCAGGCCGCGCTCAATCAGCAGCAGGTTGTAGATGCTCACAAACAGACACCTAGAAGTGTAGCATACACTGCAAAAAAAGGGGTGTCTAAAAACAAGATAAAAACACTAAGTCTGAGGGAAATGATCTTGCTGCATGGAGAGATAATTTCACTTGACAAGAGGTCTTGAATTAAGATTGTTAAATCTAGAAATACGCATGTTGAACACTTAAAATGAGAAATTAACTCTTAAAACAGGATAAATTATCTAACACTTTTTTTTTATCTTGGTAAGAAACAAATAATTTGCAGTGTTCATGATTTCCCACATCTCCACACTTACACTAACAAAGTGAGTTAACCCTCTGACACCCAAAACTCACTGACTGATTTGAAAGGCATGCTTCTTTTTAAACATTGCCAAAATTACACCATTTATCATAGCCTGAAACTGTAAAAACAGAATTTGTTGTCCCATATTTAACTTTCAGCCAGCCTTTGGATGGATAATGTGCAACAGACGCTTCAAACAGGACAATTTTCCAAATCTATGCTTAATATAGTGCTTTTATATCAAAATCACTTTATTCTACAAGCCGTGTCTCATTCAAAATTTAACAAAAAATATACCGTTTGCGCTTTCGCTCTATTTCTTGCCATGATTGTCCTGTTTCCATAGAGGTACAGGACTAGCCCACAGTGAGTAAAATGAGACAGGAGTGAAAAACGCCCTAAATGTGTTTGGGTTTCAGTAGGTTAAAGTCTGATTCTTGTGCACAAACACACACATAACCCTGTGACAACCCTGAGTCACTCCTGTGCTCCGGTGTATCAGCCACCAGTCGCTCATGCCAACTCACCACAGCGCCATTGTCCTTGACACGCTTACCAAGAGGAATCTGAAATTGACGTACTTGTTCATGTCACCTCTAATTAAGCGTCTCTAGTGTGTCGCCGGTTCAATTCCCTGACAAGCATCCATCAGGGACTGAGAGAGTAGGGCACAGTTGGGCTGAACACCAGGAGCTGAGTGATAGCTGATGGATGATGTAATATTTGGAATCAGCTCCAGAAAGCACACACTTGGCGCAGTCTGGTGTCAGAGTTGAAATGCATTTCTCATTCATAGATTTGATTAAGGGAGAGAGAATTGTTTAATTAAGAACGTCAGTCACTCTGATTGTTCCTCTTCATTAGGAGTGCTCAGGATCCAGATTTGGTTTCAGTACAATGGCGTGCACTGCCTTTTTCACAGAAACACAGCCACTTCACTTGTACACTTCACATTTTAGTGCCCATATGTTTTATACAGTACTGTTACATGGCCAGTTTCAACATTGAAAAGTTTGTCATTTTGAATGGAGTCTGTCATACAGGATATTAAGGTCCCATAATCCTAAATCAACAGCAATCACAGGGTCAAAACACGTCCTCTGTCAGCCTAAAGTGAAGTTCTAATGTTGATTTATGTTGATTATGTGACTACAGCAAGAGCTGCAAAAACATGCTCCAAGGGCTTAATATTAGCGTCTATAAAACCATGTGAATATTTCTACGATCAGTTAGCAGAGAACTGGACCATGCAGCCCGCTTCATGAGCTTCCTTTTCAGGCCAAGAAGACATCTGAAGATGATATGAAATAAAACTGAAATCATTGTCTAAATAGCTGTCACAGAATGTGTGTTAAAGGAATCAGTTCAATGTTCCTGAGAGGGTTTACTCTGTTTATTTCAGCCACTCTAAAGGAAGCCAGTGCACTCTGGCAGCCAAATGCGTAGTTAATATGATGAATTGTTGCCCCCTACAGAACTGTGGGACTATTAAAAGTCCATATGGAGAGGACTGTGAAAGACACTGAGGATACAAATGCCAAAAGCAGTAGAAAATGTTATTGTTAATGTGCAACAGTTCTAGCATAACCAACATATGAAGTCCATCTGGAGTTAAAACGGTGCAGGCATGAGAGAAAATGTCTACTTAATTGTAAGGGATCTACTTTCGGGGGTTTTGCAAGCAAATACAATTAGTTATCAATCCCCAGCATGGCATTAAGTCTGAATTATATCATTAATCAATCTTTGAGCAACTCTATAAATACTGCAGCATTATTTAGGGTTATACAAAGGTTAGAGATGTGCACTCAGACAAATATGTATTCACTCATTCTCGTCCTCTTTCTCTGCCTCTGCCTGTGTGTGTGTGTGTGTGTGTGTGTGTGTACGTGTGTGTGTTTGTGTGTGTGTGTATACAGCAACACCTGCAGGAGTTTTATAAAAAACAACAGGAGCAGCTTCATCTGCAGCTTCTCCAGCAGCAGCACCCTGGAAAGCAGGCTAAAGAGGTAAGTGCAGCACACATACACACACACACACACACACACACATACACACACTTTTCAGTGCCTCTTATTTTGTACACAGTCAGTGATTAAATAGGAGACTTGGGCTGTTTGTACGATACTTATCACAATTCAGGTGTTACGATTCAATATTTTGTGATATATTTATATATCTTCCCGTACATACTTCCAGTCTGTGTCTATACATTGTAGTGGAAGAGTCAAATGGCTGAAGTTAGATTACAACACACAGCTATCTAGCAACCTAACACAAAATTAACACATTTTCTTTGGTCTATTCACTTCAGATGACACATTTCTTGCTTTGTAATTGAACAAAATCAACTGGTTAATTGTTTTTAGTGATGAGAGGAACCCCCAAAACACACACACCACTAATGAACTGTATCATTCACTTACAATACGCATTCACGCATCCTCACACTCTCACTCACTGATTTATAGAAGGGAGACCAGAGACAAAGGGTCCCGGGTCCGGCTCGTTAATGAACTGCTTCCGTGGGCGTACAAACACGCACAAACACATGCATCACTGCTAAAGTTCCAGCGCAGGACGCTCATAAATCACAGTGACAGGCAGCCGGTGGACAGACACGGCTCCGTCTCCTTCTCTGTGGCTATCAGAGAGCGGGAGATGATAGTGTAGCTGCGTCGAAGCGTCACACGACGCCGAACCCCCGAGAAGCCGTCCAGGGCCACATCCAGGCAACACTGTACGTGTGGAAGCACTTAAATTGATCAGAAAAAAGGGAAAAAAATTATATAAACACACACTTTATTTTTCCTCTTGGTGTCTCCTCAAGCAGCCCATTATGCCGCCCCGACAGGAAGCCACAACTGACCTCCCGGCGGCTTTGTTTCTGTTTGGATTTGTGAATAGAGTTTTTCAGGGGGCGCCCGCCATCAAATATGGAATAGAAATTGCTCCCTTATTTCTCTTGAGGCGGGGTGGGGGGTGGGGGGGGGCAAACAGCCTTCCTCCATCACTCCATTATGCAGCCTGTTTTCCAGTGAGCGCATCACAAGTTTCTCCCCCACCACCACCTCCGTCACTCTACCTCCACGCTTCTCTAGGTCCACCACCATACAAACATACAGAAACACGTGAGCATGACATGCTGCATGCACATACACATGTATATGTAGAGGAGAGGAGAGCAAACACTGCCAGTCACAGTTAAAATACCTCAAAAGACTCAATATAAAATCTAGTCGTGTGCAGTTATAGCCAATTATTATCTGACTGTTCCTATTCAGAGCTCTTCTCTTACTAACATTCGCCCTCTCTGTGAATTGTTTTGCCGCGGTGACTGTCTGAGTTTGATGTTTTTCATTTTGTTGTTGTTGTTTTTGTTGTTGTTTTGCACAGGGCTTACGCAATTGCCTGTCTGGCCCAGCGATAAACAACTCTGTGAGGCAGCGAGGAGAGCAGAGAGGGGGGTGGAGAGGGAGGGCAAGCATTGTGCACGTGTGTGTGCGTATGTGTGTGTTTGTACTTGTGTCTATGCATTCACACGCATGTGATGCTGTAAATCTCTCATTCTGCCAGCAGCTCCCTCTGGCCACATAAGCTGTAACAGACCATCAGTGAAGGCGAGACAATTAACTATCAGGGGTGGTGTAGGGGGGGTGTTGGATGGGTGGGGTGGGGGGGGATTATACCAGAGGCTTAGTATCATACACAATCACAAGCAACATACACTGATGGGCTTCAGAGTGGGTATATCAGCAGAGCTTTGTGTCTGTTTGTGTGTGTGTGCGCGTGCAGACATGAACACACACAAAGAGAGGAAGGCAACAACACTGTGGTACAGCCCAAAAACAGGAGGGAAGACTTAGTGTGCACAGACAGAGAGGGAGAGCGTGCAGAGAGACAGAAGAAGAGGCAGAGAGGTATAGCTAAGGTCACGGCAGAGGCGAGTGAGTGCAGACTCTCCACACACACACACACACACACACACATACACAGCACAAATAGAACAGCACAGCGATCCGTTCTTCTCTCTCCTCTCCCACTCTCTCAGTTGTTAATTCGTCTGTAATTTTCCCTCCCCACCTCTCTTCTCCTCTCCTCTCCGCTCCTCTCTTTTTTTTCTGCTCCTCTCTTCCTCCTCCTCCTCTCTATAGCAACAGCAGCAGCAGCAGCAGCTGGCCGCCCAGCAGCTCGTCTTCCAGCAGCAGCTCCTGCAGATGCAGCAGCTCCAGCAGCAGCAGCACCTGCTCAACATGCAGCGGCAGGGCCTGCTCTCGCTGCCCGGGCCCGCTCCCGGCCAGGCCGCCCTGCCCGGACAGACCCTGCCCCAGCCAGGTAAGAGGAGGAGGATGGGAGGGGAGGGGAGGGGAGGGGAGGAAGAGGAAGAAGAGGATGTAGTCATGTTAATCTTGAGCACGTGACTTGCACCAGTGCTGGTCACATGCTTCCTGTGTTTTGTCTGTTTCTCTCTTCCTGCTGTCAGATTTCAGTCTTCCAGCCTGTCTGTCTGTCCCACTCCTCTTCTGTCTTTCCATCATGCCTGTGTTTTGTGTTTCTCATTGGTATGCACCTGTGTCCCCCCTGCGTTATCTCTAAGTATGTCTGTCTGTCTGCCTTCCCCTCATTGGTATGCTCTTCTGCCATCCACTTTGTCCCTAACTCTCCACATGATCGTTTTGTTTAGACTTCCATTCTCCCTTTTCTCTCTCTTCTTGTCTGATTGTGGCTCTCTTTGTCTACCTCTGTTTCTCTCTCTCTCAGCTCTGCTCTGCCTATGTTTGTTGTTTTTCCATCTCTGTTTCTATTCCCCCCGCTCCCCCCCCTCCTCCTCCTTCTTTCCCCGGTTGTTGTTGTTTTTGTTTACTGCCTTCACTGAGAGCCAGGGAGAGGAGAAAGAAAAGAATAAAAGGACAGAGTTATAGAGAGAGAGAGAGAGAGCAGGCTCCATTTTCTTCTCCTGAGCCAAGTAAACACCTATGTTTGTTGTTTACCACCAAAATGGCGCAGACAGAAAACAACAGGACAGGGAGATTGTTAGTAGAAAATCAAAGAAAGTGAATATTGCCTAATTAGTTGCTAAGCAGTGGACAAAGCCTGTTTATCTAGGCTGGAACGTGCACACACACACACTCACTGTAATCAATGTTTTATAGTTCTTCCTCATTGAAAACACTCATTTTGAGAGTTGGGACTACATAAGTGATTTGTTACAAGGATAAAATCACTATCCAACTGGGCAGAGGAGAAGAAGAAAACACTTTGTTTTATTGAGCAGTTTGAGTTCAAATTCAGGTCTACAGTGAAGCAGTGTTGTCTCACAGGGGGCAAGGCCTTGAGTCCTGCAGCTTTATACAACTTTCCTGGTTGTGAAATAAAGTTTGCAGAGTTTAGGTGTCAGCTTTAGTCTTGCATGTAGTTGAGAAACCATATTACTGCAATATATTGTCTACATTATGTTTAATGGCCTCCTTCTTTCTCTCATCTTCACCCTCTTCAATTCCATTTTTCCTCTCTTTTTCCTCCTTCCCCCAGCTGGCCTGAGCCCCGCAGAGCTCCAGCAGTTGTGGAAGGACGTGACCGGAGGCGGCGCTCACGCCATGGAGGACAACGGCATCAAACACAGCAACAGTGGCAACGGCAACGGCGCCGGCGGAGGAGGCGGCGGCGGCGGTGGTTTAGACCTCTCCACCAACAACTCTTCCTCAACTACCTCCTCCTCCAACCCCGCCAAAGCATCGCCGCCCATCTCTCACCATTCCATCGCCAACGGACAGTCCCCCGCCCTCAACCACAGAAGAGAGAGGGAACGGGAACGGGAACGGGAGCGAGAGAGGTAAAATAATTGAAATGTCACCCACCCACCTTTTTTTTTTTTTTCTTTTTTTTTTTTGAAGGAAAAACAAAAGGCAAGAGAAGATGAAAAGTTTACAGCGGCGTGTTTGCAACCCGTCACACAAGCTTGTTGTTTTTGTGCCATGATTTAAAGTAGAAACACATCAGAGTATTTGTCCTCGTTTAAAATAACAGCATTGTTACAAGAGGGAAAACATGATGTTTTGTTTATTTGTTCAATAGTTTATTAGTGTCTTGGTAATATTCAAAAAATAAGAGGCTCCCAGGGGACGACGCGTGCCACTGAACGCACTTAGCTTGCACACAGATATCAAAAGCAGGGAGAGGAAGCCATGCAGGCAGGCACACTTACAACAAGCCTCTCTGGCAGCAAGACAAGGTAACCTCGTTGTACATTAAGTATTTAGTGCTTTCTCTCTTTTTTTTCTCTTTTGAAAATTACCTTCTTTGCTTGCTTGTCATGTAAACAGAATATGTGATGCCTTGAGTGGCGTTTCCAGGATGTTTATCCTTGTGATGGCGTCTTTTATAAATGCACCCAGCACCAAAACACTGACTGTTCACATATCTGCCTATCTGGCCCATGCATTATTCAAAGGCTTTTCTTGGGCGATATTATAATAAGGACTTAGGGTAGCGATGTGTGTGCGTGTGTGTCTGTGTGGATGCTCGGTGGAGACTCACACTGGAGGTGGAAGTGCTGTGTAATTGGTTTAAAGTAGATGCTATCTCTCCAGTACCACTAAAAGGAGTCTTGAAAAAGATACCTTCAGAAGACAGAGAGAAAGAGAGAGGTAGGGAGGGAATGAGAAGAGAAGGAAGAAGGGGGGAAAAAAAGACGTTTTATCTGCGTCTGTGTCCCGAGGGGTGTGTGGTGTCTCATAATGATCGAACAAGGAGTATTGTCAGGAGCACTGCTTACTCACATGCCACGGATCGATGTGGGGAAAGCCCCTCTGTAAAACACAGTGTGAGCTCTGCCAGCACACGAACACACACACACACATTCACGGGCCACACACAGGCATGCACGCACAGAATCATCGACCACACACATACACGCACAGGCATAACCTATAAGCAGACAAACACACACACGTACTGTACGCAACACACTCCCATTCACATTTTCACACACAGACAGACACACACACACACACACACCAGTGCCAAGCCTAAAGGTTAAACTGTCATCTTTAATAGGATGTGCTGTCTAGGCAGGGTCGTAACTTATTTGGGTGCCATTTGAAAAACGCCAGAGCACCCCCTGCCCCCATTGTCCTCAAAGAACATAAGTTACACAGAGTATTAATCTCCTGATGAAAATTATATGGCTGTCTGGATTTTTAATGTTTACTTGAAAGAGGCCACTCCTCCTCCCCCATAATGGCTTTACAGGCTGGATGGAGGCTGTGGTGGAGACTAAGCTACAGCTCACTCCAGATTTCCACTTGGGATGTGAGCTCTCACACCAGTCCACACTGTCTCTGAGTTAACGTAGATGCAGATTCTGATTCTTTAGGCTGACTGGAGATAAATATTTATATATGTAATTACCTGAAGCGAGAAAGACACTGAGAGAGTGCCAGTGGTGGAATGTAACTAAGTACATTTACTCAAGTACTATTTCCATTTATTGTAATTTTATGCCTTTTTATGCTACTCCACTTAATTTTTAGGCAAATATTGTACTTTTTACTCCACATTTGGCTGTCAGCTTTAGTTACTTTCCAAGTTGAGATTAAACATAAAAAACATGATCAATTTTAAGTGATTAGGCCTCATCATAGTATATTAAATAGCTAAAATGAACCCTAGCTTGAGAAAACAATCTCGAGCGGGCCATTCTTTGTAACAAGTACTTTACTTTTGGTACTTTTAGTACATTTTGATTCTAATTCTTTTACTTAATTACATTTTGAATGCAGGACTTTTACTTGTAGTAGAGTAATCTTACAGTGTGGTATTAGTGCTTTTTACTTAAGTAAGGGATCTGAATACTTCTTCCACCACTGGAGAGCACAGACCTCCACTAAGGCCTGGAGCCCAGGGCAGTGTGATATGCAAATCTACAACCACTATGTCTGGATGTATTTACGAAAGAGATATCACCAGTAACTGTACTGTCTGTCCGTGGCGTCTCAAGTCACAGCTGCAAATGATAGCATAACAGAAGTAGTAAAAAAAATCGTAGCTTTCCTGTCATCTTGCAGAGAGACAAACCGATCCTGTGATGAACTTCATGCTCCTCTCCCCTTCTTATTCTCCTGAGCTCCCTACCTCTTCTGCTTGCTTATTTTCTCTCTTTTCATTTGCTCTATTTGCAGTTCACTACATGAAGAAAGTGGAGGGACCCACCCCCTGTACGGTCACGGTGTGTGCAAGTGGCCCGGCTGTGAGAACATCTGCGAGGACTTCGGACAGTTTTTGAAGTAAGATCATGCTTCGGTGACATAGATGTTATAGGAGAGAATACCTCTCCCTGTTAACACCCTGTGAGATTCTGTGTTCCTGTAGAAGAAGCTATTTTATTGTGAGGCACACAAAAGTTATCCCCTGCACCACAGCACCTCCTCTCTGTGGGTACAGAGGGGCCTAACAAAAGAAAACATCACTGCCTTTCAAAAGAGCGCGTTTTGACCTCGCAGACAGCCGGTTGACAGGGTTCAGCCGGAGCAGCACAGGTTTCAAACCAACTCTGATCCATAACAAATCTCCTTCCTGGCGTGGAAGGGCCTGATAGGTTTGTGAAAAAGCGTCAAAAGCTAATGGCAACTCGCACGGCCGCACACTTACCTCCACAACAAAGGCCCCCATTCACTGTTGTCATGGTGCAGGCGCCAGAGCGAATTAACTCTTCATGCTCCATCAACAATTTAGTTAATTAGCTCATTTGTAATTGGCCGGCTTTGTTGCCAGGATGTTAGTGGGGGGACATCAAAGGAAGAAGGTGTTTGCAGCACTGCCGATTACAGGTTATCACATTGCCACTCACTGAGAGTCTCTCTCCCTCTCTCTCTCACTATCACTCTTTCCCTGGCTCCCTGCTCTCACACAGAGAAGAAAAGAAAGGGAAAGCTTTAATTTGAATATTCTAATTAGATTTGTAATTAACTGTGAAATAACGATCTGGCGAGTGTTTTTCACGGGCTGTAAATGTCCATGTGAATTCACATAAACTATTGAAATCAGGACATTGTTCCGGCGTATTTTCCAAATTATGCATTTCTCTACAGTAGCGACTGTAATAAGTTGCGGAAAGCTAAAAAATTTACTGATACAAGAAACTAGTCCACCCATGGGGGAGCTGCTGCAGGATTTAGGTCAGGCTTTTACTAATTCTACAGCAGCTTGTGAATTAAAGCTAAAAGGTGTATCTGTGAAACGAAATGACTCCAATAAAAATAGTGTTTACCAGTCTTTGAAAGACGCAGCCAGACATGACATTAAGCTGCATTTTCACACTCTATCAAAGCATTGAAAACACTCAAAGGAAACACAATTGACAGTGATGGATTTAAATGAACCAGAGGTGAATATACATTCCAACTATTGCCTGACAAGTGTGTTTGCTTATCCCCTGTGGAAAATGCGCCTGTCAATGTCAATATCAGTTTTCTACAGCACATCCATAGGCATCATCTAGAAGCCATGCTTATAGAAAGCCAGTTTGCTGTGTGCAGTGCATGGTCCAGCCTGGACTAGATGCACACAAGTCCAGGTAGAAGAGTTTACCTTGCAGCTTGGGAACAAATGTGTGCGTGAGAAGGCAAGCCTGTTTCAGATTAGCAGGTTTTCTGATATCTTGTCCTATCACCTCAGTACACTTACTTAAAGAAGACATCACTCTGCACTGTACGCTCCGTTCAAACCTAAACCTAAGTCTGTGTGCTCTGAGGATACTGTGTCTAGGTAGCTTAGCTCGCTTATTTAGGCCAGGGGCAGAGATACAGCGTATAAAACGATGTGCCTGTGAATCCGGTAAGCTGGGAAGCCGATGCAAAAGGATGCATGGTTGTAAAGACAAACTGAGAGAGCGAGACAGACAGACGGAGAGAAAACAGGAAGATTTCAAAGTTTAAAGCGGGAGCACAGGTTGGCAGACGGTTTTGTCAGAACACTTGCCAGAACATTGGCTGCAACAAAACAGAACAGTGTCTTGGTTCAGCTTCCCCCCTCACACACACACACACACACACAGCCCTGCGAGTCAGAGGCTGGCTCTGTACTGTAACCCAGCCAGCACATGAAAACAGGCACCAACAAAGAAGGCAGACTCGTCATCAGAACAAAGATGGCTGCTCGGTGGCGTGCCTTGGAGCGGTGATTGTCGGTGTCAGAGGGAGTCCTTTCATGTTTCCGGAGATGCCAGTCGGCTACACACACACACACGACGCACGCACACTCACACACACGACGTGCGCGCACACTCACACACACACAAGCACAGTTTAAACGGGGTTACATAAAGCGGGTGTCAGATTTAGATGACAGTTTAGATGTTAGTAGTTGGGAGTGGGTTACGTGTGCGGCGAGGGGAGGGGGGGTGCCCAAGTCAAGCTGGCGTCTCGTAGCTCGCTGTAGGAGCTCAGCTCAGCGGCGGTGACACGTTTAGTCATCTATTGTTTTGTTGCATGAAGAAACTTGTCAAGATCAGCATTTAATAGCTCTTCAGTGTGCTTTTAAGTGTTCTCACCTGGAAAAGGTAGCCGCGAGGTGGCTGGCACCCTGAATTAGCTCTCTGAAGTTCAAAATGAAATGATATTGCTTGGGAATGTTTCTTGAGTGGTGGGTGTTGGTGTGTGTGTGTGTGTGTGTGTGTGTGTGTGTTTGTGTTAGTTACATGAGCAAGAGAAATGGTGAAACATTAATGCTATTAGTGCATGTGCTGGAGCTATTATTCTGGGGAGCTTTTATAGTAGGCATAAAAAATAGAAATGCAATTAATGCTTGAACATTTCAACACTCCATATGTATCATTTGAATAAGTGTACAAAACCTTGCTTACTTGATGCAGTTTTTGTTTTGACCAGTGTTGTTAAAGTATTCGGATCCCTTACTTAGTTAAAGGACTAATAGCACACTGTGAAATTACTCCACTACAAGTACAAGTCCTGTATTGAAAACATACTTAAGTTTTGTAAATTTGTATTGATGCATTTATGCAAGCAGCATTTTAATTTTGTAAAGACAGGGCTCATTTTGATTACTTAATATACTGTTATGAGGTGTAATGTTAAAAAAAAAAAAGTCTTGTGACTTTAAATTTATCATGTTTTTTATGTTAAATCTTGTCTTGAAAAGTAACTAAAGCTGTCGGCTAAATGTGGTGGAGTCGAAGTACAAAGTTACAAATGTGGAAATACTCAAGTAAAGTACCTCAAAATTGTACTTCAGTACAGTACATGAGTAAATGTACTTAGCTACTTTCCACCACTGGTTTTGACCACCACACGTATTGATCTAAATCACTCTTGCTTCTCTCAGCTTAACAAAAACTGGATCATCACATCCGCTTCAATGCTTCTTTTCCAATATACATGTCTTGCCCCCCTCCCTCTTTTTGGCCTTTCACCTTGTATATCAATATCCTCCCACCTCAATAAGATAAAGTCTTATCTCCACATAAACAGATACTTGCTCCCACACACACACACACTTAACTCTCCCGCTCTCTGTCACCCATCTGCTCTCCTTATTACTGGCAGGAAGGCAGGCTCCCATGTTAAAATGGCAAGCTCAGCCGCTAACGTGAACGTCGGTGTCTGTAACCCACTGCTAATTAAACCCACAAGGCAGCAGCCAAGTGTCTTCGTCTCTATGTAACATACACACACACACATACACACACTGTGGAGGCAGGCAGGCAGGCCCCTGGCCCCTGGATAGCTGAGCTCTTCTCTACCCCTCCACATGTCTGCTGCACTGTGACAAGACCTTTAAAACGGAGGGCATTACTTATGCACCACCACCATGGGGAGAGTGTGTGTGTGTGTGTGTGTGTGTGTGTGTGTGTGTGTGTGTGTGCGCACTTGTTTATGCGTTGCCAGTAGGTGTGCGATGCATGTGTAGTAGCCTCTACATGTGTGTGTACAGTAGTTTGAGTGTGTTTGTGAGTCACATGTCCAGTAGACAGATAGGGGGCCTAACTTGCTGTTCTCTGCAGGGCCTCTGTAGCCCCTGATAATACACACAGACAATTAGCACAAGTGTATCATCCATATATGCTGGCTTGAGTAGATTTATTATTGGGCCCTTAGTGGACGTTGATGGCCTATACATATTCATATACACAGCTGTGGGGGGAAAACCTTTGAGATGCTCTGTCTTTAAGAGAACAGAGTAACTGCAGCATCCAATAGGAAAAAGAAGTCTTTACCAATGTCTGTGTCTCACACACACATCCCTATTTATCACTCTCTTTGTCTTTTCATTTGATGTTATTTGCTCGGATTTCTCTACCTTTCTAACATCTCTCCATCTCCATCCTTTCTCCCCTGTTCTCACACGGCCTTCATCACACGCCTCTTCAAGGCAGAAATCAATGTTTCTCTAAAATGGGGCATGAACAGTCAACACAAACAGGATCCAGCCAGGCCTTAGAGTGCATCCTCCACCTCCAGGTTTACAAAGATTACACCTAGATGATACAGTTAAGATGAGTCACTCTGACTCTTTTTTTCTGTTTCCGTTCTCATTTTCACCTCCAAATTATTTTTGATTTGTTTATAATTGCAGGTAACCAAAAGGCTGCAAGTATTAGTATTAGAGCTACAGTGGAATGACATTTTTATTGTGTAGGAAGTAGTAAGTGTAGGAAAATATCCAGAGTAGAGGCAAGGGGGGAGATAGGAATGGGCAAAATGATGATATATACACTCAAAATTACATAAGTGTTTATGTTTTTCTATATTGTTTCTATAGCAAAGTCAAAAATCCATTATTTTGCCCAATTCTCCCAATGATTGTTTTCTGTCTGCCTGTCTGTGTCCCTCCCCCTCTTATTCCTCCTCCTCCTTTTTTGTCTTTGTGTGGCATTATTAATGCACACTAGGACATGCTGCCATTTGAATATTTCATAAATGCATGTAGTAATCTGCCTGTAATCACCTTGCTAACTGGCCAGTGGTGCAAGGTGTGTGTGTGTGAGGCCTCACTGCAAACACACACACACACACACACGCATTGACAAAATATAAGAAAAACAAGCTGCTTGTCGATGAGAGGCAAACTTAATAAAGATTTCCCCCCTCTCTCTCTCTCTTTTTTTTGTAATGAGGTATCTTCAGGGACAGCGAGCAGCCCGCTCTGTGCTTTTGAAGCAGCTGTAATTCATGACACACGCCATACATCAAGTGCATAAGATAGCATTATGGGCAGTGAAATGAAAAGGGTATTTGCAACATTAGTTCCCTCATCCTGCGAGGGACGTGATTAAATGATTAATGTAATGCCCCCTTTTTGCATGCGCATTCTGAAACAGCAATTAGGCACAGGGCTGGAGAAACCCACCATCGTCCCTCCCCTCTCCGCCGCTATCCCTCATCCATCCCACTCCACCCCTCCCTCTTTTTTAATGCTACCTCATTCTTGATTTATAATGAAAAATTTCTGAGCATTAGAGCTGAAATGGTTACAAAAGTATAAGCAGGGATGAGATGGAATGGTTTTAAATGTGTGCAGTGTAATTGAAAGGTACAGAGCTATTGTGATTACAAATGTTCTATTCAGCTTTTGATTGGCAGGCCAAGAGACGCCGGCTCGATGAGTTCTTGTTTTGCACATTGCAGATAAACAAGAAGTGAGGAAGAGAATAGAGGAATATGTGGTGGGAGTGTGTATTTCTGTGTGTTTGTGTATCAGTTTTGTGTGCCAATCAGTGTTTGTGCAAGTTCATGATAATGTAATCGAGTGTGTGTGTTCTTAGATAAAGCCAGAGAGAGAGGGAGAGAGAGGGAGAGATTTTGTACTCCCTCTAATGCACTGGAGGCAGCGCTGTAAATGATCATTGAAGGGTCTGCAAGCTAACCTATAATTACTGGAGATAAAGTGGCAGCTCTGGCATTTCATAAGCATGCCTCCTCAAAGCTTGCTTTGTGAGTTTGTCACCAATGATCATTTAGATAGAGGCTCATTACCCAGCATCACAACACTTTAGAAACCCCTTTTCGCCCCATATTTGTGTGCGTGTGTGTGTGTCTGCATATGTGTGCTTTAGCAGGAATAAAGGTCTATCTTAATGGTGAGGCTCTTTTGTGTCCTACAGACAAAATCCAATCAAGACAAAAACCCCTCATTGACTGTTATGGCTGTCTGGCTGCCTTTTTCTTCTAATGAGGCGAACACACCAGATACATTTAATATGTCTGCCGCTGGATAATGCACCTTCAGTCGAAGAGCTGCTTTTGTGTGTCAAATGTTGCTGGTGTTAAATTGTGTGTATTGTTTTCGGTAAACGAAGGAGACAAAGCCGTTCTGCTGGGCTGGCATCTTTTATTCTCTGTAGAAAGCAGCGCTCAGGGTGGTACTGAAGTTAGCCATCTAAACTGGCGCGGGCCTATTGTCATGTTAAACATGGCACCACACACCGTCATGTTACTTCTAATTACCTCATTTCACAGTGGAACAATGGTCCCTAACAGTATCCTATAGATAATTGTCCCAGTATAGAAATATTATCATTTAAACAAAACAGTGGTGAAGTTGATACTGTAATTATCATCCTCCACAATTTTGATCATGGTGAAAATGAATAGAAATTGCTGTCTTTTGCTGTAGCTCTGACACCAGTTTTAAAGTTAGTGTGTAACATCTTCCTCTCTCTTTCTCTCTCTTTCTCTCCATCCCTCCAGGCACCTAAACAGTGAACACGCCCTCGACGACCGGAGCACGGCCCAGTGTAGAGTCCAGATGCAAGTGGTACAGCAGCTGGAAATACAGGTAAGTTTTCTGTCAAGTAATTAAAAGGAAAAGAAAAACACACCTCAGTGCAGAGTTGGAACAAAGCTCCATGTATTGTTACGTTTCTACCATTGTCACATTCTGCTGTAGCGAACTCATTTAACTCACTTATCATCCAGTCAAAAACAAAAAATTTTAAAGTTCTGTGAGTGAGAAAAAGGCCACAGTGTGGTCTGCTTAATACTTCCAGACAAGCAGGACCTGCTGAATTCAACAAAGCCACTAAACAAAGGAATCCTCAGGCCTTACAACCAAAGCCATTATGGCTGTTTTAATTGAATTAAGCGTGTGCTTTATTTTCTCTGCTTTCTTTTTTTTTCCTCTTCTTTTTCTTTCCAATTAATAGCGAGCGCATCTCTCCCGGTCTGCTGTGTTAATTAACTGCACTTTGCACCTGAAGAAAGCTCAAAAGGAGGGAACTATTTTCAGTAGGTGGAGCGTGACCTTATTAAGAAGTCATGCTGGCTAGATAATGAGAGCGCTGATTGAGCGACATTATTACTCAGCACTGCCGACAAGCGCTGCTCCTTCTTTAGAAACAAATAGATACGTATGTTTTAAACTCGGCTCAAACAAAGTGCCAGCTGGAATTATTCAGTCTGCCAGTTGAAATGGGGTCACCAGGCTCTGAATAATAGCTTATTTTTTCTCAGATAGAAAGTTATTATTATTAAAATGGAATCAATAAGCAACTACTACTACTAAATATTGGGAATATGATTGAAAAACGTTTTACATTTTAAAACGATGGAGCTGTAACTTGTGTTAGAGTCCTAAGGCCTGCTGGAAGCTCCTGCATAAAGTTATTTTATGGTCTGATAAACAGCTTGTATTTAATTGTTAGGCATCTGCGAGGGATCTTAAAAGTAAATACATTCTGTTGGCCTGTAAAAAAAAAAAAAAAGGATTTATGTTATTTATTTCATTTTGTTTTTCATCAGAACACAAAGCTATTGAAGCTTGCGCCTTACAGTGTGACCAATTACAGCGGAGCACTTGTGTTGTCTGTCCTGTCACTTCTCTTCTCTTTCATTCCATACTCCCACCATCCCTCTCTTCCTCCTCTTTTTCCACGAGAGCCGTCACTAGTAATGAGGCCCAGCTCTGTGTATGTGTGCACCTCCGTGTGTGTGCACGCCTATGTGCTTGTCTATGTCTCTCCGTGTGTTTGCTTCCCGTGTGTATGTGTGTGTGTGTGTGTGTGTATATTAAGGGTGTGGGGGGGTTGAGCCTTTCACACGGTCCAGTCCCTGTCACTCCCTGTGAATTAGATTGATGATAGGCGATGGCTGGGGCCACTAACTGGACCGGGGAGGCGGGGCCGCCTGGCACCCTGTTTGGAAGACCCCTTCACCTCTCAGCAGCTGCTGGCTGCGCTCCATCCCCCTAACAGTGTCCACAGGACTTTGAGCAGACACTCAGGACCACCTAATTTATGGCCCAGCTAGCTTGTTACTGTCAGAGTCTGGCTGACCTAAATTTTGCTATTGACAAAAAGATGAAATGCTATTTGTTTTGCGTGACCTGTCTGCCCCCTCTCCTCCCCCCAGCCTCTCTTATTCTCCTTACATCACCAGCAGAACTGGTGTCTCTTTCTTACATATGAAACCTTTTCTTTCTTCTCACTCCTCTCATATTCTGTGTTCTCATCCATTTGTCTATTCCTCTCTTCTTTTTTCCCTCTACTCTCCTCTAATCCACTCTAATGTACTCTCTTCTTCTTCTTCTCTCTTAACAGCTTTCTAAAGAACGTGAGCGTCTTCAGGCGATGATGGCCCACTTGCACATGCGGCCCTCGGAACCCAAGTCATCTCCCAAACCAGTGAGTGCATATTGCTCTGGCTACCATAAACAGGCTGGGCTACAAATGCAGCCCCCCACACAGAAAATGAACAGTTTAACCACTCAGCAGTCGTGCTGAGTGAGTGACAGAAGATGAAAGAGGGGAATGGGATTTGTAATACCGAGTTATATCAGCTTCTTATCAGGTATTGTGCGGCGTGAGAGGACAATAGAGTTTGGAAGTGTATTGGATGGCAGAGCGACGGAGTCCTCGGCTAAACTGCAGGGTCATTTCTTTTCTGATAGATATAATAGCCAAAACAACCTGTTGGCTGCTGATGACTGTTTGGCTCGGTGGCCGCAGCAGCACTCAAAAAATGGAATGAGAGAGGAGAAGATATGTCATTTTAACAACAAACACCTGAAAATTACAGCTGAGTGGCGAAGATGGTGTGATGTTGACATAAATACCCACAGCGCTGCTGAGAGTGGTTAGAGAAAAGAAAATCCCAAATTGTGAAAGGGGTCATAGAAGAAGGAAAATGATGTCATTGTGCATTTTATTTCTCTCTCTCGCCTTTTTACTTTTAGATTGAATGATTATAAATGCATCTCTCCCAGCCGCCATTTGAATTTAATATTGCGATGATACATTTTTGCAAACATTAGTTCTTTCCGTTTTTTAGACGTTTTGAAATATTTGAGAGCAAAACATTGTTAGCGTGTTTCTGCTGCTTAGTAAGTGCCTACTTTCAATAGAATAATTTTCCTCATCACCTCTCATCATAGAATGTAGATAATCACAAGATAGCATAATTATCCCATAATTCCATCAGGAATCAAACTCCCTTTTTATTATTCAATCTCTCTCTCTCTCTCTCTCTCTCTTTCTCTCTCTCTCTCTCTCTCTCTCTCTCTCTCTCTCTCTCTCTCTCCCTCCCTGTCTCTCTGTCTGTAGCTTTTTTTTTAATCTTCAAAACTCCAGCAGCTTGGTTCCATCTCGTCCAATAAAGAATTTGCAGCCTATAATCCATGCCTGAATATGAATGAATGATGCTAATGAAGTATTGCATTACATAAAGCACACATGAAAGAGCAGCTAATTGCATTTGATGGTGGGGGCAATTCAGACAGAATTCTTAAACGAACAGTTAAGTCCTCAGTTTTAAGGCTCCCCCGTTTTTTAAGGGGAGGTAAGATGAAGATTGGGCGTGGGGGAACAACACCCATGTGTGAATAGACATAACAAAAGAGAGATGGTCGGATTTCAAATGACAGCATGGATTTACACACAGCTGCACGATAGAGAGACATTTGATAAATATGAAAAGTCTCTGTTAGGCTATCAGGGCTGGAAATGAGTCCTGTTTTTTCATTACGAACGACCAGTGCCAGACGAATACAAGACACCGGTGCACTGTCTCCAATATGACCCCATTTATTCTCTGAATCGCACTTCATTAAATGCTACCTTTTGGCCATGCCATGGATGGATGAGAATCAAAGTTAGCAAGGCTGCAAGTTCTGAATAATAAGATCTCTCTCTCTCTCTTCCTCTCTCTCCCTCACTCAACCCCGAGTGTGTATTCAGATGAGAGGTGACAAAGTGCTCACTCCTCCATCCGTTTGACTGTAATCAATTCTATTTTGCACAGGAAAAGTGGGATTGCATGCCTGCAAACATGTCACGCTTGTTGCTGTGTCTCGCAGGTGAAGAGGCGGCAAAAAGGACAAGAAATTATGTTTTAACATTATAAATATACATGCTCATACACACGCAAGAAGGCATTTATTTTGAATTTAGTTTGCATATTTTGAGGTGTTTTCCCCCATACAGTATGTGAGTATTTACTGTATTCTCTTTTGAGGTACATGCTGCCGGTATTTCATAGTTCAAGGTCTGCTTTGGTGCATGTACCAGAATGTCACGATTTCAACCACTGTGACTTAATGACTTAACCCTCTGAACTACAAGCAGTTTTAGGGTGATTGCTCTTTTTATTTTACTCACTGTGGCCTTGTTTTCTGCAACATATAAGTCGTGCACCTCCTAAGGAAACAGCACAAACATGACCACAAGTAAGAAGAACTTAAAAAAATATTTTGTGCTATATAACAGAGGTATAGTGCCATAAATCATAAAAAGAAGATAAATAAAAGTTGAATCTTTTATATTTTATTTGACAAAAAATGTGTCTGTGTGTAAACAGCCTGGAGTTCCATCATTCACAGATTTTTTTTCGTGTGACTGTTGGTCACAGCTGAGTCATTCATTGCTTCCCAGTTGTGCTGAGTCGTGCAGAATTTAGGATCCTGTTAGTGTTTAACAGTTTATTTTGGGTGAAATTTTAAACAAGACATGTAGAATAAGGTGACTTTGGTGAAATATCTTAAGTTTTGATAAATGGCGTAATATTCTAATGAAAACTTGGTTAGAAGTTTGCTGAAAACAATGCCCCTAATATAAGTTAAGTTATTGTTTTAGGTAAATATTTGTGAGATTTGTCTGTGTATAATCAATCAGACCCACTGGGATGTAGATGTATATACTTCCCATGACCTCCCAACTCTCCTCCTCAGCCTCTGTAGTCAGCAGAGGCCTGTATCTGCAGCCAGCCCTTGTCCCAGCCCATCACTGTAGCAGCTCATTACAGCTAAGTGGGCATATAATTATCATCTGCAAACCCCTACATCCACCGGAGTCTCTCAAACTTGACATTTTATCGTATTTATCAACACATGCCACAAATGACCGCCGATACCTCCTCCTCAGCCTCGCTGCTCCATCTCTCAGCGCCTTCGGCCCCCCATTCCCTTCCTTCTTTCAAGTCGGTTTTAATTCAAACTCTCGCATCGAATGCATTCCACTTGTAGACTCACAATTAAGGCAATTTGGTTTGAATATGTAACGATGTCATTACCATTCCAACCAAATTAGCGCAGAGACTAAAAGGTCAGTTAGGAATTTTCCAGTCGGTTAGAGCCTCTCACATGAGATTTAGGAAGCAAACGCAAAAGTGGTGGAAAAGCCGGACGATTAGCGAGCACAGTTGGCATTCTTGCCAGAGGTGACTAACACGATCTGGTCCCTGATGTTGAAGGAGTGGAGGAGACACAGACAGAGTTACTGTGAGTGTGTCACCAAAACTCTCCATACAAGTGGCTTTTCTGCCTCAGATAAACTTCTACTTGGTATTATTTCTCATGCAACACTGTATAGAGGGAGTAAATCAACTACAACTTTAATAATGACTTCCACTTGTGTTGTTGATGATGTTTAATTAGTTCGATCTATTAGTCTTAATGGCAATCAACCCTCTCTCACTGCACCATCAACTCACTGGTTCCACTTGTAATATAGATTACTTCACTGGCTGCAAAAGAAGACTGTATAGAAGTCTATCTGAAAATTACCCTACTTCTCACTTGATTTATTACTTCAGTAAACATTTTCCTAACAAGTTTATGGTCTCATC
Source organism: Centropristis striata (assembly GCF_030273125.1). Lineage (NCBI taxonomy): Eukaryota > Metazoa > Chordata > Actinopteri > Perciformes > Serranidae > Centropristis > Centropristis striata. The sequence continues at coordinate 9,514,534 of NC_081538.1, read as the reverse complement.
AGTTTTAAGTCTTCTACAAAACAGCATGGTGCCGATTTTATAACTTTTGCTCCCATTTGGAATAAAATAAACAATAATGGCTTGGCTACCTTGTGATTGACGTTAGATCGTTACCATGGCACACTGTGCTTTCATTTTAGATCTTTGACCCTTTCACAGTGTGTTTTCAGTTCATTAAAGTTAATTGTAACATTTTGATTGGCTGTTAATTTTGATTTACAAATGCACCTTGTTAACTAAGCCTGCTAACTAGTACTAACATTAGCTGGTAACTTAGCATCCCCAGATATATATATATATATATAGTCACTTCTTGCTCCAAAAAAACAAGATAGGAACAGCCAAAATTGGGTGATGTCATCCACCTCTATGGGGTCACCCTTTCCTACCAAAGTGGAACATATTGTCATGAGTTGGGTTGTGGTTCTGGACCAGGGTCAGATAACCCCTGTAGCCCAGTTCACACCAACAGCAAACATGGTTTTACCAGCTTATTGCTTCAGCGTAAAAGGATTATGGGTGGTAATAGTGGGGGAGATAGACAAGTTGGGAGGGAGGGAGGGAGGGAGGGAGAAAGGGAGGGAGCGATAAATAGAGAGATAAAGAGAGATGGGGCCGGGATAACACGGAGGCTGATCGTTGGATAATCTTGAACAGCGTGCTCTAATTAGAATTCTTATGATACAATTTGGTGGTTGTAATTAGTGGAGATGGGCTGGCTCCTCTCCACGAGCCTTGTTAGTGGAAACACAGCTGTGTTAGAGAGGAGGAGAGCAGACACTCGGCTCTGTCAGAGGAACCACAAAATAATGCCTTCCTCTCTCTCTCTCTCTCTCTCTCCCTCCCTCCCTCTCCCACTTCTTGTATCTGCCTCTCCACCCGCGCTCTATCCTCCTCCATCCCAGCTCAACTTGGTGTCCAGCGTCACCATGTCCAAGAACCTGCCCTCAGCATCGCCCCCCAACTTACCTCAGACGCCCACCACACCCACAGCACCCATCACACCCATGGCCGCCATGCCCCAGGTGCCATCAGTACTGGGAGGAGCCAACGTGCCCAGTATGGGAGCCATGCGCAGACGCCACTCGGACAAATACTCCATGCCTCTGTCGTCAGGTAGGACCAACTACTCAGCACTGAACACCACACACACACACACACACACAACATGTTCGCTCAGTTCGCCACAAGCAGATCTGTTCACATTATGTTTGATTACATGTGAATCCCTTGAAAAAGGTAACATTAAAGTCTTTGATTGTTGTATTCTGAGGAAAATCACCTCCAAAATTGCTTGAACAAAATGTGAATTGAGCCTGACACACACACACACACACACACACACACACACACACACACACAGATCCATACAGACATTGAGGTATTAGATGTTCATTTTAGAATTTGTTGACTTAAACACAATTTTTTTCTCTTTAAACTGAATTTCTATTCAAATTTAATGACATTATAATGTGGAAATCAAATTACATGTGATACCTCAACCCTGAACACCACACTATTCATAGTACTAAGCCCATGATGGTGTTCTCCTACTTTAACACACACAGACACACACGCACACTGACATAAACACACACTAGCAGAGAGCCTTGTTGGTCTTACCAATGTGAGATGTCTGGTGGGTTTATAAAAGCAAGCCTGTGTTTAATCACTCTATATGTAAATAGACAAGAACTTCCTCTGTGCATAAATATTACATGAATGTTAATTAAGTTCAAATAATGGTGAAAAAATACAATATTTATTACATTAAGACATTCCATGTATTAAGCTTTGCATTTTAAACGGTCCGTCTTTGATGTTTATATTTACTCTCTCTGTGTTTAGTGTGAAGACACATAAATTATTCAACTTCACCCTAACTAACTACACGGATCTCATTTTATGGATGTATTAGTGTTTAAGATCTCTCACGAGAGAGATTAATTAAAAATGCATTTTGTTAGACATAGAAAATGCTGATTTGATGTGCCCCCTCTAACCCCCCCACCCCATCACACCCTGTCTCTCTCTCCCCCTTGTCCCCTTTTTCTCTCTCTCTCCCCCCTTTTAATTTGATGAAACCTTGAGTAAATGCAATACCTAAAGGAATAAAATTTACCAATTATTTCAGGTGGTGACACAGTATTTATTTTTCCAGAGATTGCCCCAAACTACGAGTTTTATAAGAACGCAGATGTCAGACCGCCATTTACTTATGCAACCCTCATAAGACAGGTGAGTGGGAAATAAATTAACTTTGCCTGATTAGATTAAAATTAATTGCTGCATGAATCACGGCAGCTCTCTCAATCCATTGGTGTGTGTGTGTGTGTGAGTGTGTGTCAGTTACGTGGTCTCGTTAGTAAACCATTATTTGATGTCATCTCATTTCAGGCTATCATGGACTCTGCCGACATGCAGTTAACGCTTAATGAAATCTACAGCTGGTTCACACGCACGTTCGCCTACTTCAGACGCAATGCTGCGACTTGGAAGGTAACCTTGATGAACCCTGAGCCCCCGAACCCCTCCCCTCCACCCCACGCCACCCTCCACCTCCACCTCACCGTGCCCTTTCACTCCTCTGACTGTAAAGACTACACCTCCCTTTCACCGAGTCACAAACCTTAAGAAAGCGTGTATTTACCCAGCACCCAGCGATTAGCACTCATCTCCCCTTTTCTCCTCAATAGAACCCATTCTTCCTTCTTATTTATTTTTTCCACCATTCCGCCTTTTCTGTTTGGAAATGACAGCCGAAGGAATTATTCTGCCTCAGATATCGTTTTCTAATTTGGTGCAATTAATAGCCGAGGCTTGGCGCGGAGAGGAGAGGGGCTGTGATGCACTAATTATACAGCAGCCACTCCATCATCAGCACCTTTTGTTAAGAGAGACACCCCACCTCCTACTCCCCAAACCACCTTCTCTCGCATATCATTGGTTAATTAGGAAGAAATATGGCTGTTTGCCTGTTAACCAGCTCCCAGCCGTGTGAAAGGGGGTCGGCCAAAGATGCATCACATGTACAAACACAAACTGTGTGGAAGAGAGGGGTTAAGGGTGTGTTCATGTGGAACTAAAGCAGTGAGGGAAGTGAGAATTGGCCTGTCATGGAGGGAGCACTCTTTATTTACCCACACAAAAGGCCCCATTTGTATATCTGTCCTTACAACTTTATTGTGCTGTCTGCCGCCACAAAGATGGTAAAAAATGTCTTTCCTGCAGCACATGTTTTAACCAGAAGTGTGTCTGCCTGCTGATAAAGAAAGCCTCGGCGAGCAGTCGGTGTTTCATCCCGTGGCCCCTGCGCGTCATCCGTTAGCCGCCTTTAGCCTTTGTGGCTGCACAGAGGACTGGAGGGAAAACTCACCCAGCCCAGCTCATCAGTATGCAAGACATGGCGCAGCACTAGATTTAGCAAAGTGAATTAATTTGGATTTGGGATGCAAATGAGCACATGGGCGTGTGATCACCAATTCAGGAGGGCATGCAGAAAGATCGGTGCCCTTTTCTAGTTTGTTAAGTACAGTATGCGCCATGTTTTGCTGTGTAATAATGTTGTGACAAGATATGTTCTCAGAGGTTTTGTTGCTGTTTTTTTTGCAGCACAAAACAACACAAGCGCGAACATATTTGCCATTTGAAATGTTTTTTTTCCAGTGATGGAATATCAATGATATCACAATGACATTAGAAATATCTGGTGTCCCAGCCGGCACAATAACCAAGGTGATCTATTTACACCCTCAGCTCCCACAATTCCCTTTGTAAGCATTAGCGAGATGATCAGCGATGGGCTTGTCATTTGATTAACGGAGAGAATTTGTTTTTAAAAAGAAGAAAAGAAAGAAAGAAATGAAAGGTAGTTTAATATCTCAGCTTCTTCTCATCAGCTCAAAGAGGGATCTACCCCCCCACCCTTCTTTCCTCTCTCTCTCTTTTGCTCTCACCCAGAAGCTTATTAGTTCTAACTATATAGCATGCATAATAAAACTGCTCATTTGCTCATTAATATTAAAATTATCATATTCAGAGCCATGGGCATTAAGATCAATCAAATCCTGGGATTTTCAGGTCAGATGCGAGATCTGCTTATGAGTTTTTTTTTTCTTTTTTTTTTTTTTGTGAATCTCTTTTTCTTGGAGAAAGAGCAGTACACACCGGGCTAAGGGAGATGATAAATATGAGAGGCAGGGATATTAAAGCCAAGGTTATTATTTGTAGAGTCTGATGCATGTTTTAATTATGGTCGTATGGTCATATTAATATAAGAGGGCTTTTTTTTTTCTATAGGTTTTCCTTATTTTGTAATTAATGAAAACACCTCAATGCTGTATTGTATGAAAGATATATCCGGGTTTAATTTTAATATAGCTTTGTTAATAAATTTTAGAGATAAATGTGTCATGTAAGCATGTATTTAACAGCCGATGTGACACCACATGGAGGATATGTGGACATATAGATGTCAGATCCAGTTCACCTTAATCCTCCTTATTCTTTCACGCACACACACTCACACACACACACACACACACACACACACTGACACAAGGGCCTCCTGATGACTGTCTTTTTTCTTGCAATACTGTCATCTTTAAAGCGATGTGTCCATTAAGAGAAATGCTTTTCTGGAGCAGAAAGGGTTACTGACATCACCATTATCAAGGCCGGCATTACCACTTCTGTCACCACCATAAGCCATTCGCTATGCTGATTACCTCCTTTTAGCCTACTTACTCTGATTGATATGTACTGTGTGCAGGACTTGTAAGAGCATTCGCTCTCACTCAATTTTTACTAATTAAATCAATGGTGCGTGAATGTTAAGAATTTCTTCAAAATGCGAGAAAAAATCAATTTCCAAGCCTTCTTTTTTTCTTTTTTTTTTTCTTGACGGTTAATGAATGAATATGATTGGTTTTACCTCATCCCTCTGACCTGTGTGTCACGTCTCTCTGCAGAACGCAGTCCGCCACAACCTCAGTCTGCACAAGTGCTTTGTGCGCGTGGAGAACGTGAAGGGCGCTGTGTGGACGGTAGACGAGATGGAGTACCAGAAACGCAGGTCGCAGAAGATCACAGGGTACGAATTCTGTCACCTCGCCTTAGATCTACATCTGAAGGTCAACGACATCTAGAGGATCACAGAGAATCAGAGGCCCAAATACTGTCCTCTCAGTTCAAACTCACCTCTCTCTGCCTCTGTCTTTCTCTCTCTTTAATTACATGCACCAGAGCCAACATACCAAGTGATAGAAGCAGTTGCTAAGGGCCCCCTAGAACACATTTTTAACCAATTCAGAAACTAATTATCTTACACACACAAAAAAATATTGAGATGTCTGCTTGCGAAATACATATTTTTTCCTTGAATGTAAGGAAACACCAGAGTAAAAATAAAATAGCTTTTTAACAAAAACAGATGCACATTAACATATGATGAATAGATTAAAATGTGCTTCTGAGATAGATAGATAGATAGATAGATAGATAGATAGATAGATAGATAGATAGATAGATAGATAGATAGATAGATAGATAGATAGATAGATAGATAGATAGATAGATAGATAGATAGATAGATAGATTGATTGATTGATTGATTGATTGATTGATTGATAGATAGATAGGATTAGGGTAATATTCAGGACCCCCTCCCCCCCCCTTCGTCTTCCTGCTTTGCAGTTTGTTCTTTAGCTACAAGTAGTTGTTTTTTTGTTTATTGATTATTATGTCAACACCAAGTTACAGTGTGAATTAATTTATTTTTTTTGTTTCTTTGTGTATCCAGAAGCCCATCACTGGTGAAGAACCTGCCCTCCAGTCTGGGATATGGAACCGCACTAAACGCCAGCTTACAGGTATGAACCACAAGCTGCCTGTTTATCTGAGTGACAGGCAGGGCGACTGCCTGATCAATGGAGTGACTAAATGAACAATAGACTCCACATTAATAGGCCCACACATAAGAGCCAGCAAGTTTCTTTCTAACTCAGGTTTCTGTCTCGTTCTCTACTTGAGTATTTCTCTCTCTCTCTTTCCTGAACACCTTCAGACTCAGAAGGCCACCCTGTGGTCGAATCCGGAAGCAGCTCTCCCTCTTTCAGTCCGTTCTTTCCCCCCTTCTTTCAGCTGTGGCAGCCACCCCAGATTGATAGTGGCATGTGCAAATGCAAGGGCATGTGCATTAATATTTATCTAAGCTGTCATAAATGATTTGGCTTCATAGTGTACGCCGGCGAGGTGCTCATGGCAAAAACTTTAAAAATTTAATCACTGTATATAACTTTAATGCGCAGCAGGCGAAAGTGTCAGGAGTTTTTATTATTTTGAGGTAAAGTTTTGGGGGACTTTTTTTTTTTAATAGCCACACTACACAAGGGCATATGAATGGCAGCCGGGGGGAGGCGGTTGTCATGGAGGTGTCACAGGGGGAAAAATAGCCTGCAACAGAGGGAAAAACTTCAGCGTGAGACAACTGTGTTTTAATAATTACTACGTTAAATCTTATCATTGTCTCAGCTGTCACATCACTCCCTCCATACCTGCCTCCTACCCTTTACTCTCTTTAACCCCTCTTGACATGCCCTCATAACCTCCTCTATCTTCCTTCAACCTTCGCGTAATGCTCCTTCAAACTCTTCTCCTCAACTCTCCTCTTCCTCCCTGCCTCCTGCAGGCCGCCCTGGCTGAGACCTCCCTGCCTCTGCTGGGGAACCCCGGCCTCATGAGCTCCGCAGGCCCGATGGGAGGCAACTGCCACGGGCTCCTCGGTGGAGACCCTTCCATGCTGTCGGGCGGGAGTCCACCTGGGCTGATGGGTGGAAGTCCACCAGGACTGCTGGGAGGGAGTCCACCGGGCCTGCTCGGTGGCAGCCCCCCTGGTACGCTGAGCGGCAGCCCCCCCACCCTGTTGCAGTCCGCCCACGATGGTCTGAACGGCTCGTTGGACCACCTGGACACCAACGGACACAGCAGCCCCGGATACTCCCCACCAGTACACATGTGAGTACCGTGATCCTACACACAGCTGTATATGATAATTACATGGTAATTAGGGCTCATTATTTACTTTTATTTAAAACTTATTTTAAACTACTTTTATTTATTATTTGACAATATAAAGGAATTATTAGCTAAGTGAATTAAAACCGTAAGCCAACAAACTGAACTTCATCGTTTAACTGCACAATCGTGGCTGGAAGTAGGAGGAATTTTAAACTTTTTGGGAGTAAAACACAATTTTAATTCTCTAAATCATCAAACACGAAAAAACAGAAGTTAAAATTCTTTGATAGTTTATTTTACAAGAATTGGGAAAAAAGTGGAATCAAAATGCAGTCATGGAAAAAATATTAGACCACCCTTTTCTTCATTTTATTGTTCATTTTAATGCCTGGTACAACTAAAGGTACATTTGTTTGGACAAATATAATCCTAACAACAAAAATAGCTCATAAGGGTTTAATTTAAGAGCTGTTATCTAGACATTTTCCATGGTTTTCTTGATAATGATTTTGGTTATTTTCAAGAAAACCATGGAAAATGTTTAGAAGAAATAGAAGAAAACAATGGTGTAATATTTTTTTCCATGACTGTATATAACATTTTTCCAACAAATGTTACCACTATTTTAAAAAATGCTATATTCTTTACATATTGAATTCTTTACATCTTTAAAATACATATCTTATCCTCTCTGCTCTGTGTAAACAGCCAAAACAGTCCAATTTTGCTGAATTTTTATCACATGACTGTTGGTCTCAGTTGAGTCATTCATGGCTTCTAAGTTGCACTGAGGAATGCAGAATTTAATGGTTTTTACAGCATCTGGTTTGTGCAAACGGTTTATTTTTGAATGACACATGTAGAACAGTGATTTTAGTGAAATAATACAATTTTAAGTTCACATTTGGTTATTTTCCCTTACATATGTGTTTCTCACACATGATTCGTAAAAGGAGCATTGGAAATAAAATCTGTCTTTATAGGGGTTTTTTTTGCTATGAGAGCTGCTATAATTTTGGCAATTAAAAGAAGAAACATGTCGTTTAAATCTGACCACGATTGTGGGGTTGAGAACTCCTTCCTGCTCACTCATTACAGTATTTGAGAGATAATTGTGTCCTACATAGACTCGCACATCTCACATTTTTATGAGTACCTATCTGAGAATGCAAGCACATGTTCAGCTCCCCACCTCCACTCCTTCACTGGCTGTCCTTATGCCCTTTGTTAGTTTAATTGCCTGATATTTAACCCACAGTAGCAGTATGTTCTTCAGTATGCCACGACCCGAGGGCAAGGTTCACTTTCCACTATGTATTGTGTCATCTCTCTCTGTCTCTGCTGTGGTAATTTACATGGCACTGTGCTAATACCTGGGGTGAGCCTGACGTTTTGGATAACAGTTAATTCAGATTCTATAAATAGGCTCTATTACACATCCGTCTTTAATTACACCACTGTCTGCATTATAGGGGTTTAGCTGCTATATTTTATGCAAGGCTGTTCCTATTAATATTGAGCAAGAGTAGCATTAATTACTCCAAAAAAAAAATAATCTTCCTTCTTTCCCATCGCTGTTTTAATGGAGCTGGGAGAGAAAGAGTGTTTTGAAAAATTCATCTCATCTGAGTTTCAGGAATGTCTGAAGCAACCTGTGATGTCACACACACACACAGGTCTGCGTGAGCACACACACACGCACACACACACACACACACACACACCCCGAGACAAACACATTCATGATTCTCATCCAGTGTCCATCAAAGCTAATGTTGCAAAGTCAGCCGACATTGGCTAACCACTCCTGTAATGGATAAAGGATGCACTCAGGCTCTGTCTCTGAGAACAGAAAGTGTTTGGTTAGCCCAGCAGACGTCTATACATTAATCTATCTGGACGTGTTTACCCCTCTCTGAAATGGGATATTAAGTGGAGCAAATCTGCCCAGCTCTAGACACAATCCCACTGTTCCCACTCCCCTAGGTCATTTAACTTTTAGTAACCGGACAGCATTGACTCTCCTTTTCTCTTCTCTCTGGCCATGCCGCCTTGACACCGACATGAGCTATGGAGGATGAGATGCATTCATCCATCCCTCCCTCTCTCCATCGCCGCCCGCCCTTACACAGCCACGACAACCTCAAAATGGAAGAAATGTGTTTTTCATGACTGGCTTTTTCCAGGATGTTGTTTAAATAATGGAGTGGCTTGTAGCACTAAACTAAATAGTACATCACCTTGAAGGCCTTTCTCAGGAGAGGACTCCTCAGCACAGCCAAGTCAATCCAACAATTAGGCAAACCTCTCCTTCCCCTCAGCGTCTGAAGGTTAATGCTATCTGCTTAACCGCAAACCACATCGCCCCAGGCCATGCCGGGTGTGTGTGTGCGCGTGTTTGCACCAGTGTGTATGCATGTGCAATACACTCGTGTACACCCTAAGGGGTAAAGGAAGTACTACTGTACACCAGGAAAGAGTCTGCAACTGTAAAATCTGTTTGTTTTTTAACATGAGTGTCTTGCAACTTAACACAGAATGACCAGAGAGGAACATTTATTCCTGGAAACCATGCAGATAAAAGCAAATAAAATGTGTTGAACGTCACTGTGTTTTATCAGCTGACACATGTAATTGTTGGGTGACCACCCCTCGTTGGTGTTAGTTAAAGAATCACAGTGAGATGTTATGTCTTTGATTGCCCCCTCAGTCCTCCCCCCTCCCCCCCCCCCGCCCCCTCCTCCCCTCGCCACCTCTCCCGTCCCCCACCCTACCATTAGGCCTGTGGACTAATGACCTTATTTGCATCCCTGACATACCTCTGCATGATTGCTGGTGCTAATCTCCAATTGATGTGAGAGCAGGCATCTCGAGAGCACGCACACATCCACGCAGAGCAGCACGTATTTATTACACCGCAAAGTCCAGCGTTTACTCCTGAGTGACTCAATAATGGCAGCTAGCCATTAAGTACTAAATGGCTCATCCACATATTTTAATAAAGTGTCAGAAAGCTCAGGCCTGCGAATATGGTCCTGCATATTTTTCTTCAAAGCTACACACAAACAGCTCATGAGCTGCAGATGAGAATAACAGAGCAGAGCTTTAGTAAGCAGCATCTATCCTAGTATTTGTAAAAGTGATATTTAAAAAATGAAATATTGATTTCATGTGAATATACACATGATATCATACAAATAAGTGTAATTGTTCTTTTCTGTACATGTTTTTGTAAACTCATATACAAAGTTCAATAAATTGCCACAAAATGCACAGTAAACAAATAAAGACAAAACCAATAAACTGCTAAAATACTGCAAAAAATGCTTAATTATTTTAATTAAAGAAAATTATTTCCAAGTTTAATTAATTTGGCACAAAATAGACAAAATGCACAATAAACAAATGCTTATTAAATGCTTATGAAAAAGATGCTTGCTAAATGCTTACGAAATTACAGAAAATTACTTCCAACATTATTTTATTGACATATTGCAGTTAGTTTTTTTCATTTGTGTGTCTTTTACAATGTTTTCATCACGCAAATTGTCACAATAACAAATAGAAAATAAATATATTTAGTGCACTCTAGATAGATTAATATAATATTTTCATTCAGAGGAGAAGTTTTATTTATTTAAATAATTATAATAAAATAAAACTGACTGTATCGTTGGTACAACTACATTATAATGTGTTATAAACATTTATTACATGCTTATTAAATGCTTATAACACATTATAAATGTGAAATAGAGGTAAAGTGTTGTCATGGGCCTTTATCTTTAATCGTTTGGGTGGTGGCAGTGAAGATATCAATACTGATTCTAGATTAATTTTATCTTTCAGTTTATAAAGTGCCATGAAATTGGTTTGTCCAAAACACAAGTAGGCAATACCCATATTTCAAAAGCTGGAAATAAATATGTTTTTGTTCAACTATCAAAGCTTTTGTTGATAAATTTCCTGCATTTTAAATTTCCCCAATCATTTCCACTAGTGGATCTCAGACCTCTTAGCACCTACATGGATTTCATTTACTGACATCAAAGGAATAAAATAAGCATGGTGTGATTATTTGACAAAACAAAAACAGCGCTGAGTTCCCTCGTTAATGACAGAGTGTTTTCATCAGCAGACCGTGTACTGTGAGTTGTGTGTTTGTGTGTGTGTAACTCTGGGCCGAGGTGTTTCTCTCCTCACTGTGAATCTGAGGGGGCAGAAACTGAATCTGCTCGCATCCTGCTAACATCAGCCTCCTCTCTTTATCCACCACATCAGAATATTAATTTACAGTATTTGGCTCTGAATATTAAAGTCATCTGTACCTTTTCAAATTCTTTTCAAATTCAAAGCCCTCCCCCCAGCCCAAGAGAGAGAGATGGGGCTATGAGGCATCCTAACCTACTACCACTGGAGAAGTCTCCCTCTCTCTCCTCTTTCAGAGTCTAGGGGGATTTTCTGATGCATCCGATGTGTCAGAAATAATTAGGTTTTGTCAGATTTATCATCGTGGCACAAACCCCTCTCCCCGACTAGGGCCCCGGATCATGTTCTGCCTTGTTTGTGTGTGACAGCATTATTATTCTTTTTAGTCGCCCAACACTTTTTTTCCTTCCGCCCACTCCCTGTGTTGTTCTGAGGGGAGAGGCGTCCTGCTCGCCGCGCTGCCTCCTGCCCAGCTCTTATTGACAGTGGCTAAAGATATTCATCCATTTAGAGTTAAAAACATGTATCATGGTGTCCGAGCGAACTGCCGGGGCTGAAGTTGATTAATGGCAGAACCTAGCTGCCGGTTTTTCCTCTTGAGGAGCGACATGCACAGCCCCTGCATATTAACGAGTGGCTGCGCTTTCTATTAACTAGATAAAAAAGCCTCTCCTCTGCCTTTGCTCCAGGGGGCTCAGGGATGAGAAATTCTCCATTATTTATCATGTGGCCTGTTTTTTTCCCCCTTTTTTTTTTCCTTTTTCATGTATTTCAACCTGGTGTCATCAGTAAACTTTTAAATGCCAAACATGTCTGGAACATCACAGCTTATCGGCCTTACAGGGGCCATGTTTTTCATGCAATTTTCATGCGCTTACTTACAGTAGACGTGAGGCATCATGTCGAATTAGCGTCTCGCAAACAACATGGTTGTTACTTTCACTAGATAATGCATGTAATGGCTGTTATCTGCCTGTTTTTTTGATGCAACAAAATATTTATCTGTGAGCTCTGCACCACGTTGTGTATTCCACATGCAGCAAAGGGAAGTAATGACCAGAAACGTTTTCTATCATTTACATACTATCAGCATTATGTATTTAAATATAGCAACATACACTTAATCTGCAACTTACTGAAATTTAAAAATCAAAGAAGGCAGGGCTGTTTGAAGCAGTTATGTACCTGGACGAGGTCACATGACATTTAAATCCCCCAAAGTCTCGAGTCACCTGAATCTGAACCTGTTTTTTATATTTTAAGATATATCTGCAGCATTTGAAATATACAGAAATAATAACTTCTAAGTTATGACCTGTTTTTATCATGTCAATCTCGTTTTAATGAAATTATTGTTAATTATTATTGTTTTTATTCATTACATTAGGTATGTTCCCAAACAGCGATAGATAGATAGATAGATAGATAGATAGATAGATAGATAGATGGATAGATGGATAGATGGATAGATAGATAGATAGATAGATTGTTAATCTAATTTTCATGCAATTGTTCTTCATTATTATTGTTTTTATTCAATAAATTAGGTCTATTAGGGTAATGCTCCCAAACTGCAATTAGACAGACGGAATCATTTGTTATCTGAGTTCATTTTAAATGATAATAACACTAACATTTTTTTCCCATGATGGTATAATAATAATGTCTTTGCTGTGGGACATTTAACATTGATCACCACTGTGATTGTGTCCAGGCCACCCATTCACGTGAAGGAGGAGCCGCTCAACATGGATGACGACGACTGTCCGATGTCACTGGTGACGACAGCCAATCACAGTCCAGAGCTGGACGACGACCGGGAGCTGGAGGAAGGGAACTTATCGGATGACCTGGAGTGACTAGGATACAGTTTTTGGTCGACGTATCCCTTCACCCTGCCGCACTGTTTCTCTCACACAGACCTCCTGCAAGACTAAGAAACCACTCCACAGTCCAAGAAAACCACAGCTGACTCTCTCTTTGTCTCTCTCACCACTGGGACTATTTATTGAGCATGCATCCGGATGGAGACCAGTCCAAAGGAACTCTTTGTTGCAGCCCTTTGGGATCCCCAAACATGACAGGCATGAGATGTCTGATTTAAAAGAATTAACTCTTTCGAGACCTATTTCATTAGAGATGGCGTGGCCACATAACAGTACAAGGATGATGGACTCATGGATGGGGGAAAAAAACCTGAAACAAATGAGCAAATCATGTTCCGTTGAAAGCTAGCGGCCTCATATACTGCCAAAAAGGAAGACGTTTTATGTTTGTGAATAATCCAACCCCCAGTAGTTGTTAATGTCTAGAGACAATTGCTGGTTCAATTCAAGTTGTTGCTCTGTTATCATTTGCACAGGAGTAGTCTCAGAAATTTGTGTCACTGCCTGTATGTTGCTACTATTATAAAAACCAGTATATTATTTTTAGCTTCTTTTTTTTAAAACCATCATTACTTTCCAAAAATCTGATTTTAGACACCACCAACTGTAAATGCCATTCCCTGAATCACACGGAACTGCAGTACCAAGACTGTTGTTGCAGCTGTCCAGATAAAAAAGGAAAAAAAAAAAAAAAGGAAAAATAGTTGGCTTCCAGTCTATTATCTGTTTGTGATTAAACGTCAAAAAAAGAACTGGAAATTAAGTTGGGGGAAAAATAATAGTTTGTATAAAGCACCATTTACAAAACAAATGCATTTCCGCATAATTTTCTTCTTGCTGTTCTCCTTACCTCCTCGTTCTAAAGCTTTGTCTACCTGCAAACAGTCACAGGCAACAGCTAGAAACCAAAGCCAACACTAGCAATGGCCAATAGCTTATAGACAGAAGCCACCAAACTCCTCTTGGTCCGTCTTCTGCCACTTTAAACTAGTACAAAGAGAAGCTTTTGTTCCGCAAAACTACCTTCGAAAAAAACCTCTGGGATTGTTTCATTTAGCCCTATACAAAGATGATCACGAGAAAGAGAGAGGGGAAATAAATGCTGATTTTGATGTGTAATTTGATAACTCATAGAACGTCCACTTTGGAGATTTTCTGCCAGACGTACTGTAGGTAAAAAGCTGATGTGATATTTGAACTGCAGGCATTTTTGTGCTGGTGACTGGTAGAGAGCAGCTAACTGTAAAAGTGGATCATGACCAAAACTAAACATTTGTGTATTCAATGGAAGTGCAGAAACATTGTGTCGTGAAGTTTAATTCCATTTTTTAAAAGTTTTTTTTGTTATGCATTACACATCAGATGTCATTTCTTTTGTTTTTGTTTTTTTATTTTATTTTTATTATTTTTTTCTAACCTGGTGAATATGTAATGTTCTAAGTGGGACTGTCAAAATAATGTCACGTCTTATTTCCGTGGCGGTTTTGTTCCGAGCCGCGTCGAAACCGAAACTGAAAACATCGCTAACCAAACATGAAAAATATCTAGTGAAGCCAAATAAGTCATAATTTCAAGTTGATATGAAATGGCTTGGTTACCATGTAAAGGCAAATAATAATAGCCATTGCGGAAGAAGGTGAAAGTTAACCTTTTCTAGGTGATATTTGCTTTAACGTCATCAAATACTCATTGTGTGGTTCATAGCTTCGAAACTATATGGATACAGCTGGTGTCAGCACTGATGTACTGTATAGGTAACCAGCTTTTTATAACACACTTGGTATTTATAGACACTAAAGAGAAGTAGTTATTGTGGATCACATCGTTTCCCTCACAGCTAATGTCATCTAGAAAAGTGTTGTTGCTTTAATGGTCATTTCTGTTTTCAGTAAACCAAAGTTACACAAAATTCTGCCTCCTCTTGTATGGGATAAAGAACTGCTAAAAAAAAAAAAAAAACACACACACCCAGACACACACAAAGACCCGAGCTTTCGGTCTGCCGACCTTCTTGTTTCGGTTTCACTCTCCAGCTGCAGAATGCACGCTGTCAAAGAACCGACCAGTGGCTTTGTATTGTGCTGTAACGACCAAAATGGAAACACTGTGCATATGTTGTTTTCAAGTGTTGTTCCGAGCCAAGGAACTGGCTGTAAGAGCTTAACACGCAGACACGTGCAGTACTGTACAAACACGCAGCATGTGAAGTACACACACACACACACACACACACACCAGTTCCACGTCAAGAGGGTACTGGGCCCAGGAACAAAGCTTATCCCTTCAATGCTTAGCTGGAGTCAGCAAAACGACTTGAAGACGACGTTCTTAATAATCTTATCACACCAAATAAAAAGGACGCTGCGTCTTTCAAAAAAAAAAAAAAAGAAAGAAAAGAAAGGGTTCTCCCACTTACCCAAAAAGGCTTTCTAAAAGCTTCTACCTCTGCACAACAAATTCAGAACAATTATGACAGATTGCACGAGAATGCCACAAGAGCTGTTACACTTTACTACGCTTGTCTCATAGGACGTGGCTCAAACCAACGTTTACATTCCCTGCGTCAAGATATGGATGATTTGCATTGTAATAGGTTGTCCTCAAACATTTGTAGAATGATAATGTATAGATTACCTGTAAGGGAATATTGTGTTTTAAAAATGCATGTCTAAAAATCATTTGGTGGACTGGAAACAAGAACCAATAAAAAGAATATAATAAGAATCATCGGGACGATGGCCTAAATGTACGTACGATGCATAGGAGTGCGTTACCTCAGATATACTGTTTTGGGAGGGATAAAACCTGTCAGCCACAGAATGCATATTACCTGTAGATTTGCATGGGTTTTGTATAAATTAAGTAAAAAAAATGTCTAAAATAGTTGCTTGCACATAATACCAGAAAGACCTCCAGAACTGCGATCTGCTCCTCCACTAGATTTTAGGATTGTCTGGATTTTCTGGGTTGATTTTGTCTGTATTTTGATAACTGTGCATACTTATGTAAAAAAAAATGTTGGTGGACCCATAAATTTACCAGACTTTTTTCTAAGAGGAAAAAAAATCTCAGTGTTTCTTTTCTGACTTACCTGAATTTTTACTGTTTCTCTCTCATTGCTCGCTAAGAATAGCAAACCTGCTTTTTCTGCATCTGCTTTGCGTAGCTGTAAGGCTTAACCTAATGTGTGTATTTATTGCTTGTACCTCTGTGCATACTTTATGAAGCATTATGTCTGGCAGTTGAGTCATGTATCCTTTCTACTGCTATCCTTCTCTAATAATTGGGAATATGATCCCCCTATGTATACAGTAAATTGGGACTGTAGCAAACATATGTTTATGTAATTGGTGAAACTTTTATTTTTCGTTTCATTTCCTTTTGATCGAGATTCAACTACTTTTTTTGATACTTTTCATTACTGTGTACTGTGTCCATACGTTAAAGGTTCTCTGACATTAGAAGGTCATGGTTGAGAATTGTAACAGACGTTATTATTTTCTGTATTCATGGCATTTCACTGCTGAATAAAATAAAGGACCAAAACTTGGAATTTGAAAAGCAACTGTCTACCTCCAGCATCAGAGAGTACATTCTTTCCCCCTCCACACTTACACATATATCTTTTATTCTACAAAGGCACAGCCATGAAAATCTAGCACACTTTTAACGTTTCAGGAGCTGCTACTCAGAGATGTGAAGGAAAGGCTCGGAAAAAAAAACAATTAAAGTTTAATGTATATGTTACAAGGCTTTGTTCCAGCTTCCAGCACCTAGAGTCTTGTTTAGAAGAGCGGGACAAGGCACTGCATTGCCCACCCCTCTGGACCTGTAATGGGTTTAGCCTCTGTATGATTCAAGCCCACAGCTTTCATGTACCACAAGCATGTCCCAGTATACACGCAGCCAGCACTGCTGTGTACCTTTTGAAAGGCTTTTGTAAGAACCCAGCTAGGCTTCATTTCTGGGCTACATGCTGCAAAAGTGGTTTTGGCACCAACCACATTGTTAAGTCTGTTGTCATGCTCTTGTTAAAAAAAATATCTGCCTTATTACCATTGAGGTTCTGCATCAAGTAGAGAAAACAAAGATGTGAAATTTCATCAGACGTCCATTTTCAATCCGTCTTCGAGACAGCAGTTTCCTCTTGACACTTCAAAAGAAGGAGAAAAAAAACACGCCTTTTAGCCTTCCCATTGATGGATGTTGACTGATAAAACGCTATGACAGGCCGAGTGGCTAAATCAACTCCAGCAGGCCTACCACACCTTGTCGGTCATGGAACAGCCACACACTGACACCCTCATTGAGATTCAAACTGAATCTACCATGACCAATAGGTTGCCCATTAGCTCGTCTGTATGCCGAGAGCCTTCGACACGTTCCACAGGGTGCTCTGGGACACCGTGGGACCCTTTGAATCATGTCCGCTGGTCATTTAATCGTAACACTGATGCATGTTCTTTTTCCTTACCATATGATGTCCCATGAGAGGTCAGAACAACAGCATTTTTCATAAAGGCACACAGACACATTTCTCTTTCTCTTCAACCCCCCACACCCCAATGACAGTCTCAGGCATCAGCCATGGCAGGCTCCTGTTATCTCCTCAGCAATGGCGTTCCAGAGCATTAGCTAGCTCGCAAGGCACTCGTCTTCCGTGCTATTTATGCACTTGGAAGTGTTTGTGAATTCAAGTGAGGGATCGCATACGGAGTGCAACAAGGGCCGCTGTGTACTACACAACATCAGAGGGAGCTCCGACATTAAAGTGTGAGAGCGCCTGCTATAGACCCTTCTTTCAAAGGCCATGAAATAATAATGGGTTGTGGTTAGAGAGGTATCCGTGAGTCACACTGGCTGCTTTTCATAAAGTGGAGTTATTTACAGTACGATGAATAAAAGAAAGGGTAGCTGGTGGTGCAAGCCTTTTCCACATGAATGGTGTGGGGAAAAGAAGTCCCTTTAATATACAGTGGCAGAGCAGTACACTACATGAGAGGCTGGGAAACACACAATGCACTTAAATTCCAGTTGTTGTTTTTTTAAAGCGAGTGTTTTGGAAGCTTTAATGCAACAGTTTAAAAAAAAAAATTTATTTAGCTTCTTGACTTTTAGAGTCAAACGAGAAGATTGATACCATTCTTATGTTTGTATGGTCATAGGTTTATTATGAGACGATGGGCCCCTGGGCACAGACATGCAAAAGGCCCCACCACTTCTACATAAAAGCAAGACATAGACTTTATGGTTGTTTAGGCTCTTGTTTTTGCGTTTTTTGTGTGTTTTGGGGGTAATTTTGTGTCTCTTTGCAGCTTTTGTGGTTGTTTTGGCCCTTTTCATAATCCTTGTGAGTCTGTTTGCAGAAGTTTTGCATTTCTTTGACGTTGTTTGGGTCCTTTTATGCTTTTTGTGGTCATTTTGCATCTCTTCATGATTGCTATGTGTCACTTTGGCCTCCCTGACACTTTGGGCTTCAGGGGCCCTTCAGTAATCTATCCATGTGTACGGCAATGTTGAAGCTTCAGCCAAGTGACCCAGCAGGAAACGGGAAGACAGCTATCTAAATTAGTGTAGCTAGTCACCTTTGTACGGAGCTATGCTCGCTGTTTCCCCGTTTCCAGTCTTTATGCTTAGCAGAGGTGGGCAGTGTAGCCAAAAAATGTACTCAAGTAAAAGTACTGTTACTTAAGATTATAATTACTCAAGTAAAAGTAAAAGTACTCATAAAAATAATGACTCAAGTAAGAGTAAAAAAGCATGCAGTGAAAAGACTACTCAAGTACTCAAGAGTACAAGTACTCAAGAGTACAAGTACTGCGTTTTATTTATTTATTTTTGAAAGCAACACAAACGGTATAAAATAGTAGCAAACAACATATAAAACAGCAATCTTCAAACTAAAGATACAATATATTGCCATAAGTTGCAAAGGATGGACCGACATCATGATAAACCCTATGGATTAAGAATGGGATGTCACTTTAGTTCATATGTGAGTCAAGGCAGGTCACCCATTGGTTTGGTAATATAGTGTATTCATTCTTTGCTAAATTAAATACATCAACTTTTAAATACAATTATAATAAATTAATTAGGTTTATGCAGAATTATATTAATTAAAACCAATACACTTATAACACAATTTGATATTTTGCACATATACAATTTTAAACAATTCATGGCTACAATATGTCACAGGCCCTGACAAAATGATCTAACTCAAACATACTTAGTATGTGAGGCCAGGGGTGTGGTTGTTGCTCAGTGGGTTCTTCCATTTTCTCCGTAAAATATTTGCGTTCTGCTCCTGTGAAAATAGACACGGACACTTGTTCGGCGCGGAACTGGAGCCGTTAAAAAGTGCGCATTCACTGTTGCTATGGCTATGACCAACATGACAACACTTGTCATCTGACCCAAGTAGCTGCATTTGATTGGCAAGATCATTTTCTAATGTTTTTTATTGGTTGAAAGCTGAAGACGTAGAAATAGATGTCTCATGTAATAAAAAAAAAAAAAAAGTAACTACCATCACGTAGCCAAATAGAACGGCGTAAAAGTACCGTTCCTTCTTCAAATATATACTCAAGTAAAAGTGAAAGTATGGTAAAAAAAAACTACTCCTAAAATTACAATTTATCCAAAAAGTTACTCAAGTATTTGTAACGGAGTAAATGTAGCGCGTTACTACCCACCTCTGATGCTAAGCTAAGCTAATTGACTGGTTGAAGCATCATACTTTCTGCACAAACATGATATTCGTCTTGTCAACTCTTAGAGTGAGTGATGATTTTTCCCCAAAAATTGTTGTAAAAAATAGATAAATAAAATATATATTCAGCAGATCACTAATTTAGTGAGCTGTTTTCCCCTGTTCAGTCTTTATGCTAAGCTAAGCTTATTGGCTGCCAGTTGTAGCTTTATAAAACACTCAAATTTGAATGCATTTTTGAAAAAGTGAGTGTTTTGAAAGCTTTAACACAATAGTTAAACATTTTTTGGAACTGAAACTCATTCACTAGAGTTAGACAAGAAGCTTGATACCACTCTTATGTTTGTGCAGTAAATACGAAGTGACAACCAGCACCCAGTTAGCTTAGCTTAGCATAAAGGCTGGAAACAGAGAAAAGCTAGCCTGGCTCGGTCTAGAGGTGACTAAATCTTCCTACCAACAGCGCTGATTAAGCTAGCTGCTCTCGTCTTCACGCTGAGCTAGTTCTCCTGGCTGTAGCTTCATATTTACCGCACAGATATGAGATGTTCTCAATACTTCAGACAAACTATTCTTGAACTTGCTGACATGGACTAGATCTCAGTGTATCTCAGTACAATGGCTTACATTCTGCCCTTCTGAATTAGATCCCTGCATCACTCATTTCATCTCCAACACTGACCAATTAGGTCAATTTATGAGCCGTCCCCTTGTGGGATTGGGTGGTAAATATCTCTAGTCTCGCAGTTTATTGATTAAGAGTGCCGACTCTCTCTCTCTGTCTCTTCCTTCCTCTCTCTACCTCTCCTGACCTGACGATGCGTGTCGGCTCCCTAGAAGACCCTCGCCCCCAGGCTGCAAAATTGCCTGCTAAATAGTCCGAGGCAATGGCAACGCTAATTGAGATCATCATTATTATAATTGCGAGCCCTGAAAAGCGCGTCTTAAATAATTTGCATTGCTCTCAAGTTGATATTGGACGCAGTGCAAAAATAATTGCATAGCTCGGAGGCATGATGCTCGGTTTGGTGGTGGGCGAGGGGACTCTTGCGCCCCACCCGGCTCCAGTAACCGCCCACCCGGCGCCGAGTCGGGTGCCACGAGGCGTTGCGCTCCACGTCAGATGCCTTCAGAGGAGTCACGTGTTTGTCACATCAGCAGCGGTGGAGTTTTTGGTGCATTTTCTGGCTTAGTTAGGTCATGTTTTTGCCCACTTTTATGTAAAAAAACCCTTCCTTATTGAAGCCTCACAGTCAGCACATTCTCACTGAAATCTGAAGACTTTCAAATAAGACAAAAATTCCCATGAGATCAGACTTCTTTAATGCGTGTCCCAGTGTTGTGTTTTCCACTGGTCACTGTATTTTAATGTAAACCTGAATCCACCTGCCCCGTCGCCACACAACTCATTTTCCACTCAGTCAAAAAGGAGCTGCTGAGATAGACAAAAAAAACGGTGTGACCCCGATACATAAAACTTCACTCATCATTACATCAGAGGGACCTGACGTAAAGGTACTTTTCACTTTGTGTGGATGTGATGTGCAGGCACCGGTGTAATGTATGCAAGAGAAATGCCTATTTCTCCAACTGAAACAAGGGATTAACCCAACAAAATGGTGAGAAACTGCTGATATTCATGAATTCTTGCCTGTGGCATTATCTACCGCATACACACACACACACATCCTATCAGGTTCCCCCCTGTCTCACACACACACAAGCACAGAGAGACTTGACAATGAGACTAATGAATATGATATGGTAACATGATATAGCTCATTATTTGTTTTCTTTATGATTTTACGACAACAACAACAACAACCCTCCCAGGCTGTTTTCGCCTGTGAAAATGAGCACATCAAACAAGAATGAAGGGGTTGAATCAGATTAACTAAATCCTCTTAGAAACAACACTTTGCCTTTATCACCCCCCTCTCTTTCACACATCATATCTCTCTCGTACTTTCTTGCCTTACATGTTGATAAATCAAGCTGTTTGAGGTGGATAGCGTGCAGGTGGCTTGAGAGGTTATGCTGAAAAGAAAAAGAAAAAATCCTAACTATCATCTTTAATCCATGGTAATCACCTCTGGCCTTAATCACCAATTCATAATGGAATTTATAATGGAATGATTTCAATTACCTACCACCACCGGCACCACAGAATTCTGCAATTAAATTAGGACAATGCAATTCTACGTCTTTGTCTCAAATCTCAATATGTTTGTGTTGAAGGAGTCTGCTGCCCTTTTTTGTTTGTGGAACTTTTCAAGGAGAAGTTTGGTCTTGTGGAAAAGAAAGACTTTTTTTTTTTTTTTTTTAGAGAAAAGGAAAACCTTGGGAGTTGATCATGTGGGGTTTGGGGGGGTTGGTAAAGAAAAAAAAGAAATATCTAGCATTAGTGAGGAATGGTGGGTTAAATCACTTACTGAAGATTTTTAATGACATTTCAGTGTTCCTCGTATAATTACTCTTCATCCGAGATGGGCCGTAATGCTGTTGGACAGTCGCGGTTCAGGCTCGCTAGCTCGCTTCATTAGCGTGTCATTCCTATTTCACATCAGAGGCTTTAATTGTAATGCTGAATATGCACAGCTCTCCACAGAAGCCTAATCAAAGTGGATCCACTTGTATTATTAATATCAGAAATCAGCCCGCTTGCTATTTTTTTATAAATAAAAGAATACAGACGCATAAATCAGCTGTCATTTATTAGCATGGCCCTGGCATATCCGCCAGACATGCAAGAAGAGCAACCCCACCCTCACCATCTCCTTTCCTCTCTGCATCACTCATCAAGATTTAAAAAGAATAAAAGACAGAGAGGAGGAAAGAAGAAAAAAAAAGGCATTAAATATACATACTAATTCAGCCGTGAAGTAATCAGATTACAGGTGACACCGGGTGCAAAAAATTTGGACGGCTGGCAATAACGAGGGTTCACGGGGAGAAAAGATGGATGGACAAATACAAAGACAAGGTGGAAAAGATGGGGGGATTAAGGATTTACATTCAAAAGCAAATAGCACAGAGAAAGAGACGACAGTGCAGAAGAAACTGTGTCTTTGAGGAGGGCTGAATTCAGTCCTGCACAGGTTGTGCTGACCAGCTATAAAATCCAGCTGTGTTTTGAAATCCTGTGGCAGTGAGAGTCAAAGTGCTGCGAACCGCTAATCCACATCAGTGGAAGGCTTTGGTGCTGATGCAGATGGCACACGCACAACTGAGCTGAATACCTGCTCTGTCTCTGAACAGAGATACTGAAGCTTTGGGAAATTAACCTTCACTTTGTGGAGGCAGAAAGGGGATTTCTTTCCATGTGTCGGGATTTTTTTTAAAAGATGGCTGAATGCATGTTGTGCAAAGTTTTAGTAGGTTTTCTTGTTTTTAGCATAAAGATGGATTGTGAAGGTTGTAATTTAAAGAACAATATAATAAGGAGATGTAGAAGTGAAAAGAGATTCCTTTATTTATATATTCCTGTATTGCGAAATTTAAAAGCAAAAAGCCAACTTTTTTCATGTGCTAAGTAGATTAGTCTACTGGTTCCCAACCTAGGGGTCAGGCCCCCTTTAAAGGGTCACAGCATAAATCTGAGGGGTCATGAGTTAACTAATGGTCTATTTAAGAGAATGTTCCCATACAATGAAGCTGCACCGTCAGTTACATTTCAAGGGAAAAATATTTCCTCCTGGATAACATTTTGGCGTTTCACAAATAAGTTTATTAACAAGAAAACAGTGAGCTTGTGTGAAATAAGTCAGTTTTGAAATTACTTTATTATTTATTATAATATTATATTCAATTATATTTTATATATATTATATTTTGTTGGTAAGAGCATTAAAATGAGAAAAAAATAATGGGACAAAAAAAATCGAGGGAAATTTAGGATAGATAAAAAGGTGCGATTAATTGTGATTAATTGTGAGTTAACTATGACATTAATGTGATTAATCGTGATTAAATATTTTAATTCTTTGACAGCACTAATATATATATATATATATATATATATATATATATATATATATATATAACCATAATCCAAAGGAAATTTTTTTTTTGTAAAATAACGTAATTTTTAAAAGATGGGGTTCCCATTGGGTAGAAATGTTGCTCATCGAATAGGAAAGAAGAAAAGAAAAAAATTATGTGAAATAAAAAGTACAATATTTCCCTCTGAAACGTAGTATTGTAAAAGCATAAAGTAATGAAATACTCAAGTATGAACACTAACCCTATATATATCGTATATTAACTTATAATATCTTAATTACTTACTGGTATTACTTCAGTTACATAACAAGCATACGTATTTTAACCCAAACAATGATTCCCCCCCCCCACCCCTAAACCTAACCAAGTATTTTTGCTTCAATTCACAATGTTAAACATGTGTTTAAAGTTGCAACCAGGTGAAAAAGAGTTTACCCTGAAACGTAATTGAGAATGCAGTTTATTGTAAAATAATGTAATGTAAAAAAAAAGATTGGGTTGTTTATGGGGTCGAAATGTAATGAACAAAAGAGAAAAAATGTTGAATAAAAAGCACAATATTTCTCTCTGAAACATAGTACAGTAAAAGCACAAAGTAACAAAATACTCAAGTAAAGTTTAAGAAAATTGTACATTAGTACAGCACTTGAGGTAAGTCCCTATATACTCTCCAGCACTGAAGAAAACCTGTCATCCTGTCATTGTACAGCTGTTAAAAGTGCCTTCATACAGCCCTAACACAGATTGACAGGCCGAGCATTATATCACATAATGCAGTTGTGTTTTCAAAATCTAAATCTGTATTTGAAAATGATATATTCTGCTAAAGATAATCTGTTTATATTAGGACATAAAATACTTTCTTTTGCCAGTCTAAGTCAGAAGCTGACAACAAAAGTGCGTGCCTCAAGACAACATTGTCACATTTAATGTCAGGATACAAGAAAAGTTATGACAGCGTCAGGTGGAAGAGACAGACATGAATTATTAATTAGACATTAATGGGAAGACAGACATTAATTAGGCATTAATGTGGAGACTCCTGGTACAGAGTCACATCCCTGCGCTGTGTGTCTATGTATAGCTCGGCCCACACCCCTCCACCCCCTGCATGTTCTCTGTCAGCTGTGTATACACAGCTACACACATATTTAGACCTGTAGGTTGAGATTTAACATTTTTAATTTTGTTCAAGCAAGGTGCATTATGGGGATGATTCCATTCGCTTCTTGTAAAACGAAATCAAACACCACTCGGATACTTCAAACACTTAAAGCTGTTCTTCGTTGGCCCAGACACACATTCCAGCGCTGCTTGTTGTTCTGCTCTGCGAACGCTTCACTTTCCTTCCTGACATTAATCTGTTTTCTAGAGTGTGCTGAGGCGAGGCGGGGTGAAGAAAAAGTGTCTCGCTGTACGGGTGCGACACGCAAACAGGCCACTGTAGTTGCCAAACATCAATTCAGTGTCAACATGTAAGAGGGGAATTCGCCACAGCTTTGAGAGGAGGTTTGTGTAAACTGCACATTCACTAGCTGATGAAAAGGCTGTATAAACAGAGAGAAACAGAAAGGGAAGAAAAAGTAGTGAAAGGAGAAACTAAATTACTTTCCAGTGTACTGTACATGCTATAATCCTGGGAGAAGGCAGGCGGGGAAATGATAGTGGCAGTGGGGGGCAGTGTTCAAGTACAGGTCAGCTCCATTACCTGGGTCCAGCATGTCTCTCTCACATCCTGAACATACATATATAACCCCAGCTTGATGATATTCTCTCCCAATCTCGCTAGTTTCCATTCCAAACCTCTTTGATCTGTGATTTGCATTTTAGCGCCCACGGGGTGAAAGTTATTTGGATGAGATTTTTTTTTTCCTCTCCCTCACTGCCTTCTTTTCTGCATCTTCTCACTCACCCATTCACCGCATACCTGGGGCTTGTAAACTCATACCTCCCTCCATCCCTGCCCCCTCCCCTTCTTCCCTTCCCTGACTCCCTCTTTCCCCTGCTCCCTCCATCCCTTTCTCCCCCCACCGCCGCGACGCTCAGGATCTCCTTTTAATATCAGCTATGCCCCAGAACGAAACAAACAAATTAGCTGACGGGAGGTTTCAATCTCGGTTTCTCACCTGTGTGCGATCCTTGGGGTGGGAAGTCAGCCCTGAACAAGCTTCCCAAACTGTAAAATCTTGGCTACAGACAAATGGAAGCAGGTAGACCTTGTCAGCGGTGGAAGGAGGCTAAATACATTACTTAAGTACTTTACGATGTTGTACTTTAATGTACTTTTTTAATCTGTATTTCGTGTTACTAAGCTATATCTAAAGAGGTTAAAGGGATAGTTCAGATTTATTGAAGTGGGGTTGTATGAGCTACTTATCTATAGTCAGTGTATTATCTAAAGTAGATGATGGTTAGCACAACCCCAGTTTAGAGAAGCAGGCAGGAGTACTGGCACAGTAGCTAAACAATGTACTGCTGTGGATGGGGGCAGCAGCAAAATGTCTTCTAGCCACCTTAAAAAAGGCCCACCTAGAAAAAAAAAATCATAATGCTATATTTTGAATATTTTCACAGCTTTACCTTGCTGTCAGACAACCCTGTTCAGGTTTAGGGAAATTAATATATTCTTTGTCCTTGCCAAAGCCACCAGACAAAAACAACCCCAGTAATTTTACCTCATAGAATACTGAAGTTGCTGGTCTACTTTTGCTTCAATCGGTTAGTTGGTTTGTGTTATTCTGTGACTTTGGTGAGTCTGGACTAACCCTTTAAAACACCAAAGTCACACAATAACCCCAAATAACTAACCAATCTACTGTCATAGAAAAAATTATAAACAACAATGGCTGATAAGAGTTTAATTTAATTTCTATTTTTGTTGTTTTCATTATATTTGTCCAAACAAATGTACCTTTAGTTGTACCAGACATTAAAATGAACAAGGACATGAAGAAAACAAGGGTGGTCTAATATTTTTTTCCATGACTGTATGCATTACTGTCTAAATTATTAAAGAGGACAGTAAGAGGAAAAGTCGACATTTAAGGTAATTAATATATACTTTCTTAGTTTAGATGACATTTGTATCGTAAACATGAAGCTACGTATTTGCTAGCTTAATTTAGCACAAAACACATAATCTAGCATAACACCATAGTAAGTTGTTTTTACTTTTTAAAAATATTTTAACAAACAAGATGTGATGTGAAAATTATTCCGCTTTCGAGGTGTTTGTAGGTGGTTTTGTAACCTTTGGATGGTGCTAGCTCGCTGTTTCCCCTTGTTTCTTGTGTCTTATGCTAAGCTAAGCTAACCAGCTGATTGCTGTTGTCTTATATTTAGGGTACAAACATGAGAGTGGTCTCAATCTTCTCGTCTAAGTCTCAGCAAGAAAGAATATAAGTCTATTTTCCCGAACCAGAATTGTATTTTTAGTAGGTCTACTTTATTTTTACTAAATAGAATTTTGAATGCATGACTTTTATTTTACATTAATATATATTAACTTTTACTTAAGAAAAGGATGTGATTACATGATCCACCTCGGGACATGAGACACAACAGCAAAAAAAGACTGCAGGAAAACCAAAATGCAGACAAACTGTGTTTTTGCCGAAAATTGAACTCATCCTCATCATCTAAGTAACACATCCTGCGTCTCAGATAAAAATCATCCCACGTGTGTGGACAAGTGGCTCCGTCGCCACCTAGACCAGACATCCGTCACAGCAAGTCTGCCTCTCGCTCGCTGCCCATTTGATGTTTTTAAACAATTTATATTTGTTATCATATCAAAGAGGAGGCGTGCGGCTATCAAACGCGCGAGGTGCACACTCTCAGCCGAGGGGCCCTCTCAGCCAGCCACACTGCATTCCTTATTCTATTTTATCTCTCTTGGTTTTTGACTAATGTCAGTAACAGCTACCGGTAATAAAATGCTTGTTAGAGTTTGTGCCGTTGCCTCGGAGCGTCGGCTTTGATACATTGTCAGGCCATTTGCCAGTGTTTCCTGATTACCTCGCCACCGACTGCATGTTTATTGATTGGGAGTTAATAAAGCAAGGGCCTCCACTTATTTCGTCCTCGCTTGCTTTGCAAAAGGTGAGGCTTCCTTTGATGTGGAAGCGATACATTGTCAGGCAACATAAACGCATGTGTTGTAATGTCAGCTTTGCTCCTAGCCACCTTTTTGCATGGTGCGACTGTGGTTTTCACTTATTGTCATTGTTGGGAATGAAAGTGTAAGAAAAAAACAAATGGTGCCAATTACTTACATTACCTGCAGGCAGTCTGGGTGACTTTATTTTGCTGTCTGTAATGCTGACATCTGATTCTACAATGTATCTTTGCATCTGGGTGTCTTTGTGCTTTTATGTTTTTATGTGTAGGATTGTCACTGTGAGCCTGTCATCTTTGGATCTGTTTATCTGCTCGCTTCTGTATCTTTGTCCCCCCTCCTCCTCCTTCTCCTCCTCCTCCTCCTCCTCCTTCCTATACTGTCTGTCCCCATGACAGTCAATATGGTGATTCCATCCCTTACCATTATTGTCTTTTGTCTCCGTCCTCTCCAGCTTCTCCCTCTGCTGTTTACCCTGCCCCTTCCCCAGACGCTGGCCGCCTTGCATGATTTTCTGTCTCCTTCCTCTTGTCCCCCCTCCTTCCCTTTCCTCCAAACTCCACTGAGCCAGCAGTCGTGTCAAATCAAAATAACATCTTTAAAAATTCAGTAAACATTACCCCCTACAAACAGCAAAGGCCCTCCTTGTTGGCTATTCATGTATTCAGGTGTACATTGTATCATGGTGGAGATGCATTCGGAGCATCAACACGGCAGTTCCATCAAAATTTGATGTATTCATTCATAGTCGCTAGTAAACTCTGTTTGTTTGCAGATAACCAGGGTGTTTACCAGGGACGGGGATGCAGACAGACACATGCAGATCGGTTTCTTATCGGACAAGTGGTGGCCCTGCACCTGCCGGCCGTGTAACCCCTGCTCGGTCCCCAGTGGAACATGAGCCTGTGGAATATGTCAAGCTTTCTGCCATCTTTCTGATTCTTCCTTACGCTCTGCCTGCTTGTATTTTTGTGTGCATTTCTGGACAAACACAATATGTGCTCGGCCTAAGAATTCTTCCCCTTCCTCCACCTTCACTCCCTTTATCTCTCCCTCTTTCCTCTCTCAGTTCTGGCAGTATTTACATCCTTGTTTAGTGTCACATTCTTGGGGTCAAACCTCAGCGCTGTAGCCTCGGGCTAGCTCCCAGGCTGCTGTATCATTGTGTTTGCTGATCACTTTCACTGCCTATCATAGCCCAGCACTTTCCCTGCCTTATTTATTTTTTTTATTCGTTATGATAAAATACCCAGTAGTGCTTGTACAGGGAGCTTGATCTGGAATAATATGCAAATGCAGAATACCCATCATCCCCCTCCTCTTCCTCCTCTGCTTCTTCCACTTCCTGTAGTCCCCCCCTCCCCAGGATCATGAATCGCTCCACACTTTATCAGATTCCACCGCTCTCTTCCTTGGAATCGTCCCAAAATCTCATGGTGTCAAAATGCATTACGAACATCAAAACATTTCTGTTTACAACATCGCAGTCGTGTCAATTAAATCTGATAAATTATTCAAACATTTATCTTCCCCCACGGTGCCTGGGGAATTTTTAATCAAGCTTCCTATTTGCTTTAAATTAGCACTGTCAAGTGTGCATTTGTGTAAAATCCCTAGTATCATTAAAGATTTATCAATTGGAAATCTGTTTGGGTTGATTTTACTGTTAATTGGCTAGGAGGCGTGCTGTGGCTCTACACTCATCTGCAACAAGTGCCTGTGAGTTGGTTAGAGCTGCAGAGAACAGAGATCAGCATTCTGTATAGAGCTGCATTAGTTAGTTCTACAACCTGAGCTACCACTGCAGAAAAGCTTTTATATACAGAGATCATCGTTCCAGCTGCATAATCATCAACAGTTGAGGAGATATTTACTTTTTTAGTCTGCTGACAAAATTCTCAAGGTTCTCTTTGCCCTATTTGTAGTTTAATGAACATTTTCACACAATGCTACTGGATATGAAGACATGGTTGTAGGATGTTTCTTAGACTGATATTCTTAAAATGTATTTCCGATGAAAATTAATACCCATACAGTGAATTTAGAGTGTATTCAGAACCCTATACTTTTTTTTAATTATCTCATTGTGTTATGTTGCAGCTGTATGCCAAAATCATTTTAATTAATGTACCCCTCATTTATCAACTTTCAATGTCTTGTGAACCTTTGCATGCCCCTGATCAATATTTTTGCACATCCTGCACAAAACTGTACATCTCTTTTCTCTTATGTTATATTGCACACTGTATTGTACTTTTTCATAATATTTTATCATATTTCTATTGTAATTTTTCCCATTCCATATATATATATATCTGGACTTTTGCAGGACTTAATAATAAGTCCACATCATAAAATACTGAATTTTAGAAGCATTTGTACATTTATTACATAAAAAGAAAAAACTTAAATATTACATAAAAAGAAAAAATGACACTTGAAATTTAAATCAGGTGCTTCTCATTTCTCTTGATCACCTTTGAAATGTTTCTACTCCTTGATTGGAGTCCAGCTGTAGTGAATTGAATTGATTGGATGTAATTTGGAAGGGCACCCACCTGTGTATATAAAGAGCTCACAGCTGATGCGCATCAGAGAAAAACAATAAACCATGAGGTCAGAGGAAGGTCTTCAGGGCTCAGAGGCAGGATTATGTCAGACATGAATTTGAGGAATGTTACAAAACTTGTCTGTAGCAGTGGAGGTTCGCTAAAGCATGGTGGCCTCCATACATTTTTATCCAATCTAGGCCAGATGGAAGCCTTTCCTCAGAAAAAGATACATGAAAGTTTGCTTGGAGTTTGCAAAAAAAAAAAAAAAAAGGCACCTAAAGGACACTCAGACTGTGAGAAATCAGATTTTCTAGTCTGGTTTCTGATTAAAATGTTTGGTTTTGATTCTAAGCATCATGTCTGGAGGAAACCAGGCACCACTCAGAGCGTTCAGGACCTTAGACTGGCCCAAAGGTTCACCTTCCAGCAGGACAATGACCCCGACCACACAGCCAAGACAACACAGGAGTAACTTTGGGTGTTTGGTCCACTTGAAATGGACTCTGGTGTGTTTTGTCAGATGATCCATTTGTTTTTTTGCTGGTGTGAATGCTCAAACAAACTCTAATGCAGACCAAAGAAGTGAACTCTGATCCGCTAGAAAATGTGGGTCACGGTTGGTTTCCAAGTGCACCAGATTTCAATTCACTGCAGGTGATAATGCGAACCTGGTCTCACAGGAATCCGTGAAATAGCCACGGATTCGCTTAACTCAAAATCCGTGGAATAGTCACGGAATCACTCAAATTTCGGTGAAACTGACATGGATTTTGCTACAATGCAAGTTAATATTTTTTCCTATTGGTTTGTTCCAAGTCACGTGACTTTCAAGGTCCCGGCGGTGAGAACAAAAAACATGGCGGACAGTTAAAAAAATCTATATTTTGACTTAGTTTCTGCATAAAAATGGATTTTGATCACATTTCTAGTGAGAAATATATGTTTTATTTTCTAAATATTCACTCAGTGAATGTACATAATCACTTTGTATGTTGGAATAGCCACGGGATATGACTGTCATTAACTTGCATTGTAGCGAAATCCGTGTCAGTTTCACGGAAATTTGAGTGATTCCGTGGCTCAGCACGGATTAAGCACGGATTTGCTTAACTCAAAATCCGTGGCTATTTCACGGATTCCTGTGAGACCATGTTGGATAATGCAGTCCGAACCAAAGGAAGGAAGGAAAACACAATGCATTCTGGGTTGAATTCGGGCAGAAATGGGAGAATCGGTCAGGGTAATAGCAGGCTTGAAAAATGTTTGGCAGACACGGTCTGATGATGAAGTAAAGGGCCTTTTCGAAATAAGGTCAGACGATCACATGACAGTTTCTTGCGGCTAGAAACAAAAACAGTCAAATTATTTAGCGACAGAATGGTGGCTGATGGATCCAGCTGCACAGCAGAGCAATGTCGCATAAAATTTAAAACCCAACAATACATTAAAGTGTGCGACTTGCTTCGAAAAAAGTGGCAGCTCTTTCCCTCAAATATTCTGTCCAATAGACGAAGGACAGCATCAACGGCGTGACATTTCATAACAATGCTTGGTGGACTTGATAAAGCACAGTGCGGAATCATCAGGCTTTATATATGAAAGTTATCTCAGGAGCAACACTTAGGCCTCGTTCAGAATGCCAGCCAAAATCCGATTTTTAGCCCATCCAGATTGGAACTGGATGGCTCTTTTGAAGTCTGAACAGTCACAAATCACATGAAATCCGATTTTTGCAAACCACCTTCGGGAGGTAGTTTCAGATTGCATTTGGACAGATGCATCTCAGTCTGAACCGCTCCAAACACTCAGATTGGTTTTGACTGTCCGTGATGTCACTCTACGCGTAGCGCTGGCAGCGCAGAGACAAGGTTTCCATCCTGTTCTGAACAGAGCCATATCCGATTTGGACACTTGCTAAAAACAGTGTGGACAGTCAGCCCGGATTTGAGTAGGAATCTGATTTGAATCAGATTCGCCTGCAGTCTGAACGCGGCCTTAAACTCCTTGACTGGCCCAACCAGACTTGACCCAGTCAAACATCTCTAAAGAGACGTGAAAATGGCTGTCCACCAACGGTCCCTATAGTGATCCCTATATGATACATTTTTTTTTCGTTATAAATTTGCAAAATGTTCCAAAATCCTGCTTCTGCTTCTTCATTATGGGGTGTAGATTGATAGTATTCATAGTATGTCTGTGGCATTTAAAGCACAGGAAGTTATACTTGGTAGTAAACTGTTCTCTTGGTGTAAAGTTGTCAATCATTAATAAAAGCCTTCCTATCGATCCATGCTGAAGGTCGGTAACTTGGCTCCGCTTCTACCAGTAAAGTTATTAATCTGACCAGCATTGGTCACCTTGCTAGCAGTGCTGCAGGCCTGCAGCTTCAATTTTTCATCCCAGCTAAGGCCGCCTCCGCTCAGCCAAAGCTGCCTCCCTTTGTTGCACGTCTGGCTTGTACAAGTGCACTTTAACAGCAAATTCTAAAACATATTCTTCGCATTTTTACATTACTTGATAAAATTTCGACGACCTAAAGCGAAGTCTGGAGGTGATTGTGTTGCAGCAGACTTCAATTCACTTCCAGCCAACTACCAAAGAAAAAAAGAGTCATTGGTTTACATTGCCTGTCCTCTACAACACAAGCATCCTAGCCAAGTGTTTAACTTGTTTATCTTTCTGTATAAGCTAAGTCATTTTAATTAGTGCACCTTTCCAAATTGGGCCTGCACAAGCTCCAAACTCAGCTCCATCTCAAGTGCCACTTAAAGCTGCTCTATACTGTTATGATTCATGTCCACTCACTGTCAGTTTTTAACATGCTTGTGTAAACACAGGGTGGCTGCCCAGGAGGAGAAAATCTGAGGCCACGTTTGTGCTATAGCGTCTTAAGATATGATTCTTCAGCTGGCTTTTAGTTTTAGTTAAACAAATATTCTGTGACCTGATCATATGTGTTGTCTGCAAAGCAAGTGCTAACTGTAATCTACGGAGTAATGGTTTAATGGAACTTGGTGTTAGGGTGAAGCATGGGACAAGGCCCCATTCAAATTGGGTGAGAATTTTAATAACAGGGTGGATACACAAGTTAGTTTTTACTTTTTTATCATTACCAGCATTATTAAATATTCATGGGGTGTCAGAATACTGGGGAAAATTATTTTCCTGATCATGTGTTATGGCTCACTAGATCTGTTTCCTTTCTTGTCATGCAAATACTGGAAACAGGTATCAGTGTGTTGTTTAGGTGCTCCGAGCAAATAAAATACAAGACATTTTCTTTGTCTTGTATTTTATTGCTCGGAGTGTTCTATGGTGTTTCAACATTATTTAAAGTTTAAAGCTCATGATCACAAAAAAGTCAAAAGAATGGAAATGAGACCATACAAGGGGCACATGAACGCACCATTGGCCTTGGTCAAATGCCATTCTAGTTTAATTTTAGCGTTAAAGAACTTTGCAAATATACTTATTATCTAATGTAATAATATATTAGTTTATACATCAAATTAAACATGACATGTTAGAGGTAAACTGAAATTTGTTTCATGACTTTTTATATAATTTATAGAACAAATAAAATGTGCATTATATTCAGTAGATAAAAATGACACTGTCTCTTTAAAAGACTTATATGAACTGACAAGAACAAAACTAAAGCTAAATCAGCCATAGAATTATGATCCAAGTAACATTTAAGAATAAATCAGCTGGTATAATAGAATGGTAAACCCGTCCAGATGGCAGCCACATGTCTGTCTGAGGTCTGTGGGAGGTTAGACTGAGGTCAAAGAGCAGCTTTGTGATCCTCACGCAACCCCACTCCCTCACTCTCTCCCTCCCTCTGTCGCTCAGCTTCTTTCAGTCCTGTTTTTCTTTCTTTTATGTCATTCGCACACTTTTCACTCTTCCTTTCTCTCTTCACATAAAAGTTAAATATCCCTCAGCAACAGATAAGAGGAAATGGCAGCACAGCAAGTGTTTTACATTCTATTGTCCTCTTTGCATTTGAGTTTCGGTGCAGTTTTTCCAGTGTTTTTGGGCATGTTTGAAGCATTTTTGAAGCTATATCAGAGATGACATGTTTTGTGCATATTTTCAAACAGTTTCCTTTTGTAATGCAAATGGCTGTGACTGTGTCAATAAGTAGAAAGGCAGACACATGCTGAATGGATAGCCTGAAACTTTGGCGGTGCAGAGTTTTGACTGCTGTGAAGGATTGTAATGTTAACTGCTTGTGATGGGGGGTTGTTTTAGGGCTTCACTGATTCCACACAACCACACTCACACATGATTTACAAATAGGCACACACACACACACACACACACGCACACATCTTGTGGGTTCTCACGTTTGTGCTCCAGTGATCTCCAGCAGAACTCAACCCCCCCACACACACACACTCTGTGCTTCCAGGCCTCCCCACAGCCCAAAGAACCTGCAGCACATCTGTCTACACTGCATCTCCTCCTCCTCCTGCTCCTCTTGCTCTGCTCCTCTAACCGTGGCCAGGTGTTTGCCCACAGCCACACAGCTCTTCATCTCCAGGCCGCCAGACCGACGCTGATGTAATTGCTCTCTCCGCTGATCCATGAAAACAGAGAGAAAGGCGATGGAGAAAAGGGGGAAAGTAGCAAAAGACAGAGAGAGACGGTCTGCGTTGTAAAGTCGGAGCGAGAGCTGGGATTATGTGACGGAGAGGTGTGGGCGGTGAGGAAGGATGTGTGTGTGAGAGTATTTTATAGAGGGTGGAGTGTGAGTTTCTATGAGAAGGTCAGGGAGAAGTTAGGTGAAATGTGTGGAGAAGTTTTTTGTTTTTGCGTTTCTCCAGGTGTGTAGGAGGCCATCTGCACGCATGATCTCTCCCAAGAGACGAAAAAGCAGCTCCACAGTGGGATGGTGGCGTGCTTTTAGTGGTTGTGTTGTGAGGGCAATTTCAATTAATGTATTCATGATATTTATATATTTAAATATATTTATAAGGGGTTAAACCCACAGGGGGAGGTGGCTTTCCATTTTCCTAATGACATGCAAATGGGGTGTAATGTTTTGTTCTGTCTCAAGCCCATTCCAGAGTTCTGTGGTGTTCTGGGAATTATATCAGTCTGTTGACACGTCACTGACTGCCAGGAATCACACATAAGTATAAGTTTGGCCGTTTTAAATAAAAATGTTCACTTTTTTAATTTACATTGCATCTGCATTACGTGCAGTCAGTAATCAAAAATTACTGTGTCCTAGCAAAAGATCTACCAAATTATTAATGTGTCTTTATAATGATCATATATATCACAGAAAGGCTCCTAGGCTCAATATGTTCCACTTCATCAAATTGATATAAATACTCATATTTAGCGATAACACTATATTTAAATTCCACTCTGTTAGTTATCCAATATTGCACACAGGTATGTTAATAATGCTACAACCACTGCAGCACATCATTTAAATGGTCCAATTTTCTGCTCAGCGATAGAACTAATTCATCAAGCATATCCTATTTGTTCCGTCATGAAACAAACAACAACATTAATTTAATAGTCAGAGATTGCAACACTTAGCAGAGATCCCCTGGAGTTTTGAATGAAGTGTTAGATTAGATTAATGTTTCCTCCCTATGTGGCTAACCTGCGGCACGGTGATGAGACGATACCGTATCAAATTAGAGAATCAGAGAGAAAAAAGGCTCCCGCTGTTAAAGATCTAATTATTGCAAACACAATAAACAGCTTGATTGTTTTTAATGTCTGCTACTGTACTGTTTTCAATACACAACCGTGGTGCTTTACTCCAGACTGAAAGCACGGCTCACTGTGATACATGTTTTATTTAGCTTCAGAATAAACTGATAATTCTTTTTTGTTATATTTTTTTATCTTCAGAAATGTCTTGACTTAATACATATCTTGGTTTTCGTTTTGTATTTGAGAAAATAAAACGTTTTTACACCCAAACTCGATATTTTAACATGTAGCCTATTAACACAGAAATCTGTAGCAATTTGGAAAAATATGAAATAATTTTAGACCACCACGGACCAGGGTAGCTGTTGAAGAAGTAGTTTGACATTTTGGGAAATAATCTTATTCTCTTTCCTTGGAGTTAAGTGAAAAGACTGATAGATATACCACTTCCTTACAGTGAAAAGCAACAGCCAGAAAGTAAAGTATGCTAAGCTAGCAGTCTTTGTGCTGGCTTAGCTTAGCATGAAGACCAGACGCAAGGTGAAATATCAAGCCTTGCTCTGTCCAAAGTTAACAAACTCTGGCTACCAGCACCAGCACTTTTTTCCAACTCTGTATAGTACATGTGATGCTTCAACCAGGCTAGTACGCTTAGCTTTGCATGAAGACTGAAACAGGAGTTAGCCTAGCTCAGTTCAAAGGCAACAAATCCACTTATTAGCACCAGTAAAGAGAAACTGTCCAGGACAAAGCCCCTGTAAAATATTGACTTGTTGTTTTTATACTTCAGCTTTTGTACAAATTAATCAAACAAGATATAAGTGTTATGTTAATTTATGAGGTGATGCTAGGCATATTTTGTTATCTTCAGACATTAGGCGTGTTCCACTGAGTACTTTTTGTAAAGCTGCTAAGTATTTTGGCTCCGCCCACTAGTTAGTTCCCCTCGGCCTCTGTTTCCACAAAGGTACTTTCGTGGCGGCTAACCAACGAAGTTAATGTGACAACAGACCGACGCGGCAAGCAGTGTTGCCAACTTAGTGACTCTGTGACTCTTTTTTTTTTAAAAGTGACTAGCGACAAATCTAGCGACTTTTTCTGGTGTTATTGGAGACTTTTGGAGACTTGTTCCTACTCTTCCCAACGGTGAAGTTGGGTGGATCTTGGGCGGATCCTCTCTCCCAAGCCACACGCCTATAGCCAGCCTAGCTGTGTCCCTGTGTTTCCAGGTTTATGCTAAACTAACTGAGCTACAGCTGCTGGCATATTTTATCAAATATGGATGAATAAGCAGATTTAATTATTTATTACAGCTCTCAACATATTTGTGTTGAGGTCAGACGAGCATGTGCCTTTCGTACATATCTTATATGGCTGTTCTGTGTAACATCCTTTATGTTGAATGAAGGCTCATCCTTAAAAATAATATTTGAAGAGTTTCAATTTTATTATTGAAGAGGTAGGAAAAAAATCCATGTTTCACACACATGCTTATATTAATTTAGTTCTATCAGCGAGTTCTAGTGGATGTCACTCTCTACAGATGGCAGATTTCTCATTCGGGAACAAAACTCTTAATTTCCATAAACGCTGAGGGAAATCTATGCTGATTCAGCGTAAGAAAACATTTATCTTGCAACAAATTGATTCTTGATATTAATTCATGTGTTCACTCTTGAAGTGTGCCTATGATTTAAGCCTGCCTCTTTTGTATGTCCAACTTTAATTAATTAATGTCATTACTATCATTGTGGTCCGGCTGATTCCGTTGGTTCATCATTTACAGAACTCTCTCTCCAAATCTCATCCTCTCCAGCAACGCTGACATTTGGAGAATTCTTGATTAACATAATTAGACAACTTTGATGGGAGATTTACAAAATCCCCCTTTTCTCCCGTCCTGACTTGTTTCCATGCACGTCTCGCAATCTTCACGTTAATGCTGTGAGTCCACGGATTAGATGTGACATTTATAAGGGCATATTTAACTGAAAGATGTATAGAAAATATCCTTGCCGCATAAAGATTATATGCAGACGAGTTAGTATTTACTGTAGTGTGCAGTATCACTTGCACACACTTTTTTGACCTTTCTTCAGTTTATGTCTCATTTTTTACAAGAGCGTGTTTATATAAAAACAAAAGCTGAATAGACAGAGAGAGGGGGGAAAGAGAGAGACACAGATAGACTCTGGCATGCTGTTATTTCTCTATGAAGGAGACCACGGAGAGCTCCAGCAGTTTATTGATTTTCAGAACTGCTCTGCTCTCATGGTTATCCCAGGGTGCTGAGTGCTGTTCATTGGACACACGCAACACCTCAGGCTGTGATCCCTGTCTGAGAAACCCCAGCTCTCACAACAGGCCCTTCCCACAACACACAGCCAAGCGTCCCATTCATACCCATTCATGCCCACGTCTCAATAGCTTCCGCTGGGGCGGTAGCAGCAACCATATGGGGAATAAGGGCATCGAGGCTCATTCTCACATCTTTGAAGTCTATTCTGTGTGCAGTGGAAGATGGGGAATATATTCCTTTTTTCCAGATGAGAGAATTAGACTGATATTCCACTGCGTCATGTCGAGCAAGAGAGAGAGAGAGGGGGGCATGCTTTGGTGGAGGTGAAAGGTTCAGATCAACAAGATCATTTATTTCCAGACTTATTCACGCAGAGGCTGTCGAGGAGGTTAAAGTAGTTTGGATAAGCAGCTACTTTGACATTTAGGATGTTTACCCGTTAAAAAACAACCGCAGCTGCATCACATATCCAGCACCGCTCTTCTACTTAGTATGCACAACTCAAGGAAGAAAAGAAATAACACATCAGCACCGTTTTTTCTATTGTCCACTAGTCAAAGCAGGCCATTTGAGCGCCGCCGTGAAGTGATGTCATGGCTGCTGCTCACCTTTAGCTCGGGTTTGTCTTTAATTATTGTCAGGGAGGAACACACAGCCCAGCTCATCAACTGGATAAATATTTGACCGCTGTTCCATAAATTGGCATTGGGGGTTTATTTTAACGACGCATTCTGTCCAAGCCAGACATCATGCGCCGAGCGATGCACAGTGAATTGGCTCTCTGCAGGTGACCACAGCT
Source organism: Centropristis striata (assembly GCF_030273125.1). Taxonomy (NCBI): domain Eukaryota; kingdom Metazoa; phylum Chordata; class Actinopteri; order Perciformes; family Serranidae; genus Centropristis; species Centropristis striata. The sequence goes on along the minus strand of NC_081538.1, from coordinate 9,475,253 downwards.
CGTCTCGGCATGAGGTAAATTAAAACTCACATTTTCTGTTCAGGAAATGAGAGATTTCATACACTTCCTGAATTTGTCTTATTTAATTATAACCTATGTCAAAGCCTAATCTAGGAAGCTTAGGCAGGGCATCCAATTAATCAAGAAATAGGTATGTTTGTGGACTGTGGAGGGGCATGCAGAGAAGTGTGTGTGCGTGCATATGAGTGTGTGTGACAGGGAATTACTACATGAATATGGGTGCATATTCGTGCTTTGTTTGCGTGTCATTTGTGCGTCTGGGTTCATGTGGGTGGCTGTGGGGAGAATTTGATCTGCCTCAACCCGGGGAGTTTGGCTAACAGGACTCCAGGGTACATGCTGGCACCATGTGAGCAGGCTCAAAGCAGGACACACAGGCTATGAGGCGTCATGCCTTAACAAATACGGATCCCACTGTGATTTTAGCCAGTGTCGCTTTAGCTTGGCTTATGGTTTATGCTAATCGCAAATCTGCGAAGGATCATAGAAATCCAAACAGTCTGACACTTTTGATTATCATTCCACGTCGGACAACAAAGGCAGCAGAGGACGAAGAAGACACAAAACTTTCAGGAGCGTGACATTTGCAGATGCATTTAGGTATTCTGATTTAATTTGAAATGAAATAACATTTTAAAAAAACTTTAATTCAAGCATTTTAAGCTGCAACTCTTAATTGACAGTTGCAGTGATCATGAGCGTTTCTCTCACTAAGTGTGTGCCTGAAGGTTCAGATCACATAAGCAGCTACCAACAGCTGTAACGTTGCATCAGTTGTCACAATAGGGCCTGATAAGTCGACGCCTCTGTGAGCCTGAGTGGCATGTATGTAATGTAAAGTAGCATGTCATTACTCACTCCCACAGTGTAAACTGTCATTGTGTGAGATGTGTTTGTTTCATGTGTTATGATGCCGGGGAAATTAAGAGGTTGCTAAAAAGAGGCAGATCTGGTTCTGGCATGTATGTGAGTGCACCAATGTGTGAGTATTTATGTTCCTCACATCAGTACGTCTCTGCATTTAGAGCTAAGTTTTATACCAGATTCTAACTTTCTCTGCTTTTCACATAATCATCAAAACATCAACATATGGCAGAGCAATGAGCCTGAATGATGGGTCAAACACAGTTTCTGTCTCTGTGATTTTGGCTGATTGTCAATAAAGTTAAATTAATCACAGATGGATGTCAACTTTGATCTCGTATTCTTCCAGGAGTCGGCGGAAGCCATTTTGAGTCCTCCCTAAAGCTGTGGCGCAGGCGTCTTCTTCACATGTGGACTTTGCATCGGCAGGGCCAAGTTATTGTGATAACCCGCCGAGTGGGCTGTTTTTAACGTCAGTATTAATCATCAATCACCTGCTATTCTCTTTCTTTATCCCAGGGATACATATTTATGATGTCTGGTGCTTTTGTGTGAACATTTGCAACTGATTATGTGCACTCTTCTCACTCCAAACTTGAGTCCAGATGTGCAGCTTTGCAAGTCAATCATTATTTAGCTCCCAGAGTCCCTGCTCCTTGAGGAATCGGGTGTTTGTTTGCATTGAAACTCTAATCAATTGCAGTAGCCGGCTTCATTCTGATCATAGAGAGATTTTTTCTTTACTGAGTCCATTAATTCATGCCCTATTCATGTCCATTCCCCATCCAGAGAGAATGATTTAAACTGCCAAACACAAAGTCTCCCTCCTTTGACAGTTGGACCAATAAAGGGTTGAATGTTTTGATCAGACAGCCTCAAACAATCTTTTACTTAGAGAAAAAAAAAGGACTTACCATAATGCTATTAATCATGTGAGGGCGTCAGGGTTCAGCTGATGTCACGGTCAGCTTCAAAAAGCCTTACTTATTAACTTCTACTCATTCGGTGAGGACTTGTGTGTAAAATCTTTGAAGATTTGATCAGGTACAGGTGCCGCGGTTCTTGCTGTTCAAAGCGACACCTCAACTCTTTCGCCTGGCCATTAAAGTAGACGCGAAGGCCAGCGTGGGCCAACTTTTGCATTTCTATTAGAATCGCAGCCTGCTAAGGAATAAGCTTGTTAGAGATAATTATAGATGTTTTGTCCTGCAGCTATTTCTCATTTTGCCCTAAGTTTCTGCAAAAGTTTTACTTCGTAACAAAAAAACTGTGGTTAACAAGAAGCTCCTGATGATAGAGGAGCCTCAAAGTTAATGATAAAGGTGTATCAGGAAACTAAACACTTCTGCTGTGTCTCAATTCACAAACTTCTGTGCTTACACTTGCTGTGCACTATGAGATGTGGTATCTTTGCTACGTAGGGGAAGGGTAAAATCCAGTCTATTTTAAACATTTGAAAATGGCAGGTGAGGGAGCTCAATGACTTTGACGAACGTGAACTTTGCAAATTTAAATGCATGTGTTTTTGCACAAAGTACCCCTGTACTGTACTCAGATAGATGCCATTATTGGGTTTAATTATCAGTCTGAATTGAATAAATGAAATTGTGGTGCAGTGCCCTTAAATAGAGAAAACATAACAATGGCCCTCTTGAGTACCATTAAATGCAGAAATTGTGACGAAAGAGTGCCCTTCTAGTGGAGAAAACTTGCAAATATCCCTTTGACTGAAGAAAACATGCAATGGTACACTCCAGAATGCCCTTCTAGTGGAGAAAACATACAAACATGCCCTCTCGGGTGCCCTTAAATAGAGAAAAACATAATAAGGGCCCTCTTGAGTACCATCCAACGGAGAAAATATGATGAAATGCCCTACAGAGTGCCCTTAAATTGAGAAAACTTGAGAAAGTTCACTCTAGAGTGGCCATCTAATGGAGAAAACTTGAAAAAGTTCACTCCAGAATGCCCTTCTAGTGGAGAAGACATGCCATCTAGGGTGCCCTTTAATTGAGAAAACATGAAAAGGGCCCACTAGAGTGCTCTTCCAGTGGAGAAAACATGAAAAAGTGTACTCTAGAGTGGCCGTTTAGTGGAGAAAACTTGAAAAAGCCTTGGTGCCATTCTAGCTAAAGTGCACTGATACAATGCAGTGCCCTCTAGCTTGCCTTACATAGAAAACTTTCTGTGCACCGGTGCTCCACTGCATGCAGTTGGTGCCCTTTGTATTTTGTCCGCCCCTGCGCCTCACACAGAGTCCCACAACAAACAGAGATGCGTGTTTGTTTGGGACCTGTTTCCCTCCTTTCCCAGGCAAAAGGAGGATTAGTCTTGTCGCGGCGTGCACCGACTGAGCCGACGCTTCCCTTCGCCACTACACACTCCAGCAATCAGGCAGGCTGCCAAACAAACAGATGAAGTCAACAGAGAGACGTTTCCTTGTGTCTTCTGAGATGTGACTGCAACAGATGCAACGCTGACACCAACACTTGACACAGTGTGACAGCCTACTGTGTCTACACAGCCGGCTCCACTTTGACTTATTTTGAAGTGGGAGTGGAGGGAGGGGTGACACTATGCACATGATCACACACAAGATAATGTTTGTCAGCAGCAACAGCGATGTCACTATGAAAGAGAGACAAAGACAGACAACGGGGGTTGATTTCACGGTGCAGTCATGCTGCGTGTACAGTCCTCAGAAGATTTCCATATGTGGGGGAACCTCACAGTCAGTTTTTCGAGGTGCAGGCTTTGATTTGCTCTGTGCATGATTCAATCTCCGAGGTGAACTATGGCCATTACACACTGCAAGGTCAAAATCCCATTACTTAAATGCAATTTTATCCATGATTTTTTCTTACAGGCCCCATCTCTCAAATATATCTTCACATTGCCACCCAGATAGGCAGGCTGAAAGCACTGCATGCTGGTTAACAGAGTTCTTGGCTTTGAGCAGCTCTAGGGGATGGAGTGAGGGAGTATCTGTATCCAGGTAATTACAGTCTGAGGGGGCACAGAGGTCCTCTGTGATTACACATCAGCCCTGTAATGGATTCAACACTTATAGACGGAGAGAGAGAGACGCATTCCTTACCTTCCCATCGCAAAAGCAGGGGACGGGCGGGTGAGAGCAGGCAAGGTGGGGCGGGGTAGGTAGGTATATCTGCAAGATGGATTACGTGGGGTTTGCCGAGTTCAACATTGACACAGATTCATCGTAAATCATTATGCTGGGGACCCGGAGTGATTTCTGCATTAGGAGCAGAAAATGGAGTTCAGCCAGTCAATGAGGGAGGGCATATTTCACATCAATCACCTCCACACTCTCATGTTACCAAGGCTTAAATCTCACTTATACTGTTACCAATAGGGTTCAATGGCTATGATGGCAATCAGCAAGACACTGCACTAACAATACCCTACTGACTACACAGAGGACACAGCATGGGGCTCTGTTGCTTTTTATTTCAAGTGAATTATACATGAATTGAAACTAAGTAAAGTAAAAGACGGTGTTTGCACTAAATAGGTTTTTAGATTGTGATTGTGCCCTATATTTATAGTTATTTAAACTTTTAAAGCATGTTGGCTAACTTTATAGCTGACTTCCTGCAGCAGTTTGCTCCTTGTTCTTCATAGGGATAGAGTTGGCAAAGGGCCAGGATCCAAGCCAACACTTTAGATACTGGAAGTTTCAGTGAAGCATAGTAGACTCTCAATTTTGGGTCAATTAGACCACAGAGAAGTTTAACTCCCTGCCTCTTGCCTACCTTAAACCTCTAATAATCAAACTACAATAAAAGAAAAAATCCTAATAGACTTACCATATTTGGGATCTGTGAGGGGTAGTGCTGTTTAAAACAGTTCTGTCGACACAACCACAGGTACAGGACAGATGAAAATCAACTGTATTTAACTATGTATCTGAGACCTCAAACAGAAGTAGTGTGACATTCCCTGTATTAAGTTTTGGTAATAATGTGTTTAAGCCGTATTTTTATTTTGGTTGTACATACCTCTTGTTATTTCTTGCTTTCTCTTTCTCTATCTATCTGTATTGTGTCCCTTGTGCTAGTGCAAGAACCAATAAAAATATTTATCCCATCTAATATCAGAACCATTCAAAAGCATTCAAAATACACTACTGAAATGAAAAAAAAATACTTACCTTTAAATACCTTTCAATGTTCATAATGTAGGTCCTAAACTTTTTCTTTCAAACATTAAAGCAACTACAGGAAACTTTCATATTGTGTTGATTTTGGCGCCCCCTGTGGACAAAAGTAGTAGTATTTCCATAAACACCACTGCCTGTTGTTTTAAAGGTCTCATGCACAAAGACACCAACTTATTTTACTCTGTAGGAAAACTTTTTTTCTTTTTTGAAAAGTTTGTAGAATGCACAACGATAATGTAATTGTATTTGTAGCTACTAAAGATTAATAGGGAGTAGGTAAGTTAGCATTTTAGTGCCCTGGCGTCTAACCTCTTAAACTCGATGAGGATTTTGAATGGGTTGGTGGTTAGAAGCCTGAAATAAGGTCTGTGGTTAACACAATGTTAGTAAATACCTCTACTTGTACATTTTGGAGTTCTATAATTCCTTAAAAATGGTGGTCGCTAACAAGAGGCTAAGTGAGACTACAGTGGTTGTCGGGGACATTAAACATCATCACAACAGACACAGACAGGAACTCCCTCACAGCCTCTAGTCGTGTTTTTCAGCGCTCTTACAAACTCTTGTAGATTGTAGATTAGGTTAATAAACAATTTATTCGGCTACGGTTTCGCTAGCTTGTCAAAACTGCTGGTTAGATTGTCGAAAATCGTCTGAAGCATAACATGACTACAAGTCATGCGACCGTGGTGGAGTTCACTAAAGCATAACGTTAGCTTTTTACTTCTGTCTGCTGCATTAACGCCTCAAACATAATAAAAGTGGTTTCATTTGTGAAGATTATCCTGCTGAACAAAGCCGGTAAGCATCAGAAGCATGTGTTTGCCACAGAGCTTATTATCTGCAATGATCCAAAATCCAATCCAAAAATCCCATTGGGGGAATTCTGAATCGACTCCATGATGATGCTACTTCCTGGTATGCCTACAAAAATATTTTTGTTTTCTCTCTATGTAGGTCATATAAAAGCATCATAACCAGTTAAAAACTCATGACAGTTGCTTAACAACTTAAGATTTAGTCTCGACTTTGGTAGTAGCATATTATGACATACGTTGAATGTTTGTAAGAACAATGATTCACAAAATAATAATAATAATAATAATAATAATAAATAAAAACATTGCTAATAGCAGCCTGAAAAATAGATGAATGAATGAATAACCGAATTAAAAAAAAAACTGAATAGGAGTATGGAGTGGAATGTAACTAATTACATTTACTGAAGTACTGTACTTAAGTACAATTTTGAGGTTCTTGCGCATTTCCATTTTTATGTTAATTTATACTTCTACTTCACTACATTTAGAGGCAATTATTGGACTTTTTACTCCACTACATTTAGCTGACAGCTTTAGTTACTCTTCGGGTCGGGATTTAACATAAAAAACATGATCAGTTTAAAGTGATTAGACATATTTTTCAATTAAACCTAATAACACTATATTAATTAGTAAAATGAGCCCTACCTTGAGAAAATTAAAACGCTGCTTGCATAAATGCATCAATACAAATAATGGAATAATATATTTAGAATATATAAAACAATCTGAGTGGGGCCATTCTGCATGACGAGTACTTTTACTTTTGATGCTGATACTTTTAGTACTTGATAGTACTTTTATTGAATTAAAAGATCTGATTACTTTTACCACCACTGCTGAATAGGTAAAATGCTCATCACATGGGCTTTCCCAATAAATTAGTCACATGACAAGTTTGATAGATCACGTGATAACGGTTAACTCATCTCTATGACAACTGAGTAAAATTGACAGCTTTTTTTTTTTTTTTTACAGTATTTTTTATTGTATTTAATGTTTAGTCCCAAAGTAGTCTCCACTAAATATCATATTTTGACGCAAGTTTTAAAATATTTCTAGTTTAGTTTTAAACCTCTGAAGTCCAGGAGATTTTGGTTCAAATTTGTCAACTTCCTATGCATTCATTTCTGTCTCTTTGAATCTGTCCTTACATCACATGCATGGCTCCTTTTTCTCGACACAAACTTGGCTATCAGTCAGATTTTTCATTTTATTTTAAAGTATAAAGCTGCCAGGAACCGAAAATACAAGCAAAAGACACAGGTATCTATAGAAATGTACCATTTTCTCTAACCATTTATATACACAAAACAGCAGAAATAATAACGAAAAATAAAACTACAAAACAGTCTATTTGCACGTAAATTAAAAATAGTAATAGTTTTCATTGTAGAAAGAAAATTCACATTTTAAAAATGGTCTAGAAACATAAATGGCACATTGTATAAAAAATCCTATGATTGCACTTTCAACTGGCTTTCTCAGTTTGTCCACATATCATAAATAAAGTAAATAAAACGTGTATTTTCAATAAATAGATGGACTCCAGACAGTTAAAGTAGAATAGACAACGACAAAAGCTCATATTTATTTTGTTTGTCAGTTTTTCCTAACTTTATTTATGAGGACACATGTTCAGGGAGGGCTTTGTTCGCTCCTCCGCCGCCAAGGGAAGCTCAGTACTGCAGGAATCCGGATATGATGAAAATGTTTGAGACGCAACTATCCTCACAAACTACCGCCACTGACCGTCGACAGCGTAAACGGGACTAATATTGATACTTTTTGTCCGGAGAAAAGTTGGACTGGGACACACTGGCTGCTAAAAAAAAGTTCCCGTAAAAGTTTTTTTTGACGCTAAGTTACTCTTTAACCCAGTTTGTTTTCCTTTTCTTTCTAACGTCTCGGGGAAAGAGTCGGAGGAAGGAAGGATGGGAATAAGTCAGATTTGAAGCAGAGGGAGTTGACATGTTTGAAAGGTAAGTTATGTTTTATAAACAGCACTTAGCGAGCGTCCGTCGCTGTTTGATAAAGAAAAGGGAGTGTGTGAACAAATGGGCTGCACATGGAGTCAGAAAGTTTATGTAAAAAGCGAGAGAAGGGAAATTTCCATGAAGTTTTACTGCACCTCGACGTCACTTTCTCGCTGTGTGAATAAGCAGACGACTTTGTCAAGCTGAGTAATGACACGGTGTTGCTTTGTGTCTTCAAGCCTGAGCTGATGATGAGACTTTGGTTTTCACAGCGCTGAAGGCTGAGGGAAGGGAGGAACTTCTTCTACTGCAGTGTGTGTCCCAAAAAGACGACTGTCTCATGTCCAAGGAGACTGTCCTTCCTCCGGATGGGCCGGCTGGGCCAGGAAAGGGCCCTCAGCGAGAAACAAGTCCCCTGTTGTCAGACTCACAAGGTAAGGATTCACAGGACAGGACAGAAAACACTTGCATGGGAAAGAAAAGCTAAATTAAAGGTGAGAAAAGTGGGATCTGGGTCTCCCAGGTGGACATGAGGAGGTCCCAGAGGTCCTTCAGTAAGAAATAATTTCACTAATATTTAATTAAGTGGCAGGAGAGTGAGTTATAAACCTATCAAAGTGTAAATATGTCTGACTCTGCACTGGTTCACACCTTACAACATGACTCACTGGGCCTGTCACCCAGATTCTTGTGGTTAACATGCCAAAAAATGTGTCTGTTTAAGCACTTTGTGATTTGACAATGTAAGAATCGGTGCTATATATTGCACCGCTTATGTGTACATGAAGTTCTCTCTTGCTGATGTTTATGGAGTGTTTTTCTCTCCATGCTGCCAGTGCACCAGTTATGAAGCCGGGCTATAAATATCCTTGACATATTCCGTCAAGAACTCTTGTTACTTGTAACGTCAAACACGAGAGAAAACAAGAGAAAATCCACATATAGAAAATTAGTCATTAACTGATTACTGGTGCATATCAGAATTGATCATTCTGCTTGGGACAATATCAGCCTTGTCTTTTTAAATTATATTCATGTGATTTTTAGTATACATCAGTATCTTTGCTCCAGTGTTAAGCCTTGATAATGTTTTTGCTTTTTTTCCTCAATAAAGTCTGAAGAAACGCCCTGGTGACTATTAACAGCAACCACAGCCAATTATAGTTTTTAATTAACTTTCTAGTTGCCCCTAAGATTATCACATGTAAAATAAGCTTACCCCCACACCCCCTTTTCATTTTTCTTCAAACAAGCAATGAACCGTTAACCATCCTATTTATACCAAGCATCATTATGGCACTGTCAAAAAATAGCAAAGTAGGACAAAGTAAGCAATCACTGGGGCTGCTGGATTGCGAATGGATTTTCGCTGGACCTTCAAAGACGCTTGCAGTTAAGACTGGATTTCCCCTCTCAGGGGACTGTAGATGTACTGAGAATAGACCAATTTATTTCTAACTGTGATCACTAAATACCGCGATGCATCACACAGTGCTGCTGCTAACGCAACTGCCGCTACTATACATCAGCTCCAAGCTGAGATATGTGCCATATCTATCTAGGGCTGCTGGCCTGCGCCCATCCGTTTCCACTCTCCATCCATCACTGCTTACAAACAGAGAGTGTTGTAGCATCGGAACAAACGCATCAAGCTTTGGTCAACGACATTGCTGGGTTTTGCTGAATCATTCGTCACAGTCTTCAAAAATCCCAGCAAAAGTAGTTCAAGAGACAGTGTGTTAGTGAAAAACTTGCAAGCTATGAGAAAAACTGGGCTCTGAGCAGGCATCTGGCACCAACCCAGTGAATAAAGTCATTGTGGAAGGTTTATTTACTGAACAAAGCAGCAGTGTGCAACGAGCAAGAAGCCAGAAGACGCAGCTTAGAGAGATGAGTGAAACTGTCTCTCTTTCGTGTTTTTGCACAGCTATCAGGTCTAGAGTCTCTGCCCGCATACTTTTTCCAATTTAGATGAATGCAGCCTTTTATTGCAGTAAAAAGCAGCTTGGCAGGTAGAGCACACGCGGGAACAGGAGGAGAGAAAATGAGATCCAGAGCTCTGGCAAGGCCTTCACCTGAACGCCCCACCATGTTGTGCAACCATTCGCCAGCGGCCTGTGTTTTTTCTGGCAAAAATAGCCCAAGTGGCCTCTGGACCTCTGGCTCGTCCAGCTGTCCCTGATATTTGGTCCACTGTGGCTGACCCTGCAGTAAAAGTTTACATCTGTTTCTGGAGGAATGGCTGTAATGCACGTTAATGTAGAACAGTTGAGCTCGTAATAGGATAACATTAAATTAAACAACCGACTTTCTCTCTTGGTCACCATGCAGCATAATGTTTTGCTGCTTCACGTTGTGCGCAACATGTTTCCCTTTCTGATCATGTTTAACATGAAATAAATTCTTGTGACCCTAGATGGCTGCAACAGTGAAACATCAGGAAGAACACCGTCTCCCAGGAAACCAGCCAGCGAAGGACAGAGTCACATGACCGAGGAGAAGCCTAATTATTGCGAGCCTGTAAGAAGTAAGTTTTAACGACCTGGGAAAGCTGTGGGCGGACAGCAGGATATCGGGGTGTTATTTTTAATTAATAAACAACAATGGGCCGTTTAATTGGAGAGAGTGAAAATGATTAACATATTTTGCTTTTGCATACTCACACACTGAAGCTTAACTGTGTTTAGCAATGTTTTATTTAACATTTAAAGGGTTGTAATTTCATCCTTTTTTTATGAACGAGCTCCAACTGTCAGGAATAGTAGCTGTTATGACAGTTGCAAAGTGTACATGCATGAGGCAGGGTCAGCTGGCCAACTAAAATATTAGCTCTAGTGTTCCCAATTAAAATATCAAGATAGCACTGAGGTCTGTAGGCAAGTGAGTGGTAGCATGCATGCACTCTCATTCTGCCATAATGACCAAGACTTGGCTTCTTTCTACTTCCAGGCCGCAGCCCAGTGTTTTGGAAGAGGGGAAATCCTGTTTGTGGTTCTGGCATTTGCTGTTTTAACGCACTGATTGCATCTTAGCCACAATGTTTTTTCCCCCCGTACCAAACATTTACCTATTTGGGTAGAATTGTTCCAGCTGCTCGAGGCATTTTCCTGTTGAACAGTCTTCAGTGTCACTCAGCTCTCATGCTAAGACAACATAGCAGGGTTATATTGTTCCTACCAATGATTTAGCATATAAACACCATACGGTTCAGATTGGAAAATGATGTCTGGCTTTATTCTGCTTTTTCTAATCTGATTTTCTAACTTGAGAAACTTTGGACACATTTGGTTTTAACTCTGACATAATCACATTGTTTTATGCTAATGCCCTGACACTGGGTGGTTTTACAAAACAATTATTTGGCATTGAATTGCTTTCGTTCCGAGCAGGTCTAATTAAGTCTAGATGCACTCTTGCTCAGTAAAATGACTTGATACTGAGCTGTGGATTGCAGGTCACAAAAGGAAAGCGGCTAAAAGCTTTGTACGTGCCTTTTATTGTTCTTAAGAAGAGTGAGATGTGTCAGCAAAGGCTAATAGCAGCTGATTGCTTCCATCCTTGTAAGTGCCTAGCTATAATAAGGATTGTGTTTGCATTTGACACAACAGTTCTTTTGTTTCTAGGTTGTTAACTTTTCCAGGGCGCCTTTTCCTGCCTTTTTTTTTTTTTTTTTGGTATCAAGCTTAATGACTTGCCGGTGGCTTGTTTACTAAATCAGCAAGGAAAAAAGATTCAGTTGCAAAAAAGAAAAAGGATTTTCTGTCAAGAGGTCTTCTTGCTTGGCAGGTGTGGAGTGTTGCTCTTCTGGAGGGAGGCATGCTTCTCTTTCATCTCACTAGATAAGCCCCTGTGACAACAGTTTTGCGTTGTAATTGATGTCGCCCCCCTCAACATCTACACATACTTTCTCTTTCTCTCATACATACACACACAGACTGTCTGCTGAGGGATTTTTAGAGGGAGGGAGATATGCTACTTCTCTTTTCAGAGAGTTACAAGAGAATAAATAGTCATGTCAAATGGAGACAAAACCCCAAATCTGTGCTGGGCTTTTATGTGTGTTTGTGGTGAAATCAAAGCTGGAAAGTCTAACATTTAGGGGGGGCTCAGTTAACCTATTTGTGTCATAGAGCCGCTGTGGTTTTGTTTGTTGAGGTGACCAATCGGATCGCTGGCTGGCAGGGGTAATTGAGAGCCCTCTCCACTGCAGAAACAGGAAATCAATAAGAAATCATCTGCCTGCCTACATCCTGCAGGCCCTCGCTGTTTCCCCCCCCCTGCCGTCCAGTTGAGAGCTTGTGTACGGAGTGTGTGTGTGTGTGTGTGTCTGTGCTGTGACTTTTCACAACAAGAGGAAACCTATTGTAATGTTGTAAAAACAGCACATATCCTATTTCAGTTCTGATCGCGTTGTTTTGACAAGTTGTCTTTTCAACCCCTTAAAGCAGGAATGTAAACATGGCAGCGGCTCTATATTTAAACTGTTCTTCATGGAGCACGGAGAGTACATTAAACCTCCCCAAAAATTAATCAAGCGTGACCTAAAAACTTTTAGAAATTATCTTTATGAACGGAGGATCGTAAATTCACAAAAAAGTGTGGTGCTTCCCGGGACTGCCAACCACTGCGGCTTGTTAAAAAAGTCCAGTTCTGCCCTTCCTGTTAGTTTGATGTCAGAGAACGGCTCCTCTGTGGCTCTGCCATCCTGGGGGAGGAGGGAGAATCTTGTGGGGGAGACAGACATTCCTCAAGAGACCGTTCTGGGTTTTCAAGCAGCTGATATCTCCTGCAAACAGGGCCCGGGCTCTCGGCCCTTGCCTCTGAATAAATTGCTACCACCCAGCACCAGTTTTAGGAGTTTAATCGTCACATTATTCACAGGATTGTCAAATACTTTTTTCTTTTTTTTAAATGCTTCTGTGGTTGATAAAGATGACCTTACTAGCTTCCGAAGAACAGGTTCTGTTTTTTTATCTCCGTAAAATTCTGTAGTGAGAAAAGGAAGGTCAAATAACATGACTCTCTCTTTTTTTTTTTTTAAAGAAAGACATTAGTCTGGCCTTTGTGTGAATCCCTGATTGGACTCTTTAGTGGCACACCTTCAAGGTTATTACCTGTGCGCAGAATTGACCTTTTGGAAGTGAATTTGTGACCCCTAATAAATGCAGTAAAAGGGATTGTTTAACGGGGGAGTGTCTCATACTTGCACCTTTTCCTGCAAGAACAGATTCCGCGACAGTGAAACAATTAAGATTTATACACAAAACTATAAAGTGTTATGATACTAGGCAGTTGGCAGAGTTGGACTAAAATAAAACAAAGGGCAAGTGCTTCTTCATCGCCCTTTTCATCATCAGCATGGAGATATTTTTTGCTGAAGTGTTGAATCAACATTCTCAGACTGTCACACTTCACCTCATGTATATTCCAAAGTTACTTAAGTGCTTTAAGACTTTTTAACCTCCTGCCAGTTTTTCTTCTCCCAGAATGTTTTTTTCAGCCATAGGAAGTGCATGGTGATTGTTGTTATGCAAGATTCATATCTTTATTGTAATCCTCAGAGCCCTGTCTCTGCAGAAATAATGTGTCTAAAGCGTAGACCTATTATAAACGGAACTGTAATTTTCAAGTGATTACTTACCAGTGGGTCACGGAATCAAAAACTGTATAAATAGGGTGAAATGCTAGTGTAGGGGTTGATTAAAATGGCCATTGTAATTCTACCTCTGTTGTAATTATTTTCTCATTGTCTTGGTGCAGATAGATTTCATATGGGAAATTTCAAGTGTGTTAATTAGCATATTTTACCCGAAGTGCCCGAGCCTATTCACTCTTAATTTTTTTTTATAAAGATATTCAAAATACTTGAGCCAAATGATTAGATATGCAAAGCTCAATTCATATGCTGCAGTCTTTTTACTACTTATGTCAGATACAAGGCAACATGTATAGATTCTGGTCGTGGAGGAAGAGTGTATTTTTTTTTCATTTATTGCAGACAATCTGAACATTAAGAGTAATCTTTTAAAGTTGTTTTAACACCAATTGACCTTTTGTGTCACATGTGGAAGAAATGTGTCATCTTCTTCTTCAAACCTGTCTGAAAAATTATGTTCCCAGGCAACTGATGTGCACTTTCACTTATGTTTTTAGGGAAATGTATTTTCTTTAATTACGGTATTTTTAAACATGTCGTTAAGTTTGGTGTAGTTTTGGCACTTAAACCTCATTGCTTGTGCAAAAATATGTTTTTTTTATCTCTTAATGTCTTTGACATTGACTTTTGTTTTCACACAGCGATCTCCTGGGTGAAAGTCCCATGTTGACCCATCCATCCAACCCAACTTTAAACTTATATTTTACAAAGGCGGCTGTGGCTCAGTTGGTAGAATGGTCACCCACTGAACGGAAGGTCAACCGTTTGATCCCTGACTGTGGCAGTGTGTGAATGAATTTGGTGCAATTTGTTTATTTATGGTGCACCAAAACAAACAGGCAAATTTGCTTCTGTTGAAAATGTTGTTGTTTTGGAACATCATTTTTGTGAGACAAGGCTGATTATTTGAGTGAAAGTAGCTAAACTGCAGTATAAAGCTATTGAAGAAAGTGCCAAAAAGAAAAGTCCTCCATCCAAAATGTTTGCAGAACAGAAAAGTATAGACATATATATTTAGATGTAGGGCTGCATGATAATTAATCCTCTTCCATAGAAACGTATTGTGATAAAATCATATTTCGAGATAAATTAATACACAGTTTTGTCATCTAAATTAGTACCAAGCACATACCATCTCAGATTTCTCAGGAAATCTCATAAATATATGCATATTTATTTTTTTCTCTCTATAGTTTCTCTTGTGACTATTTCAGACTTACTATCAGACTTACTATATTAAGTTTGTCAAGTATTTCATTCACACATACACAGTACAAAAAATAAGCGTTATTGAGCAGTTATTTCACATATTCACTATTTATTTATGAATGACCAGAAAACATGATATATAATGTTGCATATAATTATCAAGATATAAAATTACCTATATCAAGATAGACTATCCGGCCCTATTTACATGCAGCAATTCAATATTTTACAACTCTGACTCTAAAAAAGTTGGGTCGCTGTGCAAAACGTACATTAAAAAAAATGGCTCATTCAGAAAAAGTCGCTGTTTGAACATTAAATATCCTCTTTGCGCTGTACTATGTCCAATTAAATGAAGGACGAAAAATAATTTGCAATTCATTGTTTTTATTCCTGTTTTTGGCACAGCATCGAAACTTGAATGGAATCAGAGCTGTAATAGGTGGAAGTGGCGCAACTTTGAAGTCAATAGCACACAATCCATAGATGGTCTGTTTAGCCCGGGAGAGGTCGGTGGACTGCTCGGCTCATGTTGACGTCCTCACAAGCCACACAAGCCGGAGTCAGCGCCTTCACAGGCCACTCACAGAGAGGCAGAGAGAAAAAAATCAACCAGTTCAAATGAGAGCAGCGCAGGGGGGATTACTTGGCCTCTAACAGGGTTTTGGCTCCAACATTAAGGTTAAAACCCTTTTCTATTACCGAGATCTCTGCTGATGTTGCCCCCGCCAGCCCCGACCCCCTCGAGCTTCCAGCTCCTTGCCCCCTTCGTGTTTGCAGGTTCAGTGCCTCTCTGCTAGGTCATTCTGTCAGGCCCCCTGATCAGCAGAGGGTGACCGGGGACCAGGGGATGGCTCCCGTCCAGACACACAGACAGCCGACACAGGCCCCCATCCACTCCCCCCCCTCCTCTCTCTCAGGCTAGAGCTAAAATCGATACGGGCGTCTCCGTGTTTAAGAAGCCACTCAGAGGCAGACGAGCACCTCTGTCCCAAAGGCTGATCTCTCAGCTTAAGGCCTTGATTGGCATCCCGAAGATGCGAGGCGCTGACCCACAGCTGTCCCATTAGCAGAGGGTTAATGCTGAGATTGATACTGAGCAAATAAAGGAACTAGGTGTGGGGGTATTTTGATAGACTGTCTATCCCCCTCTGACCCAGAGACAGACCTCAGTTGTATTTTGGCTTTTAGGGAGTGGTAGGCTGCTGCCGGATCCTCCTCTCTGACTCCAGTAGCGGCTGTGTTACTAGATCAGATGCACCCTGTATTTATTTGACTCTGTGTCTTCTGTTTTGCAAGTGTATGCCTTTGTGTATATGTGCACAAGTGCGCATGTGCATGTCTGCGCGCCTGCCGTTGAATTTCAAACAAGTGAGTTTCCTGTGGAACTTCTACTTCAGCGAGGAGATTTTGAAGCTGGTGGAATATTTGAGTCATCGATGTAACTGAAACTGAAAATACCCCCGTTCCCCTCCTCTCCACCTCCCGCTCTGTTGCTCCGTTTTTGTTTTGAGTCGTCAGCGAGGAGAGGGTGGAGCACGTTTTTGGAGTATGGAGCCTGGCAGCTCCCTCAGGCCTGCTCTGAGTCACGTCATAATTGATCTTTCTAGAAATTGTGGCAGCTAGCCGTGTAAAGCCTAAATCCGTGCAAGATGTGCAGCTTTTTAAAGATACTGCACTCGCGCATAGGGCTGACTTTATACTACACTCTTTCTCCCCTCTCGGATGGTAAGAAACAGATGAGGGGGAATAAAAGGCGTTTGACAAAGCTTAATGCAGAAACAGGCTCGTACAAATTCATCTCAGAAATGAGGAGAGGAAGAGAATAAGGCAGCGTTTAGTGTCTCTCACAGCAGCCAGGTTGTAAGGCTTTGAACGCTCCTTGATGTCCTGCGTTCTGCTACATTAGTAGCACTCAAATTAGCACCATGCCAAATTCCACACAACAGTGGAGAGACCGGAGACTTCTGTGGTCGGAGCTTGGGGGTGCGGGGGGTGGGCTGAGTGTGAATGACTTCCCCTCAACGTGATTCATGTAAGAGAAAATGGCATCTCATTGGGACTTTCAATGATTTAGATAGCAGTCAGACATATTAATCTGGGAAAATGTTCCGTTTTGAAATCAAAGGATAATTGATGACCCCCTTCTCCCCCACCACCGACTCCCCACACCCGCGCACACACACCTTCGCCAGACTCGTGCTCCCAGTACGCTGAGAGGTTCGCGTCGTCAAATCAAGCTCTTGTCTTTCAAGTTGCCTTTGCTACTGTAAAATGTAATTAAGCAGAACAAGGTCCGAGGGGGTTATTTTTTCCACTTAATCAGCAGCAAAATTTGAAATTAGTAAATCCCTGACGCCCTGCTTCTCTCTTTGTTGGGTGGAGGAGGTGGCGGCGGCGGCGGAGAGGGGGAGTTTGGAAATAATATTAAGCTCTGTCTTCACATGTCACTTCTCCTTCAGCAGGTTGGAGGAGCCACATTTGAACGACTGTCACGGAGAATTAAAACAGGGTGGGAAATAAGTGTGTCACCAGTGAAAACGAGCTGAGCAATATTGACTGATTGCCTTGGAATGGGATGGAAAACCAGACAAAAATGTGATGTTTCCTGCTTAAATGAGATGCTACACAATGTGATCAGCCTTGACAGGTGAAGACAGCTAATAGAGTTCTGTTGCAGGTTACCATAACACACCCACACACACACACAGGGCTTGTCACTTTTGCTGATGAGGATCCAATATCAGAGCAGGTAATTTAGCTATCCTCAGCGGTCATCATCATCCCCGCCGCCACTGCCGTCATCAGCATTTTATCTTGGATAAATACAAAACATTGTGTGTGTATGTGTATGGACTGACAGGGCCAGGATTGCCGTGTGATGTCCAGAGTCACATTTTTTTTTCAAGTCTGTTGGAACAAGTGACATTTCTGTTAGCCAGTGTCAGGTCGCCATCCAGTCTGTGTAAACAGCTCCAGACAAGACCGCAGAGTTAGCAGGACACCCACATCTTCACAGTACGGGAGTCTGATTTTCTTAACAAACGCTACTTCTTGCCAGTTGTAGGATGTAACGATATACTCGACTCACGACTCGATACTATTCACGATACTAGTTTAACAAGAAAGAGTCCGGAAATCTACAAAATGTATTACCTTTTCTTTATCAAATCCAATTTTCTTTCTGAGGAAAGGTATATTCTATAAAACACGATGAATATTTCCTTTTAAAAATATATCTTCAGTCTTAAAACAAATCCCAAATAAAATAATAATAATAAAAAAATATTACAAACAAAGAATATCTTTCTCTTTTAAGTAACGCTTGGCCTGTGTTCCTAGCTTGGAGTTTACATGTTCTTTCAAGGAATTTCAGCACATAGACCCCTTATCAGAAAAACGGCGGGAATCAGAAGTAAACTTAGTTTACCAGAAAACTTTAATCTCAGGGAGAGTTGTAATTTGTTCTGAGCATGTTGTGTTGTACGGTGGGCTTCCCAAACCCAAAAGGTATGTAGAGTAGGTAGATAAGAATGAAAGTCTTAATTTTTTTTACATATACATTGGATTATTATTTTATACATTTAAATATACGTTTTTCTTTATGTTCCCTATCCAGAGTGAAAGTTATAATATCGAGACAGCATTTCAACAATAAGATGAAGAAAAAATCCCCTGAGAAAGTATATATATTTTTTGCCAGCTAGATTAATTTTATTTTTTATTGCCGTTCAGTTTTCTTGTAACCGAACCGGCATGCATGTGCATTGTCAATGTTTGTTTACAAATAATTTGTCTATTATCTACCTTTTTTCAGCAGAAGCTGAGATCTCTGGAAATTCACAAAACACATTGTTTATGTCTGTGTGTGTCATCTTCTCACCAGTTTCTGAAGCCAAAGTTTATTTATAGAGCACATTTAGTGCTGTACAGTTATTAAAATACAATACAATTATACACAAATATAGTAATAAATAAACAATGAAAACAATAAAATAATACTAAAACAGTAAAATATTCAAATAGTAATAAAAACTAAATTTAAAAGGAAAGAGTTAAAAAGGAAAGAAAATAACCATAAGTAAAAAAGCCAAGGATTCTTGCCTAGCTGGGACTGAACGGCAAGGAGAATAAATAGGTTTTTAGTAATGTTTTAAAGTGCTCAACAGACACATTGCAACACGTTTCGGAAGTACCTCTCCGCAATAAAGACACCAAAATGTTGCCACACCTTGAATTTGAAATGAGATGGTTCATCCTCAATGTCAAAACCTTCACCTGTGCCCGCCATGTTTTTGTGCCATGAAACAGCGACTGACGCAAGTAACATAGGATGTTGAATAATGAAAATCAATGATAATAATAATAGTAATAGAACCCTCATATGTTAAAGAACACTAACACAATTCATTTTTCATCTCACCGATTTCAATCGCCACATATTTGTATTTCGAAGTGTCTCGCTAAGTATTGTTACATTGTTAGCCGGTTGACATTACCAATCTGTTCTCATTTCACACTGCTGATAACTGCATTATATTGATGCTAATCACAGTTGGTGGGTTTTGTTGTGCTGGGACACTTGAATGATGATCCTTGAGTCGCTGTCTGTTCCTTCCAATACGTCCTTCTCCACAATAAAGAAAGTCCTTGTCCCGGAGTTGGGAAGGTCAAACGGTAAACGAGGCTTTGATATGCCCAAGGAAAATTTCAATCAGAGCCCTTTGTAATAACATTCATTGTACTATTTTCCTCTCTCTCTCTCTGTCCCTCTCACTCTCTCTGCAGTATAATTCCCCTGGTTTTGCGTCTATAAATATGGACAGGGAAGATGTATAATTTCTAATGAGAAAATATATCCCTTTGGATTGAAAGGCAGGGCTGTTCCATGGCTGCTGTTTGTTAGGAGGAGAGATGATACCTCAGGCTGTTTTGGTGGAGAGAGGAGGGGGGGTGGTGGTGGTAAGAGGAGTCTGGCTAGGTCATTGCACATTTACAAATTAGCATTTCAATCATGCAGGTACATGGCCAGCCGAGCAGAAAATATACATGTTTTTCTAATACAAGGCACAAAAAGATAAACAAAACAGTGGCCGTGTTAGTGGAATTAGCATTTCAGAGCTAACTGTCACTGTGGATTCTGCCCGCCGCTGTTTGCGACTCATAACTAAAAGTAAAGGTGCCTATTCCGCTCTCATATCGCATTCAGTGTTAACTCACAAACTGGTAGCATTGTGTAATAACGGCTATTAGGAGATAAATACAAGATCTGGATTGTGGTGTTTATTTGGCTGACATGATGTGACATTTGAATAACTGTATGCTCTCTATGATGGGCATTCTAATAAGCCTATGCAAACACCCTTCTCCCTCTTGCTCTCTGTCTCTGGGGCATTAATATTAAAAAGGACTGAGCTTTAGAAACACAGAGCTGGTGAGCTGCCTTACCTGAGACTCTCGGCATAGCAGTGTGCAAATGAGAATCTCCACGCTGCCCTGTTTGACCTCTGTGTTATATTTTCATGTTCTTGACTATTTTAGAATTCTTGTTTATACAGCTCTGTTTTAGTTGACATGCATGCATGCATATTTCTTCCTGGTAGGTCTGCCTGTGTGTGTGTATGTGTATGTGAGATCTGGTAGGCTTGTGACATATATATATATACACTCTTTCTTTCTTCTGTCTTTTGGGTGCAATTTCCAGCTCCCTCCTGTAGGACCTATTTTCTGTGACAAAAAACGGAGGTGTTTATATACTCAGTTTTACATACAGAGCGCACAGCTCTGGCGCAGCTCCGGCGCTCTCCAGGCACTCGGTGCTCGGTCCCTGTGTGGCGCAGCCGCTGAAGACTCAGTGACAAATGGCAATTATATTTGTGTGTTCTTCATGAATCCATCAAACACTGGCCTTTTAAAAATGCTCCCCAGATATTTGAGGCTGTCAGCTACTAGTAGCTGGGACCAAATTGGGATGCTGCTTAGACAGTCAAGAACCACTCACCCCCTAGTTTCCCCTGTGATGTGTGTGACAGCGTGTGTAGGGGAATACCATGTTTTATTCAACTACAAATGTACACTCTCAACAGTTGTTGATGTGCTAGAAATAGGGCGGTTACAAGTCCAATTTGAAGCGTCTGTGCGCATGTGTGTGTCGACTTCTTCCTCCAAAACACGGTGTTTTAATGCAACCTGTCAGGTTGTGTGTGTTCTGTTATCTCAGGACACATACCCTACCTCTCTACAAGCTTGTGGCACAACTCGTATGATTTTTAAAAAAACTTTCTGGGAATTGTTCCTATCAAATTTTGATGCAGTTTGTGTTTCCTGCTGTGTAGGAACAGAGCAGCAGCACTGAGTCTCCATCAGAACAGTTCTTTTTTTTTTGCATTTATCAGCTGAATGTTCGGATAAGGAATTAAACTTTATGTTCAAAAATACTAAACACTAAATATATATATATATATCAGAGTTCAATTAATTTGGATTTTGCGCATGCTGACTTTTCCTGAATCTACAAGCATATTATGTGTAGTTTTGCACAACACACTGAATATTTTCTTCCCCTCTGCTGCAGATACAGTGAAAGTTTTTGATGCACCAATTTACCAGCCTAGCACAATTCGAACAGGACTTAGTGTAATTCTGCTTTCTCTCATTACGTCTTCATTTGTCTCACAGTGACTGTACAAGTCTGTCATTGCCATCTTTGACAGTATCATCATTATCATGATCAATGATTATGATATTACTCCATTGTGTCCATTCATCTCAGTCACCGTGTTCATCAGGATAAAAATAAAGACTATGCAGGAACCTGAAGCACACGACTCTGCAGACTCGAAGCTCTTTTTTGGGCTCTGCAGTGTGTCAGAAATCTGAGTTGCCGCTTATGTACTCTGGGTTTTACGTGGTGGTTTCTTAATAACTATTTATACTTTGGGTAAATTGAAAGCTTGACTTCCTCAAAAGGAAAGGTAATTATGCCTCCCAGTCCACTTCGGCCTTTTTGTGCATGAATGTGTGTTTATGTGTGTGAGCTTGTGTGGCTAGTTTGTTTAACCTAGATGGGAAAGAGTACTGTGTTATTATGCGAGATACTACGGTGATTGATTTGTTAAGGAACTGTCACCCTCCAGGCAGGAGTTCTGCTGTGTGCATCGACTTGACAATACTCAAGAAACAGGTGAATATTCTCACTGTTCAGTGCGAGTTGTGCCGTGTTTGTGTATGCTGGGTCTTTGCTAATTAGTTTGGACAAGTTAATCATTAGCTGTAGAGACATTTCAGCCATCAGCCCCATTAATGTGAGCCAGTGTTTTTTTGTGTTTGCACAGAGAAATTTGTAGTTACACCGAGGAATCAAATAACTTGACAAAACACCAATCTTGTGATTAGGCCTGTCACTATAACACATTTTTAAGGATGATATATTTTCCCAGAAATTTCAAGATAAACGATAGTAGTGTTGGATCGATGTTGTTGTAGTTTTATAACGATTTTAGATCATAATAACTTCATCCTTTTTCACCAAAATAAATTTTTTAATCTCAAGAATCTTACACATTACAATTGATATGTGGAAAAAGAATTATTAAAATGTCCTAGATAAATAAAACATAAATAAATAAACTACAACCAAAACAAATAAAATAGACTTTTAGGCTGTTAACAAAACATTGCACTGTGATAATCATTATGTATTATATTATTTTATTATTAAAATCACAAACAGCTGGAATGGCTGCTTGGGAAATATAGTTGTGTTTTTTCGGCAATTCATACTGCCTGTCAAACATTTACAGCTTTACTTTAAACACAACACAAAAAAAGCACAAAAAAGTCAGGCATGTAAATGACAATATATTGAGTACAGGAAAAAAAAATTTGTGTCCATTTTTATATATCAAACGATAAGTCGATATAGTAATTATCGTGACTATCGTGATTAGAAGAGGTGGATTTCTGATTTTTATTTCTGGATTCTGCCAGTGGTAAAATATGAATCTCGACTTGTTGTCCAACCTTGAAGTGAATTAAGACAAATTAAGCCAAATAAATCTAAGTTGCTGCAAAGTTAGTTTCTTGAAGTAGGTCGCAGCTTGCTGTATAGCCAACTTTTGGTTTGTTTGTCTGTTTGTCAGCTAAATTACAGGAAAAACTACTGGCCCGAATTTTCACCAAACTGCTGGAAGGCTGTAGTACAGGCCAAGGAAGAACCCATTACATTCAGGAGTGGATCTGAATCTCTGGGCAGATACACAAATTATTTTTCACTTTTCCGAACAATGTGAGATCAGGCATATGTGCTGCACTCATGTGGTGTTGGAATATATTGGTAAAAATTAGTTCAGGACTGGGAAATTCACATGAATCCCAATCCTAAGTTGGAACAACAATTTGGAATTCTTGTGAAAATTTTGGTGCAGCTTTCATGGCTCAAGTTTCCTTTGCTTTTCGTTGTCGCACAAATACTAGAATCGGCTCTCAACGTGTTATTTAAAGTCTCAGAGCAATAAAATACAACACATCTAAATCTTACACCTCATGAACACACCAAAGTTAGAAGAACAACTTCCCAAGTTGGGAAACGACCACCCAAGGAGAACAAGAATGCAGCATTGACCTTGGAGGAGGTCTTTGAGCTAATAAAGGAAAAATAGATGTGTTACTGGTCTGTGCACCATGAGGTAACAGTGGCACAACCAGATCACTATAATGTGATACAACTTTGACAAGCTAGAGGATCAATTTGAAGGAAAACATCCACTTGGTAAGGTAAAAATTATTCATGGCCAACCCATGTAAGGCCCACTGTGTTGATATGTCGAAAACCCCACTTTGGTGTGTGTGTGTGTGTGTGTGTATGTTCCTAGCTTTCTTTTATGATAATGGTTTGCCAAGGATTAAAGAAAAAAATATGCAAGGTGCATGTATTTAAAAAAGGGGTGAAAAAACGTAGCAAGTTGCAGCTGTCAGAGGTAAAACTGGAGAACAACAACAGATGAATCTACTCTGAGACTCCTTGTTAGCCAGCTTCAGTCCCTCCCCACATTGTCATGGGCAGCCTGCAAAGCTTTTGTCTTTTGGAGAAGAAAATCCATCAACCTGATCTTAAATCACTGCATAATGAATGCTATCGTGCGCTACCCAGTTGTCTAATTCAAATTGCATGGAATCCTGATCCCTAAAGTCTATATTTGTTTATGGAGGCAGCATGCAGAAGCCTGAATGAGGAGAAGGCAAAACCCAGTGTGTGTATTTAATTGCTTTGTTTTACATCCACATCCACGTCCGGCCTCTCCCAGGGTGATGTGTTGTTAAAAAGCGCGAGGCCCGATTCCCACACTCTCTCTCTCTCTCTCTCTCCCTCTTGTTAACCGTAATTGCACTTGTTGGTGAGCTGACGAAGAAAATAGAGATGGAAAGAAATCACCAGCATCATATTAAGTTTCAGTTTGCGCCCACTTTGGAAAATTTGTTTATTTTTGTACAGCTGCAAAATCAGCTTCAGTTGTTAAATAAGGCGCAATATGATGGGTTAAGACACCATATATTCAATGTATATACAGAAAGTATAGAATAGGAAGAACAGAATAAGTATGGTTCACACAGACAGACTTAAAAAGGGATGAATAATTCACAAAATCTCAAGTTAACCATGCAGCGGCTGCGCGTGCACATGCTCGCCAGCTCTGATGTGGAGGGAAGCTAATGCAGGAGGAACTCCCAGTAGAGCTGAATGTGCAGGTGTTCCTCTCAGTAAAATGCCACCTCCTTTGCTCACTCACATCCTTCGCCTTCTTTCTTATCAGACAGGTCGCTGTCTCCTGACTTTCTGTGGCTGTCACACATACACTTAGAAAGGCCATCCCTGAGCCTTCAGAGGAAAGGAGATCATTACCGTTGCAGACAGCAGCTATTTTGTATATGCACAGTATCAGAGGCTCTCTTCTCTTCTTACTGCATTAATCTCTCCTTCTCGCACACTTGTCTTAACTCACCTGGGTACTGCTCCCGCAAATGTCTTGTCTGTCTGCCTTACAGCACTGGCTTTTGTGAACCTGTCACATATGAGGTTGCTACATCTCTCCGCTGCTTTCTGTCATCGCGGGTTGAAATGTTTGCCATGTGATCGATATGATCATGTTAGGAATCGGTGGCAAGATTTGCTGAGAATGATTTAGCTGAGAGAGGTGTATCTATCATTACTGTGTTCGGTTTGTAAGAACTGAACATCACAAGCTGCAGCGACTCTCTATGTGAGTAAAAGGTACGGAGTGCAGAGTGCAGACAAAGTTCTCTTCACTTAAAATAAAGTTACAGAGCTATCACACATTTACCCCCAGAAGGGTAAAAGGAATCCACAACTCTTTGTGTTGCATAAAAACAGACGCTACAAAATTACAGTATTAATGTAAGACACTAGTTCATTTTGATAGGACTGTATTTTAGTCGATTTTTCCGTCTGTTTGGTTTTGTTTCTATATTCAATATTATTTAATACTTATCTTGTATTAATAATAATGATATTAATACATTTAATTGGTATAACACTTTTGAAGGTACTCAAAGATACTTTCCATGATAAAAACAAAATCAAAATTGGTATTAAATAAATACAGTACACAATTGCGGAATAATATATACAGTGCAGATGCATCTAAAAAGATAAGTCTTTATCTGATTTTTAGACCACTTGAGTCCACAGAGACAACTGACTGTAAGGGGGGAGGCAGTTGCAACAATCTCTGTAGCGATATGTGGAAAAATGGGAAATTTATTCACTTCACTGTCCAATTTTAAGTAAAAACTAGACAACCAGCTCTTTTCAAAACGTGATTAAAACTGAAATCCTTTCCTCTCCATGTCTCCAGCTCAGCCCCAGTCTCAGCCCGTGTCCTCGGAGCCTGCCGAGGGAGAAGCTGGCACGGACCAAAATGGCTTTCGCCACAACAGTACTGGCACGCCCGCGCTGAGTAACAGCAACGGCATCCACCCTGGCATCAGCGGAGCCGGGGCCACGCGCACATGCTCATGCGGTGCCAGCATCAGCGCGGGCGCCACGGGCGGGTTGGGCTCTGGCTCAAGATCAGCGGCGGCAGCGCCGACAACAGAGCAACCCAGGAAGCAGCCGTCCACGCCCGTGTCCCAGAGGATGCAGAGGAAACTGAGGTCCAGCCTGTCGGTCAACAGTGACAGCAGCCGACGCAGCAAAGGCAGTTCCACGGGGTCACAGAAACCTCCTCTACCAGAGGGTCAGTATCCACACACACACTGTAAAAAAAAAAGTTAAACAATAGCTACAATAAAATTGAGGCAACAGATTGCATGCAGTATTATTACAAGTTTAGTTAATAACTTAACGGGAAGTGACTGTCATTTAAAAACGGACTAATTCTATTGTGTTGGATTCATTCAAAAGTCTTTTGATTTAGAATTACATGCACATAAAGATTATATTTAATTCTATATCAAACATTTTTATATTAAAGTTAATTAAGCAACTGCCTCAAAATCAAGGACGCATTTATATTTAATACAGTTTATCAAATATATTAAGTAAAATTAAATGACTACAGAATAATTTATTACAGTGCAGTGAGGAAAACAGCACAAACTCGCAGACAGGCAGACACATTGGTACTAACTTAACTAACACTCGTTCGTTTCGCTTGCATGCTTCTGTTTCTGCATAACATCATCTGTTGGTCATACACTCATTTCATTGGCTGTAAGGATGGCTCAGGAGTTGAGTTCAGTGTATATTTTAAATGTATTTGTATTGTTTATAAAAAGATTAAGGATTAAGTTTATTTAATCAAACTCAAAACTTAAATTCTTATTTTTCTTAAATCAAAAGAACAGACCAGTCATTATACTATGCCATAATCATTTATATATAAAAAATGTGTTGATACAAAAGTATAATATGTAACGTTTTCGCATTCAAATGTCGACCTATGCTATATATTTTGTCGAATTGTGTCGGGATATTATCTGAAATGTATCCAACAATTTTCAGACCAAGAGAATACTATAATTTTGATAAAGGTAATGTTCTATCGGTTGTTTTTTTACAACATATTTTACTGGATGGGGGATTATAGTCATCGGAAGAACAAGCTGAGCAAGTATTTGCAGCAGCTGTCTGAGGAACAGCATAAGGGAAACACAGATTTTAATGTGTAAATGCTTTATTCATGTGTTTTTAACGGTTTTAATCTCTGAGTCTGATGTTTTGGAGAGGAGGAGACCTCTGTTAATAATTTGTCTCCCAGTAAAAACCCCTGAACGTCTGGAGTTATTAGAAACAAGCTGAACAGCGATGTAGAAACACTGTTATTTAACGTGAAGCTGCTTTATTCAGTGTTTAATCACTGGTTCCATATGATTTGGAGAGAAGAAACTCTACAGATAATTTCTCCCAATAAACACTGAAAAAATCCTCACTGAGGCTGAAGGCTGATGCTAAGGACAGAAATGCAACAAATAATTATTGGTCTTATAAAATGAGTACTCCTGTTAATGTGCAGCTGTGTTATACATTGAAATATAAATGCAATGTCTGGCTAAAACACATGTCAGGAGGCTCTTCTGGAATAATACCTTAGAAGATATTGATAACACATTTTTACCTTCTCTCACCTTTTAATAATGGGAGTGCCTGCCCTCTCATATTTACCACTCCCGTCAAACAAATGACGCCTCCTCCCGCTCCTGTGGCTTTCATTTTCTTTAACAACAAGTCAGTGAGTCCGTTTGTCATGCAGGGAAGCCGTCACTTTGTCAGGTGCAAGGCCGAGGTGAGTCCAGTAATGAAGGCGCTTGGCTGGTCCTTTTCCATTGGGGAGATAGGTGTGACCGTCTAACGAGGCCTGAGAGCATGGGGTGCCTATTAAAAGTCGTGACCAGCCTTCTTCGGGCCCCTCACGGCCCCTCACACCTCTCTGGGCCCTTTCTTGCTCTCCCTATATCCCGTCAGCACCACCCTGACCCTCATTAATGTCGCATCCCTCCTCTTACTATTGTATGGAGATGCATGTGTTTCCTCTCTGTGTTCTGTAGTATTGACAATATGAGACATATCTCTTTCTTACCAGGGCTAGGCATTTAACTATTTTTTAAATTCAAATACTTGCTTATGATTATTATACTCGCAAAAAAATGATGGACTCCAAACCTTGTGAACTAAAGGTACATTTGTTTGGACAAATATAATGATAACATCAAAAATAAGAGTTATAAGAGTTTAATTTAAGAGCTGATATCTAGATATCTTTCTTGATAATAACCAAAATTATTATCAATAAAACCATGGAAAATGTCTAGATATCAGCTCTTAAATTAAACTCTTATCAGCTATTTCTGTTGTTATCATTATATTTGTCCAAACAAATGTACCTTTCGTTGCACCAGCCATTAAAATGAGCAAGAAATTGAAGAAACTTTATATTGACGTGTGCACTATTTTTAGAACGATCCGCTCAGATCTGTTGGCGCGCGACCCATTCTGTCGTTTAGGTTGGAGATCTATTTGGAAGTAGCATGAGATATGGGAGTTGTTGTCTTTGTTAAACAGAAACCATTGCTGATCTGATGTGACTCGGACAGAAATAATGCTCAAAGACAAGTTAAAGGTGATAAAGTATTAACAATGTGGCCTGCATGAGCCACTTGGCAAGCAGCTAATGAAGTGCTTGAGTCCTCATCCCCATCCCTCATCAACCGACTCAAGGCCTTTGCTATTTTGTCTTCTGATGTGGGCTTCAGCTCCAAGGTGAAGATGGAAAACAAGATGTGATGTTATGTGTTATTAAAAGATTCACAATGGTCAGGCTCAGATACAAGTTTAAATGAAGGAGAAAAGTGGGCAGTCAGATCTTTATTTGATGATGCTTGACTTGAAATATGCATCAGATTGAGTTGTAGGCGAACAAAAACAAGCACACATGCACACCTCGCAAGCAAAGGTGGATGCATCCGCCAGAGACATTCCAGACACGTCATGTTTTCTACGTCTTAATTGGTAAAGAACAGAAGAGACAGGGTGCAAAAAAACACAACAACAGCAGCTCAACAAGTCTCATTATGGCTTTTGTGTTGCTTATTTGCAGACACGAGAGCTCTCAGAATCAATATGTTCGCTCTCGACTATTTATTTCCCCCCGGAAAACAGCCAAGCTGTGGTGTTTGAATGTTTACACGGATTAACATAATCTGTTTGCCTGTGAAATTAGCCTCCTAAACAGCCCCCTGAACACAGGAAATAAAAGGCGTAAGCTAGCAGGAGCTAGCTCTGGGGAGTCTGTGTTTCTTGGCACACGGCGCCGTTGGCACCGTAGCCAATCTGTGATAACACGCCAGCTTCAGAGGAGTCATTTACCACGCCGCTTTTGTTCAGCAGGGTGGGTTGTCTCAACTCTTGTGATCCAGTTTGTGT
Source organism: Centropristis striata (assembly GCF_030273125.1). NCBI lineage: Eukaryota > Metazoa > Chordata > Actinopteri > Perciformes > Serranidae > Centropristis > Centropristis striata. The sequence continues at coordinate 9,446,086 of NC_081538.1, read as the reverse complement.
TTTTGTTAATCGTGTGTAATCAGTTAAGGTCTCCAAGCTGCTTTAGCCTCATTTAGAGATTTAGGGCCAAGGCCGCGAGCGCAGTCTTTGCCTTGATGTGTTTGTGTTGTGCGAGCTCCAGTAGCTTCAGTCATGCATTATAAACAGGCCTGCTTTAAAGTGTTGGACCTTCGCTATCCAGCCAACATCCTCTGCCCTCTTTACCCATGTGAGCCTTCTGTTCCATGGCCACCAAGGCATTGTCTGATCAATCTCTCTGCCTTCATCTTTGTCAGTCTAGCCATCTCGCGCTCTCTCTCTCCCTCTTTGTGAGTTTGAATGTTTTGCACAGCTTGCCGCTCTGAGGCCCATCCAGCTTGTTTTGTGTCATGCCGCTCCCTTTTTTTTTTTGATGTTAGCTTTCCAGATGTCTCAAACTATTTCCTCAGAGGCGCCGGACGCTGTTTTCGGCCCCAAACTCTGAGCTTCATCGCCGCTCGCTGACATTAAACAGGAGCAGTGTCAGTGTGTGTCTGTTGGTTGGTTTCACTCTGTGTCTCTGTCTGCCTCTCTGTCTGTCTCTCTCATGGAGATGTGCCTTGCGTCCAGCTCTCTTGTGTACAGTATACGACCCCCCCCCTCGTTCCCCTCCTCCTTACTGGCTTCTCTAAGATCCAGACTAATCGCTGGTGCTGAATTATACATCCAAGTGAATAGCTGAGCTGGCCGGCCGCTGCTTAATGCCTATGTACTGTGTTTATAGTGTATTCACAGTCTGCTGTTACACTCTGCCATGGCTATACCCTCTGGGTCCTTCAAAGTTTGTTAGGATGAACTTTGAGGTTTTGTGCATGGAGCTTTGGCTGGGCAGCACTTATTGTTCTCAGTGGCATTTTGTATCACTCAGATGGCAGCACACCACAGCGGATGCCAGCCTAGAACGTAGTATTGAGTTTTGTAATGCCAGCATGAAACAAATCCACAATCTGCCCAATAGCAATTTGCTGCATGTCCACACCAGATGTTCAGAAGTGAATTTATTCTCATGCATCTTCCATCACTGCCAGTGTTATGGCCTTAGATAAGGATAATAAGATGCATTCAAACTTCAGGCACCCTCACAGACACACACACACGCACGCACACACTCGCTCGTTTCATGTTCACTTCTCTATCTTGTTTGTATCACAGTCAGCTAGTGCTTCTGGTCAGCTCTGCAGCCCTGAGCACTGCAAAAATAGGGTAAAAAAAAAAAATCCCCTCTACTTTGATTAATCAAACATGAGCATCCAGCGGTCCTCAGCTTGCCTTCCATGCCGTCCTCCACACTCTCCTCCTTTCGCTTTCCCTCTAACCCAATCAGTAACAGCCCTTCTGACAGCTCAAGATGGGCTGATGAAAGTTATGCAAATGTGCCCTGTTTGTAATGCTATTTTTCTGCATCCATCCACATCATGTCTTTTTAACACTCCAAAGCAGTGGTGCTGCACTGGCCTTGGTTCAAACAGGAGACAGCTGCAAGGAGTATATGCCAGGCACCATTACCCAGTGATATGTAGCACGATTAGTGACTTAGATACGACAGAAGTTCTGCTGTGGAGCAGCTTGATTACTGAAAAATGTGATGTAATCTGCGGTCTATGCATAAACAATTCTATGGCTAACCATTTTTCATTTTTTTCAGTTTTAGCCTAAAGTTTTTGAAAGCAACTTTAGGTTGAGCGTATTCCTTAAAGAAGAAAAACAGATAAATTAAAGTATTTGATTGAATTACTTCACAAACTTACAGTATATTGAAGATAAATTATGATTAAGATTGCTAGAGTAAAAGAATTCTGGAAGAAAACTCTGCATCCTCCACTAACTGCAGGCATTACTAACACACTGTGTCAGTGGCAGAGAAACATCTAATTTGTTCTTTTTCATTACCTATTCAAGACAGAAGCTTTTTTAATGAAACTAATTCCGCCATTCAGAAACAGATTTGTGATGGTTAATGGGTATATTGGTAATTTAAAGGGGAACTCTTTATTGCCGTGCAACAACAAGCTGAAACTTGCCCCCGGCTATTTAAAGGCGGTCTGTGAGGAGGTTAAATGTTAATCAGAGGTGTGAGCGGTGCCGGCATTAATCCACCTATTTATCGGGAGAGACTCTTGGACTTTGCTAATCATCTTTGTGTGATCAACCTAGCAGTTTGCATGATAATGCCACAATTATTTAACAGTCCGTTAATCAAAACTGCAGGAGAGGAATTCATTTCTTTGAATTTCTCTTATTTTCTTCAGACCCCGCCCCCCGCCTGTTCAGCCCTCACGCTTGTACTGCATTCCTACTCTTTTCCACCTGTCAGCCTGCCGAGCATGCAAGTCCTCATTCAATCACTCTACATTGCTTTCATTAATAGAGACTAATCTTAGCAGAAAGTGTAGAGTATTTACTGTATTTATTACAGATGCACCCTTGTGTTTATTTGTGTTTCCTGTCTGTTTTTTTTTTTTTTTTTTATTCACATATTTATTTTACTTTACACCTCGTCCACCTCGGCTGATTTGACCCAGACTGCTGTGTCCACTGCATCTTGGCCTGCCTCTTCTGCGAGTTCCTGACACTTTGCAACATGGTGGTGACGCAGGCCTCGTGCGGCGCGTGCACCTCAGAGGCCTGCTGCTGCTGCTGCTGCACTGACGACCTGGGCGACGACTGCAACTGCCCCTGTGACATGGACTGTGGCATCATGGATGCCTGCTGTGAGTCCTCAGATTGCCTGGAAATCTGTATGGAGTGCTGCGGCATCTGTTTCCCTACATAGGGAGGCCTGAGCTGGTGGGGAGCAGCGTGTCTCTGCGGGGGATAACTGGACCCTGGATGGAAGAATGGAAGGAAACTGCTGCTGCTGTCACTTTGAATTCAGTAGCAGACAGACGGAACATTTGTGTGTGTGTGTGTGTGTGTGTGTGTGTGTGTGATGGTCGACATATGTGTTTGTGAATGCCTTTTTCTTCCTGTGTGCTGACTGTAGTGTGTGTGTGTGCAGTAGTATGGTGCGGTTGAGTAAAGCATGCTTTCAAAGATGTATTTTGACACTGGGCTTCTCTATCAAAACCAGCTCAGCAGGAGCTAGAAGTAACTCCAGATATATGAAAATATCAGTTAAGTCTTCAGTGTATCATAAGTTGTTTCTGTTAAAGGCATGCTATGCAGGAATTGTCAATAACTGTTTGTAAATACAACATTTAAAGTTGGCCCCTCCTCCCTGACTCAATGACAATGAAAGGAAACCAGGAAGTCATTTTGAAATCAGCTTTGTCCGCTTGGTATTCGGCGGTACTACATTTGCACCTTAAAATATCTACACTTCTAAATATACAAATTATACATAATTTGGGAAAATGAATCAATCACTAGACCACTTTCTAGTGTGACGAGCAAAGTAACTAAAAACATTAATTTCCTCAATATTGCAATAGTGCTTTTATAATGCCATTAACGGCAAACAACTATAGATGATATTATACAGTCATGTAAAAAATGATTAGACCACCGTGTTGTTGTTCATTTGAATGCCTGGTACAACTAAAGGTACATTTGTTGTGAGAGCTGATATCCAGACATCTTCCATGGTTTTATTCATAATAAGCAAAATCATTATCAAGAAAACCATGGAAAATGGCTAGATAACAGCTGATAGTTGAAAATACGTAGTTTTTCAGGGTGGTTACGGGATCATGGTGGAAAAAGTATGTCGAGCCCTGCCAGAGGGTCCAGAACACAGAAAAATTTAAATTTAACACATAAGAAAATACAGGTGAGGGCTGTCGTCGGTTTATGGCCGTAGCCAGATTGTTTTTTGCAACAAGCACAGCAAAAACAGACCAGGAGCTGTATAAGCTAATGCTAGTGTTAGCTACCTAGCTTGGTTAGCAAGAGGAAATTCTTATTCAAAAAAGAAGCCAGAAGTGACCAAAATGCCAACTTTAACTCTGATGTGAAAACACAGTGTGAAAGGGTCAAAGTTCTAAGACAAAAACACTCGTATACCATGGTAGTGGCCTGTCAATCATAAGATAGCCCCGCCCTAAAGCATAACCTCCTTAATTGTCTGTTTTACTATCAATGGGACCTTCCTTTACAAAATGGATTGGATCAGTATAGAAGACTTCATCTTCAGGCCCAGAGATTGCTGCTTGGTCTTAACATTGTTTTTCTTTCTTTTCCTAAAATCCTGCATAGTATACCTTTAAGTATTCTATCCTTTACGTAAGAAGTATTATCATAGACTGCCTTAAAGATTTTATTGTTACATCAGGAATGCTGTCTAATTGTATCTTATCTCTTTAGTCGTTTTGATGACCAAAGTGTTGCATACACTAAACAAAATGATTTATTTACTCTGATTTTATTTTCAATACTTGTGTTTTTTTTTTTTTTTTTTTAATGCTCAAAAACTGAGGTTGCGGTCTTAGTACTGTACAACACTGTAAAAAAGGTTTATGTGACAGTTCATACATTCTTAGTTGCATACTGTAGTTTTGCAACACAGAATTTCATTTACAGTTATCTACTGTAGCACTGTAGAACAGTTAAAACTGGTGAAATATCATAAGGTGAATCAGGACTTCACACATGCCACCTACTCTCAAACCAAAAGTAAAGAATGTGCCTGTTTTAGGATGGTTTTACTTTTATTTTGAAGCATTTCTTTGAATTGAAGTGGCAGGTTATTACAGGAAAAACTGCACAACGGTGCTGATGAGCACATAATTGTTTGATTGATTGTTTCCCATTTGTCTTCTGATTTGGTTGTATTTGAAGCCTTGGGTTTACTGGAAATACAGCACACATTTTTAGTGCTCACTGCAACGCAAAGACAGACAATGTATAGAGCTCCTCTAATGTCAATGAGTAGACTTTTTCAGTAATTATGGTCCAAGTCTTTTCTGTGATGCTGTTTTACATACATACATACTGTGTAAGTGTGACTTGTTGAACTGCACTCTGTTCATAAGGGGTTTGATATGGAATTAAAAAATGGTGACCCTGGTTGCCATATAAGCGGCTTTCGGGTATCAACCCAAGTGACTCGCAGTACAAAAAAGGAATCATGAGCTGTCGTGTTGAAATGGTAAACTAATGCAGGGTAAAGGCAGTTTTCTTCTCCTTTTTTTCTGTTCCTTAATTCTGTGTATCTGGAGATGAGTTTGTGGTGAATCACCAGTGGAGTCATTTCCTTGTCTCGGAGATCCGCTTTGATGTTGTTTAAGTGATGATACTTAATGCTGGCCTTCATTAGCACTGCTTACTAACTGGTTACAATAAACGTCCCTTCCTAACACCAACAGATAATGTGCTGTCATGTACAGCCCATCTTATGGCACACTGTTATTGTGTGTGAGGAGGTTGGATAGGCACCTCTGCAGCAGATAATGTGCAGAAACTAAACCTCATTTTCATGTTTATGTGCAACTCACGTCAAGAGTGTCAAGAAAACACCACAGATAATGTGAAGAATTCATCTAAAAAGAGACAAATGTATACATGTAGCTACAGTAGTTGTCCTCTTATACTATCCTGTTGTATGTTTTTTTTTTATTTTCTTCATTGCCTTACACTTGATCCGGCCTAGTCCGCATGTACATGGGGATTATTCGAAGAAATCCAGTACACACAAGCACTTATTACGTAAAATCTCTGTCTAAATAAAAACAAAAAAACGTATTAAAGCGTTTTTAAGAGTGTGCCACGACAACAGGTGGTCTGTGTTGTGGAAATGTTGGATTATATAGCAGTGACTTTATAGTGCATGCTGGTGCACTCAATAGAGTGGAAGAGTAACTGTACTTATACATGTAACAAGTCCTGTTAGCAAGGATAGAAACAGCACTATTTTTGCATAAATGTTGACTCATTTGTGACGCCTCTCAAGGAAATAACAGCACACACTCTGATGTTACTAGCCAGAAAACTTTTTTTTTCCTTTTCTTGTTTTGTTTCAGTTCAAATACAGTTCACATGTGGACGAAAGGCTAAAAATAATCCCCATGTACATGTACGTGCTTCGTTTCTCAACTTGGAGTTCACCGCTCATTTTCTTAGTTTTGTACATTATTGTCAATCTTAAAGAGTTTTTAAAAAATAAAGCATAAAAAAATAAAAATCTCATTCATCTCTTTATTATGTTTCAGTTGCTCGAGTGGCAAACTCAACCCACTCAGGTAACACCCAGAGACAAAATGTGACCAACAAGCCTCTTTGAATATGGAGTGTTGTGCATCGTATGTTTTAATATATCTTAAAATTTACATTTTTGTATTTCTCTCTAAAAGAAAAGCATTAAAACTCCAAACTGATGCACTGAACATTGGTTTGAGGCATCTTGTGCTATAAATTTGAACTTGCCAGTCAGGAGTTTACAATGACTCTGGAGATATATTAATTATATCAAATAGAGCTCCTGCAATTGGACAACTATTTTGACAAATAATATTTTCAATATTTTTTAAAAATGCCAAACTTTTGGGGATTCTAGCATCTCAAATGTCTTGCTTTCCTTTGTTTTACAGGTGCATCTGAATACATTAGAATAGTCCATTTCCAGTAGTTCAAGTCAAGTATTGAGTCATATAGATGGACATACTTTTCAGAGGCCAACATTTCTATATTAAACATACTTTTTAAAATTGGTCTTTTGTAATATTACATTTCTTTTTGAGACACTGAATGTTCGGTCTTCATTAAATGTAAGCCATAATCATCATAATTAGAATAAATTAAATAAATGAAGATATGGAATGTTTCATTCTGTGTGTAATGGATCTATATAATGTGTTATTTCCACTTTTTGAATTGAATTTCTGAAATAAATAAACTTACTATGATATTCTAATTTATTGAGATGCACCTGTACATATGAGCGTGTATTTGACATAATTTTTTTTCTAGATCTGGCTACAAAAAGGATCAAATGCAGGTGTTGTTTGACTGGAGAAGTTACTTGAGCTTGGTTCTGGGTAGTTTCTGTCGATACCTGAAAGGTTATTGAGTAACAAATCTCAATGTGCATAAATGTTGCACGACATGAGCCTTGTGTGTTCTAAACATCGCTTTGTATCTTCTTGTTTCTCTTGTGAAAGAGGCAGCTGTGCTGTGAGACGTGCCCTCTGCCCCTTCACAGCTCTGTGCTTCACGGTGCTCCTCCTCAGCTCCTTCCTCTGTTAGAGATGGAGCTCACCTGGCAGCAGCGTTAGCACTAACACAGAAACATGGCCAACAACACTCAGTGAGTTCATCAGGGAGCAGGGACCTCCTGCTGGCTGGAACAGCAGTCTGACCTTCAGCTGACACCACCCCCTGTTAACCCCTCAATTAACCTCCACGTCAGACCCCCTGCTGGAGGAGCAGAGAGGAAGAGACCCCCCTTTCTATTCTATCTTTATTTCCTTTTATCATTTTCTGCCTGGATACACCCTGCCCCCAGGAAATTACCATCTGATTTCACTAATGCGTTGGGGGAAAATATCACTGTCCAGAAAGTCTGTAATCACACAGGAGTTGTACTTTTTCTTTCACTTTCTTCAGCGTTCACAGAGGAGGCGGAGGGTTGAAAAATATTAAAAACTCCAGGTAGAGTGTGCAGTGACCTTTTCACAAAGTCGTCCACCTTTCCTCTCCTCTAATCAATCCCCCTCTGATCGCTCACTGTGTGCTGGATTGTAATGTCACAATTAGGACGGCTCCATTGTTTCTGTTTGCCGTCTGGGGAGAAATTCAGCACTTCTCTGATCTCAAGGTCATTTTTCTTACAATATTAAATAAATTAGAGTGCGGCGGTGGCCACCTCCTCCGACTAGCTGTGTATTAATCCATCCATCCATCCATCCATCCCTTCTTCCTGCTCAATTGGGTGGGATACAACTCTTTCACTCAGAAAATGAAAGTCTTCTGCCCTCGGCCATGAGAACAAATTACTGCTTTCTCTGTTGCTTTATATGCAAAAAAAAAAAGACGCAGATGGGTACATTAATGGTGTTGTTTCCTTTATTTTCATATTGAAGCTAGACCTGAAAGTTGTGTACTGATTGTAACCATATTATAATTACGTATAATATGACTAATTAGACAGGACAAGAGGGGGTGGCAGTACGTGTCACACTTCTCTTTATTCACCATCTGTTTTTTTTTTTTCCCCAGATGGAACATCAATGCTTGTTTTTGTCAAACGGCAGAAAACGTAACTGCACTCCCCCCATTTCCTCCCCTCGGTCCTCCGTCAGTCCATAGGATCCATAATAGCCGTCATTACATTGCAGCTAGCATTGAGGTGAATCATTTTGATATGTTTATCATATTGTGTTATGAGTCATTAAAGATAATTATACAGATACAATAACCGACGGCATATTTGTGCTTTTTTTTAATATGGAGCACATAAGAAAATTATATGCATTGTTGCATTATGGCTTGTGTCATTATGGATTGTAAACAAAACAATGTTTGTGATTATTATGTTGGCATAAGCAGTGAATCCAGAAGAGCATAAAGCACATGGGCTCCAGTCTACTAACTGCTAAAGGAATTTTTTCATGCAAAAATGGCAAAAAATGCAGTTTTCAGCCTCTCTAATATAGATTTGCTTTTTTTTCTTTCTGTTTTTATATTACATTGAATTGAATAATTTTGGGTTCTGGACTGACGAAACATGGAATGGACATTTTCTTGCATCATTTAATTCAGATTTTGTTAGTTGCAGGTGTTATTCTTTTGCGGTGGATTCTTTTGCATTTATTTTTGTCCCAACATGGACATGTGGACTTACTTTCGTGCACCACTATGTCCTTTTCCTCCTCCTCCTCCTCCTCCTCCTCACTTGTGTCAAAGTTTGAAACAAACTCGACCTTCCTGTTTAGACTCGTGGCACGACATTAAAATAAGATGAGGCGATCATTCAGGGGGCTGTGCAAGGGTAAAAAAAAAGAAAGAAGAGAGTTCAAGTAATGTCACTTTCAATTAATCTCCTCAGGTAGTGGCCCCATTAGCCCTCTCACACAGGGGCTGGTTTACAATGCAAATAGGGTCATTACCTGAGGACTCTAATTGACTTTGACAAGAGGCCGAAGAAGCCTGAAGAAGCCGCCTTCCTGTTATTTGTTTGCATGTTATTTCCCCCGCACAAATTATTGATGAATAGTAAAAGTGCATAAAAATTGCATTAGCAGTAACAGAAATGTTATTTTTTGTTTATTTACACCCAGCAGCAGCACATCTGAATATTTTTATACAAAAAACCCAAATTCAACACTCAGAAATTGCATCAGTGTCAGAACAGCAATGAAATGTAAATGATTTCCGAGCGAAACATTTGTATTCTTTGTTCCCCTCTCTTCTTAGAGTAACAATGTGTGATCGTACTCATTCCTTAAATATTTAAAGACCCCCTTTTGCTAAAGCTTTGCTGTGGTACATGGGCCTCTGACTGCTTCTAATCTCCTTGTTACCTGGAGGCGTCGCCATGGCGGTGCACAGATAACGTGGCAGTTAGCGAGATCACGAGACTGGAGCTTGAAATAAATAAAAAACAAGCCGTGGATGGGGCACGGTGAGGTTCAAAGTTTCTGCCACGCGCCGTGCCCCGTGCAGACGGAGCTGACAACATCTGCCTGAGAGAACGAGAGAATCAGACAGGAATGAAAGGGGAGAAGACGCAGAGATGTCTTCGAATCATTTCCTTTCTTCCTCGACAGAGCTGAAAAGATCCCCTCCTCCTTCCTCCCCCTCCAGTTCACATGTTGTGGCATCTTAAACTGTGCAAGTGCAACATTTTTGTTTTGTGTTCAGCGAGGGGTGTGCTTTCCAGAAGCCTGAGAAAGCAGAAGCAGGGGTCTTGGACCTGTAAATAAGACATCAGCTTAAAGTTGCGCACTGAAAACTTTTCTATTTTCCTCTCGCTGCGTCTGAGAGTCAGTAGACCGTGGGAGAGGCAAATTGAGAGGGACGTGCGGACCGGGGATGCCTGTTTATTTGCTTGTACACGCTCCTTGAGCTATAAATTAGATGTCACCATTGTTACATGTCATTTGCTGATGTGGACGTGTTGCCGTCTCCCAAGCAGCACTTTTGATTGTTTGTTCTTAACATCACTTAAATGAACGCGCTCTCCAATGGCCTCCAGTCATCTGGATCTTGTGTTTGATTGGCAGGTTGTTCAGCAGGCGTGCCCGTCGTCTTCTACAGTTGTTTATCAGCAAAGCAGGAAATGTTTATCAAATCACTTGCTTGATTTATTTATAACGTATTGAAACAAAGGCGTCTTTTGCTGTTTTGATTTCAGTCAATAGTTTTACTATGTTCTTGGATTTTCTCGTATAATAAGTGAAACAGTTCATGATACAAAGTCAGTGTCAGAGAAGGTTGTTTAGTCCGTCACATAATACTCTCTTTTTCATATATTAGGCTGTTTATGTTCTTTTAAGCAGTGGTGGAAAAATGATTCAGATCCATAACTCAAGTAAGAATACTACACTGCAAAATGACTCCACTACAAGTCAAAGTCCTGCATTCAAAACTTACTTCAGTAAGAGTATCAGCTTTAAAATGTACAGAGTGGCCCCACTCAGATTGTTTTATATTTTTTATTGCATTGATGCATTTATGTACGCAGTGTTTTAATTTAAACTACTTAACCCTTTATCAGGCAAAGAACTATATTTGGTAAGTTCAGGTAATATTTCGAGAAAACAGTTGCAAATTTACTAGATTAAAGTGGCAAATCTACAAGAAAAAAAGTTGCAGATTCAAGAGATTTAAAGTGGCAAATCTGCGCGAAAAAAGTCGCAGATTTACGAGAAAAAAGATTCACCACTTTAACCCTTAATAGGGCACTCCTTGAAATACTTGCAAATTCCAAATTTCAACCCTAGAGAATATTGGAGGATATTACTCCCAGAATGTGTAAAAAAAAAACGTACGAAAATAATATTTTGAGAAAAATGTTTACGAGATTAAAGTGGCAAATCTACGAGAAAAAAATGTGCAGATTTATAAGATTTAAAGTGGTGAATCTGGGAGAAAAAAGTTGCTTGTTTCCCACTTTTTTCTCGTAAATCTGCGACTTTTTTATAGTTCTTTGCCTGATAAAGGGTTAAAGGCTTATAACTTTAAATTCTCCCTGTTTTTTATGGTAAATTTTCCTCTCAATGAAGTAGAAGTTACTGTGGTGGTCAAACAACTGTTTTTCTGTTAAGCTGAATGTAAGCCTATGCAGATGACTCACAGCACACCACAAAGTATGAGATGCGCAAATGAGCAGCTGTCATCAAGAATAAGGCATTTTTATATACACAAATGCAAATGCAAAGTTAATAATAATCACAAGATTACATGAGCAAAAGACAAAGAACAAAAGATGTGTGTGTCCACAGTCTATAAGGGGAGCTCATATAAGTGAACACATGAGAAGAATATGTCATTATTATTATTATTATTATTATGTCCTAACCCTGCAGCGTCAGTCACAAGACGTAACACAGCTCCATCGCCTTCTAAAGGACAGGACATTGTGATTAGTCATAATTACATGAGCGTTTTGAGATAGAATAAATGAAGTAAAATGGGTCATCACACTTAGAAAACAATACATGACCTGTAATCATGTTGAGAAATCATATAAGCGAAATGAGAAATTGCCTCAAAATCGTTCTTAAACACAGTACTTGAGTAAATGTACTTAGTTACATTCCAACAGTGCTTTTGAATGACCTTATTGTACATGAAACCATATTTATTTAATTTTTTTAACAGATTCCACCAAAAAGGGTTTAAATTGAGCATTAACACGAGCACAAACGGAAAACTTCCCTCACAGCGGTTTTAAAAAATGGATGTTTACGGAGTCGAGATGCGTGTTTGTGTGTGTATGTCTCCTCCTAACCCAAGTCAACTAAGCCACCCCGCCCTGACACACACACACACACACACACACACACACACACACACACACACACACACAGAGGGAGAGAGCATCTAGTAGCTTACCTCCCTCCATGCAGAAAGAAAACACGGATCAAGGTCTTAATAACACCAGCCATTGTGGCAAATATATAGGACTCAACTTTCCGCTTGGAGCAGCCTCTTCACATTGAGTTAACATGACTGACAGCCAAAGCCTCTCTCTCTCTCTCTCTCTCTCTCTCTCTCTCTCTCTCACACACACACACATACACACACACACACACACACATAAATAGGCTGGCTCCAACATGCTTTGTAACAACACAAGATCAAACAAACACGTTCACATGAGGGTTTTTCCGTATTCTGCTCAGGCAAAGTCAAAGCTGTTGTTTCTCCTTTTTCCTTTAACACGTAAATAAACACTATTAATTGTTTGTCAGATCTGTTAAATTGTTTCCCCGCTGTACAATATGTCTCAGCTACACAGTGACTCTACAACAAACAACAACAGAGCAGTGATAACCCTCCGGTACCACCAGATGCTTTGCCTCAATGTGTTTATTTGCCTGTCAGGCGTCTTTAATTGTTTCATCTGCTGCAAATAAACACATCTCTTGTTGCATCTTTGTTTACATGGCCGCTGTGGTGACAGTTTGTTTGTGATGATGTGTAGTGTGCAGCAGCAGATTAAAGAAAGGTAACCAGGCATCGGCACAGTGTTTTGTACACATGCCGCGGGGAATATGATATGTGGGCAAAGTTTACAGGTGTGGATCGGCAACACCTGCTCGCATCCTCATTCTGAAGAGAACTTCATAAAGTGTAAATTAATATGTGTGTGATACATGAGTTCATGTGGCACCATTTCATGCATGAAATTATCACATACAAATTATGATATAGGTTTATTTTGTGCTTTTTTCTACTCCTAATTGAAAAAAAAAGGTAATTTTCACTTACTTTAAGTGCTTTTGTACCATCCTTATAGATCTGGTGGTTAATTTCTGTGCTGAAGGTGACTGTGATTTTTGAGTTATCAGTGCTCACAAAACGGAAAAATGCATGAAAAAAAGAAAAGAAGTAAAGAAAGAAAACAGCAAAACCATTTCCATCATTAGAATCCTCATTTTCATAGGGACTATTTATTTGGCGGAAAGTAGTTCCATTTTTATTTTAATAACTAGGACACTGTATATGGGAAAGTTGCTTATAAATATGTTTTATTGAAAAATGTCAAAGTTTAGAGAACTACAAACTAAATCTCTCCATTAAACCCTTAATGTTTTACTGGATTACTTAAAGTTCCCGTCTCGTAGATCGTTTTGTTCTCTTTGGTGACTCCTGTGGTGATAGGTGGTAATGATTTCACTTAGACTTGTTTTTGAAGCACTTTGAGATTTCCTTTAATGTAAAGTGCATTATAAATAAAAGTTATTATTATTATTAGTATTACTATTATTAATAATATGAAGTGTCATCATCTGTAGTTATCACTCAGTTTGTTCCACTATAATAATTTACGCTAATATTAGCAGAGACCAGAAAAAATAGCTTGCTGGTTGAAGAGGGAGTCTGTTGTGTTAGCTCCACCTACCTGGTGGACAAAACCACTGCTGGGAGCTGCAATGATTACTCAACTAATCAATTTGATTGACAGAAAATGTATCTGTAGCTATTCTTATGATGGGTTGATTGCTAAAGGAATTTTTATCTGCAAAAATGGCAGAAAATGCAGTTTTTCAGTATTTTCAATATGGAGATTTCCTGCTTTTCTCGGTTTTATATCACATTGAATTGAATTTCTTTGCTTTGGACTGACAAAACAAGACATTTAAAGACAACACATTGGACTTGAAACTTGGATGGACATTTTTCATTGTTTCCTGACATTTAATAAACTAAAAGAAATGTATTGATAATGTTTGTTGCAGCCCTGGTCCTGGCTAATGGAAGAAAAGATCACTAACTGTGCTTAGCATGTGATTTTTTCATGGGAATGTCGCTAGTCAGCCAGTCTTTTCTACCTATATATAGTATAATTGTGACATCATACATCACAATCAACGTATTTGGATTTGGGGCTTGTTGTAATCCTGCATATGCAATGACTTTCATCTATGGGGCAAGGCTCAATCACCATTATATTACCTAATTCTACATTAGATAATGACTTAACCCATTGAAGCCTAAAACGCCTGTAAAAACTGCCTGTAAAACCACTGGGCGATTTTAAAATAAGCACCTAAAACCGGAAGTTTTTCTGGAAATTCAACAGAAGTGTCAACGCTTCTACTAAATAATAGATTTTTTTTTAGAAATGAAATTCAAAAAGTATTTGAGAGCTTATACAAATACTACATAACGACGTATCCGCTTTCCAGGCTTCAATGGCTTAACAGACATTTATTTTAATAAATATCCTCAAGATTATTGGTGAAGATATGAGCATGATCACAAATGATCTGAGTACATTATGCACTTCTGTTTTTAGAATTCTACATACAATAACAGACTTCTAAGACACAGTACGCAACTGTTATTGTAAAGGTGGATGGTGTGGGTTATCTGGGTAGTAACGTCATTGTCACATCTGTTGCGAGCAAAGGTGTTTCTGGAGGTGGAAGCTTTCAGCGTGTTTTTTTTTTCCAGATACCTGTTTTCTTAAGCTTTGCTGTCTGTCAGGTGATAATTGACATATAACTGTCAGAAAATGGCTATTGTGTAGTCTCGAAACTGTCGTACTCTTTGTATGATGCACGTAAGATAACTTTAAAAACACAAACATTTAAACAAGCAGCGGTTTACAGATTGCGATATATCCCGGAGTGTGCACTCTTACATATTCAATCTCGTGTTTTGAAGGCGGATATGAATAGTTCATTGGCGCTTATTAATACTGTATGTTTGCTCTTCTTAAACAGAAAAGTCCTGGGGAGACATCCAAACAAGCCAGCTCGCAGTATTTGAAGCCATCTGAAAGCAGTCATAGGTGCCTCTTTGAGATAGAGAGAGAGAGCGAGAGAGAGCCAGCACGGCACAGAACAAGTGAGGAGGAGGAGGCTTCAGATCGGAGATGCCACATCTCATATGTTGCAAGGTGATGAAGTGCAGATATCTGCCCTTAAAGAATATGTGCCCTGCGGACATGTGTGAGATTTATGTGTCTTTCTTCCCTTTTTTTTCCCACCCCAATCTTCAAAATTCAATCGTGGTGCAACAAAAGGCGGTTTGAAATATTCTCATCCCCCGAAAGAATATTCAAGACGATAGAGCTTGCAGGTTAAAAATGTATATGCAAATGCAGGCTACATTAGAGCATGCACAGGTTGTTAATAAATTAACACGTGGCAGAAATAATTCAGTTTAGCGTGATAATTCTTGGGTGCGAGCTGTCAGCTGTCGCATTGTTCCGGATAGAAAGTGACGCTGAGATGGCAACATGAGCAGTGAACTGTGATGTTTTAGTGTACCTTGCTCTTCAGTCTCGGCACTCTGACACAATAACTGCCTTTTGCTCGCCTGGCTCTGCTTTTTTGTCATTTTGGAAGAACAAAAGGTTTAATTAAGGATGCCTTTCACAGAGAGGTTGACACTAAGCATGCACACACATACATATTATCTCAGAAGGGGTTTGTGTTCGTGAGAATACATTTTCTTCAGGAGCCAAACCTACTAACACACTTCCTGTGTTACAAGGTGCATCTCAAATTTCTTCTTTGGCACATTTAACTTCCATTCCGCCTTCAAAAACATTGATTATTCAGAAGTGGTGTAGTTGGGATGAAAAGTGTGAGATAGTAAACGTTGTGTTTCCGCTCTGGTTGCTGTGGTTGCTAAGCCGCTGATTGTAGGAGGAGGGCATCTTGACGTTCCAGGCGGGGATGCTGTATGACGAGTGCACTTCCTCTCTTTGCCTCATCCAAGAGATTTGCATAGCAGGAACCCAGGGAGCTGACACTCTGTTTATGTAGCTCAAGGTGCAGGGGATATGTGAGGTGTCAAGTGACTCACAGTCAAGTTTTTAATAAGTGCCATTTGTTCAATCTGCTGTTTAAACACTCCCGTCGCCTCTCAATATCCTTAAAGACTGTATGCCCTGCTATCTTTTAATTAAGTCTCGGGCTAATGTGCCACTTAATTGACTAATCTGAGAGATTTTGTTTTCTCTAATTTACTTGAAAAACCATTGCCAGCTAAGCTTTTTAATATTGGCGTGATGAGGGTGGATACTTAGTGGATGCCTCAGAAGTGAGTGCAGGGGTAGAGAGAGTACTTGAAGGGGAGAGAAACAAAGTAGCGTTAACTCCTTCTAATTCCTATTAGGTTTGACAGCAGGCTGATAGCTAAGTGGGCCATCATGTCATTCTTGTTTGCATTTGTGTTTTGTGCAGGTATGCTTGCAGATCGCCTTAGTAAAACTTGAATTTGCATATAGTTTCTGATTGCACATAGTTGTATAAAGTTCTCTGGCTGAACTTATTTCATGTTAGCACTTCCATTCACTACTATTATAGGGGAAAACGTCTTCAGCAGCAGGTTATGAGGAGAGAAACAGAGGCCTATTCTCTGCTACAGCTTGCTAAAACAAAAGGCTAATTCAACAGTAAATTTTTCCAGCGGCTTCGCCAAATGCCCGTGAAGGAACATTCAGCAGCGGCCTGAGATTCCATTCACTATTCCAATAAGGTGTGTGTGTGTGTGTGTGTGTGTGTGTGTTTGTGTGTGTTTGTTCTTGACAGTTGATATTCAGAGAGGGTCAAAGTGTCACAATTTTCCATTTTTACCTCCCTAAATAATACTTTTTCCAACAGGGACATATCATGTTTGTTTTCAAGTTAATATGAATATTTTGGGTTCCTACTTGAACATGTTTACATGCATTTTCAAAATTAGCATCTCTACCGCTGGCAGAAGATCAACACATCCTCATACTTAGCGGTTACCGCTTTAACACATCGTTAATGTCTTGAAACAGTCCCAGTTTGTTTCGGTTTTGGCAAATAAACTACTTAAAAATAAATGGACATAACTACTGGAGCTGAGGTAGCTCCATAAGTGACAAAGTGTGACGTAAAAGGTGATATAAAGTGTGAGCCAAGTACAGAGGTTAAGTTATGTAACTTCAAATAACAACACTGACTGGCTTCACATGTGAACACCAGTCTCGTGGGTTGAAGTGCTAAAGTTGTTTGACCCAACCACTCCAAATTGGACTTTGTTGTTCTTTATATTTGTATCCTTACTTTTGACTTTGCTTTTATACTTTGTAATGTCACTTCTACCTCAGTGACCTTCATAATTTACTATGGCCACTAGAGGGCGCCTTTGACTAACTAAAAACGTAAATAGGGCGCCACAGGAATGAGTTCTTAAACCAGGACGTAAGTTAGCATTTTAGCACCCTGGGTCAAACTCAATGAGAATTTTGATTGGGTTGGTGGTTAGAAGCCTGAAATAAGGTCTGTGGTTAACACAAGCTGAAGAGATATTCGTGTTTTGTTGTACGACATAAAATACGTTATAAGGCCACTTGTGAATTTTTTAGTTTTTTTTCATGTCCTAAAAAAGGCGGTTGCTAACAAACAAACAGTGGTTGTCTGGGACATTAAACATCATCACACTGGACACGGACGGCAACTCTCTAAGTAGTCTGCCTTAGAGCCTCTAGTCATGTTTTTCAGCAAACTTGCAAACTCTTGTAGATTGTGATTTATTGATTAGGTTATTAAACATTTTACAAGCTACAGTTTTGCTAGCTTGTCAAAACCTCTGGTTAGCTTGTCGGAGAGCGTCTGAAGCAGAACGGTACAGACGATTAAGTCATGTGACCATGGTGTAGTTCACTATAGCATAACGTTAGCTTTTTTACTTCTGTCAGCTGCATTAATGCTTCAAACATGATAAAAGTGGTGTTCATTTGTGAATATTATCCTGTTGAACAAAACACGTAAGTATCAGAAACGTGTGTTTGTCACTGAGCTTATTATCTGCAATGATCCAAATCCAATGCAAAAATCCCATAGGGGGAATTCTGAATTGACCCCATAGTGATGCTACTTCCTAGCCTGGGTATACCCATACTGCCTTGCGCGCTCGAATTTCATTTCAAACCTCCAGGCAGTCTGGCAACCAGAGAGGTTTCTTAGCCCTGTTTTAGGGATCCAATCACAGAACGGGGAGGGACGGCAAGACGATGACGCGTACTACTCGGCACTTGGAAGCTTGTAGTTTTCTTACGGATCCAACATGGCTGCTGCAGACGTGAAACTCTCTTTAGCAGTAGATGGTGTTTTAAATAGTTTAGAGCGAAAGTTGAAAGGCGAAAGGTCTCTCGCCGGCTCCGCTGTCCCCCGGCTCGTAGCGAGATCACCGGCCTTACGGTAGCGGGGCTATTATCGGCGCTAGCGGCTAATAGCCCCGCTACCGTAACGCCGGTGATCTCGCTACGAGCCGGGGGACAGCGAGATTTGTTTGCTCTCTAAATGGGACGTTTCTACCTATGTATTGTATAGTTGTGACATCACAGTTTGTATTATCGGTTACAACCCTATTGACTTCATCAGGTTAGCTTAGTGTCTAATGGGGATGTAGATGGTCGCAGGTTTCATCCCTGGCAAAAAAACAAAAACTCCTACCTGCTGGCATGCCAGTGCATTAGAAGTTAGCCTAACGCAGATGCTAAGAGTAAACTGTGATGAAAAGCTGCAGCCAGTTGCAGCCCGATCATTATGCAGACAGAAGCAGTCGGCCCACGAGACGGCTCTAGGAGGAAACGCTAGGCCAGGCCTGGTGTCATGTCACCACATGCGGGGGCTGTGATCAAATGGAAAAGTAGTGTCAGGGCAGGGTGATAGGACAGCAGAGTGAAAGGCCTGTAAACAATGACTCACCCGCTAAGCTGGCTAGGGAGGGGAGGGGAAGGAAGGAAGGGGAGGAAGGCAGCCAAAACTAGTCCAAGTGTGTGTGAGAGCCTTGAGAGTCTGCAGTCACAGACAATCAGGCCTCTGTCAGAAAGTCCCTGCAGACATGGATTTCACTCTGTTGCAGATAGACACTCACACACTAACATTTACAATTAAACCTACAAATACAAGTGTGAATAGTCACACAATGTCCACAACAATCCCTCACTTTATTCATGCATCATATGCCAACAATGCAACACAGCACAAGCACATACACACACCAAAATCCAATAAATAATTAAATCTCTAGTGGCTGCTCTCAGAACTACAGTGATACATTAATTGGGCAAAATTAGCATGAATTAAAGCAAATAAGTGTAACATGTAATTTATTACTTATCAAGCGTAGTTTAGCAGAGGAAGGCTCCGATTTCCCCCAAGATTGCTTTAACAGCTATAATGCATTTCTTAATTTACTCTGTGGAAAATCAATTTTTTTCAGAGTTCATTAGGCACCAATATGTTACAATGCTGCTCCCCTGAGCACCCAGCTACAAAAAAACATTATGCAAATTCTCGCCAGTGCATCTGTATGTAAATAGCAACCAAGGCCGCAGTCAATTCTCCATGGGAAGCTTTGTTAGTGGGCCCTTTGTTTCTTAGCCCGAGCCTTGTTCATGATAGTCTGGAAATTAGGAAACGGCTGCATGTGACAGGTGAAAGCAAACATCCACTCTCTTCCTCTTTCTGACTGTACCTGACATGAAGTCTTGTATAATTTGACCAAACTTTGTTCCACAAATAGTGCCAGTCTCCCTTTGGAGTGTATATTTTTCTGTGTGTTTTTGCTTGTTTGTAGTGTAGAACACGATACTTTTATGTTAGAATTGTGTAATCAAAGTGATGGTTAAAACGGGCTGCGTTCTGGGCTTGGAAAGCAGAGTTTGGAGTCCATTGCTCTGCTTCCACAGTTGGACCATATACCTCCAACTGCAGACACTCCTCTTTAAAACGGGGAACTCATGTCATAAAACAGTCATGAAAGCCACAACATAATCCCGCCAAGCTCTCAGTTGATTATCGGTTTACACTCAACTATGCAGTTTTCCATCCCGAAGGTATATGCCTTCATACCCATTTGGGACTCTCAGGCTCAAAGCCTAACTGAATTTCCCAGTAGAGGCCATTCAGTGTACTAACCATCAACTCAGTATCGGTGCCCACAAATACAAATTGCACGATTTTATCCACATTAATGACTTGATGGTTTTGGATATTGTGGGAGGGTTACATGTGTAAATAGACATAAATTTCAATATTGGACCCTAGACTATCGTGTGTACAGTACCCTGTAATTTTGTTGTTACTGAGAGAGAGTGGAGTAGGATTCAAATGTGCTTCTTTCAAACAACACTGTAGAAAAGAGTGCTGCTACTTTATCTGTTAAGAAACACAAATGGGAAATAAAACATGATATTACTAACTTATTTATTGGAAGACTCTGCTTTGTTTATTATATTAACAAATTCTGGTACAGAATCTTCTTCAGGGTTGGTTAAATTAAAGCCTATACAGTATAATACGCTACATACACTATATCATCAGATTTAGCTGTAATTTTCCGTTTCTGTTTTTTTGAAGAGGCTCTTATTTTTACATTGTGACTTTCTTTTCTTTTGAAGTTTCTGGGTTGAATAATCACAGACCTTATCCACAGTTTTGTCATATTAAGAGAAAATATGCCACTGAATGGGCTTTAACAGTGATTATATGCCTTATAGATATAGGTTAGAAGGTATGCGGCTATATTAACATGTATTGTTAGGTGTCGAGCTGAAGTGCCCATAGTAATCATGACATTATAAAGAGCCAGAACGTCTATGTGCTGAGGAAGATTGGGAGGTTGGATGGTGACTAGAACACAGGTCTTTCACCTGGGAGACTGGGGTTCATGCTTGTTGGGATTTAAGAGTTTGAAAAGCCACTTTATGTCATTTTTACATCTTGTAAGTGTCCCAACTACATACGTTCCAAGGTATTTAATCCAAAGCATGATCTTTTTTCCTAAACTTCCTGCACCATTGTTAATGTCATCAGTTCACCTGTTATTTCCCTACTAAAGCTGAGGAAGCACGACAAGATTTTTTGCCAGATTTCACCGATTCCCAGTTGAGAAAAGTCTGCACTAGTCAGCACTAGTTGGGGCGGTTGGCACAAAAATCTGCTAGTGTGTGAGGGGAACAGACCCGAAATGACCTCAGTCACAGTCAATCAAACATGTTTGAATTTTTTGAGCCGAATCTGGATGCAACCAGGCAGTATGAACTGATTACGGTCCCAACTGTAAACATGTGTTGCCAACAGCCAATGAAAAAGAGAGGCTTGGATACAGGAAATAGCATCAGAAGATGACGGGGAGTAGCAGAAAAAAAAACATTTTTTCTTCTTGATGGTTATTTCTGGGCAGATAGCTGCAGCAGCAAGTTTATTTATTTCTTCCTTCTCTTCTTCGTCTTCTTAAAGTTTTATTGGCAGTTGGCAAAGAACAAATTGGAGCATCACTGCCAACAACTGGTATGATTGTTTACCCTTTAAAGTTGTGAGAGTTTGATGCATGTGTGTGATCCCCAGTCTTTCAGTCGCCACACACAAATCTGCTGAAACCAGTCATGTAGTGTGTACTCCAAGTCCCCAGCTTAAGTCAAGTCAAAATGCTTTGAAAAAAGATCCATTGGATAACCTGACCAAGCAGAGGAAGCACAGGTGTTACTCATAACATTTAAAAGGGTGATCCAGTTCCAGCATGCAGACTCACCAGTTTGGCTTCATGTCCACATCCTCCTGTGCTTTTCCTGCTATGACAAGTCAAAATATCTGGATATATGACACAAAACCGCTGACGAAGGCCTTTGTGTGAACTCTTCCAATGAGTAAGTCACTGTTGCAACATAGAACTTTGTCTACTTGTATAATATAATACGCAGCCGTCAACTTAAGAACTTAAACTCTGTTGTTCTTCAGGTATTTCTAGAATGATTGACATGTTTGCTGTGGCAACTATAGTCTGTACTGCCAGCCAGCCAGTTTGTTTGGGAACTAACAGTCTTTTAGGTGTCCTGTTTTATTCACTTGGTCGACGAACTAGAGGACGTGGCATTGAATATGAAGGCATGCTTTTTGCGGTGTGAAAAATGTCCCTCACCACTGTCATCTTTCCTGTTGTGAAGGAAAAAGGACCCAGTCTGGGAATGATCTGTATTCCACCATTGTTTTTTTTTTAATTTGGGCTTTGTGTTACTAGGATACAGTAGTCTGCTACATCATGTCATTTGTTTCACTTGGCTCCAAGCCTGACTTCATTGTGTTGCTCAGTTTTTGGTGTCTGTCTGTTTGGGTGTGAACTTATTTGTTGATCATCTCCTTGTGTAGTGTGATCTTTAGAACTTTGCCCCATGCATCTTACAACAAAAATATACTGATTGTCTCCCTGGCTGTCTATAAAGCCTGCTGCTACACTGCAATCAAAACACTGCTTCACCTGCTTGGCTTGGACTCTCTCCATGAAGTCATTCTCACAGAGCCCATCGGCCATGTCGACCATATGGCGCTACATAGTCTGAGAGGTTGTTCTACATAGCCTACATTCATGACGGTGACTTCAACAGGAACTGATTAGTACAGTGTCGGGAAACTCCATTTAATTTCAGTTAATTGAGTTGTGAACATTAAGACTGTTTTAAAGGAAATTTCTGTTACACCATGAGCTGTGTTTCTTTGGAGCACATTAATCATCAGTAGCAGTGTTAGAATATGTGACAGCAAAAGTAGGATATTACAGTTTAGTGTGATCCTGCTGCCGTGATTACCCTTACTTTACAGCAACATGGTGGTATTAATAAAAAAAACAGAAAATGGATTTAAAAATGTTGCTATTTTTTTGAGCTGGGATGAAAATGAATCAGGTGAACTTTGCATTTAGTCTTATTATGGGACAGATTTGTTTGTCTGTCTTTAACCCTTTATCAGGCAAAGAACTATATTTGGTAACTTCAGGTAATATTTTGAGAAAAAAGTTGCATATTTACTAGATTAAAGTGGCAAATCTAAAAGAAAAAAGTTGCAGATTTAAGAGATTTAAAGTGGCAAATCTGCGCGAAAAAAGTTGCAGATTTGCAGAAAAAAGTGGGAAAAAAAGGAACTTTTTTCTCTGAAATTCACCACTTTAAATCTCATAAATCTGTGCATTTTTTTCTCGTAGATTTGCCACTTTAATCTTGTAAACTTTTTTCTCAAAATATTATTTTCGTATGTTTTTTTTTTACACATTCTGGCTGTATGTAATATCCTCCAATATTCTCTAGGGTTGAAATATGGAATTTGCAAGTATTTCAATGAGTGCCCTATTAAGGGTTAAAGCATAATGCTGCTGCTGTCATTAAATCCTCTTAAGTTAAAGTTTGTTATTTACCATGCCTTAATGCACATTTAGTCCAATGCATAGGCTGTATGGGTATATATATAAAGCAACCCCTGACACACACAGACACATTTTGTCCTGGCTGATGTTATTCTCAATTGGCTGTTCTCTCAGGTCACACATTTTAATGGCAGGAAACTGTGACAGGAAAACACACACATATACACACTGCAGCATTTTTTTTCATCTGAACTTCTTCAAAAGCATTGTGACTGCCACCGGACATGCAGAAAAACTCTGAGTCAGCAAGTATTAGAATGCCAGCATGAGTCACTTCCTTTAACCTCGTTGTTTGTCCTTCCCCTTATCTGTTCTGTGCACAGAAAAGTGATGGTAAAAAAGACTCAGATTAGGGCAAATTGTTGGATTCATTTGGTTGTTTTATGCTGCCTGAAAGTTAAGCACTCTTATAAGGCGACATAATCAAATTGTCTTAGCATAAACTCAATTAGAATTTATATTTTTTTAAGATCGTAGCATTGAGTTTTTATTGGGAAACTTTTCCCATGATATTGTGTTTAGGTGACTAATGGGGACAACAAATGTTGAAGTTAGTCCAGTTTTGCATCTCATAGCTGCAGCACTCTTGCTCAATACTGTACCAATTTAAAAAAAATGTCTAAATTTGTCTCTTTATATGCAAAAATGTGGAAAAATAGCATCCAAAATGCTGAAGTTTACCTTTATGACATTTATTAACTCTGAAACTTTTATGTTTTCTACCCTCAATTATATACACAAAGGACTCTGAATATTAGATACACCTCTCGATGTGATGCAGCTCTGTTTAACACAATTTTAATCTTAAAATTGACTTTATTGTTAAATCAGCAGCTCATTGAGGACAAAAGATGAAGATTAGGTTCACAAATATAGGATTTATTACAGGGCTGTTGGACTGGATTGCATTAAATTGTACTGTGATGCTTATCAAGTTGTGAACCTTAATGTAAAAGCATCTTAGTTTCTAACTCGACTGTGCACAAAACACAACAGAGAAAAAATACTGTACATTTAAACAAAACAAAGCAACAGTAGAATCCTGGTTTGGCGCCCTGCTCATCATCATCTCTGCTGTTCTTCCCACGTCGCTGAAGACGGAGATGAGTCGCTGTCCCACTTTGCATCCCAAAGGCCCGTGTCGCATCATACACAACTTAGCGTGCAATGTGTGCCATGTTTGTTTTCACTCATGTTTGTATATCATAACTCCTTGTTTGAATTAGAGGCATCCACCGGCATTCCCACTGGGAAACATCAAGAATTAAATGCCATTCCCCGGCATGCTTGTTTGAGTAATTTACGCTCAAACGAGTGTCGTTGCTCGTCTCCAGGTGGTCTTTCTGCCACGTCTCTGTGTACGAGCCGACACCGCTTTTGATAGCTCCACCTGAGAGATTTGCCCAAATGTGTCTGCTTTTTCCCCAAAGTGATTCGCTGATTTTCCGCTCTGGGATTGTTTACCAGTAAATGTTTTTGTGATTCCCCTAAGCAACATGAGAGAGTCAGTGTTTTTCTGTTTCCTTTTTTTTTTCTCTTTCTCTTACAAGGAAGGCAGCATTTGTTATTTAGTTTTTTCCTTCCCCTCGCTCTCCAAAATAGGCAGGATCGGCTGTCAGTAAACAAAGTCTAGTTCCCATTAACCTCTGATTCCCTCTGAGAAATCCACAAACAAGTCGAGTGCTGAACGACCTCAAACAAACTGTACATGCGGAGACACATTGTGCACACACACATGCACTCATGTCCTGGAGAACAATATGGAAATATTCGTCCTTCCTTCCCTTCCCATGCTTAGCCCTGGTGCTCTAGCCGTCTGTTTTGCCTAATTGCTTTAACACTAGCCTGGCATGCTAATTGCACTGGGCCCCCTGTCACCACATCATTTACATGGCCTGCTTGATTTGAAATTTAATCTGCTTGAAGGGTTTGTGTTTCATGCTCACTTTAAATCCTAATGCTCTGTGGGATTGAAAGCAGTTTGCATTATTGAGACTGTAAAATAAATCCTTGTGTATTTGTTTGGCACCGCATTTTTTTTTAATAAAAGACTTTTATTACGCTTGATCCGAACTTGGTGTTTCTGGTTCTCGGCTAGTTTTTGAAACTTGGTTCTGTTGCACAATAAAACTTTGTAATGTCACTTTAGTTTCACTCGGTGATTAAATCAAAGAGGAAAATTGATGAGACGGTGGGCAGTGCCGTGTCTGGATGCTGGGCAGAGGAAACTTGTGGATGAGATGGGAGCGCATGGTGTGTTGGCTGGCCTTTTTACTGCAGATGGCCTTTTTGATGTGGAGCTGAAAGAGAGTTAGACAGACAGAGACACAGAGAGGGCTGATACAGTGTAGTGAGTTCACATAGCGCAATTCAATCAAAGGCCAAAAGCTATTTCAATTTCTTAGAGGTTGGGGCCCATCCCTGTTCTACACTGGCACACTGTTTCCTCCACTTGTCCTCCACCCAGCCATGGCTCTTCTTCTCACTGGACTTGTGATGACACCTTGGCTCTCTTGATTTCTTAGTGGTCGTCTTCAATGGAATATGACCTTTGATAAGTGAAATAATTGGGTTTTTTTTTTGCAATATGTGTTTTTCACCGTTGTTTTTGTCTTGAGCACGTTCACTTTTTTCTTTTTCAGAATTAAGTTGATTTTTCTGCACCATCACACCGCAAGTAGTCATCGACCAATCACAAGAGAAACAGACTTTAGGGTTGTGAGTCATGCCAATCAAACAACAACACAGAGGCTGAACTGAATAGAAAAAAAATGTTGCTCCTTTCAACCTTAACAAAGTCAGGCCGATCCACTCTTTATGTTATGTTGCCTTACACAATAAAAGCCCAGACATTTACACTTGTCATTAGTCATGTTTCCATCAACAAATTTCTTTCTTTCAAAATTATTTTTATTGGATTTTCCTTGGATGCATAATTATATCAGCTGTCAGAGCACACATCAGTTTATCCAATACATCCATAGATTAGGTAAGTACAAAATAAATGAAAACACCAAAGTTATAGTCAAAAAATACAAAAACAAAACAATAGAAGAAACAAAAACAAATAAATGAATGAAGATAAACATATAAGAGAAAATTATAAAGTAAATAAAATAAATAAATAAATAAATACATAATAATAATAATAAAAATTGAATAAAAGGAGAATAAGACACAAACAGACAGAAAGGGACAACATAAGAGGGAAGGGAGGGGTTGGGATGAGGGAGGGACACAGGGGGGTTAAGGTCCAGTTACCATCAACAAATTTCTATGCACGAGAAAAGCTTGATGGAGACGCCAAAATTCAATAAAACTTTTGATAATGTGCATAGAAGTTTTCATGCTCGCTTGAGGTGTTTTCTGTCTTTTTCAACAAAGTTAAAAGCGCTAAACAGGAGATGGAAACACTTTTTCCGAATAAGTTCTGATGTAGCGAACATTTAACTCACATGACTGATCAGCTGTTTCTGCTCTGCCAGTCAACACAAGCTGACATGAACGAACAATTATAAGTTGCCCGATTGAATCTGATTCCTGAAGACTCTCCATTTTCTTTCGTGGGTTACCAAAGTTGTCCGATTAGTAACCTATTTTTCTCTCTCTGTTTACTGACAAATTAGCCTACAGTAATGCCATCTTCTGACCAAAGTACGTTTATGCAGCTTTGTTTATTGCTCTAAACCAGTTGAAGTAAATCCTCCCTAATTCGCATATTCTTTCATGCGTCATTTCAGAATTTCTCTTCAAAATTTGCTTCGACTTTAATGGAAACATGGCTGCTGAGGGAACTCAAATTCACTCTGAGCATTATGCTAAAAAGAAACTCAGCAAGATATCTTACAGTAGCTTTAGCTTTACAACCACTGAGCTCCAATAGACTGCCGTACACTGTCCTGGGTCAACAGGATCCCAGTTCTTCAGTACAGGTCCTCTCCTCTGTCTGCGCAAATCTGTTCAAACCTGGTACAAACACCACACATTTGCATTGCTGCCGGTATGAATAGTTTTAATGCAAAATATTTGCTGGCAAATGTCATTTTCGCATCCTTTATTAAAGACCTTTAAGCAAAAACAAGCAGAGTCTGCAAATGTCCTCCTCTCATCAGACCCAAACTAAAATAAAGAAGCTATTGAGATCAGCTACAGCTTAAGATCAAAAAGTGTTTTCTGGAAAATAGTGTGTCATCAAAAGGATGATGGAGCGACAGAGGTTAGGAGGCCACTTATATAAGAGGTCGGTGGGTACGAGAGTGGTAAACGGAGGAGGTACGACACAGGGCACGCTCTGCATCTGCTACACCGCTCTAAATATTTGCCCTTTCTGCAGACTGGGCTCCTGTCCCAGCCATGATTAGGCTCGCTCCTGGTGCTTTTATTGGTGTAATTTTTGGAGATCCGGCCCATGTTTCCAACTGTCACCTTTTATAAGGCGAGCATGACTTTACAGTGACCGCGCTGACCTCTCCGAGAACAGTCGGAGTCTCAAGGAGACCTGACAACTAGAGAAAATTCAAAGTAACGCTCATTATCCTCAGTGAGGAAAACAGGCTACTGAACATTCACACACACACTACGGGGCGCTCAGGGAGGGTAATTTATGTGAAGACGGAGCCACAGATGAACTGGATTGTGCTATTGCGCTTTTTTGAGAAATTAAAGCTTTTTTTTTTGGTGCCTTATTTTTTTCTCTTCCCCACACAAGTTCAACCAAACAGAGAGAATACAGTCAATATTAAGTCAATTATAAATATTTATAATCTACACATTTTAAAAATCCTGTCAATCACAGAGATGTGGGGGATAAGCTCACAGCAGCTGGTTGGTCCGGATGTGATTTGCATGCCACATAAAGCCTCAGCTTGCCATCCCCGTTTTGTTTTTGACTTTGCATGCCTGCTTGTTCTCAGCGCAGATTAAATATAGAAGTTTTGTTCTCGTTGAGGATAGATGTTTTTTTCCCCCCTTCTACTCTCACACATACACACACACACGCCGGCACTCACAACACACAGAGGCAGTATTGACGCCTGATGCTGATGGCGATTCATTATTGAAAAGGAAATCGTCTCAATATGACTGGAGTTTGTTATGGGGAGCTTTGTTCTCGTCATCTATATTGCAGGGCATCTTTGTCAGTCAGCACTGTGAGATCTTTTTCTTCTCTCTGTGTTTGTGTGTAGTAGAGGAAGAGTTTTCCACTCTCTGTAGTGTTTGTCAGTGTTACTGTCCTAATAACTAACTGCCTTGTTTTTCACTTGATAGAAAACTACGATACGATACTTTTCAGTTTAGCCGAGCAGTTGGTCTCTGATAGCGTATGCTCAGTGTCTCTGCACTGAAAACTGGCCCTCTTGAGTAAGAAGAACCTCCTCAAAGGAGCTTATTTTTCTGCTTTTCTGCCATTATCTTGTTTCCGTGTCCACTTGAGACACATAATTAGTCCGTCTGGCTGTGGTCACACCTGCAACCTAATGCATCCAGTCACTAAAGCTTGCATTAAAATCAAAACCTGATCTCAGTATCCATACACTGATGTGACCTGGTTGGTATTCCTGATCACATCTCAGTTATGTGTGGACATGAAGCTGCTCATTCCTCATGCCCCCGCTGTTGACATGCACAAATGGTACAGAAAATATGGAGAAAATCGTCCGTCTTATAGAGATGCAAGCTGTGTCTGAAATCATTTTTGCACTCACTCATTCATCATCTCTACATAATAAAACATTCCATATAGATGGGTACTGTATAGGGAGCAGCAAGAGGTTTTATGTTTGTTTGTCAGCAGGATTACAGAAAAACAAGTGGCCAGATTTTCACGAGGCTTGGTGATAGGGTGTAGCAGTGGCCAGGGAAGAACTCCAAAGATCTGAATCACTGGGTGGAAATATCAGTTATTATTCTTATGTGTTTACATTGGAAGATAGGGCATTGCTTTGGCAGATGTCTGCACTCTCCAAATTACTTTTAGTTTCATGCCCAAATGCCCATGATTTTAACAGTGAAAAGAACAGTTAAATCTGTTGCACTTAATTAAAGCCCAACAGATACAGTATATTAGTTGACAGATATTATATCAGACATGTCAGTATTGGTGTATATGCTGCCGTTATGAAAACTTTTTTTTCTTTTACACAACATATAACTCAGCAAAAGGTTGCTTGGCATGATTTTTTGGAATACATTTATTTTTAAATAGCCATAAATTGACTGATACTGACAAAAATTATGTTTATTTAGCTAATTATTATTTTTTCTCAGTTATCATTTATAAAATTGGCTGACAATGTAATACATTTTTGTATAATAATAATGCATAACCAAGTTTAATGTTTGAGAAAGTAGCTCTCTGGGTACCTTTTGCAGGGTGGTTAAAAAATGTGATGCCAAATCCATATAAAAAAGGTCTATTTTCATTTCCAGCTCAAAAAATTACTGTCCGCAACCCTATCGGTTATCGTTAAATTTTCCCCCTTTAAAATCAGCATTGGCATTGGTCTCAAAAATCCCACATCTGTGGAGATCTACTACATACTGCATTGACTGATTTTAACGGTTAAAAGTAAATAAATATGGTGCACTAAATAGGAAATGACAATGTTGGTGTTGAGGTTCTACCACAGTCCTCACATCACTTAATCTAATATGCAACTTTTCTGTATTTTAATTTTTAACATACATTTTTACAGCTCATTTACTGTTTGAGCAAGCATTTGGATACAGTAACCCACTTTAATGACCACAACACTTCATCATCATCATCGTCAAGGAAAAACAAAGTCCCAAAATAACAACCGGCTGCTAATTTCATGAAATATGTGAAAGAAAACATCTCTCAAAGTCACATTTGTGCTCTCATCAGCAAGCCTCTGATTGTCACTTTAGCTTAGCATCCACTTGACTTCATAATTTATTCAGAAGTTGGGACACGTCTCTGCACGCTGTCAGTGTTTGTGCTCGTATGGGTGGGCGAACTGGCAAAGTGTCCCCTCTTAAGAGTGCTTGTTGTGTGGCATTCTCTCTTGATTTCATGCTTTACTGATGGAAAATTAGGGCCCTGGCGTATCTGTGCATGAAGAGGAGGTGTAGGAGGAGGAGGAGGAGGATGATGTTTGCTGTTATTGCCTCAGGACACTCTGCCCGACAACAAGAAAACTAGAACGATGAGGAGGGAGGGAGGCTGTGTCACTGGCTGCTAATGCACTCTAAACAAGATGATGAGACACATGGAATCCCCAACGCGACACCAAGGAGCCTCAGAAAGAACACATCTCTCTAACTCTCTATCACTTCCCCCCATCTTTTTTTCTCCACATTGTTGTAAAGTGCAGTTATGAGTCTGGCATTCTAAAACATTTTAAATGTACTTTGCCTTTTCTGTGGTGCTTCTGAATGGCACATGGAAGTGTTGAGGAGTTCATTTGCATTTTTTGTCTTGTTTTATTTTTTTTTGCCTGTCTGTTGCCCAATGAAGCTCTGAGGATAAAGTGCTTAAAGGACTGCAGGCACTTCACTTGAGTTGTTTGGTTGTTCAAAGATACGCCACAGTACACCGCTAGTTGAAATGCAGCTCAGCCCACTGTCAGACGTGTGAGGAGCATTTTGAGGCAAAGAAAAAAAAAATTATAATCCCACTATGTTATGTAAGTGGAATAAGAGCCTTGTATATTGTCGGGTGCCTGCGTGCATCATGTCACGAGGATCAAACATTGCACAAACGATTGCAAAACCTCCTTTTGATATGCAATGCATTCAAATAAATTAATCTTTTAGAGACAAACTCTATTGTTGTTAGCCACACAAGCTGTTCTAAAAGACAAAATGACAGTAGACTGAATGGTCTATGCAGTTTTCAGTTTGTGGATACAATGAGCAGATTTCAGAAGTTTTTACTTTTTGATCTGAAATAAATTTGCTGATGGGGTTTCTGTGGATTTAAATCCGTTATTGCCTCGGGCAGCATTCATTCTCGGAACCCATTGGCTATATGCAAGAAACAACATTTGTGGGTGCTCTGCTGCAGCCAACAGATGTGTACTGGTCATTATCCCATTGTCTTCCCATTAATGTGAAAGCGAATTTTGAAATGTTGCATTAAAGCAAAAGTGAATTAGGGACGTTTCCATCAACTGGTTCAGAGCGAATAAACAAAGCTGCATGAGCGTACTTTGGTCGGAAGATGACAGTGTAATGTATTGCTGTAGACTAATCCTTCAGTAAACAGTAGAAGAAGTAGAGAATGCGAGAGTTGCCATTAGCGTATCAATGCTAACTCAAAATTGTGGTCACAACATTAGCGGCTTTACAATCGTGCCAGAGAAATTCAGAGTTGAGCAAACTCAAAAACAAAACTTAAAATATTTAGTTTAATTGTCCAAATTAAAATTTTATCGAAATTTTGAGTTCACCCAACTTTTCTTTTTTTGCAGTGTATAGCAAAATCTTGTCTGGTTGCCTAACAATTTACGATTCATTTACTTACAGGGATGAGACAGTATTTCATCATCAACCACTGTAAAAGAAAAGAAGGCCCAGTTCCTCTATTTAATAGCTCCTGTGAGAAGGATCCTTTACAGTATCTGAACTGGACCTCTGCATCATCTGCTGGTCTTTGTCCTCCCTGTGGGAACACTAACTTCCCAGTGGCTGCAGTGACTGTGGTCATGGAAGAATCCACTATACATGGACTGAGTTCCCGTCCATGTATGATGTGCATGTGTCCTGGAAAGTAGAAAAAACCCTCCATACCCTATAGTGGAGCGTCACCAGCCTGTGGCCTCTAGTGTTATGTAACAATGTGGGTTTTTTTTCCGAACATGTGATTTATCCTGGAAAAACTATATGAATCCTCTACTGTGGTATTAATTTGTTCTGTAATGCCATAGGTCTTCTGTGGTTCTATGTTTTTTGTCGCACTGTTTTATGTATCAAGTTTTGGATACAGTATTGATTCTTTGCCACAGGTTGTCATCTTTGTTGACCCCTAACATCCACACATTGATGTCTCATTTACTGGAGAGAAACTTTTTCCCCAATAAATCTAGTCACTCAAATAGGACATACTGCTGACATTCATTTAGCTGATCTCATTATTTGTGCTATGCTATAGTTGGACTAGGAAATTAATCAAACTTTATTTGATGAAACATCAAGATAATCGGTACAAAACTATTATTGTGCTGCTTTTTTTTTTTTTTTTTTTTTTTACAATCATGCATCTTGTTTGGACTTGTGTTACAAAGTCAGTGTACTTTTTTCTTTTATAGCCGTGTACTTTCCCCCGTTTTTGCTGACTTACTGACTGGAATATGTTGAATATAGTTACCAAAATGCTGAAATATAATTTATTTATTTAATTTTTTTTCTATATAATTAATTTGTGTGTGTTATTTTATTTATCTATATTTTTATATTTAATATTTATTTTGTCTATATAATATAATATATATTTATCTTATTTTATAATTTTTTAAACATTTTTTAAAATTTGTATTTAATTTGATTTATCTTTAAAGTTTGAGGTTGAGTTTTTTTTAAGTTAAATGAATGCATGACCTTTAAAGTCAATAAGTATTTGTGTTTATTACTGTAATTTCAGTATTGACCAAAATAATCAGGAATCTGATTTTTGCCATAATCAAGTAGCCCTATATTATAAATGATTTGCACAATGGGGGCTTGGTTTCTGGCCATTTTAGGTCACTACATTTTTATATATTTTTTTATTTTTATTTTTTTAGCATTTGACAGAATTAAATCACAATTGTATAAAAACTGCATCAGCAAAAACAGCCAGCCTCATGCATCCTGTTACCAGAAATGCTGAATTTGAACTCTCATAATGAGCATTTTCAGGAGCACAACAAGCACTTGGTGATAAAATGCAGAGCCACTCTCAGTTATATTGACACATTAAGTATAAGTCAGCAGTTCACCCAGTTGAGTAAAAACTTTAGGAGGAATTTTTGGGGTTTCACGCTGAGATTGGTGGTCAACAAGGTCTTTGCCATCTGAAAGTGGAAAACAGTTCACGTCCAGGGGGAAAGAGCAGAGAGAGGGCAAAAGGAAGCACGGTGACGCACACAAGAGAAGGCTGGTTATGGGGACTGGCAAACAGCTGCCACATCTGGACCAGTCTGCCATCATGGAGGGGTTTGATTGAACTGACTGCTCTTACTGGATTAGACTTGACTTGAAGTAGTGTACGACTGGAGAGATCAAGGCGGATCACAGCATCTGTTCTCTGCTTCCTCTCTCACTACAAGTTGAAAAAACACGAATGTAAGAGGCACCAGAGAAAGAAGTGTAGATCCGGTGAGAGATGGCACAGATATACTGTACATTTATCAATAGGTCATCTCCTCTCTTTTCTCTCTCACTCCAGAATCCTGTAATTGAAGTTCGAGCAAGTTTAGGATCTGAGATTAGCAATCTTAAGTGTTCGTTCGAGCCCCGCGCTTTCCATCTGCAGCAATCACTGAAACTCTAATATTCTATTTCCACAAAGTAATCAGTGAGGAAGTTAGGAGGAATCTAACTCATTCCAGCCCATCTGAGTCCACAGATAAATCAATATTCACAGACAGAGCCTAATATTTGGTGTGGGATAAGACTTTTTTGTATGATCTCATAAGCAAATGGTGCTGGAAAGGACTTTTGAGGATGGAGGGGGAAAGACATTTGAACCTCAAAGGCACAGTCGAAACCACTGTGAGCCAAGACTTAATTACAATGACCTTACAACAGGGCAGTAGCCTAAAGCCACGCATCCAGGCTAACCAAGCCCCCCACCACTGCACAATACACCCCCTGCTGCCATCAGACCTGATAAATGACTTCTCTTCCTTGATTGCTGCATCAGGGCCGAGAGCAGGGAAGGGACAGAGAGGGGGAGAGAGGAAGGTAAGAGTGGGAAGGAAGGAGAAGTGGGGAGAAAGTGAACAGGAAGCAGAGAACAGTGCCACTCTGATAAACTGAGGTAGAGATAGAGGCTGGGTCCACAACAGCTGCTGGTTGTAGTAGTAAAACTTGGAAATATAAATGATTGACATATAGGGCAATAATGTAAGTTAGCATAACAAAGGAAACCAGTTGTATGCTCAAAAACAAGTTTGTGAGTTGTTGTTACTTACATCTTTAAGTTGGGGTTCACAACAAGGGACAATAGTTCTACTAACTCTTATTTCTTTGTTGTGAAATGCGGGAAAGCGGTCACTAGCGAAAGCTCGCGGCTAACTGATGCTAGCGGCTAACTGATGCTAGCGGCGCTGCTTGTTACAGCTACAAGAGTAGCCATTAACGTATCAATGCTAACTCAAAATTGTGGTCGCAACATTAGCTGACATTTCATAGCGGCGTTACAACCTTGCCAATTCAGCACATTGCAGAAGTTAGCAGAAGTAAGGATTAAAAGTTATTACAATGTAAAATTATGAGTTAGTACAACTTTCAGTTGAGTTGACATAAATCTGAATTCAGAGTTGAGCAGACTCAAAAACAAAACTTAAAATATTTAGTTTAATTGTCCAACTTAAAACTTTTTTAAGTTTAAGTTTGTTGCCATGAAATTTTGAGTTCACCCAACTTTTCTTTTTTTGCAGTGTGGTTAGCGTGCAAAGTTTTGACCTGAGAACAATAAAGATGGTTTGTGATCTCATTTGAACTGTGATGATATGAGGGTCACGGTCCGGTGCACACAGACAGTGGTGGAAGAAGTATTCAGATCCCTTACTGAAGTAAAAGTACTGGTACCACACTAATACAGTAAAAGTCCTGCATTCAAAACTTACTGAAGTAAAAGTCCAAAAGTATCAGCATCAAAATGTACTTAAAGTATCAAAAGTAAAAGTACTCGTTATGCAGAATGGCCCGCTTTAGATTGTTAATTATATTATTATATACTGTTATCAATGTAAAGTATGGCTGATTTTAACTACTTAATATACTGTTAATTTATTTTCAAAAAAAGCATAATCATTTTTAAATTGATCATGTTTTTATGTTAAATCTCAACCTAAACAGTAACTGAAGCTGGCAGCTAAATGTAATGGAGTAAAAAGTATAATATTTACCTCTAAAATGTAGTGGAGTAGAAGTATAAAGTTACAAATACTCAAAAGAACCTCAAAATTGTACTTAAGTACAGTACTTGAGTAAATGTACTGGTTACATTCTAGCACTGCATACAGCATACAGTCATGGAAAAAAATATTAGACCACCCTTTTTCTTCAAATTCTTGTTCATTTTAATGCCTGGTACAACTAAAGGTACATTTATTTGGACAAATATAATGATAGCAACAAAAATAGCTTATACGAGTTTCATTTAAGAGCTGATATCTATACATTTTTCATGATATCAGCTCTTGAATTAAACTCTTATCAGCTATAGTTATCATTATATTTGTCCAAACAAATGTACCTTACGTTGTACCAGGCATTAAAATGAACAAGAAATTTAAGAAAACAATGGTCTAGTAATTTTTTCCATGACTGTACTTGGTATGTAGGTTGATACACGCAAGTGCGATTTCCACCAAAACACTTATTAGCAACATATGCTGATATTAGCACAACAAGCTAATTGGCATACGTCCAATCACACTATCGAGAGCGTAAATGAAACCTTGGAGCTAGAAGACCTACATGTGGGTTCCTGGTCAGCTACCACAGCAGGAGACAGAGTTGTGTATAAGATAAGGAAGGTGTGTCAGTGTTGCTGCACAGTTGTTGAAGATGTGAATGGAAACACATCGAGCATGCTCAGGCACCGGGACATTAAATGTTTGGGTGCTTTAAATATTGACATAGCCACAGTGGAACTAATTAAAGTTTTATTATGTATTTTCTATGCTTTTACTTTATATTACTGTGCTTTTCAAATTTATAGCCCATTGTGACCTGTTGCCTTTTGGGAAAGTTTTTGAAATGTTCCTCATTTTTATAATGAAAAAAGTTTACCAAAGTTGCCAGTGGGCAAAATATACTTCAGTCCCCAGCAGGAGGATCTGTCTGTTCACAATAAATAAAAAGAAAGGCATCATTGTGCATTAGGATTTCTGGACTCCCACTGAACTGAGACTTTGAAACGGAGGTATGAACCAGCCTGCGACTGTTTTGTAGCGTTCCACTCATAGTACATTTAGGTCATTGTTACTGTCATGAGGTGTCTGAAAGCCCAATGGGAGGTTTGTCCAACTGATGCTCAGTCAAAGCTCTGAGAATTTCATTCACATACACTGTAACTTATTGGTTTTTACCAGGGGCTGATTAACTCGCTTTTGAGAGTCGAGCATACTGTACACACACACGCATGCGTGCACACATACACACACACGTTGACAGACTCCCAACATTTGTAATTTGCATTCGTCTCTCTCTCCACTCTCTATTTCTAAGAGTCACTGGCTGCCACGAGTTGAACTTGGTTTTTGATTAAGTGTTTGTAGGTAGCGCCTCGGGCCCGTCTCTCATAGATAAGAAGCAGTAATCCTGGTGTGTGTGTTATTGTGTGTTTTCTGGAGGATTCTGTGGCTGTCTGCTGTGGGACCGCTTTAAAATTCAAGAATTTAATTTTGCTATATTTTCCCAGCTGAAAATGAAGTGTCATTAACTTCCTGTCCCCGCTTTTATTTTTTGAATGAGCTCTTAAACGAGCCCCCTTTTCTCTCTCAGTCGATTACGCGTCAGATTTCTAATGACAAAACAAATCAGAATTTAGCATGAGCACTTAATCTCATTCATCATCTCTATTTAAGATCAAAACATCTGATGAGTAGATTATTTTTCCCTTTTCACTCAAGAGGATCCCCTTTTCCCGAAAGAAACCCTTTTAGGAAGTGTTCCCATGTTTGACAGCATGCCAGTCTTAACAAAGGGGAAATGCTGAGTTCCCTTTAATAGATCTATATTCATTTTCAAATGAGTTGATTAGCCAGCACAATGTCATTGGATTCAGGGGCCCATTACACATTTATGATGGTAAATTACTGAACATTTACAATCCAAATGAAATTTCATGAGGAGGGGATATTGAAAAAATGGAGGGAGAGAGACGCTCTGCGTTCATCCCTGTAGCCTTGCCTCATTGCATCTCTCTTCCTCTCCCTCCCTCTCTCCCTTTCTGTCTCCCCCACTCTCTTTCCCTCTGTCTCTCGCACTCTCTCTCCACTTTTGTCTGTTTCTTTCTCACATATCACATCAGTGCCCCCTGTGGTCCAAGCGGGCATCACATAAAGGCTCTGGAGCAGCTCACAGCTCCGTCGCTGACATTTTAGGAAAGTGTTGTTTTCACTCTTCCGCCATTTAAATAATACTATCTACAGGTAGAGGTAAACATTCAGTAACGGTGGTTTTCTCCCTTATAGTGTGGAGACCAGAGGATGGATGTGTGCTGCTGAGCAGGGCTGTTCCCCCTCTGTCTGCGGTGTAGTGTTACATGTAGGTTCAAACGTCCTATAGATCCCTGAGCAAACACCTCTCCTCTCCAATCAGCGCTCGGCTCTGCACAGCCCTGTCACTGCGTCCACATCAATATTTTATTTTGGCAAATTTGCGGTGACACGCATTAGTACA
Source organism: Centropristis striata (assembly GCF_030273125.1). Taxonomy (NCBI): domain Eukaryota; kingdom Metazoa; phylum Chordata; class Actinopteri; order Perciformes; family Serranidae; genus Centropristis; species Centropristis striata. The sequence goes on along the minus strand of NC_081538.1, from coordinate 9,408,196 downwards.
ATTAGGGGCAAGTTTTTACTTGGATTCCCATCTTCTACAAGGAGAGAAAGTGATAAAGGGGGAAGCTGAACTGGCTCTCTCTCTCTTGCTGCCGTGCTCTCTCTATCCCTCTCTCCCTCTCTCTCTCCAGCATGGCTGGTTCGTTCCTCAGCCCTCCACCTCTAAATAATTCATCATCCAATCAATCATTTTCTCTTTGTTTTGGGCCCCAGTGCCTGAGATGAAACGGCCTGCTGCCAAAGCTGCTTTGCCTCATCTGAGGCCTGGAAAACATGATCTGCTGCTGAGATTACAACACACACACACACACACACACACACACACACACCCCAACACGCATCTAGCACTGTGTAGTGCTGGTACCACATATTCACTGTTGGGAGTCATACACATTCATACACATAAGATGGGTGCACACACACACACACACACACACACACACACACATGCAGTGAGGAGTTTTTACATTTCACTCAAAATGACAGTCGATATTTGACCAATAAATTGTTCTTATTATTAATTCTGATCAATTTAGTACATTCAAAAAGTGATGAGATAATAAAAAAAATCCAAGCGATTTGCTCAGTTTTATTTGCATCTTTCTATGTATTTTCTGCAGATTTACAGCTGTAAATGTGTTAATTTTGAGAAAAATCTGCAAGTACTGCACTTGTTATACTTAGCATTGTGAGATTAATAGAAGTCTTTAGTATCTCTGTTCTTCTCGTGTCAAACAGATGTACTGTGATTAATTGTTTTCACATTATACAGTTTGCACCAATAGGAAATGGTGATTCTACTCATTTAACAGTATTAAATGCTGAACCTTTTTTTTTTTTAGTTTAGTTTTTTAATGGCATGCCATTGTACGGGAGTTCTGTAATAGAACACAGGCTGTGTGTGTGATCTCCCAGCTGTAACACTCGGGTTTGGTTAGCTTATCTAAAGGGCCTGTCTCCGCCTTAAAGCCTGTGTGGAGGCAGCCTTAATAGGGGGAAATGTCTTGGACAAGTGATTTGAAGATATTTTGCTTCATCCCTTTGGAGCGCTCTGCAGGTGATGCCGCGAATGTCTCCTCCGTTTGATGTCGAACAACACAGATCCGCTATTGAGTGATAGCTTCAAATGCAGAAAGAGTGAGACCCTACGTGCTGCTCCCCCTACTTGAGCTACATCAGAGGAAACTGACATCTATTATGGTAAAGAAAAGACAAGTGTTTGAAAAATTCAAGTACGCACATTGCAGAAGTGTCAGGATTTTTACAGAGTGCAATTTTTTTTGTTCACTCTCTTTTTTGTTAACAAGGTGGTTTTAAGCCAAGCATGTCTATATGAACCCTGTTGGATAGAGCATGAAAGGATGCTGCGAGCCCATCATGGTAATATTTTGGCCCCCTAAAGAAGTCACCACAAGTCCCTGGTGTCCTTCTAACAAAGGAGATTAAACCCTGAGACTATGAGCTCAAATTCAAGCAGTTTTATCTGCTCACTCCCCATCTAACTTTTGTCAAAAAAAGACACTGATGTTCGACATCAAACGAAAGGAGTCTTTATTCTTAGTTTCTACTTTTGAGTCCCTCAAATTACTTTGTCACAATGAAACCAAACCAATTTTTAAGTGCAAATTTTATTGCATTTGTTTTTTAAAAGTAGATAATTCTGCAGCAACCAAATGCATTTTTCTGCAGGAATTCTGCAGGATTTTTCTCAACTTTTTAACTATTAGAATATCAAAAATGTATATAAGCACAGCATTAGTTATGGGTGCACTTATTCAGTCATATACTTCTCCCTGTTGATGTTTTTTGTGTCTCTCAGTTGATTTTGGACTCTAGCAACGATCAGTCAGGAGTTTTTAGATGGTGTGTTGCTCCAGAGGGTCAGATCTTATGATCCAGTGTTCACATGTAGCCACAGTATAAAACTGTGATGTGAAAATGCTTGCCATACTTCCTCTTTGAATATTGACCTATGATATTCAGCCATCCGGCTTTTTCTATAATGTGAAAGTGTGTTAATAGTTATCTCCTGTGGATTAGGTCACATGCTGTTTTGTTTGCCAGAGAGTTGCTTCCTGATTTCTTCCTGTGGTGACAATTGTTGAACTAATGACAGGAGTGTGAGCAGAACTTGTGGTGGAGAAGAATAAAATTATCATAATCGTCTTGGACTGGGTGATATGACAATATAAAAATGTTTATTGCATACTTTTTCTATATTGTTTCTATTGTGAGGCTGAAAACAAGCTTCCAGAACTGTTTATGGCAATATTCAATGTTTTCCTGACATGGACTATGGATTGTAAAAAAATATATTTATTTATTGAATTATTAGAAAGCATGCTATATTTTGATGTATTGTTATTGAATTATAAAATGACCAGTATCGGGACAGATAACTTCTTCCTCACTAGATGCAATGTGACTGAGCAAACATGAGATTGTTTCAGTTTTATTTTTTCCTGATACTCTGTGAATGTGTCACTTGTATTAATAATCATTCACCCTGGCTCTATTTTTGCAAAGTTTTACTCACTTGTTCCACCTCCAACCTGTTTCCATTTGTCAAAATCTGAGACAGTAAATAAAGATCTCTGTACAGTCTCTGGTCAAAATCAGTGCTGACATCAGGATGAGTTAGGCTGCAAAGTTTCATTTACAGCCACAACTTGACCAGTTAGAAAAAAATGTAAATTTTTAATCGGTAGTTGGATAGAATAGATAGTTGAGGAAAGCAAATCATCATCTTGTAAGTCAAAGCCTGGGCCTGTTTGGGTTTTTATAACACTTTTGGAGTTTGGGACAAACAAAATCTGAGCAATCTGTAAAACTAGCCCATGGAAATAAATTACACTGCAACAATCCATACAGAGAGACGCCGTATTACACTTTACGGGAAATTATTTAACGTAAAAAATAAGTTTACTCCACAATAAGTGGCTCTAGATAAAAAGCTTTGTGAATGTTGCTAATTTTACTGTTAAGAAAAAAATGCTTACATCTAAAGTCCGAAGCGAAGATGCCACTTCTTCCTCAGCACATGAAATCTAATAGCCTTGTTGAAATGTGCCGCGGGGGACTCACACACACAATAAATGCACGTCTGAAGTCTGATAAATAGTAGAGGTGGATGGTGAGACATTAACTGTAAGTGTCCTGGGCACTGTAAAAAGACAAACAGCTTTATTTATCAGACTGGCAGAAACACATTATGGAGACAGACGCGAGTCTGCGGGAGTAAATAAAACACTGAGAACGTAAAGAAACTTCTGGGGGGGGGGGGGGGGGTTGGAGAAAGAAGATGTAGAGAGATGGATGAGGAGAGAGGAGTGAAGGCGGTGGGATGCGAGGAGAGTGAGGGAAGGGGACAGGCAGCAAGTGTCAGGCGGAGAGCTGAAGGATCACCCAGGGCCTAGTAATCATGCCCCGTAGGGCTCAACGTCAAGCAGCTCTAGTGTGAATGAACGATCACACCTACCTGCCCCATGTTTGTCCCTCTCTCGCTCTCTTTCTCTCTCTCTCACACACACACACACGCAATAACACCATGTGCAGCAAGTGCAATATCTGCCCCACTTCATGAAATAAATTGGCCACCTACCAAAGACAGCAAGAGTCAGATTACCTCCGGTGAGAAGTCAGCTATCGCAATTATTGTTACAGAATGTGTCGAGAATCTGTTCAAATATGTCATTCCACAACACGGCCTCAGCCCGCGTGCCCCTTGAATTGTAAGATATTTATTAACAATTACGAATTAATTGAAGAAAATATTTGGTTCATATATGTCAGTGTAATTTAGGCGGGAAAATGTGATGAGTTCTTGGTTTTTATTAGAATATCATTAACCCTCTTGTAATTAACCTCGTTCAAAAATTAACCACGTTATTATCAAACCAAGCAAATAATTGAAGCAGCAGCTTAATTTATAATTTGACAATTTGCTACCTCTTTTTTTTTTCCTCCTCTCTCCGTCTTTCATGTGTTCCTTTAATAAAAAAGAGGAAATGGAGAGAAACATTTAACAGCAGTGGCTTTAATGAACATGTAGCGTGGTGAAAAGGAGAGGCAGAATTATCTCCCATTAATGCCATCTGTGATCCGTCCTCTTAAACTGGACCGCGTTGCCCCAGAAGAAACACCACACACCCCCCTCACCCACCCCCAGTCAGGGAGGGAGTGTGTGTGGAGCACGGTCTTCTAGACAGAGGCCACAGGGGACCAGTATGGAGATTCTGCCCCGGTGGATAACACAACCAAGCTTATGTATAGGTTACAGAGACCAGCTAAGAGAGGTCTGGATGTCAAGGCTCAGCGAAAGAAAAGAGACGAGAGGAAGTGGGTGGTGAGAGGTTAGATGTTAGATGAAAAATGTTTCATGGAATATCTTTTTTTAGACCGTCCTTTGAGACAAAAATTGTTGCCCACTTGGATATGTTTAATGTCAAAGGCTGTCATCCCAAAGCAGAATGTGCAGCTTCTGTAACAAATACAAGTGGCGTTTATATGAGCCTCAACATTAAGTCAAGGCACTACAGGCAGAAACCTTTTCCTATTTTTCTCCCCATACCATGTCTTCTTTCAGAACAGTTGGAAGAAAACATCCAAAACAAACATTTAGGTGTATATTTTACCATATTTGATCCATTTTGCGCCTGATTTCTTCTATACACTGTGAAAAATGTTTGTAAAACACAGTAAAACCATGTCAAATTGCATCGAAAATATGGTGTAAAATTAAAGATTGATAAACTGTAGTAGATGCTATTAATTACTGTAAATAAAGGAATAGTACAAAACTTTTAAACTGTAAGAAAGCATAGTTTTTTTCGTGTAAAATTAAAGGAGAAATACCATAATGTCACAAGGACACAATTACCCTAAAAATAAAGGGACTTTTCAGTCAAAATGAAAATATTTAATAATATTTGCATTTAAATTACAGTAGAAAACCCATTCACTTTTTTATGGTGAAGTTCTGGCGACCACAGCTGCTAGTATTTTACTGTAAATTCAGCAGATTTTTTACAGTGTATTTACTTAAAGTAAGTGTTATATTGCAGCTTTTAGTACTACAAGCCTAGTCTAAACCTGGTCATCACAGGCATTGTTAGAAAGCTCCCACTCTCCTGCACAATAATATGTGTTTTCATGTTCTGTATTGATGTTGTTGTTGTTGTTGATATGAATTAGATTCAATAGTTTGTCTTCAAATAGTCATTTCCATTAAGAATGTATGAAATCTTTAATGGCCGTTTTCTCAAAATTTGTATTCATTTATACTCTGAGCCATTAAATCTGAACTTCAGCTACACTTAAAAACACCAAACTTACTTAACTGAAGGTTTTCACAGAGGAATTTGTCTATATATCATACCCTGATTTATTTTACACTTTGTTCTTAAATACATGACGAAAATTGATCCCCCCCCCCCCGTATTTTCTGATTTATGAAGTGACAAAAGCAGATATCCCAATTTCCCTCTGTAAAAAAACTTTGAATCTTATACATAAACAAAATAAAATAATGACTTTGAAATTTGCGTTATCCAATATTCAGATGTATGTCCTGGAAATATATGCACATATTTAATGAGTTCACATCTCATTGCATATCTAAACATAACATTACAGAAAACTTGAAAAAAAATGTTTTTGTCTTAATGCTAATTACTAACGGGGGAAGTTTCATGGTGATGTATATCAGTAAAAAACAAAACCCTATTGACCTGTAGTGTCTTTCCTTAAAATAATAAATAATCTTATACATAAAGACTTTAAATCAAAGTGACTTTAGTAAAGCTACCAATACCATAGTGTTGAAATACTTTACTGATACTCATACTATGTCTATGTCTAGTCTTTTATGTAAGTTTGGAGCCATTTCTGCTTAAATATACAGTGTACAGTAAAGTGTACAGGTGCAATTCAGTAAATTAGAATATCATAGACAAGTTTTTTTATGTCAGTAATTCAATTCAAAAAGTGGAAATAACACATTATATAGATCCATTACACACAGAGTGAAACATTTCATGTCTTAATGTATTTAATTTCTTCTAATTATAATGATTATGGCTTACATTAAACAAAGACCTAAAATTCAGTGTCTCAAAAAGATTTGAATATTACAAAAGAACAATTTTAAAAAGTCTGTTTAATATGGAAATGTTTGCCTCTGAAAGTATGTCCATCTATATGACTCAATACTTGGTTGGGGCTGTTTGACTTGAACTACTGGAAATTAACTTTTTTCCATTATATTCTAATGTATTGAGATGCACCTGTATATGAAGTATACAGATGTAAATGTATTCTGATTTCCGGTGGTACTTTCCACTGATGTAGACTTTCCTGGCGTGACCCCTACTTGCACCCTCCTCAGATGCTAGACATGAAGGAAGTCGATCCCTCAGAGAGTAGGAGTGGCTGTCCGCCAAATCTGCCTCATCATTGACCTCAATGGACCGCCACCACGAGTCTTCAGGACAGACGTTTAACTGCCATACAAAACTCCATGGCTCACTGCCTATTCAATCACTCATGTGACAGTTAACGGCCCACAGTGGCTAATGATTTTCTGTCATGTTCAGGCCACGCTGCGGAACCGGAGGATTAAATATCGGCTGACGATGGACACATCAACCACTACAATGGCCCCTGTTCATCAGCGCAGCCTCGCCCTCCCCTGTTCCACCCTGGAGGAAAGTGAAGTATGGGGCAACCTTGTGCTGCTCGTGGAGGGCCGCTTCGTTATCATCTTCCTGTCTGCCAGTAAGCTGTTAATACTGTATGCCTCATGGCCTTTGGGACAGTTTCCCAAGTTGGCAAGAATATTAATGTTGACTGGGAAAATGGCACTTTGTGTCAAGAAAAGTTGGGAAAACATGCATCAGGTGGCGAAGTCCTGCTTTACCCTCACCTCCTTCAACTTCTGGAGGTCCAGTCACTTTTCCTGCATTGTTTCTTTCGTTAGGAATATCTCCCAAATTTCACAAGAATAACTTTTTTTTGCTTATGTTGCACTTGCACCACCTTCTGCAGGGATGTCAGGTGTCTGTGTGTACACAGGGATTTTGAAGTTTCAGGCCACTAGCTCTCTTGCTCTGCAGGCCTCAGTTCGTTTCCTAGAAGCCCTTGTGCTGCATCTGAACATGTATCTTGTATTCATCCGGGCTCCTTTCCGCAGCTCTCCTCCTCTACACATCAACATTGTTTGCGGACGGGCATCTCTGGCCGAAGTTGTGTGGAAACTTGGGAGTATTTATTATTCAAAGGCCTTGTTCCCTATGCTGTTTTAGTAAGGGGGGGCAGCAAAGGTGTGTGTTTGGTGGAGGGAGATGCAGGGCTGACACAGTGTCACTGACAGGGAGAGCTTCAAAATCCCACAGTCGACTTCCCCCCCATTATTTGTTCCAGTCCAGGAAGGCACAGGCAAGATCACACAGGAGTAGAGCTCCGAGTGTGTGTGTGTGTGTGTGTGTGTGTGTGCAGCTGAGTGTGTGTCATTGCTTGGCATTTGTACTGAGCTGTCTGTGTGTGTGGGATTGTGATGCATGCACATACGTGCATGCGCTTTTTGCATGAGCTGGCACACATTTGTTGAGTGTTATTTATAGTGTTGAGCTGGTGCATGCATCTGTAAGGGCCGAATGATTGCAGGTTGGTTCTTATGGTGTGGATTGTGTGCGGCCAGGCTTTCACTCACCTGTCATATTTGTTATTACTGGCCTTGGCAGGTCAGTCTTGAGAAAGCAGCTTTTTTATTGAGCCAGACTTAAAGTTTATTCACAAAAAAATCAATTCCATTGATCTGTTCAACTCATTTGTGGTTTACACCTATCTGTATTTACCCAAAACATTGCATTAAATCAATGAAATTAATCACTCTCTCATGTTGTCTCTTCCTCACACACACAGCCTCAACAAACCACACACTCTTTCCTATTGCAAACAGTCATAATGAACAGCACCAAATGTCTACAGCCTTCCCTCTCTCCCACCAGGCAAGCCAACTTTGCACACTTTACATACAATATTCATGCCATGTCTGAGAATGAGGATTCACAGTCTGGTCATCTGAAAACACCCTGGCAATCACTGATTGTCTCTTGTCCTTATGAAAGAGAATAATTCTTTTACATGCGCCAAGACTGTTCAAAAACAGCCTTTTTTGATGAGTGACACTTCCCGTCCTCCGGATGCTTTTATATGTCGAACTCATTAATAAAGCAGCACCCCGGAGAGCGAGACGGGGGACACGTGAACGTGCGAGAGTGTGTGTATAACTTTTGGTGTTTGAATTGTCAGGTGTGATTTTGGGACTCTGATCTTCACACAACAAGGTTCAATCGCACTAGTTGTAGTGCTATTTATCGTTTTTTCTTCTCTGACAATCTAGCAGTTTTCCTTCGGAGCAAAGCGGCAGGCTGAATATTAACACTGAATATTAAAAGAGTAAGAAGTGGAATTCCCTGCAGTGAGGTGTGTTACCCGCAAAAGAATGAGGGGGAGTGAGAATTCTAAATTACTGTAGATGTGCTCTATTAGAAAATAATTCTGTTATATATTTTTTTTCTTCCTCCCTGAAATGTCATCTGCGGCTCACTGTATCCGTTCGTTCATCTTTTGTTCTGGATTTTTCTGTCAAATAGTCAAACTGCAGCTTGCACTGTGGCTCATTCTATCACAAACACAAAAGAACATCATTGCAAATTTGCTTATCAATGTGTTCTTTCAACATCTGTCTCGTTGCTTTGTTATAATTTTCAAGAATCAAATGTGCGTGGTTATATTAAAGCATTTAAATGGTAATCTTCCTCTGGCTTTTGTGTCCGCGGTGCTGATGTGTGCGTCTCTGTTCACTTGTGTTTAGGCTTCTCAGGCGTCTGTATTAAAGCTTAATGCACTTTCATTCTAATAAGACATGGCGGTGCTGATGAATGCAATGAGTGCATATTTTGAAGTTGTACAATATGCACAGCAGCATCTTATCTATGTAATGCAAGTGTGTTTATGAAGCCTTGAGCTACAAGAATGTTTTCTAAGTGAGCTTCTCTCTGCAGAATGCATTTTAAGTGCCTCAGACATACAATGCACACACACACAAACACAAGCACACACACACACACACACACACAAACACACACGCAGTCACGCACAGTAATTTAGAACTGTAGGCTTTTAATCAGCATATTAAATGTGTCAACTCATAAAGTAAAATGCTGTAAATGCTTTCAATATTCATGTTTTCGTATTTGTCAACCCACATTTCATAACAAATTCATGAAAAAAGCCTCTCACACAGCATGCTGGGAGAAGGCTTTGTGCAGTGCATACATTTTTGAAAAGACAGCATCCATTTAGAGCTCATCATCAGAGATTTACATCCCAAGCCTTTGAAAAATAAAGATAAATATTTTGTATCATGCATTTTTTAAACACCACACCAATAAAACATCATTCTTAAGATTGGGCTTATGCTGGGAGTAATTTCTTGTTTTGTAGAAGAGCAACACTAATGGACTTTTATGTCACTTTGTTTAGTGAATAATTAACACTTATACAATATGTACAATCACAGAATTGTATAATTGATCATTACAGTTGTTTCTCAAGTCTTCCTCGGCAGCAGCTTGCTGTGAATAAATAACAGGCTGCCTCAGCAGGAGATTACACGCAGTACGCTGGCTCTGTTTAGTGCTTTTAGAGCTGTCGACACGCACAAGAAGTGGCTTACTTACCTTACTTCATCGGAGGCATGAGCTGAATATTTGCTTTTCAGCATGTGATTCAACAACAACACTTATTGTTCCCTTGTCAGACTAAGTAATGCTTATTAAATATCTATAAAGAACGGCCATGGCCTTGGTTGTGCTGGTGTTGTCTTCATAGAGTATCTGTTATTTTTATCCTTTTCTTTTTTGGGGGGGAAACTTGTTCAAATGCTTGTCCTCCGTGTGAATTAAGTCTTCCACTTTCAACAGTTCTGACATGGAATCAACAGGTTTTGCAGTGAAACAGAATTTAAAGAAAGACTGGGAGCATGTTTGTGATTGTACAGCAAGACGTTGGTTGATGTAATCAGTGTCGCTTGGTGGAGCTTGAAGGTCAGGCATTGCTCAGAAAGAGTGTTATATTGTATATAATGATAGTGTTGACTAAGGCATCATTTTCACACATCAGAAAGGGGCCTTTTTATGGTTATTTTCAGGTTCATACTTACATTAGAACATAATAACACGCTTTCATGGTCAAAAAACACATTATTTTTCTCATACTGCCTGAACACACCTGTAATCACCCTCTGTGACGCTTCGTTTTAGCACCTGTCTCTTTAAGCACCTCTCCGGAAAATGTCTTGTCTGCTCTGATTGGTCAAGGGTGACATGACTACCGGAAGAGACATAGTTATGTGAAAACGTGGTGCACAAAACTTGAGGCACGGAAATTCATTGATGTTTCAATTATATAGTTTACTTTTGTTTTGACATGGGACACGAACCCGTTCTCCTCGGATAAAGTCTGATATTTGATTTGACCTCTTGGCATCTCTGCACCATCATTGCAGCCGGGGAATGACTGTAACGGCGTTAAAGATGTACTTTTTCGTGTTTATTAAGCCCCTAGACCTGCTTTATAATAAAAAATAAAATCATTTTAATAGTCCTACTAATGTCTCCGCTGTGGATTGTGTCCTTTTTCCCGCAGTTTCTTTAATAAGTTGGTGAAAGTAAATGCAATCTTTGCTCTGTAAGTCTTTTGCTTTACTGAGTCACAATAAACAATTAAAGACTAATTAGTCAACTGTATGTGGACACATTGTGACAGCCACAGCACTGTAAGTTATAACTATAAAATAATTAATTTCTGTTTTATTATAGAGGATAAATGTGAAATCAGCTGAACATGTTTCTCAATAGTCGTGTGTATATATATATATATATATATATATATATATATATATATATACTGTGCATAAATTTGCAGTTTGTTTAGCTGATTTTCTGAAAAGTTTGCGCTACATTTGAATGGAAACCTGACTATTGTTGACGTATTTTCAGCCACTTAAACTGAAGCCGTCCTCTCCGCATCACTTCCCTCACCCCGCTGTCTGTTTTTCCGTCTATCGCTGCACCCACCTGTGTCTCGTTCCCAACATTCCCCAGGTTTTTATTGGGAAAAGGGTTCACGGCGAGCACATAACCCAACAGTTGGAAGTGCAACCTCCATCCCAATAAAAACACATTCACAAGCATTTCTAATGGGCACATGGCCCGCAATGCAGAAAACAGCCCCCGAATGATCTAAAATAAGCTTACACCCACATTTGTGGAGGTCGTGGGGTCCAGGAAAGAGGAGCAAAGCAGGTGTTTTTTAGGGCTCTAACTGCGTTTACTGTATAAAACACCACATGCAGGAGTCTCCAGCATGGCTCTGTGGCAACGCATCAGAGATCTCCTAAACCCAAAGGGTATTTACATTATCAATTAATAGAATATTTAAGTGTCTGCATGAAAATGGGTCCACATGGAATAGCCATGAACACCTCACAGCATGGAACCACAATTAATTGCATTTTGAGAGGAAGCAGGAGAGGCCTCTGCTTCCAACAAGCCTTCACATCCTATTACCGCAAACAGAGATCGCATCAGCTTGAAATGACATTTGAAATCACATTGAAAAACATTCTGTTTAGGTGAGATTGCTTGAAACGACTGTTAGACGGTAGTTGTGGGTTGTTCTGTTTCCACTTCCCCAGCCGGTCTTTTTACAATCCTAGAAAAAACATTTTTAAACGCACACAGCTTCTACTGCAAATCACATCACTTACTGGCTGATCTTGATGTGCAGACTGACAGATAGCTGCAGTCACCCCAGCATACTGTGGGGCCACATAATACTGCTGCTCTCTCCATTTCACCGTGCATTCATCTGTGAAGTGGATAGAGTTGCCATTAGGAAGAGACAATGCAGTTGCAGAAATGCATATCGCCTCGCCTTGATAAGAGGGAGACAAATAGGAGGAATTGTGTTTGTTGGGAGCCATCCTGGAGACTCCTCGGTTCTATTTCTTCTGCACAGTTAACCTTTTTCATTAAACCACATTGCATAATTATGGCGAGAGTCAGCGGCATCCTCTATTGTTGTTTAATTAGCCAGCTAATGTTGTTACTCGGTGCTGCAAACCCTTCATTTGTCTTGCTTAAGGAGCCTCTCTCTTTCCATTACCATAGGGAAATTGAGTTTGTTATTTATTGTAAGAGGAGAATACGCAGCAGTTATGTACGTAGGCTATTAAATCTTAATAAGCTCCCAATTTCTGCTGTTACGATGCGTTGATGGCTCGCAACGAGGTTATCTTCATCCCAGCTCCTCCGAGTCATACGCAGCAAGGGGACTGCTGCATTTTCCAAATTTGTGTTTGTTTTAAATAGGACTGTCAAACAGAAGCTACAAAGTCCCATAAGCCTCCTGTGGCCTTTCATATGTGACTTCCGTTAATGTTGTGAGGCTGAACAGCAGCAGGGGTGGGCGGGGAGAGTGGACCATACGTGAAGTTGCAGACGATTATTGATCCTGGCGATATTCTCCAGCACTTAACCTTTACACTAGCCGAACGGGATATGAAGTCCCTTATTGAATGTGTACTTTTATGTTCTTCTCTGGTGACAAGGCTAATCAATAGTCCCCCTCCTCGCTCTCATTAGGGCCAAGAGCTTCAAGACTATCTTTAGCCTGGAAGTCTATCTGCCTGTGAGCCACCTGGTCGGGCTGCTTCATTGCAGCAAGAATCACTGTTTTGGTCAATATTGAGATTATTTTATGCGATTTGTTAATGAATTTATAATAGTAATTAGATATGATTTAATAATTAGTAATAATAATAATTAGTAGTAATTAAAATAATAAGTTTCTAATATATTTTTGTCAAGGGGGATGTTAGCTTTTTTTTTCTTAAACATAGAATATCAAAATGTACATCAAGATAAAGAAGATATCAGAAAGACAAAACATGACAAAATCATAAGGCCAAAGATAAATAAATAAATAATAATGTCAAACAACAGAATTGAGAAGAAATAAAATAAGAATAATCATCAAATAAAAATGTATAAATATCATACCATCACCTATAATTCCACCATTTGTTCACCCATAACTGCCCTATCATATTTATTTAATATAATAATAATAATAATAATAATAATAATAATTCATTTATTGAACTAAAAATACTATATATATATATATATATATTTAGATAAAAAATATAAAATTAATTTAAAAAAAATAAAATCAACTATGTTGTAACACTCCACAATCTACTGAAAACTACTAAATATACAGTCAGTGTATAAAAATTATAAATAAATATAAATTAGACCAAATTTGCCAGCGCACTGCTGCAACCTATTGAAAACTCAAACTCTTATTCCAGTCAGTTAAATGTGTTTTATGCTTGTTGTGCGGCCAGCACACTGTGGATGACTGTGCGTATAAGATGACTCAATGTATTCCACAAGTTGACGATTTTGCAGAAATCTTCAGATATGGTCAAGCTGTTTTTGGTCAAAGCAACTAGCAACGAGGAGGGTACATCCTGATAAGTTTTGTAATTGTCCAAATTGTCTTTGAAGCAAAGGGAGGCACTTTTTTTTTAACAATCATGTAGTAAGGAAGCTGCTAAAAGACCTACACTTTTCCTCTCCTAATCTTTTTTCCTCTTATGTAGGCAAGATGCTTCCAGATAAGCACTATTAATCATTCCCCTGCATCTGTTCATTCTTATACTCTTTCACCTGAAAAGTCTTTGCACTCGGAAAATAACGCTTCTCCTCGCAATTGCCTGACACATTATCTCATTAAAATGTACAAAGAAAACTCCTTCTCTTTATCTCTGATAATCTAATTAGCATCAGCCAGATGGTTTAATAAGGGATATCGGCGCCGTTTAGCCTCCCAAACGGCCCGCTGGAGGAGAACAGTGGAGGAGGCTCCTCTCCACTCTCCTCTTCACTCTGAATAGCTCTCCAGGGTTCACATTATTGCTTCCTCTGCCTGAGGCGAACCACTCCAACTCAGGAGTTTAGGGAGGATGAATGCATCCAGGAGAGAGACATGCTCAAAGTGAATCAAATAGGCAGAGATGTTGGATACTGCTGGGAATGTTTTAAACCAAATAATGGCAGATAACTGACTTCACCTTTAGTTTCCCTAAGGAGGAAAAAAACATTTCAGATTAGGCTTTAAATCTTTCTGAGATACATCAGTCTGTTCAGTGTGTGTTTAATTGTTGCCTAGGTAACATTGTACCACTTCTAAGATGGTCCATGCTTAGATTATGTGGATTTTATATCATAAAAGTACAAAAGACTTGCATAATAAAGAAGGTTAGGTTAACTCTTCCATCCTGCGATGCTGGGAGCTCCTGTAACTTGAAGCTGTTAGGCCTGACAAGGCACCAGTTCAAATAAAGTCAGGCTATCATATCATTAAGGAGGAAAAAGTTCTATGTCCAGATTACATTAGAGGAGTCTTAGCCGTCTGGTTTCTCCGGTTCTGACACTTCTCTCTCCGTAATGAGCGGATGCTGCCGCAGCCCAGACATGAATGCTCAAGTGAAGTCCGGTGGACAAGACATCCTCAGCCAGGCCCTGCATTGGCAATCTAGGCAAATACATCGAGCAGAAAGAGGCTTGCCAGCAAGCCGAGCAGCCAGACAGTGGAGCCAGTCGCTGCAGCCCTCAGAGCCGGCAGTGAGAGAGACATGCTCAATTAACTCTCCAACTTCAGCAGGGCTTTTCCTGCTGGCCAGTGGAGAGGAACAATAATGACTGGATTTAGAATAAAAAGATGTGCACATCTACAAAGAAGGGGGTGTGAGTGGGGGAGAAGATGAGATAAGGGGCTCCCATTTAGATTGACGGTTGGAAATTGTGGAAGGTCAGCGCGGTCTGTGAAGCGTCACCCAGGCAACTGCTGTGGCAAAAAAAACACAGTCCAGCCAAGCCTGATCAGGGTGTGAGGCTTCGCTGCTTAGCTCTTTCCGTTTTTCTCCTCTCATGCTTTTTTACTTTTTCTGTATTTCTTCTTGAGGCCTCACAAATGGGGCCTCTAACATATGTCACAGGACGCTAGTAGAAGCCTCTCGGTGAGGAGAAAATAATGGGATTTTTTTTCTTTTTTACCCATAGCATATCATGAGAGTCAGTGAGAAGTACATTGGATTCGACTGCTTCCCTGCATTGGTTCTTTTTTAGATCACACTTGGAACAAAAGTTGTATGTGTAACTTTAAGGTGGTCTTGTGGGATAGTGGGGATATAATAAGTAGTCTGGACATTCTGACAGTAACGATCTTCAATCTGGAAGCTGTTTGACTATAAACTCCCAACACCTGGACTGTGTTTTTATGCTGCAGACAAGTGTACCAGGTAATCAGGAATGCTAACGAAGTGGTTCATTATTGAGTTAACCAGGTTTCCAAACCTGCTTTTAGGCACTGCTTTTGAAAAAAAGAAAATAGATGATTTCTCCATCAACAACATTTAGAGGATCATTAGGAGGAGTTCTGCACACGTGGCCTTAGGTAAGAGATTTTAACAAGCGCCCGCATCCCCGCCTAATCTGCGTCGTCGCTGGCATATGCAGACCGCCACGTGCTAATTGCACTCAGCTGCAATTGGAACAATATCTAATTGTCGGCGGGATTAATTAGGCACATGTGCGGTTGTGCATTCCTGAACAAGGACCCACATGAATAACACCAGGTCCAACAGATGGGGAGTAGTCAAGAATGCTGCGTTCGTTAATCACAAATGAAGATAAATATAAATGGCCTTCTTTTCACCAATAGATAAATTATATTTTCTACTATCTCTATTCCATTGTCTCTCTTTTAGCTTAAAATTTGTGTTTTAATTTTATACAAGCGACAACCTCTGGGTCCCAAAAAGTGAAGATAATGCAGGAGTGCCTTAAACTTGCAACTCTTTCTAATGGCCAGCAGGGGGCAACTCCACTGGTTGCAAAACGAAGCCCTAAGGGTCTATGAGAAAATGACTCTACTTCTCACTTGATTTATTATCTCAGTAAACATTTTCCTTATTATTTTATGATCTCAATTGCTAGTTTCACGTCTTCCTCAATACATCATGATGCTTTATTTTGTAAATTATGGACCCATTTAGAGTAGAATAGACTATAAAGCTTGGTGTGTTTTAGGGTGTGGCCAATTTGGGATTGACAAATCACGATCACAGCACAAACTTTTAACTTATTATTTTTACTTTCAGTGTGTTTTCAGGCCATGAAAGTTAGTCCTAACATCTTGGTCACCTAAAAATGCATTATTCAGTATTTGATTTTACTAAAAGACACTCTAAGGAGTCAGATGGCTTTTCATTTTTGCACCTTGCAAACCAACCTCGCTAGCTGGAGCTCATTGATCACTTAGCACCACCTTCTCATCCAAATATGGCTCCAAAAAACCAAGATGGCTACGGTCAAAATACCTCCAGACTTAAAAAAACAAACAAAAAATTAGCCCACAAAGCAATGGAGGACATCACAGTGACTACATCCACCTTTTCTTCTATACAGTCTATGATTTATTTGTGTCACTTGAAATTTATTGCAATTTGCTGTGAATTAATTTCTGCACTTCTATAGCTCCCCTAGTATAATATCTAATATCTGATATACTGTACATGCAAATACAGACATTTTTGTCTTATGCAGTAGCACTTTTACTCTATTTGACTCTCTTTGCTTTTGGTATTTTCAGCAGCAGAGCCGCAGTGTTTACATACAGTGTTCGACAGTTTAAAGGAATTTGTAGAGTCAAATCCCTCCTCACATCATAACAGTAATTACATCCCTTAGCACTCGACACAACCTTTCAGTCTTTTTGCACTTCAGGCACTTTTTAAACTGTTTTACAATCAATTAGACCCCACAGCCCCCTCTGCACCGCTACACTCTGCGCTGATCAGTAGCTTCAAAGATATTCATAATATTCACGTATACAGCACATTTCACAATGTGCATGCATGTGCGCGTGTGTCTGCATTTACTCGTGCTTGTGTGTTGAACTTTGCCAGGTGCTGAGCACAGATCACACACAGAGAGGTCTTATTAAACTTTGTGCAGACCTCGCTCAAAACTTTGACACACACAGAGCGCTGTGAGTTTGCATTAGGAATATTAATGCCCATATTAATTTCGTGTTGACCTTTTGCCATCCATGAGCTGCGTACTGCAGTCCAAACAGACAGAAGCTGTTTTTAATTCTCTGGCGTCGGGAAGAAAAACACATACAATTGCATGCAAGAATCTGAAGCAGCAACACATGACGGAAACACAATCAGACACTTAATAAAGTCTCAACTTAACTTTATCACTAACATTGATCATCAAGAGTGACATAAGCTCTCACTGCAGCACTTGTTCTCACTTCATCCAGTGTGTCATAGGAGTGCATATGTTTGTATTCATATGCAAATGTTGATTTAAAAATAATGTATATTGTACTTAGCATAAAGTGTTGCAGCTATTAAGCTGTTCCTTCCTCAGCATGTAGGCACATTGTACCAGCTTCACAAATGACAAAGCAGCCACTGTTATGAAAGTTAAAAGCAAATGAGTCAGATATGTTAAAGTACACTGTACAAAGCAGCTGTTAGGACTCTGAACAAAGCAAATTACTTTGCTTGAAACACCAGCAACACCCCAGTGTGCGGGTCTCCTGGCACTCTTCCCCTCAGACTCAGAGCTGAAACGCTCCCGGACATAATTTCCGATTGTTTACGGCTAATTTGCGTCTGTTTTCCACACATGTAAACACACCAGGCGGAAAAAAAAGCTGCGGCGTTGCACGGCATACCTCCCCGTGAGCTGGTTTACCTCCAGGACACGGAGGGTTTGGGGCCATAACAAGCAAAAGGCAATGTGACAGGGACAAAGGAAATGCATTAGTCAGCCATGTTGTGTGTTTCTGGGAATCCACTCTGTGTGGAGTTCACTCAGGAGAAATTACATTTCTGCTTTGATTTAATTAAAGCTAAATATTGGGCAATCGTCAGGCACTTGGCAGGGTATGCTTGACACTGTAATTATCTCCTGAGGTGCTTTTGTCTTAAAGGCTGCATTCATGCGTGAAACCAATTCCAACGTTGACTCGTCAAGAGCTGCACATTTTTTTGTTTCTTTAAAAAGAAAAAAAAAAAAAACGACACTGTTTACTTACCGTTCCTCTAAGGCGTCTATAACCTGTCACACAGGCTCGGGCTGGTGACTTTGAGAGCTGCGAGACGAGAAGCTGTTAAAAACAAATACGTCAGCTGCCCGTTAGTTAGTTTGTTGCGGTGGGTGAAGACGCCGTTGAGTACATTTCTCTGTGCTTTTTTTTGAAGAAGGCACATTTGTAGTACAAAGGGGTAAAAATATAACTACAGAGGTGGATTAATGGGTCTTTACCTTCTGTGGCGCCCTCTGAATAAAACATCCTCATGATGGTATACAGGTCTGTGACAAGGTGTATGATTTATAAAGGAACCCAGTATGTACAGTATGCATCCAGAGTGATGCCTTGCCTCCACTCTTTCTTTATTTACTGTATATATCAACCATCTCTCTCAATTCTTTCTGTTCACTACGCTCTCTCTTTCACTCTCAGTTTTCTCTTGAATTATTCACCAGTGTCATCATGTTGACCTGTTCCTTGTCAGTGCTGTAGCTATGTGTGTGTGTGTGTGTGTGTGTGTGTGTACGTCAGCGCCGCAGCTGTGTGGGTGCATCTGTGTGTGTCTGTGTCAAGGCCAAGCAACGCTCTCCTCATCCAGTCCTCGGCTGTAATTTGTGTCACTGACTTGAGTTTGATGGGTGAGCAGCTCCGCACAACACTGTGTCACAGGGTGGCGGCGGCGTGTGCGTGTGTAAATGTGTACGCACTTGCTCTGTGTGTGTGTGTGTGGGGGGGGGGGGCGCCTCTGCATGTCTTTGTCTGTCTCCATCCTGAGATGTGGCCATGTGAACCTGCTCCGGTGTGTGTGTGTGTGTGTGTACCTGCACAGCAGAGGTGCAGCTCTTCCCCTCCGTCGCCTGCATCGGCACAGTGTCACAGTGAGGAGCCCGGAGGAGACAGCCGAGGCCGCGGCGCTGAGGCGCTCACAGCTGCCACTTGTCACATTAGTCAGCTCAAATTTGGAGGAAATCAATTCGGAACCTTAATTCGCTCGACGACTCCCACGCCCGGTGCAGCCGAAGAGCCCCGGCCACCGGTGGGCTCCCCCCGCCTCCCCTCAACCCCCCCCAAAAGATGAGGAACCGACTCCCAGGGGACACAAGTCATCAATCTTAAATCACCTCCTCCAAACTAATGGCAGTCCCAACCCGGCCAGTCCTGCTAAATTGAATTATTACTGGATTGACAAAAAACTGCTGAGAATATTTTTGAAGGAAGGAAGGGAAGGCTGAGTGTGTCTTAATGACAGGAAGTGGAGGGGAAGTGGTCGGAGTGAGTCATGAAGGGGGGTAGAAGTTGTACCCGTGCACACGCATGCATACGCAGACACAGCCTGCCTGCCGAACATTCACACGCGTGTTCGAAATTGCACTTAAACACACTCGCTTTCACCTTCCCCTCGCACACACATGCACCACTTACACACACTTTTTCAGCGGCTACGTGCCGTATGCTAATGCTCATCATCAGTCAGGGCAGATTAATGCCTCAGCTCTCAGCCAGGCAGGCTCGGCAGATACAGGTGCAGCATAGACCACCTACCCGTTCAGACACAATGCATGGAGACAGGATCCAGGATATAGGGCTGCAGAGGTGCCTCCACAGCTCAGCAGCCTTCAGGAAAAAAGTTTGAGGGTCTATGCATAAACAGCAGGGCAGGTGGGAAGAGCTGAAGTGAAACCGGAAAACTCCAAATCACTGTTACTTTTGTTATTACACATATTACTAAACATCTTTCTACACAACTGTGCTTAACAGTTTGGACCACGGTTCACTCAGTTTACAGTTTGTGTAGACATGGATGCTAAAAAGAAATCTTTGTTTAGTTTTGTTTGCGCTCAACAATGCCTATAAGGTCTGACAGGGAGGGCTTGAAGTTGTAGATAGTTTTTAGACAGCAGATATTACAGCAAAAAAGTTGCACAGAGAGGAAGACATAGGAAGAGAGTTTTGCTTGCTGTCAAACTGGCAAAACTTTTTTCAGGGCTACAAATTTATCCTTAAAACCCACCTGCATACTGCATACAACTTTTGTGGGGTTTTTAACTAAGTTAAACTTAAGTTTAGGGTTGGGTTTTTTTAGCCCTAAGTTTAATAGACACATTTTGAGAAACAATAAGTATACATTTCAAATATATATATATATATATAAGACTTTTGGGTCAAAGCCGAACCCTACCCAGACAAGTGGGTCTCAATTGCTTCACTTTGTTTGGAGCTGCATTCAACTAATTTCAATTTTTAACTTCAGTCAACTAATCGATGAGTGATCAACAGAAAATAAACGCCAGTTGTTGTTTTTTTTAATAATCTAATAACTGTTAAAGTAACTTTTAAAGCAAAAATGACAGAAAAAGTTGCTTCGGCCTCTAAAATATTAAGATCTCCTGTTTTTCTCTGTTTTATCTCATATTAAAGTGAAGATCTTTTGGAATTTGAAGGACAAAAGGGATGGACATTTTTCAATCTTTTCTGACATTTTAAAGACCAGCCAATTAATTGAGACCTTTAAATTTGTTAAAGCCATAAAGTGTAAATGTGTTCTAATAGCAGGTGCTGAAATAATGCACATTTCCAAGCAAATAACCACAGATGTAATTTGAGCTATTAACGTCTGAAGATCCACCTGTGTGTTAAGATTAGGGTTGGAGTTAGACCACCTTCTAATTTTTGAGCCAAAGCTTATAACAAACTAAAAAGCCGACATGCATGTGTGTGGATTGTAGTTTCTGTAAATGTGCCTGTTTTGAAATTAGCTAAAACACAACCTAAATAAAAATCAGTTCAAACTAACACAACAGTTTATCTGATCTTACCCTAACCTTACCCTGTGGCGGGAAAGTGGGTTTCAAGGGGTTAAACACACAAACATACATCACAGAAGCACGTTTTTGCACCGTAAACGCCCTGAAGCATCTGTAAATATAAGCTGTAAATATGCAAGAGCATGTTGCTTACTTGCAGTGACAGAAATACTGTACGTGGCTGTCTCTCAGATGTATGTGAAAGACTTCTAAGAATGTTGATGTAAATCCTGAACCTCCTAAAGGGCATCTCCCTACTGTACGTTGACAGAGCAGCCGAGAGTCTTGATCCTGACATGTATGTATCGCCATTCAGCTCCCTTTTCTGTCAGCAGTACACAGCTGTAAACACGTTGACTCTGTCAGCCGAACTGCTTGTTGAGACATATTTACCGTTCGTCGCTGTCACCAATTCCACCACGCTCTCAGAGTTACGGCTGCCTTGCGAGGCACATGAAAGTGATGGATGAAAGTTTTCCTCTCCCAGGGCGCGGGGCTGAATTAAATTGAAAGCTACTGTTTATTCCCCCTGTGTCTCGTCGCAGAATCAGGTTTGTTTGCAATTGATTTAAGCCGGGGGGGTCTTTTGCGGAGGAAAGGCTAAGGTTTTCCTCTTGATGGAAAAGATGATTGAATTTGTTTTGTCTCGCGTGCCTCTCCGCTTGCTCTCTTTCTATCCATTGCCTGTGTCAGTAAATCAGATCATCTCTCTCCCCTGTCAACACACGCTCCTTGTTGAGCAGTCAAAGTTAATTTGCAAACGCGCTCTTTGATTTTTTTCTCCTTTCCCTCTTCGTCTGTTTCTGCCTCTTCTTCTTTTTTGCCCACCACTTTAAAGTCCTCTGCGTTTTTGCTGAGAGTTCTTCTTCTTCTTTATTCAGAAAGAAAAGGACTTTCTTACAGTTTCAGTTGGCGAAGCAAAGGTGTCCGGTTCAGACGCTTTGATGAGATGATGAATCCTGTCTCAAGCAGGTGATGTCTCCACTATCTCGGAGCGATCCCCAGCCACACCTAGCCGTGATAGGGTTTGCTCCTTGGTTAAGGGGAGCTTGTCAACCGGATTTCCTTTGTAGGAGAGCCGACTGGAGTCTGAGGGCTTCCTGTGGGGAAATGGCTACAGAGTCATTATTCATCATCCAAGGCTTTGCCCAGGCCCGTCAGGCACTCTCCCTCGGCAGCAGTCCATCTCTACAGCCATTCATCATAGGCCTGAATGCAGCTGAGAGGGAGAAAGGAGCGAGACACTTAGGCCCTCCGCTACCGGGGCCCTAATGAAGGCCCTGGCTCCACTCTCATACAAACACCTCAGCGATATTAAGCTGGGTCAATTATCATGTCGCTCTCAGCCAGCCATCAAGGTGCGGGCCCTACATTTGAGCGTGAAGTGTTTTAAGTCAAACTCACTGAGGAATAGGATATATATTAGACAGAACTTAAACACCACTGCTTTAAATAAATTCCTCCAGTGCTTTTAAAAAGTCGGCGC